>NC_052645.1:7551485-8163806 GCF_016161935.1 Mauremys reevesii | reverse complement strand
ATAACATTATCCAGCACCTCCTTCAAGTTGATGGGCAAGTGCTTCCCTATGTATACTGCAATGCATGGGCAGCACGTGAACCCTCCCGTCAGGGAGCCTAGCCTCCCGGCCCCACCCTTTCCACCTGAGGCCCACCCATACGCCAACCCTTCCACCCCCCTTTCCCACCGGAGCTCCCCATCTCCCACCGTGGCCTGAGCTGAGCCCCCTCCGGCTTCGGGGAGAGGGGGAATCAGGGCAGGGCCACGGCCTGGGTTAGGGGAGGTTTAGCCTCCCCTAGCCTATTATACCCATCGCCCGTGCTGCAATACACCCACATCGCATTGGGAGCAACTGCTCAGATACATGTCACTACTCCACTATGCCTACCAGTCATTGGCTTTGCTCCATCAGTGCGGATACTAATACACCATGACCAGATGATATCATGTTGATTTATGAAGCTGTCAAGCAACCGGAAAATCTCCTCAGCCATTATTCTGGCAGGCAGTGGCTGGCAAAACAAAATGCCCCCCTGTATTGCACTTTCCTAAATGTACCACATGTACACCCGAAGGTGAGCAAAGCCTGCCACATCCGTGCATTCATCCAGGTATAGAGCAAAGTACTGGCTGCTAGTGACTTGATTCACCAGTTGAGTTAGGACATCATTGGCCATGTCCTCAATTTGATGACACTGTGTTGTTTGATAATGGCAATGTTTGAGCCTTCCCTCCAAGCATAGTGTTCACCATCTCTGTAGCTGCAGGTAGTATTAGTTCCTCTGCTATGATGTGAGGTTTTCTGACTTTGCAACTCTGTCACTCACTAAGTATGATTCTTCAAGGGCATTAATATTGTCAGGGGCAGCAACGTGCAAAACTTTCTTGCTCACCATGAGCTGTGCCTGTGTCTGCTGGTTCGTCCTTGTGTTGTTCATATTTTGTTTTCAAGTGTCTGTGTAGAAGAGATGGTTTTAGGCTGTTATTGGACAGGACTTCACCACATAACGCACTCTGTGGCTGAGGGTATTCACTGTCTCCAGTCCAAGTAACTCCCATTTCAATGTGCTTTTTGTCATATTTGTCTCTTTGATATACATCCTGTTTTATCCCTGGTGTCAACATTTTGCTTCACAGGCTGAGATCCGTAGGTTGGGTCAGTAGTCAATTTCAGCAAGTACACTGGTACTGGCAAGACAAAATTCATCGCTTCACTTCTCATCACTGATACGGTGTGTGTTCTTCTTAACACTACCTGTCTTTAGCCATCTGTCCATATTTCCCTGTTACGTTCAGATACGGTTAAAGTGCCACGTATACAACTGGGAAAAAAAGCCCTGACTAAATTCTGAGTTCAGTTAGACTGGACAGTTGCTGGGCAACTGAACACATGCTGTTCTTTATTTGGAGGTGAGGGCTGTGTATGTCAGTGTCTCTGTGTTCTCATTGGTACATCAATTACTGTATTTTATATAACAAATTCCCACCGAGTTTTAAGGCTTTGTCTGAGAAGCCTATTATGAAAATGAAATAAATAACATAATTAATAAATAAAACCCATCAATACACAATTTCTCCCGAGTACCCCCAAGACATGTCTCATGTACCCCTGGGGGTACGCATACCATACTTTGGGAACCTCTGATCTAGTCTGATCTTTTGCATGTCACAGGCCCACCCACTCCTGTAATAGACCCATAACCTCTGGCTGAGTTACTTGAGTCATTAAATCTTGGTATAAAAACTTCAAGTTGCAGAAAATTCATCATTTACTTTAGTTCAGACCAGCAAGTGACCCATGCCCCACACTGCAGAGGAAAGAACACCCAGATTTTCTGCCAATCTGACGTGAGGTAAAATTTGTGGTGATCAGTTAAACCCTGAACCTGTGGATGATGCAACTGGGAAAGAATTATGTGTAGTAACTCAGAGCCCTCCCCATCTAATGTCCCATCTCTTGCCCTTGGAGATATTTGCTAATAGCAGTCATGAAATGCCAATAGTTATCCTTGGGGACCCAGCCTACACCTTGCTCCCATGGTTCATGAAGCCATACACAGGCAGCCTGGACAGTACTAAGGAGCAGTTCAACTATAGGCTGAGCAAGTGCAAAATGGTGATAGAATGTGCCTTTGGACGTTTAAAAGCTCGCAGGCGCTGTTTGCTGACTGGGTTAGACCTAAGCGCAACCAACATTCCCATTGTTATTGCTGCTTGCTGTGTGATCCATAATATCTGTGAGAGTAAGGGGGAGACATTTATGGAGGGGTGGGAGGTTGAGGCAAATTGCCTGGCGGCCGATTTTGGGCAGCCAGACACCAGGGCGATTAGAAGAGCACAGCTAGGCACACTGCGCATCAGAGGCAGTTTCATGACTGGCGATGCTACAGTGTGACACTTGTGTGTTTTTCTCCTTGATGCAAACCCACCCCCTTTGTTGATTTTAATTCCCTGTAAGCCAACCACCCTCCCTACTTTGATCAGAGCTGGCAAAGGAAATAAAGTAACTATTGTTTAGAAACCATGCATTCTTTCTTTATTAATTAAAAAAAAAGTGAGATAACTGACAAGGTAGCCCGGGTGGGATGGGGTGGGGGAGGAGGGAAGGACAAGGCCACATTGCTTTTTGTAGCCACGCTACAAATCAAAACTGTTTGAATGGCAGCCTTCTGTTGCTTGGGCCATCCTCTGGAGTGGAGTGGCTGGGTGCCCAGAGCCTCTCCCCACCCCCGCCTGCATTCTTGGGCATCTGGGTGAGGAGGATATGGAACTTGGGGAGGAGGGCAGGCGGTTATACAGTGGATGCAGGGGGGGTCTGTGCTCTTGTTGGCTTTCCTGCAGTTCTACCAGACGCCTGAGCATGTCCGTTTGCTCCCCCATTAGCCTCAGCATTGCATCCTGCCTCTGCTCATTGTGCTCACTTAATGCTTCCCTGGCCTCTGCCACTGAATGCCTCCATGCATTCAGCTGTGCCCTGTCAGTGCGGGAGGACTGCATGAGCTCGGAAAATACCTCAGCGTGAGTGCATTTTTTTTCGCCTTCTAATCTGCGATAACCTCAGGGACAGTGATGATAGGGGGAGCATAGAACCATTTGCTCCTGCGGGGAGATTAAAAAAGGGAGAGTAAAATTTAAGATGATACATTTCTGAGAACAAAAGGGAGACTCTTTCACAGTGAATCAAGCAATTCACAGCAGACTACACATGTGTTTTAGGTACAAGGTCGCATTTTGCCTTTTATATTGAGCGCCTGCCGGTATGGTGACACATCACACACGGCTGGGCAACAGAATTCGGTTTCCAGGCCGCCATGGTAAGCCAAAGGGTACACCGAGTTGGCTTCTTACGCCTTCATAACATGTGGGAATGTTTTCAAACTGCAGCGCCCTCCTTTCCCATTGCAAGCAATGCTGGTTGGTTTTCACATTTAAAAGGAGGAGCTTCAGTTTTCGGGTGGATGTGCAGCATGCACCTCCCCGCACCCACCGCGTGGGTATTCTCTGGGATGATCCCTTCACCCCTCCCGCCCCGCCGCGTGGCTATTCTCAAGGATGATCCCTTTTAGCCAAGCGCAAACAGCCAGCATGAACGGGGTCCTTTTACTGTTCCCTTACAAAAATTCCCCTATTTCAAGCAGGTGACCATGAATGATATCACTCTCCTGAGGCTAACACAGAAAGATATAGACGGAATGTTGCTTGAATGCAACCAAAACCCAGGACCATTCGCTGCCATGCTTTGTGCTGCAATGATTCCAGACTACTTGCTACTGGCTTGGCGTGGTAAAGTGTCCTACCGTGGAGGACAAAATAAGGCATCCTTCCCCCAGAAACCTTCTGCAAAGGCTTTCAAAGTACCTCCAGGAGAGCTTCATGGAGATATCTCTGGAGGATTCCCGCTCCATCCCCAGACACATTAACAGACTTTTCCAGTAGCTGTACAAGGGCTGTTTTGAGGCTATCAGTGGTACCAGATGACAGATGACAGAACAAGGAGTAATGGTCTCAAGTTGCAGTAGGGGAGGTCTAGGTTGGATATTAGGAAAAACTGTTTCACTAGAGGGTGGTGAAGCACTGGAATGGGTTCCCTAGAGAGGTGGTGGAATCTCCTTCCTTAGAGGTTTTTAAGGTCAGGCTTGACAAAGCCCTGGCTGGGATGATTTAGTTGGTGTTGGTCCTGCTTTGAGCAGGGAGCTGGACTAGATATCTCCTGAGGTCCCTTCCAACCCTGATATTCTATGATTCTAAAGGAGGCTATGGGGGAATAGGACAAGTAATGAGATCCAAAATGTTGGTGGAGCACGATTGCACAGAACCTTTAAGGTGAGCACAAGAAAATTATAATTGATACTGTACATTGGTACTGCATTGAAAAATGAAGAGTACGTGTTCACCTGTTGATCATATGCTTCATTGGCTACTCAAAAGCATTTGATACCCTCTGACATGAGTGTCTTTGGAGGATACTGGCAGACATGGGAAGTGGTGCTGGAACCAGAGGTGCTGGGGTTGCTACCACACTCCCTGGCTTGAAGTAGTAATAACAAACACCAGATATGTGGTTTCGATCATCAGCACCCCCACTATAAAAATTGTTCCAGTACCCGTAGACATGGAGATTCCAAAGCTTCTCATTGAACTCATTGCAAGTCTCTGCCACCAACAACAGGTCATGGTGTAAACAGCAGTAGGTGACAGTGAATGGTTTTCCACTGGGTGGGGTATGAAACAAGGATGTATTTTGTCCCCAAACCTCTTTAACATATATGCAGAATTCATTCTGAGACAAGCCTTGGAAGGTTTCAACAAAGTGGAAGGAGCTAGGCTCTCCATTCATTGGACACCTCTTCATCGACCTCAGATATGCTGCTGATGAAACGCTCTTTTCTACAACCATTGATGCAGTGCAACAAATGTGGGTGATTGTAAGAACAGGGTGTGAGTAATATGGACTATTCCTGAATGCAACAAAAAGCGTGACTAAAACAGGATATGAATGGACATCACAATTAACAGACAAGCTGAAGAGGTAGTAGATTAATTTAATTATCTGGGATCATACATATCCAACCAAGAAGGCTGTTCCAAAGGAATCAGAATATGACTAGGGATAACTCATTCCACTATGCCTCCCTTAAGAAAGCGTAGAAAAACTGTGGCATCTAAAAATGTACAAAGGGCAATTGGTGAAAAGCCTAATATTTTCCATAGTGATTATGGATGTGAATTCTGAGACGTTAATGTGGCTGACAAGAAAAAAAACAAGCATTTGAAATGTGCTGCTGGCGAAGACTCTTGCATATCTCCTGGACAGAAAAAAAGATGAATACCCATCTTAGGAATATTATTGAAGAGAAGTAGACCCTGATGTTGAAAACAACAAACACAAACTTATGTACTTTAGTCACATTCAGTGTAGAGACAGAAATAACCCTGAGAAATTTATTTTGGAAGGAATGGTGGGGAGTCATCATATTAGGGGAGAACCAGCAAGGAGTTGGATGGGTGGTGTGCGGCAGATCATTGTAAGATCAGCTGCAGAGTGCTTGAAGTTAGCAATGGATCATGATGGCTTTAGAAAATTGTTACAATGTCACTAATATTCAAACACAGATAAATGGATTTACTTACTCACTTAATGTGGGTAAGAGGATGCCAGTAGATGGATTCAAAGAGAAAATAGGTCTAATCAGATGTGGCAGATCATTTTAGCAGCTATGTTTTGTAGGGACTGAAGGAGAGAAATCTGGGAATTCTGGGGAGAGAGAGGTTGCAATAATGGAGGTGGGAGATGACCAGACCTTGGACTCACATTTTAGCTGTAAGGATAGAAAATAAGTATGTGTGTTTTGATATAGTACAGAGGAAGAAGTGGCAGGAGAATGACAGCCTGAATGTGAAGGGAAAGGAGAGCGAGGAGTCAAAGATGACCTCAAGATAGAATGATGGTGTGTTCATAGTAATGGCAACCAAACACACACCTGCAAATGCTGAGTTAATGGGTGTGCATTTTCTATTACATACATGCCCTCAGTTTTGTAAGAATAAACGTTCTTTCCAGTTCAATAAAAACAAATAGACTAGTTGGATACTCTCCCTTGTCAGGTCTTCCAAAGCTACAAATGTAAAAGAAGCCTTATTAAATACTTAAGTATGTCTGTGCTCACTGAGGCTGTCGTCCCACGTTTCTAGATTCACAGACTTGATAGATTGTGTCTTATTCTGAGTCTATTCAATAGGAGCCAAGTGGAATGACAAGGTCTTCATGTTTGCAGACTGCTTCATGGGCTCGTTGCAAACATTGGGATTATAGGCTTTTCACGTTATTGATTCAATGACATGATCTCTACAATCAATTCAGCAGAAAATTTTATAAGGCAAATGTCTTTACCAGGTTTATTTAGGATTAGCCAACTCCTAACATCTGCACATCTAGGCAGCCTGTTCTATATAGAAGTGTAATTTATAGGAACCCTTTAATAGATTCTGAGTCCTGTGCAATCAGTTAGAAACCTGACATTCAACTAGACTGTCTCAGACCCAACCGGCTGTTACTCAATCCATAGTCCAGTAAATTCTCTGGTAAATAGAAAGAAGAGGACTTTGAAAATGTAATTGTGAACTGGATTTTGTGGGACTTCTTCCTCTAGCCTTTTGACTTTATAAGAATGGAAAAATTACTAATGAAATGACCCATCTGTTCTCAAGGCAAATGTTAACATGATTGCTTGGTTTTTTAATCTTTCAAAATCTGATACTTGATTTTAGAATCTGTAAAGAAAATTGGAGAGCCCCAGTGATGAGATGTGATGTGAAATTCTGGGGAACAATACTGCATTGCTGAGGCAATAGGAGACTGAGAGAAAATTTTCAAATGTATGTAACTTAGGAGCCTAAGTGCCATTTTCAGAAATTGGTTTAGGCACATAGGAGCCTAAATCCAATAGAAAGTCAATGAAACTTTGGCTCCTAAGTCACTTCAGTGCTTTTGAAAATGCTACACATTTTGATGAGTTCCCTTCCTGGTAGAGGCACTCCTATACTCCAGTGGCAGAACATGGGAAACGAACATGCTAACTGTACGGAGGAGGGCTAAGAGCAGATTGACTGAACAGTTACAGGCAGCTCCATTACTTCCCGAAGGAGTAAGAACTGAGAGAGCCAGGAGTCTACTCATCTTTTATTTATTTTTTTAAACTTCAAACTTTGGGAAATCCTCTGGATACAGGTTAACTTTCTATTTTCAATATTCCTCACGTTGCCCATTCTTGAAATGGAGGCGCTGGGAAATGTCTTCATTTACTACATCTCACTGCTCTTCCATAGCTTTCTGTAGAAATTCTTCTCAGTAGATGACAACCCATATTCCTACGTCTTTTTTTCAAACTGCATAGATGTAATAGACTTAGACTTTTGTGAGGTGTTTGACTTAGTACTACATGACAATCTGATTCAGAAATTAGCACTAGACAAGATCAACAGAGCACGTGATAAATGGATTAAGAACTAGCCAATGGACAGATCTCAAAAACTACTGATCAATGGGGAGCCTTCATCAAATGGGGATGTTGCTTAGTGGGGTTCCCAACACTATTCCATATTTTTATCAATGATGTGGAAGTAAATCTAAAATCACTGCTGGTAAAATTTGCAGATGTCATTGGTTGTTAGAGTGGTAAATGATGACAGGACAGTCATAGAGAGCGATCTGGATCACTTGGTAACCTGGGACCATTCAAGCAAATTGCATTTTAAGACCACCAAATGCAAAGTGATACACCTAGGAAAAAGGAATGCAGGCCAGACCTTTAGTGGTGGGAGGGGAAAGAGGCTATATCCTGAAAAGCAGCATCTCTGAGAAGGATTTAGGAGTCACAGTAGACAGGAAACTCAATATGAGCTTCCTTTGTGATCTATGGCAAAAAAGGGGGTAATGTGATCCTTGGATGTATTTAATGGGGAGTAGCGAGGTAATTTTACCTCTGTATATGGCATTGGTGAGACCAATACCGGAATACGGTGTCTAGTTCTGGTTTCTGCTTTTCAAAAAGGTTGTTGAAAAATTGGAGAAGGTGCAGAAAAGAACCACAAAAATTATTCAAGGACTGGGGAGAATACCTTACAGTGAGAAGCTTAAAGAAATCAGTCTGTTTATCTTATCATAAAGAAGATTGAGAAATGACAGTGTGTAAGTACCTTCATGGGGAGAAAATACTGGGTACTAAAGGGCTCTGTAATATAGCAGAGAAAAACAGAACCAAAACCAATGGCAGTAAGATGAAGCCAGTCCAATTCAATTTAGAAATTAGGCACAAAATTTTAACAGTGAGAATGGAACAAACTGCCAAAGGAAGTAGTGGATTCTTCATTTCTTGAGGACTTCAAATGCAGACTGAATGCCTTTCTGGAGGATACACTTCAGCCAAACAAAAGTTATGCTTCAGTTAAACTCAAGTTATAGAGCTCATGTAATGGTCGGTGATATACAGAAGGTCAGATTAGATGATCTAATGGTTCCTTCTGGCTTAAAACTCTATGAATTTGCTCTGAGGGGATTATTATTCCTCTTTCCTCAGCAGTGGAAAGGTGCCACCAGGTTCACAGGGTTGTGCTGAAGACTGGATGTTTCTATAGCGACCTCAAGAGATCCTGTGCTCACTGTCAATGGTGAGAAATCTTTACCAGTGAGGAGGATCTTGCATCATGTTCTAAAATGGATCACTTTGTGTTAGTCTACTTTACCCTGGTATCTCATTCCATAGACAAACTCTCAACTGAGACTTGCCTCATCCTGCGTTTGGTTAGTTGCATGGTGCTCTGGCACAGATGTTTGGTGGGGCATGGATGGAGATGCAGTCACTGATGGAGCTGAGTCATTTGATGACTTTGAACATCAAGTCAAACAAAGGCCTTGACTTGGCAGAGAGAGTGGCCTGGGAGGCAGTAGAGGGATCAAAGCACAGCAGTGTGCTTGCAGTGGTTTGTCCCACTGAGGATGTGGGCTGTCCAGCTGGAGGTTCTGCATTCGTTTCACCTTCGACTGCAGATACAGTGAAATACATTAATTGGGACTGGAGATGACAGATGCATGGATAATTGTGCCCAGGATTGTATCATAGGAGGTAAAGTATCCTAGCAAGAAAGCATGTTTACTGCTCTCCTGCCCTGAACATCCAGGGTTAGTGATAAGTCCAGAAGGATTGTGAGACTTTCACAAACTGGCAGCAGGAGGGGAGGTCATCAGGCATCAGTGGAAGGTTGGAGGCCAGTGCCCTGGCTAGTTCATCTAATCTTATAGGCAGGTTCTGGAAGGGCAGCACATGACTAAGTGTGCAAATGCATAATTCTGCACATGGTGCTTTAGTTTTGTGGGTATGTCACAGGGCGGGGCTCCCTCGCCCTGGATTCCTTGGTGCAAACACTCCTCACGCCTTCCTGTGGCAAGTTCAACACCATTTGCTTTATTTAAAATGTGCAATAACAGTACAAATTCCCCACCGCACAAGGCTCTTACCTTCTCCCTTGGCACAGTGGGAGAGGGAGGAGAGAGATCACTTCCCTGAGATCCTGGGCTTCTGTGGCCCTTCTTCCAACCTACTCCTCTTCCCTTTCTTGTCTCTCCTCTAGCTGTCCTCAGCCAATGAGCTGAGCCACACTGTTAATTGGTTAATTGTTCAATCCTTAACCAATTATCTCCATAATTTGCCCCATGAGAGGATGCTTACCAAGTGTCCAGAGTGGTGAGTCAGCTGCTGTCTGCTCATGCCGCTGTCACAGGGTACAAATGGAGGTTTATGCATGTAACAGGTACAGCTGCTAACTTTCCAGGCAGAGCTTGGGTCCCATCCTCTCAAAACGTTACTCGAGGCACAGTCCTAAAACCTGCCCAACTACATAGAGGATCTGTGGGCAAACATTTTGCTGTAAATTACCCAGTTTCCATACACTCTTCCGATTGGCTTTTTCTGACATGATTGACCTGCTTTGTGTGACTTTTGGCTTGGTTAACAGCACAAGAGCTGAGTGTTCAAAGCACAGATCTTTCTTGCAGATGTTCAGATCAGCTGTTAAACCAGCGGTTTTCAATGTTTGTGAATTTCTTGCCATCCTTATTTAAACAAACTATTTAATGGCTGGGATCATGTGGTTTTTCAAGGTTGCAAGAGACTGAGCACTTATGTCTCTCTTCTGAGGTTCAGCTGTATTGATTCCAAGCCCTTAGAAAGCTTGAGAGGGATTTCCAAGCCATGGGTTATTTGGAAAGTCATTTGGCCGCAAGATGCCAGAGCCGCCTATTGCCATAGCTTGGTTTGCATAAAAGAATCTTCCCCTAAACCTTTGCCTAAAATGTGACTTGAACCAGGGCTGTCAGTGCTAAAAACACAGGCCTCTACCCAGCTGTAGGAGAGCTGCTTTAGCGGTAAGACATTAGCAGGCTGTATGGTTGTTAGTATTAGCCATTATTGGGAGACAGACCCAATCACCTGCACTAGGGACTGTTTTGGGGACCATGATGGCAGGGACATTAGAAATAACGTAGTTGGGAAGCTGGAAAAAATAAACAAAAGTGGAGCTTCATATGCATAATTCAAAGGTGTGGCTTTTGTTGCCAAGTGCAATGTGATTGGTTGGAAAGAGCATGTCAGATTTTACCCAAGATTTGTGAAGGGATAAAGGTGGCTGGTGGGGAGGGGGAATGTGGTCTGGCTAGTGACTCATTGATGAACTCCATTTCCTCAATACTGGAGCAGATATTAGTGGTTTTATGCTCACCTTTACCATTGACTTGCTACAGGCCCAATTTCCTTCTTGTAGAAAAGAGAACAATGCTCAAGATTGCAAAGTAAATAGTGACCATAATAGTATAGACCATCACAAAACTACCATGTGTTTTTATTGTGTACGTGAGCACAGGACAAATAAAAACTAATAATGATATTTACTCAATGTGTAAAGCACTTTGAGTTCTACAGATAAACACACCATGTGACTGCTAAGTATCTCTTACTACTTCTACCACTACTAATTTGTTGCTAACTATGAGTAGGACTCAAATGTTGACTCTTGGGTGTGCAGGTGGGCACTCAGGTAAGGTTCCGCAGCACCCAGGGAAGTCAGTCAGAGATGTGTGTGCTTGGCATCTTTCAGAATCAGGTCTGTTATGTAGGTGCTTTCATGTAGATTCTGTTTGCTCAGATTAGGCGATAATGGTAATGGTCACCTGACTACACAGTTCCACCACTGAAATCCGTGGCAGCATGTGGTATTGCTTATACACTGCAAATAAACTGTGTCACGGTACGGCTCACTGCGAGTGTTAAAACAAAAACTTACTACAGTAAAAACAACGAGGAGTCCTTGTGGCACCTTAGAGACTAACACATTTATTTGGGCATAAGCTTTCGTGGGCTAGAACCCACTTCATGAGATACATGAAGTGAAAAATACAGGAGCGGGTCTAAATACATGACAGGATGGGGGTTGCTTTACCAAGTGTGAGATCAGTCTAATGAGATAAATCAGTTAACAGCAGGATAACAAGGGAGGAAAAATAACTTCTGAAGTGGTAAGAGAGTGGCCCGTTACAGACAGTTGACAAGAAGGTGAGAGTAACAGTAGGGAGAAATTAGTATTGGGGAAATTAAGTTTAGGTTTTGTAATGACACAACCACTCCCAGTCTTTATTCAGGCCTAATCTGATGGTATCCAGTTTGCAAATTAATTCCAGTTCTGCAGATTCACATTGGAGTCTGTTTTTGAAGTTTTTTGTTGAAGGATTGCAACTTCTAGGTCTGTTGTTGAGTAACCAGAGAGGTTGAAGTGTTCTCCTACTGGTTTTTGAATGTTATGATTCCTGATGTCAGATTTATGTCCATTTATTCTTTTGCATAGAGACTGTCCGGTTTGGCCAATGTACATGGCAGAAGGGCATTGCTGGCACATGGTGGCATATATCACCTTGGTAGATGTGCAGGTGAATGAGCCCCTGATGGCGTGGCTGATGTGGTTAGGTCCTATGATGGTGTCGCTTGAATAGATATGTGGACAGAGTTGGCACCGGGATTTGTAGTAGGGTTTGGTTCCAGGGCTGGTGTTTTTGTCGTGTGGTGTGTAGTTGCTGGTGAGTGTTTGCTTCAGGTTGGGGGGCTGTCTGTAGTCGAGGACTGGCCTGTCTCCTGAGATCTGTGAGAGTGAGGGATCATCCTTCAGGATAGGTTGTAGATCCTTGATGATGTGCTGGAGAGGTTTTAGTTGGGGGCTTTAGGTGACGACTAGTGGCGTTCTGTTACTTTCTTTGTTGGGCCTGTCCTGTAGTAGGTGACTACTCGGTACCCTTCTGGCTCTGTCAGTCTGTTTCTTCACTTCACCAGGTGGATATCGCAGTTTTAAGAATGCTTGATAGAGATTCTGTAGGTGTTTCTGTCTGAGGGATCGGAGCAAATGTGGTTGTATCTTAGAGCTTGGCTGTAGACAATGGATTGTGTGATGTGGTCTGGATGAAAGCTGGAGGCATGTAGGTAAGTATAGTGGTCAGTAGGTTTCTGGTATAGGGTGCTGTTTATGTGACCATCGCTTATTAGCACTGTAGTGTCTAGGAAGTAGACCTCTTGTGTGGACTGGTCCTGGCTGAGGTTGATGGTAGGGTGGAAATCATTGAAATCTTGGTGGAATTCCTCAGGGGCCTCCTTCCCATGGGTCCAGATGATGAAGATGTCATCAGTGTAGCGCAAGTAGAGTAGGGGCATAAGGGGACAAGAGCTGAGGAAGCGTTATTCTAAGTCAGCCATTATAATGTTGGCATACTGTGGGGCCATGCGGGTACCCATAGCAGTCCTGCTGACTTGAATGTATAAATTGTCCCCGAATCTGAAATAGTTGTGAGTGAGGACAAAGTCACAAATTTCAGCCACCAGGTTTGCCGTGATGGTATCGGGGATGCTGTTCCTGATGGCTTGTGGTCCATCTTTGTGTGGGATGATGGTGTAGAGGGCTTCTGCATCCATAGTGGCTAGGATGGTGTTTTCTTTCCTAAACTTAATTTCACCAATACTAATTTCTCCCTACTCTCCCTACTGATTTCCACCTTCTTGTCAACTGTCTGTAATGGGCCACTCTCTTACCACTTCAGAAGTTATTTTTCCTCCCTTGTTATCCTGCTGTTAATTGATTTATCTCGTTAAACTGACCACACACTTGGTAAAGCAACCCTCATCCTGTCATGTATTTAGACCCGCTCCAGTATTTTTCACTTCATGCATCTGATGAAGTGGGTTCTATCCCATGAAAGCTTATGCCCAAATAAATGTGTTAGTCTCTAAGGTGCCACAAGGACTCCTCGTTGTTTTTGCTGATACGGACTAACACGGCTGCCACTCTGAAACTTACTACAGTAAACATACTCTGCTGCTGAAGGGGAGTGTCCAGATGTCAGCAGTATACTTAACTTTACTCACACAAGTAGACCCATTGACTCCAATGGGATTTCTCACAGTGGAAAATTGAAGCATGTGCATAAGTGTTCGCAGCATCAGGGCCTAACACAGCACTGGAGCAACTGTCAGAGCTGTGATGTGGCAGGGAGGAAATCATGGTTAAAAAATTACAGGATGCACATGTGAAAAATGCTTTTTTTCTGGTGCAGAAACATAGGCATGTTAGTGTAGTTCCAGCTGTAAAACCATGATATATTTATATGAAAAGGCTTAAATTCTCCTCATCTGAATTACAATTATTACTTTTGGGGAGTTCTATTGTTTATCACTTGGTATAAGAGTGACTTAAAATAATTTCTAATTTCTGACACCATTCTTGGGAAAGAGACGACACAGCCCTCCCTTTTCTGCATGATCCCCAAAATGCTGGAATACATGAGAAACAGTGGGAAGAACAGCTGGTTTGCACAGACATTCTCAGTGGCCTTCCTGCTTGCACTTAAGAACTATGAGTCATGTGTCTAGACTATCAGATCGTTGTAGTGCCAACAGTCACATCTGGCGTGATGGGTTCATGAACAGTGGCTTTAATCATGTGCCTTCCAGGTCCACTGCAGAAGCACTGTCATGGGAATTCCCAGCTGGATAGCAGTGCCACCAGTATCTCTGGTTGCTGGCAGCATTCTACTAGTGAAGGAAGATGAGTGGTTTTGGGGATTCTTGTGGGATTAGCATCTCCCCATCTTCAGGCAATAGCACATCTTCAACAAAATCCCATTTAGGAGTAGGCCCAAGTGTCCCTAATTAAGATGTGCAGACTGCAGACACAGAGAGAAGTTCTCTGCATTCCCCCAGGCCTGGCAGATGGGCTTCAATGAGGTTTCCCTTCAAGTGCGCTGTCATAGCAAGGCCTGGGATGGTTTGTTTTCTGGAGGGGGAAAAAAGTCTTAGATTTTTTTTTGATTCAGCGAAATCCAGTATGATGAATCAGAGAATAATTGAAGTGGCATGAACCTCCTTACCCAAATGAACGGATCGATGGTGCTCACAGAGGCTTCGCAAATCAGATTTTTTTCAACTGTACAGTCCCTGTAAGGGTCCTGTTTCTGTTTGGGTATTTGAGTATTTCCCCTGCACAGTTTTGTTTTAATCAAACCCAGCAACTTCATAGTAACAAATAAGGGCCTGGATGTAATGAAGGAAGGGGAGAACAAACATATTTTAGTTTCAAGCTGCCACAGGGTTCTTATAGAAAATATAATGGGGGATGTGACCATAAATTCATTCATTCATTCATTCATTCATGCCCGTCACCCCAACCGGGGTATGGGCCGCCAACCACAGATCTCCAGAGTCTTCTATCCTGGGCCATTCGCTCTAGCTGGTTCCAGGTATAGCCCATTTTTTTGCTATCAATCTGAAGGTCGCGTCGCCAGGTATTTCTTGGGCGGCCTCTTTTCCGCTTGCCTTGGGGGTTCCACCGCAGTGCCTGTCTGGTGATGTTGGTTGGCTGCTTGCGTAGTGTATGTCCTATCCAGCCCCACCTTCTACTTCTAATTTCTTCCTCTGCTGGGAGTTGACGGGTCCTCTCCAAGAGGTGGATGTTACTGATGGTGTCTGGCCAGCGGATCTGGAGAATCCTTCTGAGGCAGCTATTAATGAAGGTCTGGATCTTCCTGGTGGTTGTTTTGGTTGTCCTCCAGGTTTCAGCTCCATACAGTAGGACTGATTTCACGTTGGAGTTGAACAGTCGAATCTTTATTGCCAAAGACAGCTCTCTGGAGCTCCAGATGTTCTTGAGCTGTAAGAAGGCTGCTCTTGCCTTACCAATCCTTACTTTGATGTCTGCGTCTGTGCCACCCTGCTGGTCGATGATGCTACCTAGGTAGGTGAAGGACTGTACTTCTTCCAGGGGGCGTCCATTCAGTGTGACTGGGTCGTTGCTGATGGAATTGATCCTAAGGATCTTGGTCTTGTCCTTGTGGATGTTGAGGCCAACCTGTGATGACGTGGCTGCCACTACGTTGGTCTTCTCTTGCATCTGCTGTTTACTGTGTGAAAGGAGTGCAAGGTCGCGGCAAAGTCCAGGTCATCAAGCTGGGTCCACAACGTCCACTGGATTCCGTTCCTACGCCGTAAGTGGATGTCTTCATAATCCAATCGATGACGAGAAGAAAGAGAAGTGGTGACAACAAGCATCCTTGTCTGACTCCGGTTCGCACCTGGAAGCTGTTTGTGAGCTGCCCTCCATGGATCACTCTACAGTGTATGCCGTCGTATGAGTTCTTGATCAGGTTGACCACCTTTGCTGGGATGCCATAGTGCCGAAGGAGCTTCCAGAGGGTCTCTCGATCCACGCTATCGAACGCTTTCTCATAGTCAACAAAGTTGATGTACAACGAGGAGTTCCACTCCATAGACTGCTCGACTATGATGCGGAGCGTTGCTATCTGGTCCGTGCATGATCTGTTCTGCCGGAAACCTGCCTGTTCATCTCGTAGCTGTGGATCGACAGCATCCTTCATTCTCTCTAAGAGGACTCGGTTGAAGACCTTCCCTGGCACCGACAGGAGTGTGATTCCTCTATAGTTGGCACAGTTGCTGAGGTCTCCTTTCTTGGGGATTTTGATGAGATATCCCTCTTTCCAGTCAGCCGGAATCACTTCTTCTTCCCATATCTTCTCAAAGAGGGGGTACAGCATTTCCACTGAAGTATCCAGGTCTGCTTTCAGGGCCTCTGCTGGGATGTCGTCAGGTCCAGCCGCCTTACTGTTCTTCATCATGGTGATGGCTTTTCTGATCTCGGCTCTGCTTGGTTTATCGCAATTGATTGGGAGGTCCTCGTTGGCTGGGTCGATGTCTGGTGGATTTGGTGGTGCTGGTCTGTTCAGGAGTTCCTCAAAGTGCTCCGCCCATCTGTTCATCTGTTGTTCTATTCCTGTTATAGACTTTCCCTGCTTGTCTTTAACGGGATGTTCTGGCTTGCTGAACTTTCCAGACAGTCGCTTGGTAGTATCGTACAGCTGTTTCATGTTACCGCTGTATGCTGCCTGCTCTGCTTCTGCAGCCAGTCCATCCACATAATCTCTCTTATCCTTCCTAATATTCCTCTTCACTGCTCTGTGGGCTTCAGCATACTCTTTTTGAGCTTTGGCCTTTGCTGCTCTAGTCCTGCTGTTGTTGACTGCTGCCTTCTTCTTCTTTCTGTCTTCTATCTTAGTCAAGGACTCTGCTGTGATCCACTCTTTCTGCTGGTGTTTCTTAATTCCAAGCACTTCCTGGCATGCTGACCTAAGCGTGTCTCTCACTTTCTGCCATCTGTTGAGTACACTGTCTTCCTCTTCCTCAGACCGATCCTGTAGTACTGAAAACTTATTCTTCAGCGTCAATCCAAAATCTTCCTTGGTCTTATGGTCCTTCAGAAGGTTGACGTTGTACTTCGCTCTTCTGTCTGACGCGTCTATCCAGTTCTTCTTCAGCTTCAGCTTCAATCTGGCCACCACTAAGTGATGGTCGGACGCCACGTCTGCTCCTCTTCTAACTCTAACGTCCTGCAAGGATCTTCTGAACTTCTTGCTAATGCAGACATGGTCGATCTGGTTTTCTGTCATGCCTGCTGGCGATACCCAGGTACTCTTGTGGATCCGCTTGTGAGGAAAGATGCTGCCTCCTATGACCAGGTTGTTAAGTGCACACAGATCCACAAATCTCTCTCCATTCTCACTCATCTCTCCCAGAGCGTGGGTCCCCATGACTTGTTCGTATCCTGTGTTATCAGGTCCAATTTTGGCATTAAAGTCTCCCATAAGGATGGTAATGTCTTTGTCTGGGAGAGTCTCTAATATTTTCTGGAGTCTGTTGTAAAAGTAGTCTTTGTCCTCCTCTTCACTGTCATTGGTTGGAGTGTAGCACTGAACAACATTCATCTTAATCCTCTTCATTTTAGTTCTGAAGGATGCTGTGATGATCCTGGGACCATGTGCCTCCCAACCAATCAGTGCTCTCTGTGCCTGTTTGGACATCATGAAGCCTACTCCCTGTGTGTGGGGTGCGTTGCTCTCTTCATGTCCTGAATACAGCAACAGATCTCCTGTCAACAGTCGTCTCTGTCCAGCTTGTGTCCATCTTGTCTCACTAATGCCTAGTAGGGTCAGGTTGTTGCTCCTCATCTCTGCTGCAACCTGCGCCGTCTTTCCTGACTCGTACATGGTCCTCACGTTCCATGTGCCAATGGTAATCCTCCTGGTTGTAAGAAGGGTGATCGGCTTAGTGGCTTCCTCGCGGCTTTCACCACCCAGCGTCATGCGTCTTCGAATTGAAGACCCTTCTTTTTCCAGGCTAAAAGTCTCTGTTAACTCTATTGTTGGCGTTTCTGTAGCAAGCTGATTTTTACGGGGTGGAGTTGCTAGCCCCACGCCCAACCCTCCTCCTTTACCCTGACTTGGGACAGGCAGATGGCCCCAAAGGACCTCTCTGGTGGAGTTTGTGACCATAAAAATAATGAAAAATACTTTGAATCTAGTGCTCTTAAAATACGTTCTTCTGCATCTGGAATAGGAACTTGGACACACAATTTCTAGATATACCCACAAATGTGCTGCTAATTATAAATGTAATTACATTATTTGTGAGTGAAAATTTTATCCTACAAAACCAGAGACTACTTTTCAAAAATCAAGTCCTTAATGTTCAGCCATTTCAAATGCTTTTTGATTTTTGTGGCAGGATGTGCTGTTATGTTTGACAGGCCTGTACAGTACATGGAGGGACAATTTGTAGAACAGGGATTTTCAGAGCTGTTCAGTCAGCAGATATATTTTAAAATAAAACGCTTTGTCGTGGAGTGTTAATGCAAAGAACATTTCTTTAAGGATATGGGAAATGGCCTTTACTTTCCTTGACAAATATCTTCATGCAAGCAATTCTCATAGACTCTCCACGTGGCCTTGACTAAGGGACGTGTTGCTGATTGCCGGTAGCTGTGTCATTAGACTGCAGTTCACAGTGAACCAGGAAACTAGCACCTCTCCTCAAAGCTGGGATCAGTTCTATAAAATGGTTTTCTAGACAGTGAAAACAGACGGAGGATGAGAGGGGGTAGGAAGACTTTATACAAGAGGAAGCTCAGAACTGTAGTAGGAGATCTGAGCTTCACCTCAGGCCAGTCTTGTTAAGGATGTTGCTTAAGATGTGCAATGTTGCCCATTCTAGATATAAAATAATCCTACTTACAAAGGGGAGAGACTTTCAAGTGAGTGCATCTAATCTCAAGTGTGAGGTGCCTCTGTGAGATTAAAATCTCTCTTTTGGTCAGACTACTTTACATGCTAAAGTCTGTGTTTAATGAAAAGGACTGAACACTTCTAGCTCCAGATTCTCCTTTCACTTACAGTAGTTTTACACCAGTGTAATTCCACTGATTTCAATAGTTACTCCTGAGTTACACCCATATACGAAGGAAGAATTAGGCCCTTATTTTATCCATACAATTCATCCCTCAAATAGTGAAGGAAAATTGTGACTGTCCTGGTGATCCAAAAGCCTTCAGGATTAAAGTGACCAGGAAATTGGTGTGAAATGGAAGTTAGAAAAATAAGGTTTCCAAACTAAAATCCTGGCCTGTGTCTCTGACATCTCGTTGTGGATGTCACACTGTCAGTTCCAGAGCTCTTATCCTCCCCCAAGCCCTCCCCACCATCTCCTTTTCTCAGTCACTGTGGACAATGCCTCTCATCCTGCCTGTCATCTTCTTATCAGATGTCTCCCTAGGTCCTCCCAGCTATGCTATGTCTAAGTTGTGCAGATTCTTTCTGTATAACATCTTTAAGATATGGCCTTTCCTTTCCAGCCACACAGCCATAACTCTCGTCCAGGCTCTTTTCTCTCCATCTCACAAAATTTAGTTTGCATAAAAGTTGCTGGACTGACAGCACTGGGGCATAGAGTCACTCATTGCCCTGTCAACACCTGTAGGGATGAAGAGTGGTGTCCAGTCAGCACACATCAGTGATGGTAGGGGGTTTGTGATATGGATACTTGACCATTAAGAACTGAACTGAGACTGCCAGCTCATTTCCTATGAACAGCCAAGGGCATCAGAGGGTAACAGCTTTCAGTGACTCCCAACCTGGGCTGAATTTTGAATCAGGGACCTAAGCGAAAGGCTCCGAATTCAATTATCAAACCTCTGAGCCATCGAGGGCACTTTTTTCTGGTTAACCCCCCCACCACCTTACATCACTTGGAAGAGCTGGAAGTTTTCTCTGTGTGTTATCGCCATGAGATTTCCATGGGAAACCTTCCAAGAGGAACATTTCACAGTCCTTGTTAAGCCACAGGGGAGGTAGCCAGACCCAAAGCATTTTCCATTAGTAATGAGGGAGTCATTCTTCTCCTTCCACCCACTCAGCATTCTTTGGAGACAAATTCCTGCTGCCGGTGTTCCTCTGCATAAGAGCTTTAGGATTGCATCCCTGCCTTGTTAGCTTCCCAGCTGCTTTGTGGCTTGTGTCTCTGATCTCACCCGCGGGTGTGGCATAGTGTCTGGGAACTGACAGACAAGCATGATCCCGCGGCTCTCTCAGAATGCCCTGGGGAGAGGGTAGTCAGCAGATCTTAGAGAAATGGGGGTTTTCCATCTATATGGGTGAGACCTGCATGGGATATGTGTGTTAAATGGCAATCTTGTGAGAACCATTAGCTGTAGCACTGGAGTTTACAAAAACATTTTGATGTCATGTCTGAAGTTGTTACAATACTACTAAAACTAAATATAAAGCTAAAATCTGTGGAATTGGTTTCTAAACTTAGCAGCCTGTAAATTAAAATACCTATGGCTAAAGAATCTTTTGGGAATTTTAATAGCGCTTTCTTAGGACATGCACAGAAACTCATTATGCTGCACGAAGGTGTATTCAAGTGTCTTTATTATTATTATTTATTACACAGTGAAACTTCTCTACAGCAGCCACAGAAGACACCGACTGAAAGTAGTCGCCTAGTAAGAGAAGGGCCTTTCAAGTTCAGTTGGAGAAAGTGACTGAAAAAAATGTCATTACAGGATTTCCAGATTTATTCTCAGTAATTTCAGTATCTGATAATAAATGCTGATCATGGCTATTTCCTATATAGCACTTTTCAGCAGTGAATCTGAAAGCACTGCACAGTCTTCACTGTATCTATCGTCACCACACTGCTAGGAGGTAGGGCGCTGCTACTGTCCCTGTTTTGCAGTTGTGGAACAGGGAGACCAAGAAACTTGCCTAAGGTTATGTGGGAAACCCAAAGCCAAGCAGGGAGTTGATCCCAGGTCTCATATAGCCTAAGCTCATGCGCTACCCACTGGACTATCCTTCTGCTATGTCGTGTATGCTGTTTCCAGATAAAAAGATGAGGATTTGACCTGTAGCATCCAGCAAACATAATCTGGGATCTGCTTACCGTCTCACATATCATCACCTGTAATAAATGCTCTGCCCTTTGTGATACTTGTGCTGTCCGATTGCCTTCAGTAGGTTTGCTCAAGTGACTGGAACTTCCTGAACAATTGTGTTGATGTGCAGGAAGAAAGAGAATCAGCTCCCTCTCTCAGAATTGTGTTTGCTTTGCAGGAGTAAGGCAAAGAGAGCAGTAATAACCCTTCATAGTAGCTCAAATCAGAAGTTCTGACTCTGAATATGCATGGGGGGGCAGATGTGCTGAGTGAGAAGGAGCCATTTTCACATAGTCACTCCACAGAGTAGAACCACACTAACTATAGGTCAAACAAAGATGTCCTGGAAACCTTGGGCCTTCTTGAAAGTGGTTGCTTAAGACAGGATGACTATGGGAGGGGATTCTTAGGGCACGTTTCACTTGATATATATGAAAAAATGGTAATTAATGAACTCCATAAAATGACCTTGACTAAACGAGAAAGCTATTAGCTGGCAAATAAATATTTAGATTATGTCCTACTGGGCCAAATTCATGGTTGGTGCAGCTCCAGTGACTTATCTAGAATTACACCAGGTTCAATTCAAGGTTCAGTTCAGCTCTCAATGAAGTCAATGAGAGTGCTTTCATGGAGAGGCGGATCAGTCCCTAATATGGCCCATGCCCCATAAGTCTCACATTTTGAACTCTTTGTATAAAACAGAGCCTACTTTCTAATAACAGTCCAGTGTGTGCAGATTTAGTGGCATCTGTCCATTGTGTACAATCTGCCTTCCACTCATAACTAGAGCGTAGCAAATAACTGGCCTCCCCTGACCTATTATACCTGCCACCCATGGGGTTACAATTATTACTTGTATAATTCAAGATGGGTAAAAAGAAATGAAAGTCTGATGTGATAACTCCAGAATAAAGCTCAAGCTATTTGACCTTCCAGGACTTCAAGACATCATGGTAGCGTGAACACTCTTGGGTATTTTGTCAGTAACATTCAGGGCTGGCGAGGAGGGGCAAAGCACTCAGGTACGCAGACCCTATGATGACAGGTGCAGTATTAGAATAGAATAGACAGTGCTACTCATTGTGCATTTGGGTGTAGGGTAAAACTTGTTCTCCAGCTTGGCTTAGCTATGGCATTTGTATATTAGCACATTATCTTTGGGGTTTTTAAGCCTTGTGCTTATTTACATTTTTTATACACTCAAGTTTTCTGGCTTGGGATACTGTAGAAATAAAGCTGGGCTATTATATAATTATTATTTTATTTATTAAGGGCTTTGATTATGGAGTTGGGCCCCATTTAGGGAAGCATCAGATTCTGTGGAACAAGCATATTCCACTCAATGTTCCGAAAATCAACAGTCCACAGAGCCAAGGTGTATAATTTAGAACAGTTAGCTGACAAGAAAATCCCAGGATTCTGCTAGCATGGAAAGGGATTGAAACATCATGAGGTCAGTAGTAGGTTAGCCCAGGGAAATGCATGGTGCATTGATACACTGTGTAGGATAAGAAAGCTAGACGAAAAGTCAACACAACTTTTGTATAGGGAAATCATGCCTCACCAATCTATTAGAATTCTTTGTGAGGGGTCAACAAACATGCAGACAAGGGTGATCCAGAGGTTATAGTGTACCTGGACTTTCAAAAAGCCTTTGACAAGATGCCTCATCAAAGGCTCTGAAGCAAAGTAGGCAGTCATGGGATCAGAGGGAAGGTACTCTCATGAATCAGTAACTGTTTAAAAGATAAGAAACAAAGGGTAGCAATACATGATCAGTTTTCACAGTGGAGAGGTAAATAGTGGGGTTCCCAAGGATCGGTACTAGGTCCAGTGCAGTTCAACATATTCATAAATGATTTGGAAAAAAAGGGTAAACAATGAGATGACAAAGTTTGAAGATGATACAAAATGACACAAGATAATTAAGTCCAAACTGTGAAGAATTACAAAGGGATCTCACAAAATGGGTGACTGGGCAACAAAATGGAGATGAAATTCAATGTTGATAAGTGTAAAGAAAGGCACTTTAGAAAACATAATCCCAAATATAAACACAAAATGATGGGGTATAAATTAGCTGTTACCATTCAAGAAAGGGATCTTGGAGTCACTGTGGATAGTTATCTGAAAACATCCGCTCAATGTGCAGCACAGTCAAAAAAACAAACAGAATGTTAGGAACCACTAGGAAAAAATATATAATAAGACAGAAAATATAATATTGCCTCTATATAAATCCATGGTATGCCCACACCTTGAATACTGCATGCAGTTTTGGTTGCACCATCTCAAAAAAGTTATATTGGAATTGGAAAAAGTGCAGAGAAAGGCAACAAAAATGCTTAGAGGTTTGGGAACAGCTTCTACATGAGGAGAGATTAAAAATACTGGGACTGTTCATTTTAGAAAAGAGATGACTAAGGGGGATATGATAGAGGTCTGTTAAATTATGAATGTTGTGGAGAAAGTGAATAAGGAAGTGTTATTTACCTCTTCGCATGACACAAGAACCAGGAGTCACCCACTGAAATTAATAGGCAGCAGGTTTAAAACAAACATAAGGAAGTACTTCTTCACACAACGCTCAGTCAAGCTGTGGAATGCTTTCCTGGAAGGCCAAATAGAAGGCCAAAAGTATAACTGTGTTTAAAAGACTGTTAGATTACTTCATGGAGGATAGGTCCATCATTGGCTATTAGCCAAGATGGTCAGGTTCTTAATCCTGTGTTTTGGGTTTCATAGAATCGTAGAATATCAGGGTTGGAAGGGACCTCAGGAGGTATCTAGTCCAACCCCCTGCTCAAAGCAGGACCAACCCCAACTAAATCATCCCAGCCAGAACTTTGTCAAGCCTGACCTTAAAAACATCTAAGGAAGTAGATTCCACCACCTCCCTAGGGAACCCATTCCAGTGCTTCACCACCCTCCTAGTGAAAAAGTTTTTCCTAATATCCAACCTAAACCTCCCCCACTGCAACTTGAGACCATTACTCCTTGTTCTGTCATCTGCCACCACTGAGAACAGTCTAGATCAATCCTCTTTGGAACCCTTTTCAGGTAGTTGAAAGCAGCAATCAAATCCCACCTCATTCTTCTCTTCTGCAGACTAAATAATCCCAGTTCCCACAGCCGCTCCTCATAAGTCATGTGCTCCAGCCCCCTAATCATTTTTGTTGCCCTCCACTGGACTCTTTCAAATTTTTCCACATCCTTCTTGTAGTGTGGGGCCCCAAACTGGACACAGTACTCCAGATGAGGTCTCATCAATGTCGACTAGAGGGGAATGATCATGTCCCTCAATCTGCTGGCAATGCCCCTACTTATACAGCCCAAAATGCCGTTAGCCTTCTTAGCAACAAGGACACACTGTTGACTCATATCCAGCTTCTCATCCACTGTAACAAAACCGGCCCCAAGACTGACCCTTGGGGCACTCTGCTTGATACCAGCTGCCAGCTAGACATGGAGACATTGATCACTACACATTGAGCCCGATGATCTAGCCAGCTTTCTATCTACCTTATAGTCCATTCATCCAGTCCATATTTCTTTAACTTGCTTGCAAGAATACTGTCCTTAAACCTCTGACTGACAGAAGCTGGGAATGGGCGACAGGATGGATCACTTGATGAATTACCTTGGTCTGTTATTTCCCTCTGAAGCATCTGGTATTGGCCACTGTCAGAGACAGGATACTGGGCTAGATGGACCATTGGTCTGACCCAGTATTATGGCCATTCTTATATTTTTACTCAAAGTCCGGTGATGCCAGTTCCATTCACCTCCATCTCTCTCAGCTCTTCCTAAAATAGCTGCAAATTACTGTCCCCTAGGTACAGGGCCATTTCCCCCCTAAATACACCTCTATTCTCTACACAGTTCCCTGACTTCTGCTTCCTTTCTGAGGGGGGTTGGCAAGAGGGTTGTCTGGGCTCTGCTGTGAGGATGTTTGGAAGTCAAATATTTGTCTTGAAGAAGTTATTCCATAATGTGCAGCATATCGGGTTCACTTCCAAAATTCTTTAAAATTAAGGTGCTTCCTGTTTTTTCAAATGTAACTGGGTCTCCATTTGAATGGGGTTTGCATTATTGTTAATGGCAGTCGGTCTGATACTTCATGTGTACAGTGCCAATAGTTTATGGATGCGTATTCATGTCACTGGTTTGAAGGAGCAAATGAAATTCGATATTTCCCCACAGGACCCTTGCTGGAGCCTTCCGCACTATGGGAAAGTGTGTTTGGGTTTCCATTGCTAAGTAACATATGGCTGGAAATCACTGGCTTAGCGGCATGCCAAAAAAATCTAGTGAATGTCATCTTCCTCCCAAGCCCACACACCTACATAATCAGCTGGGCTGATCCAGACTAAAAAGGGAGAGAAAGTGGCCTGGATTTCCCCAAAGGGTAATCATCTCAGTCAGATAATAGTCCCTAGGGAGGAGGTGGACAAAGGGAAAGGGAAGCATTCTTTTCATCAGACAATGCTCTTGTCTTCCTGGGTTCCACCAATGTCATTCCGGAATTCATTTCGGATTGGGAGGCAGGAGTGAGGGTTTTGGAGATCATGCTAACCTCCTCCCTACACACACAGCTTTTCAAAGCTTATGTGGTTGGGAAGAAGGACCAGAGTTCAGGAGGCTGGGAGAGGAAGACAGACCTGACACACCAGACTGATTCACCAGTGGAAGGGGGTTGGTCTAATTTATTGTGTCTAATTTCTGTGGGGGGTGTCGATTTCCTCATATGGCAACAGAATTATCATTAACCCTAAGAATGGCCATACTGGGTCAGACCAAAGGTCCATCAAGCCCAGTATCCTGTCCTCTGACAGTGGCCAATGGCAGGTGCCCCAAAGCAAATGAACAGACAGGTTATCATCAAGTGATCCGTGCCCTGTCACCCAATCCCCGCTTCTGGCAAACACAGGCTAGGGACACCATTCCAACCCTGTTGCTTAATATTGTAGGTGGAGCTGGTTTCAGTTGCCTAATACTTTCCATTTTAAAGGATTCTTGCAACCTTTTTTTGAGAAATTCTTATACCTCCATTGTTTGCAGCAGGCCTTTGAAGTTTGCAAAGGGAAAGCCCTGGGGTTGGAAAAGTGCCTTTTCTTTGTCCCATGAAATGACATGGAGGTTTTGCTGAAATACGAACTTCTGAAAATCACCATTTTTCTTCTCTCAATTGCATTTCTCAGTGAAATTTTGGCAGCTTGCCAAAACAATAACTAAACACGAACATTCTAACAGGCCAGCTGCAAACTGCATCCAAGCAGCAGCAGGCTCTGAATTGGGGCATATGGGAATAAATAGCTTCTCCTTCAGCCAGTGAATGTAGTTCTGTAGCGCAAGTAGCAGAAGCTGTAGCTGTGGCTGCAGTGCAGAAGGTGTATGATTTAGGGGGGTAGTTACAGTTGTGCATAAGAGAATTTGGTTTTACCCTTTTTCTTTAAAAATATCTTAGGAAATTGCATACAAAAATTATGCTGAAAAGGCATTATTTAGAAAGCAAAATCAAGCAGATGAAAATTGAGGTTGCACAGGCAACCTTAAATCTAGCATTTCCTAAGCTTTGAATGCTTGAATTTGCAACCTAAATAAAGTTATCCTAACATGGCATTTTTATATGTTATATATATTAAGGCTTGTAAATCGAGCACAGAACTTGGAGTCAAGACTCTTCGATTTTATTTCCAATTCTGCCAGTGATTCAGTGTAATTTTGGGCAAGTAATTTCCACTCTCTATGTCTCAGTGCCTTCATCTTACAGAAGGTGCTGATATTGCTGCTTCCTTAGCTTTGTAAAGTGCTTTGAGATCTATGGATGAAAAGCACCATATGAGTTTCTAACTATTACATGCATTTTGGAGTCAGTAGAGGTTAAATTATTTGGCTCTGTTGACTTAATGGTTCTTAATATTATTAGGCATCTTTATTTCATTTACTTAATCTCTGTTCACATTGTAGCTGTTTTGCTCATCTTTTCCTTGTATCTGTCCTGAAGAGCCATTTGTGTCATCTATTGAAGTGTAGATTGTAAATGAGAAGAGCATGAGAGAGCAGGTGGGAAATTTTCCAAGGGAATGTTTTCGTCAGAATCATCGAACGCAGTGTGTTCCACAGAAATGTGTCACTTTTGACAAATCTTTCGAAGGAAACTGGAAACGTTGTTTTTCCTTTCAGCTCACCTGCCCACCGGTCGACCTCCTGGGAGGCAGGGAAGTATATTTTGTTTCAGAAATACTGAAAGATTCCTGCAGAGGGATTGTTTGATGTTTCTGAAATGAAATTTTGTGAAATTTCATATTTGCAAAAATTGTAGAGATTTGGCTTTTTTGTCCTGATTCAGGACAATTTTTTCCCCAGAAACTTTGACTTTTTTCACAGAAGTGAAATTCACTTACCAGGCCTGATCTAAGGTTGATTTATTTGTAGTGAGTTGAAGCACAAGAAGCTTTGTATCAGGTGTGGTGCTGGAATGTAGCGTACATTACTATGACAGCAGCCTCTGGAGTCAATGGTTACTGATGTTGTCCCATGAAAGAAACATTAAACTTTTAGAACCTTGATTCACATTAGGTAACTGCAGCCAGTCTGATACCTGCACTCCCGTTTCTGGCACCTTTATGACATGGTGTCAGGTGTAAACTAAACTCAGGCTGGAAGGGAACCTGGCAGAGAAATGGACGGGGAGGCTGCAGCGTATTCTAATTTTTCTGGAAACAAGTGGCATTGCAGAGAAATCAGAAAGGGTGACATCTTACACACTGCTACATGTGCCAGACCCAGATGCATTGGAGATTTACAGTCCTGTTCAGTGGGAGCATGAAGGGGACTTCAAACTGCTAGATAAAGTCATCCAAAATTCAGTAATACATGAGCTACACAAGAACGTCACTCAGGAAACGCACATTTTCTTTACAAGAAACTTGCTGCCAGGTGAGATCATTAACCATTATGTTGCAGACCTACAAAACAATGCTAAAATATGTGAATTTGAGCAGATGAACTAATTAGTGATGGACTAATTAGCAACTGGATTGTTTGTGTTACCCATGTAAGAAATACCTATCTCAAAGCAAGATTACTATGAGAAATTAACTTCACTTTCACAAGGTTACAAGTTTGATGATAAAAGTAATAGTGTTGACATAATCTACCTAGACTTCTGTAAGGCATTTGACTTAGTGCAACACAGTATTTTGATAAAAAACTAGAATGATATAAGATTAACATGGCACACATTAAATGGATCATAAACTAGCTAACTGATAGGTCTCAAAATGTAACTGTAAATAGGGATTTGTCATCTAGCGAGTCAGTTTCCAGTGGGATCCCACAGGAAATGGTTCTTGGCTCTGTGCTATGTAACATCTTATTAATTAGCTGGAAGAAAACATAAAATCACTGATAAAGTTTGCAGATGACATAAAAATTGAGGGAGTGGTAAATAATGAAGATGGCAGGTCACTGATTCACAGTGATCTAGATCACCTGGTAAACTTGACGCAAGCAAACAATACGCATTTTAAGATGTTTAAAGGTAAATGTGTACATGTGGGAATGTCGGCCATAGTTACAGGATATGGGACTCTATCCATTGACTCTGAAAAAGATTTGGGGGTCCTGGTGGATAATCAGCTGAACATGAGCTCCTAGTGTGATGCTGCGGCCAAAAGAGCTAATACGATCCTGGGATGCATAAATGGGGACTCTTGCGTAAGAGTAGTGCAATTATTTGATTTCTGTCTTGGCACTGCAGTGGCTGCTGCTGGAATACTGTGTACAGTTGTGGAGCCCACAATTCAAATAGGGTGATGATAAATTGGAGAGGGTTCAGAGAAGAGCCATGAGAATGATTCAAGGAGCTCAATCTGTTTAGCTTAACAAAAAGAAGGTTAAGGGGTGACTTGATTACAGTCTATAAGTACCTACATGGGAACAGATATTTAATAGTGGGCTTTTCAGTCTAGCAGAGAAAGGTCTAACACAATCCAATGGCTGGAAGTTGAAGTTAGATAAATTCAAACTGGAAGGAAGGCATAAATTTTGGCTTACAGTTTTGTTGTGGCTATGTTGGTCCAAGGATATTAGAGAGACAAGGTTGGTGAGGGTGTGGGAATAGAATGTGAGATGCTGAGATTGTTTAGGCTTTTGGGATGAGCTGATTGTGCTGGGAACTGTGTGTGAAGGGCTGGCCTTGGGCTTGTTCTTATTGGCCAGCTAATTGTAAATAGGATGATAAGTCAGACAGGTGTGTAGGATGATAATTACCCTATGGGTTACAGCTGTGGCTGTGTGAGTTTAATTAATTAATTAGCAATTGTTTGATTGCTTACCATATTGTATATAAGAGCATGCTGGGAATGAATAAACGCATATGCATACACACACACGCTTTCTCTCTCTGTTTGGGATCACATTGAATGTTGAACTCTGTTCCTGCTCTTCTGCGATGCAACATGAGGGAATATGTTTTATTGGACCAACTTCTGCTGGTGAAGGAGTCAACTGTGAGAGTAATTATAGAACAATTTACCGTGGATCATGGTGGATGTTATTCTGAAAGATCTGTTCCAGGAACTATTTGGGGGAAGTTCTATGGTCTGTGCTATACAGGAGGTCAAAGTAAATGATCACAATGATGTGTTGGAATCTATGAAGAACAATGAATTTTTTAAGGGCTAGTGAAAATTTTGCTTCCCAAATGAAAACATTAGCAAGCAGTGAAAGAACTAATTAGGAGCGTGTAAAGACAGAATCCAAGAATCAATAAACAGCAGAGACAATATTTGTTTGAAATAAATGTGGAGATCATTATAACATGAGGATGTTCAACACAAAGGGTTTAGTGTTGTATATGCAGTAAAAGCAACCATTTAGCAAAAGTGTATTGCTCTTGTCACAAGTAGCAAAGAAATACAAAACCAAACACAGTCATGGACATTAAGATCATGGTCCAAACTATGACAATGATACAGAAACACAGGGTTCTACAACAGATTGTGAGACTGGAAATAAAAAGGAAAAAAAGACACTGGAGGGAGGGTTGAGCATTGGCCTGCTAAACCCAGGGTTGTGAGTTCAATCCTTGAGGGGGCCACTTAGGGATCTGGGGCAAAAATTGGTCCTGCTAGTGAAGGCAGGGGGCTGGACTTGATGACCTTTCAAGGTCCCTTCCAGTTCTAGGAGATTGGTATATCTCCTATTATTAGCTATTAATCACAGCAAGCATATTCGGAGGATTAGTGGCAGAAGATGTTAATGTAGAAACATAAGGTTGTTTTATATAGTAGACACATACGAGATTATGTGACAGATGCCATTCAGTAGAGTATGAAATAGCAAAACAGGAAGTCCCATGTACGCTTGAATGGAAGAGCAGTCTGCAGATGACCAAATGGGTGCACAATTTGTAACTGACCAGGATACAAAACGTTTCCTGAAAGAATTTGATGCGGTGTTTAATGGACTGGGATTCAGTCAGGATATGGTACATCACATTAATATCGACTCAGAGTGTCTCCCAAACTACAGGCACACGTAAAATGCCATTAGCACAGAAAGAGAAATCAAAACGTGAATGATAAAATTAGATGTTATTGAGAGAATTCAGAACCTGAATGAGTGGGCTAACAGCATGGTTACTATAATACAACCAAACATGCTAAGGATTGGTACAGATCCAGAAGTTCTGAATAAGGCCATCAAACAGAAGTGCTATCCCATGACATTCAGCCCTATAGGAGGAATAAAAGGCTCCTGAATGAAGACATCCACAAACTCCAGACAGTGGATCAATCTCAGCAGCCGAAGAACCTACTGCAAAAGGAACTGTTTTCAAGACAGGAAGTATCAAATGGTTTTCCTTGTCAGTCAAAAGCCACTGAGGGTCAGATACTGAGGATCATCTCATCTCTTGTGGATGGGTGATGTCACCCCACCTGTCCTGGCCTCCATCCTAGACTGACTCTATGTACAGTTAATCAGTTGGTTGTGCTAGTTTGTGATGGTTATTTTTGTCTAATATTTTATCTTATTTGTATTTGATTTTTCAAAAAGGAAAGGTGACGCTGTAACAGCACTCCTGGAATCAGTGGATACTGACACTCTCATACTTTTGTAACACTGACCCAAGTCAGCTGATTGGTGCCAGGAAATAAAGTTAAATCCTCAGCTAGCTTTTGTGCAGCATACATTTATTACAATGAATCCTCAAAGTAAAGGAGTGTATTGGGAGGGCAGGGGGAGCAGTGGTGTCTGTGCATCACTCAAAGATCTCCAAATTACATCATTTTCCTTGTTATGTATAGATCTCAGTGCCATCTTGGGTTGCATTGGTGTTCAGATCACGTGTGTTCTGCAGTAGTTGTTGCATTTCTATGTATCATCTTTTGGACATAGGGACAGACTGTTTCTCCAAAAAGAGAACAAAAGACAATAGTGCGACAAAGTAGAGCTGCCTGTAGTACTTCTCTGCTCTTGCAGTTGTGTTTAACTGAAGGGAGGTCCAGGGGGAGACTGTTTAATCTGTACACAAAAGCAATATTCAGTCCTTCTCAGCTGCAGCGTGCTGTGTGCAGGAGACTGAAGCTGGAGCTGCTTTGTACTGAGTATAATGTCAGGTTTGCAGTATGGTTTGAGCTCTGAGGAAGTTTTTATACCATAGGGCCCGATCCTCATCTGGTGTAAATTGGCATAGTACCACTGAAGTTACTGAAGTTATGCTGAACTGGATTGTGTTGCTTGTGATGACAATTAAATGACATCAGTGGTCACAGAGACCAGACCTGGTACCTCTGCTGAAATATGTCCCCAAGATGTGGTCCCTAGGATGGACAGTTCACCTTATAGAAGGAAAATATCTTTATCTCAGACTTTGCTTGCTGTGCCATACGTTAGCGTTGGATAGTTTTGTGGTCAAGGTAGCAGACTGGGAGTCAGGACTCCTGGGTTCTCTTTCAGGCACTGCCACTGACTCACTGGGAGACTTTGGGCAAATCACTTTCTGTGTTCCAGTTTCCCAATCTGTAAAACGAAGATAATAGAACCTGCCTCACCCTGGGCTCTGAAGCCAGATTCATTGAATAACGTTGTGCCCTGACTTGAAGGCCATTGATTTTAATGGAGTTGCACTGGGTGTTGTCAGGGAGAATCTGGGCAATCCCATTGCTGTTTAATAAGTGCTTTGAGATCTTTGGATAAAATATAAGTGGAAAAGATTCTTATGACTGATATTATTCATGGGTAACCTCTTGTCCTCTTTCCAATGCCCATGAAGGTTTCCCAAACAGCATTTCAGCTTTATTGGTTTCTTTTTCCTGTTTGATCTGATGCATATCCCAGCCATGGGAAGGAGCAACTTATTGAGTCTTAGGCTATTTGAGGGTCTGTCGGTGATGTAGTAATAACAACAAACAAAACAGCTATAGCAAGCATCACAAAAGGGTCAGGTGCCAGAACCCTGAATTACACTGAGGAGCAAGGAATGTTCACTGAAGCATAATAGTGAGAGGTGGAAAAGAGCTGTAAGGTAGATCTAGTCCATTCCTGGTGTCCCATTTGGGAAACTGCCCGATGGTCTGTTTGCTAGTGGTTTGTCCACTCTGGCTCATATTAACTTGGGCAGTGGGGCGTCACTGCCTTTTCTGGAGAGATTACACAAAATTCTAAGGCGTGGCCTACTCTCGAAAACGTAGGTATAATGGTGTAGCTACCCATGGACCTTCCTAGTGCTGATGCGGCTTATACTGCGTCTATTGCCAGTATAGCTTACACTAGTTCCCCAAGTGAAATAACTGTACTTGCAAAAGCACTTTTATGCCATTATCACTTCATCTTCACTAGGGCTTTTGCTGGTGTAGAAACGTGGCAAAAAAATCACTCCCCAACCAACGTTATTCTACTGGCAAATATTTCCAGTGCAGACCCTGCCTAAGGGCTTTTTTATACACTTTTCAGTCTGAAACCAGTATAGATACGTGGTACAAGCCCCTAGTGTGGGTGCAGCTATGGCATGAAGGTGCTTATACTAGTAAAGCTTATTTCCATAAATTTACAGGAATGAGCTATACCTGTATAAGGCACCTTTATACTATTGTGACTGTGTCCACACTGAGGGCTGGACTACTTACATCAGTACAAAAACTGTGTAGAACACACCAAGTAGACATCACTGCCCGGAGTTTTTGCTGTTATACAGCCTAAATTTTCCCTTTCGTAGTTTCACCCCATAATTCCATCATTAGCATCCATGAAATATTTTGAGACAGTTCACATCTGCCCACCCATCTTGTTGGCACTGAGCCATGCTAAACAGATCTAGTTGTGTTAATCTTTCCTCACCGCTCAGTCCCCGCTACCCCCTAATAAATATTTGTCTCTGAATTTCCTCCAGTTTGTCTACGTTTTTCTGGCCCTGAAGTGCAAAGAGCTAAACACAGTATCGCGGGTGTGATTAGAACGAGAGCGACTACCTGCTCCTGGATGTGATGGCTTGGTGCACACACCCCCAAATCACATTGGGTTTGGTGCCATATCGCATTGCTCACTGGCTCAAGCTGCTGCTGTGGCTTTTTGAAGTAAGCGCAGCCGCAGCTAGTGTCATCTTTAATTTGTTCATTTTTGCTGGCGTGCTGGGGAAGCATTAATCTGCTTTTAGAACAATGTCCTAACCACTGCTGGTATCAGTTCTGGCATACACCCACTTAGCCAGTCAGCGGCGCCAACGTCATTCTGACAGCAGCTGAAGGAGTTTGTGACCACGTAGACTGCAGTGTAGTGATATTCTCATCCGCCTGCCGTTTCACATCCAAAGAAGGGAGGGAAATTACTGCAGGTGATCTCTTGTGGGACACAAATCAAGGCTATTGTAAACTGCAGGCAGTAGCTTTTCCTTATCTCACAGCCATCTTCCACAACAGCCTCCTTGCAGTGCCCTCAAGCTCCGACCCTTTCTACTGTGCTCAAGCCCAGCATGGGAGAAAATGAGCTGCTGACGTTTCTTTTTAAAGTTGTCTTGAGAGATTTTCACACTCATGGTTGCAATATGGCAGACCAGCTGTGGCAATATGGCAGACCAGCTGTTCTCAAACTTTAGCAACCCGAGGACCCCCATTTTGTTTAAAAATGTTGTGGACCCCGAAGCCAGCTTGTAATTTTCCTCGGGGGTGCTCAACCACCACTCCACCCCTTCCCCCAAGGCCTCACCCCTGCTCCTCCCCCTCCCTCCCAGAGCCTCCTGCATGCCACTGAACAGCTGTTCTGCGGCGGTCAGAAGACACTGGGAGGGAGGAGAAGGAGTTGATCAGTAGGTCCAGTGGCCCCGGACATGACTCATGGACCCCCTGAATTACCCTCGCGGACACCCGGGGGTCCATAGACCCCAGTTTAAGAACCGCTGCAGTTGACGACAAAGATGAGACATCTAGAGAGAATTCTGTTTAATGGGAGCTATTAGTCCATCAGCAACCATACCTGTCAACTAATGCCAGTTTCTAAACTGGCAGAAATGACTTTGTGTGTTTTCACTAGGTCAGTAGCAGTGTGACTGGCTAACAATGCTGCTGGCTAACAGATCATTAATGAGAATCTCATTACATGGAAGCATAAAGGAGGCCCGGAAGTCAAGGATTCTACAGAAATTCTAAAATGTCCTTGCTTTCAGTACACTTCTCCTCCTAAATTGTTGTGTAGAGTTGTTCTGCCCTATTAAACAGCAATTACCTTCAACCTTAGAGGTGTCTGCATTTCAGTGGTGAATAAAGCAATTCCTCTGTAGAGTGCTTTGGGAGCCTTCAGGATGAAAATGCAATCTACCATTAATATCACTTAGTGTAGAAATAATAATATCTGGCACGTATATAGCACTTAACATCTTCAAATCTCTGAGCATACATTGATTAGTCACTATTAGCTGATTTTAAATACTAATAACCGTGTGTCTTTAGCTGGGTAACTCTACTGCTGTAATGTAATTGTTTCCATTTGTTAGTACTATCCTGCTATTACTTTTAATGCTTTCAAACAGTTCCAGTGTAATATTTATTGTGGCAGCCTAATATAAGGAAAGGATCTTCTTTTAAAATGTATTTACATGCTTTCCCCTGTCACAAATAGCAAATTAATGTGCAATGTCAATGCATCAAAAAGATAGCAATGCATAGAAAACAATACTGTTTGCTAAGGCCCATTAGCTGAGAAGCTCCTAAATAATGTTGTGAAATTAATACTAATAGCACTAGTGATTATACTGTGTCTTTCTCTCCAGTCTTAGCTGTTTGCATGAGGAATGTTTTAGTGGGTTAAGGGCCTCAGAAGCAGTTGTATGCATGTGGAAAGGTTTTCTCTCCTGGGCTTGGCCCGACATCTTCATGGATGGTGCAGTATCACATACAGCAATAGCCATCATTGCCGTATGTAAATAGCTCTTGACATCTTTAATGTGCTATCGGCATGTTCAGTAATGAATGAAGACAGGACCCAATCCTGCATGCCTCACTCGATGAAGTAATCCTACTACTCCTGTGGCATGACTCACGGGTGAGGTCAGCAGGACCTCGTCTTTTATATGACGGTGTCAGACCGTCACATGTAGCCCTATGTGGTGATGTCATCCCACTTAGAATTCTGCTGCAAAACTTGGGGAATAGCTTTTTTCCCCCTCCCTCTGTGTCTTCAATTTTTACCAGGTGTCTGAAACAACAGTAAGGCCTGATCAAGCAGTCAGGGTGGGGAGGGACGGTCAGGGAAGCTTGATCAAAAGGCCCAAGTGGAAATCAAATAAATTAGCTTTCAATAAACTCCAGTTTGCCAGTCTTAGCTCATAAAGATTCTTTTCTCTGCCAGCACAGGGGTTCTGGGATGACTTCTCCTAAGATACAGGCCATTCTTTAAGCCTCCCCACGTGAGGCTACATGGTCTAAAATGCGTTTATCTTCCTGGCAATCGTGTTTTTTGGAGGTGAGGTGCACCCATATGGGCCACTCTGGTCAAAGGCAGCAGCTATGTGTAATGATCTCATAGTTGTTTTGTAATAGGACTGAGCTACAGCAGGATCATCAGTGAAATAGTCAGTGTCCAATAGATTGTTTTCACTTGGGCCTTAGCAACTACAGAACTATCTACCAAGGGAACACAATAAACCCTTCTCTTTTTTATTTCTCCTGAGCTGGCTAGTGCCTGCCCTGAAAAAGGTTAGAGTTCCCCCAAGGGAGCTGAGCCTCAAAGTCTGAGCAACACTTGTGATGGCATATTTAGCCTAGCCAGTTCTAACCGTATCTCTAAATGCCCTGTTAGTAGCAATTAATAGTGTAAAACCTGACCCATGGCAGCTGAAGTAGAAAGTAAATTCATCTGAAGATATGGTCAGACCATCTTAATCTACTGCAGTTTGCAGCTATGTTTCATTTCATGGAATCGTAGAAGTTAGAGATGGCAGAGACCTTTTATATCATCCAGTCCATCTACTCACTCAATGCATAGTTGTTCCCTGTTGGATATTCACTAGCATCTTGACTTGTCTGTCTTAAATATCCCGAGTTGTGGTGCTTCCACCACTTCCCTTTAGAGCCCATATTTGCAACCGAATGGATCTAATGTTAACCCAGGTCTCCTGACTCCTAGTCGTGTATTCTGTCTCCCAGTGCAGGCTACCCCCTTCAAATAGATAAACTAAACCCTGTATTTGGAATGAATTAAGCACTGAATAAAGCCAGAGACCAGCACCTGTTACATGTTACCAAAGGAGGATGAAGTTACATAGACTTTGAGAATGCAGTTCTGTGTATTCTCAGTACATGAAAAGCTCATCGAATGGCCACTGCGGAATGGAGCTACATGTGGTTACATCGTCATTTGTGCAGAGGAGGCACCATCCAGGCAGCAAGGTCTAAAAGTAGACCTGCCAGATTGTATGTGGTCTTCAGATACATATGGGCCCGTCTTGCCATCTCTCCATTTGGTCCTGGTGGGCAGATGGGACTGAAACATACAAGGAGCCTGATCACTGCAGTGCTCCAGAGAGCAAGCTGTATTTTGAATGTTGTAACCCTGTCTGACATCAAATTAAAAGGAAAGGGCAAATCCTTCTCTGTCCTTTGCTTTTACAGAGAGCCCCAGATACAGCGATATCAGAGCAGTGTGCTGTGGCTAGGGGTAGGAGCATGGAATTCAGTGGCTGTACCAGCCTCTCCCACCCTCACCCCATAATGTGTGTGTGTGCATACAATTTTTGCAGACACTCGTGAACATTGAAGCTGCACTAGTGTCTGTGACACAACCTGTGGGGAAATTTTATTTCCCTCAATCCCTGTGGGAACCCCCTTAGCTAAAACCAGCTACTCAGCCTTGTGATCGTTAGAGGGCCTAACTGCAATCAGGCTCCAGTTGTTCTTGGTGCTATATTAACACATAATCATAGAATCATAGAATTCAAGATCAGAAGGGACCATTATGATCATCTAGTCTGACCTCCTGCAAGATGCAGGCCACATAAGCCGATCCACCCACTCATGAACTAATTCTCTCCCTTGACTCTGCTGTTGAATGCTCCAAATCGTGCTTTAAAGACTTCAAGTAGCAGATAATCCACCAGCAAGCGACCCCTGCCCCATGCTTCGGAGGAAGGCGAAAAACCTCCAGGGCTACTGCCAATCTACCCTGGAGGAAAATTCCTTCCCGACCCCAAATATGGCGATCAGCTGAACCCCGAGCACGCGGGCAAGACTCTCCAGCCAGACCCTCTGGAAAAGGCTAACAATATCCCAACATTGACCCTTTGTACTAATTACCAGTGTGGCACGTTATTGACCTATTGACTAAACCCATTATCCTATCATACCATCTCCTCCATAAACTTATCCAGCTTAATCTTAAAGTCATGGAGGTCCTTCGCCCCCACTGTTTCCCTCGGTAGGCTGTTCCAGAATTGCACTCCTCTGATGGTTAGAAACCTTCATCTAATTTCAAACCTAAATTTCCTAACTGACAATTTATATCCGTTTGTCCTCGTGTCCACATTAGCACTGAGCTGAAATAATTCCTCTCCTTCCCTGGTATTTATCCCTCTGATATATTTAAAGAGTGTATAATGGAAGACAGTCCCTGCCCCAAAGAGCTTACGTTCTAAATAGACAAGACAGGAAAAGGATGGGCAAAAGGAAATCCTGTTCCCACTCTACAGATGGACTTGAGGTTTGATGGTGAGTGGCCCAGACGGGATGATGGGATTGTTTTGGTGTTGCATGCTTTTTCAGTGGCTAGTGCTTGATTCAGGACCAAGCAAAAATACATTTATAATAGACTTTCTTTTTGGGCTAGGTCCAATTTGTCTGACTTCAGTCCTGTTCATCTGAGATAATTGCCCCTCGAGGTTTGATTGGAGATCAGGGAGTACTGTCTACAACACACATATTTCAATATTATAGGAGGGAACTATGAGTCTGGAGTCCAAGTTCCCATACCCGCCTCAGCCACTGACTTGCTGGGCCCTATTTCCCACCTTGTAAAACTGGGATTATAAAAGGAGATACTGAGGCTTGCTTGGTTATGAACTGATTTGAGCTCCTAGTTGACAGCTGTCTGGAAATGCCACGAAATATATTTCTTAATGTTTATAATAATACTTAGCAATGCATTTATTAAAGAGCTGGAAATGGGGTTAATCAAGAGGCAAAATTTGCAGATGACACAACATTAAATAGGTTAGTCAAGACCAGAGAAAACTGTGAGCAACTTCAGAGGAGCAAAAGTCGGGTTAATGGACAACATGATGAGAGGTGGAATGCAGTGCTGAGAAATGCTAAGTCGTGCATATTGGAGGCGATAATTTGAACTACTCATTCACCGTACTGGGTTCCCTGGGCATCATTGTGGGCAACTCAGCGATGAGCTCTGCTCAGTCTACAGTAACATTCCAAAAACAAACAAAATGAAAGGTAACAAATTCAAACCTGATAAAGGAAATACTATTTCATAGACTCATAGACTTTAAGGTCAGAAGGGACCATTATGATCATCTAGTCTGACCTCCTACACAACGCAGGCCACAGAATCCCACCCATCCACTTCTATAACAAACCCTTAACCTATGTCTGAGTTATCGAAGTCCCCAAATTGCGGTTTGAAGACCTCAAGCTGCAGAGAATCCTCCAGCAAGTGACCCGTGCCCCATGCTGCACAGGAAGGCGAAAAACCTCCAGGGCCTCTGCCAATCTGCCCTGGAGGAAAATTCCTTCCCGACCCCAAATATGGCGATCAGTTAAACCCTGAGTATGTGGGCAAGACTCACCAGCCAGCACCCAGGAAAGAATTCTCAGTAGTAACTCAGATCCCACCCCATCTAACATCCCATCACAGACCACTGGGCATATTTACCTGCTGATAATCAAAGATCAATTGCCAAATTAATTGCCAAAATTAGGCTATCCCATCATACCATCCCCATCATAAACTTATCAAGCTTAGTCTTAAAGCCAGATGTCTTTTGCCCCCACTACTCCCCTTGGAAGGCTGTTCCAGAACTTCACTCCTCTAATGGTTAGAAACCTTTGTCTAATTTCAAGTCTAAACTTCCTAGTGTCCAGTTTATATCCATTTGTTCTTGTGTCCACATTGTTACTAAGCTTAAATAATTCCTCTCCCTCCCTAATATGAATCCCTCTGATATATTTATAAAGAGCAATCATATCCCCCCTCAACCTTCTTTTGGTTAGGCTAAACAAGCCAAGCTCTTTGCGTCTCCTTTCATAAGACAGGTTTTCCATTCCTCGGATCATCCTAGTAGCCTGTCTCTGTACCTGTTCCAGTTTGAATTCATCCTTCTTAAACATGGGAGACCAGAACTGCACACAGTATTCCAGATGAGGTCTCACCAGTTCCTTGTATAACGGTACTAACACCTCCTTATCTTTGCTGGAAATACCTCGCCTGATGCATCCTAAAACCGCATTAGCATTTTTTACGGCCATATCACATTGGCAGCTCATAGTCATCCTGTGATCAACCAATACTCCGAGGTCCTTCTCCTCCTCTGTTACTTCCAACTGATGCAGCCCCAATTTATAACTAAAATTCTTGTTATTAATCCCTAAATGCATGACCTTGCACTTTTCACTATTAAATTTCATTCTATTACTATTACTCCAGTTTACAAGGACATCCAGATCTTCCTGTATGATATCCCGGTCCTTCTCTGTGTTAGCAATACCTCCCAGCTTTGTGTCATCCGCAAACTTTATTTCACCCAGTGCGCAATTAATCTGTGGAACTCATTGCCACAAAACATCATGAAGACCAAAAAGCTTAGCAGTAGTAAAAAAGGAATTACACATTTATATGGCTAACGAACACATCCAGAGCTATACTAGTAAATATTACAAATTAAACAAGAATTGCAAAAGGGATATAAATCCTCATGCTTTAAGGTAGCAGCCAATCTCCAAGAGGGTTAGGAGGAAACTTTCTCTGTGCGCAGATTATCCCATAACTGCCCATTGCAGCATTTCTAGCAGCCTTCCTTGAAACATCTCGGGCCTGTGTTATGCTGGAGGTCAGAGGAGATGGTCATAATGGTCCTTCTGGTGTTAAAATCTATGAGTCTGGCACTTGCCACTACTGCTGAAAGGATACTGGCCTAGGAGTCCCAGCTATGGCAATTCCTGTGTTCGGAATCATATCTGTATGTGAAGTCTAACGTGCATGTTTCTCAAGCAAAGGTTACTTTTCTAAAACGCAATAATAAGCTCATCCTTCATCTTTCATTTTGTTGCTTTAAAGGGGCCCTTTCCAAGATTAGACTGGCCAAACAATGGTCATTTAGCCTCACAGGTTTCAAATCCTTTTAATATGGTGTGGAAACCATGGCACCATCGGAGATTTAAGTTGCTTACTGTAGGATTATGAGTTCCAAAGCGCTCTGGAAAAGAAGCACAAACTTGCTGACACAAACTTAAACTGTGAGTAGTGGAGGAGTCTGGTTACAGTAAATGCTACGGAGCAGGAAGGGTCCCTTGTTGAGGGTAAACCCTTAAGTGAAGTGGTCTGTCATTGATTTGTCTGTCTGATGCAAATTATGTGAACATAGACCCACAAAGAAAGGCAGCAGTAGCCTCCTAGTGTAATTACCTCCACAAACATGTCACTCTCTCGGTAGCAGTTACAGGGCATTTTCAGCACACTTTATTTGGATTGGTTGGTTTTGGTTTTGTTTAGCTTGTTTAAGGTTCTCTGTTTCTCTGGCCCCCGTCAGGATGTACTAAATGAGCGGGACAGAAAGCCCTTCCTCCTAGGCGGACTCAGCCTCAGTGAGTGTCAGATAAGCTGCAGTGTCTAATTTCAGATCAAATTGTGTGTCACTTTGTCCAGGAGAAGTCAGCCACTGATATCGTTCACGAGGCTAACAAAGGAGTTACTCAACAGCTCTATGTTAGAGCGTAATTAAGAATAGCACAAGTACATGGCTGATAAAGGAGCAATTTTGGTTTTGAAATGGCAGTGTGATGTATTACACAGAATAATGACAGAAAGAATTGAATAGCAGGAGGGAGCATGGAAAATGGTTAAAGCAGGGGACGGGGAATCCGGGCTCCCAGCTCTTCCACTGAATCACTGAGTGAATGAACAAGAGCCACTGGACAGCTTTGTCTATTGCTTTTGGATGCCTTCGTTTGGGGTTATGTAAAAGTACAGATTTATCAAACTTCTTATGCGGATCTGAAACATGGACGTTGCTTAAACAGGAGGCTGGAGGCATTTCATATGCATTGTCAGCAGCCACTACTGGGCATAAGATGGTTTGATTTTATCAGCAATAGGGATGTGTTATTGAGAACTGGTCTTGAGAGGATTGAAGGCGTCATCAGTCACCGCTGGCTGGCCATGTAGTCCCCCTCACAGATAAAGTCCCCTCACCTGAAGCTCTGAAGATCAGACTTGAGGTCAGGAGGAGACATTGCCCAGCCACCGACAGGCAGTGTTCACATGGTCATCCAGGATTAATTTGACTGCACCAGGTCAGTAATAACCCTGTGCAGCTTTTAGATGTCTGAAATAAAGTCATACAATTTGGCCATTGACATTTGGTGCGACAGACCCTCACTGTCTCAGCATGTTGTTAGTTTTAGGTTTCTAACTGGAGACTCTTAGGTATGCTGGGCACCCAAAATTAGTAGATGCTCTCCAGATACTGGCTTTATCTAGGCCAATGCTCAGTACCTCTAGCAAAATAGCTAAAGTATACTGATTGCCCTAATATCTTCAGCATTGCCTTTGTAAGTAGATGGCATTACCCCAGTAGTCCTTATGCTACCGCTATCTCAGATACACCTCTAATATCATGGTATCATTCATTGCTTATAAAAGAATCTGTAAAGATGTAGTGGCACGCGATGTGCCTGTGTCACAGGGGAGTAGTGAGAATATCAGTAAATGTTCATAAGGTGCCTGCTATTTAAATGCATGTCAGATGGCAACCCCTCCTCAGCCCCGTTTTGAACAAGCAACCGTGACATTTCTAAGTATCCTCAATCTTCCCCACTTCCTGTAAAAAAAAAATAAAAAATTAGGAGATCATTGATTATCATGAAACCATGTGTTTGACAATGTTTCAGTGTACTGCACAGCTCCTTCTAAGGGGAAAGGATGCGGGACTGACAGAATTACTCTGTCGTGACTTGAAAAGACATTCTGCTTTATGCTGAGAAACTTCACTGCTTACCATTTTCTTACTGGAAACTTTTAGATGACTGCCCCTGGGAGTACTGGTATTCTCAATATTCGAGGCTAGACTGGATTTTCTGTGGACACCCATTTTTTCTCTTGCTTCCTCTGTTTTTGTTCCCTGCATCTACCCAAGGCTGTGTCTACACTGATATTGCTTCAGCAACACAACTGCAGAGCTGCAGTTACACCATTGTAGTGCTTCAGCGTAGATATTCACAACGGCAACAGGAGGGGGTTCTCCTTTCACTGTAGTTAATCCACTTCTACAACAGGTGGTAGCTGGATTGAGAGAAGAATTCTTCTGTCACCCTAACGCTGTGTACATGGAGGGTTATATTGGCTTTACTATGTGTCTCAGAGGTGTGATTTTTCACATTACCTGAGCAACGTAGCTCAGTCCACCTAACTTTTTAGTGTAAAGCTGTCCCTAAGTGCTTGTCTACATGGGGATATCCAGGAAAGTTAATTCAAATTAAGTAAAGGTGTAAATTTGAAGAGGATTAGTTAAACTGCATTGTGTGAACACACTCATTCAGGATTAAAGTGGCCTTAATTTGGTTAATTTCAAAGTGAATTAAACTAAACCAAATTAAGGCCACTTTAATTCTGAATAACAGCATTCACACAGGCATTTAATGTGGTTTAGTTAATCCACTTCTAAGGTCACACCTTTAGTTAATGTGGATTAATTTTCCTGAACCTCCCCGTGTAGACAAGCCCTAAATTACTTCTGTGGCCACTCATTGGTGTATCTGAGCCTCTGACTGTCTTTTAAACATAGTTATGCTCAGAACTCTCCTATGAGGTAGGGAAGTATTGTTATCCCCATTTTACAAGTGAAAAGCGGAGCCAGGAAACACTACGTGATTTATCCAAGATCTCACAGGAAGTCTCTAGCAGTGCAGGGAATTAAACCTAGGTCTTGTGAGTTCACAGATAGCACCCTAGCCACTGAACCAACATTGTCAGACCGCTTCAGTACTCAGCTTTGAATTCCTCTGGGTTTCTATAGTACAAATATTTTGTAAGGTTAATCACACCTTCATTTATCTAAGCACCCAAGCTACTCATGACAAAGTAGCTCCATGCTGCCATTCCTGCTCCATTCCTCTTCAGTGATGACGACATTTTCCCCTTTGTAGTTTTGACGTTAGTCTTTGTTGACCGAGATATTAAAAAGTGATTAGTGGTTTGGGGTGATTCAATCTGTGGGTTCCCCACTTGAGACTCTTTAAGGAGCCCTGATTTTCAGAGAGTGGATGTTCTGCATATCCTGAAAATGAGACCTCTTCAATGTGCCTCAATGGGACACCCAAAAATTGAGGCACCCAAAATCACTAGTCACTTTTAAAATCTTGGTCTATTATTATTGTATTTATCTGATGAGATCAATTTGATGTTTCTCTGCTCTTCTTCCATTTGCTGAACTGCAAGAGGCAGGTGACTTCTGTGACTCTCACAAATTTTGCTCATACCCACCTCACAGTAACTGTCCCATTGTGCTAATGGGTGGGCTGAAGGTACATGACTTTGTAATAAGAAGGAAGGCTGTACAGTCTAATACTTTCAGACAAACATTGTTCCTCACTCTGAGCCAGTGGGGAAGGAACCTGGGGCCTTGGAGCCTAATTTTCTGTGCTAGCACAATGTGTTACAGAATTTGATTTTTCTTGTCTCTGATATATTTTGGATAGGTTTTGTCCCCAAATCCCAGCTAGAATTTATCTGGGATACAGCTGATCATCGAAGAGAAGCTATTTTAGGTGGTATAGTAGCAAGTCATGCATATTTTTGGATAGGTCTGAAGAAGCGGCTGACAGTTTTCAGGAAGATGAGATTGCGAGGCAAATAACTGGATTATGGTCAACTCCCCCAGTTTGCCTGGGTTTGTGAGTGGGGAGGGCACTAGGAAGTTCATATCACCCTGTAGCTCTGTCAGACATTTTGCTAAATGCCTCAATGGACATGAAGGAAGGGCAGCTGTAGATTATTAAACCTTATTCCAGGGGGAGAGGCGTTTGACTCAAATGGGCTTAAGAGCTGGAACATACTGTGTGTTTAGCCTAATTATTCATAGCTGGTGACTCTGGGTAAATTGCTAGTTCAGCCTTTCGCCTCTGGTGTCGATAACGTGCTGAATTAATTTAGGAAAGTTACTACTTCTTTTGAGGTGGGAATCTTTTTTTTTTTTATCATGACACCTGTTGCTCATAGGTACAAATCAAACGAAGAGTATGTGTATGTGCGAGGCCGCGGAAGAGGGAAGTATGTATGTGAGGAATGTGGAATTCGCTGCAAGAAACCCAGCATGCTGAAGAAACACATTCGCACGCACACAGACGTCAGGCCATACGTCTGCAAGTACTGTAACTTTGCATTTAAAACCAAAGGTAAGAGACAGTCAGCTCCTAGCTCCTCTTCTTAGTGTATTGACTTACTGATCAAACCTACATGGGGGCACTAGTAACAGGGAAGGAAGGGCCTTCCTTGATTCTGGAAAACCCTAGGATTTGGTGGGGCGGTGGCAAGAGAAATCTGTAATTGGCTGAAATTGTATGAACTGAACAATGCTGTGTTATGCTTGAATGCATCCTGCTGAGTCACTGCAGAAAGCAATAACCTCACTGAAGAGTTCACCTGCAGCATAGCAGCTGGGCTATGATCCAATCTGTGTTTCTAAAGAAAAAGGTCCTGAACCATGTTCCAATAGTGACTGAAGACCATTGCAAATGATTTAATTGAACAGCATCTGGCTGTGTAGGGAAACACCTTCAATTTGGGGTTCAAACACAGTCTCGTCACTTGGTTGATAATCTCTGGGTGGCTCTTCATGCTAGTGCTCTCAAAGACAATATTTGTGCTGTGTATTATCATCTTTCCCCCTTGCATGTGGCTGCAGCAGAATATGCATCATCTCAGATCAGTTCTTCCCAGAAGACCATGCTTTCTAACAGGAAGCTTGCTAGTGATGCACATGCGGATTTGCAACATTTCCCACCCTTAACACACCCATCGCTAACCTTCCCCAGCAAACACACCCATCAATGTCTTAATTCACATGATCAGCTGTAATGTGGAGTCATCCATCATGTGTGCTCTGGGAAAGTGACAGCACAGGAATGTTCCACCAGATGTGTAAAAATCCCCAGTTCAACAGCTTCACCGTGTGACTGGAAGCAATGCAAGCACACACAGTAAAATTCTCAATGGGCCTAAGTGACTTAGGTGCTTAAATACCATGAAATGCCAATGGGTTGTAGGCACTTTAATCATTTAAGTGCTTTTGAACATTTTACCCATAGCCACCTCTTCTGAAAGAGATTGTAAATTTTGCATGGGTTCTGTTTCTTTAATTGTAGCAGGAGAGAACAATCGGTGACCTTTGAAAGCCATTGTAAATAACTGTATAATCACATTGTAAATAACCCAGAAAACTGGACCACACTTGTAAGAAATCCCCACACTTGTCAATCAAGCAATGTTTGGGACACAATCAAGCACAGTTAACTGATTATGCAAATGGGCTCTCTGCTCCAGGGTGCACTTGATTCATCAAGTCCTCTAATATTGAAATAGGCTGAGTGGACAATACCCAGTGCTGGTGGCTTTGCCTGTCCACTCAGCTGAAGATAGTAGGTTGGTAATCACTGGAAATGTGGCAGCACTGGGGAAATAATGAATTTGAAGCTAAATTCTCCTTTCAATGCACATAGCAGATCTGAGTTCCTGCTTTCCCCATGCCCCTGGAGCTCCCAGGTTTATCTTCAGACTCATTTCTCCTTCCTTTTTCTACTTATTCATTGCCTTCTTTCTCTTTTCCTCTTGCTTTGTTCCTCTCCTCTGAGGTTTTCCCTGGAGATGGGAGAAGTCTCTTTAGCTGCTTTCATTTCTTGCCTCCTTAATTTCTGTTAGGCTTTTTCTTTGTTATGCTGGAATCAAACCATCGTTCTTACCATCTCTCCAGCTGCTTTCTCTTCCCACAACTATGCCATCCTGAAACATAGAAGCCTTCAGTATACATTATGACAGTGGCCTTTTTGAAAGGGGCTGTCACCTAAAAGGTCTTTCCCCCTTCAAAAAAACCTCTTCAGCTTCAGCAAGTCAGCACTGAGGAAAACAGGGAGGAAGTCAGCATTGAGGAAAACAAATGCTAGGGTTTAAGGGCAAAACTATTGTATCTCCCTTCAGTTACATGAATGCATAGATCATAAATTGGAGTGGTCAGAACTCTTGTGGATCTGCATGCTTGTGAAATGTAGTTCATGTTGATAACCTCAAAATTGCTTGAAAATTGATTCCTTGCTGGAAGTGGGGTTATAGTGAGAAAGCTGGGTATGTCAAATGGACATCTTTTTATTCAGTATAACTGCTCCCTGTGCATCTCTGAATCACAGCCGCTTGCTCTACTGATGCAGACATGCAGAATTCAACACAATTACAGGAGACCCTGTAACATGGACTAGCAACATGATCATTGGCTAAACTCCATTTGAGGAATCTTTGTGACTGGTGACAAGTCCAAGGCACAAAGTACCCAGCTTGACTCTCAGATCCCAGAGGGAGTTTCCAGGACTGGTGATTACAAAGCTCATCTTTAATACTTATAAACTGAGTGCATTTGGGTCATGATTTCACAAATAACCTCTCTGTTCTTTGGTGTGGTTTTGTAACTGCAATTAATTGCAGGGTGCAGGCTACCTGGGTGCACTTGCAAAAATGCAGGCTGAGTAGAAGCCCTTTTAAAAATCAGTTCTCTAGGTGTACTTTTGACCTTCAGTATAAAACACAAGAGGGGTATCTATAGAGCTGTCTTCAATTCAGCTATTGTAGGTCTCCTCAGCATGACCCAATGCTCTAAACATTCAAGTAGGCTGAAGGCATTTCAAGTTTACTTATTTTTAGAAGGATCACTGGCTTGCTAAAAATCCTATTAAAAAAAAACAAACAACCTTATCTGTGTTACAGAAATGAGTAGCAATTATTCAGAGTGGAACACTTGTTAATATGCTTTTCACTATTTATCACATTTGTTTACCTTTTGCATTTCTTTCAGTATGGAAAATGTTGTAATATTTGGGTGGCAAAACCTGCAGGGAACTGTTTTTTTGGGCAATTGTCGATCCAAACTGGATCCTGGTTTACACGTATGAGGTCTAATCAGGAGCCTGATGAACACACCGAGACCTTCAACACGTATGCCTAGGCAAGAATATGGAGTAGTGGAGGCTGCCCTAGAACTACCGTCCCCTTTTAGAACATTGAGACAGAGTCTGAAGGCCAGACCAAGTCCAGACGTTCAGTGCCTCAATGGTTGTAGCTTCTGCCAGAGAACAACAGCTTAGAATTGCTGCTGAGTGCCTAGCGCCCCGGTTAGGGTGCGTTTCTGTTAGGGTGATGTCCCTTAGTCTTACTCCAACCAAGGAATACCCACAGGGCAGTGGGGCTAGAGTTCTGAAAGGCACCTTATAGTCACCTTACTCTGAAGGTTGGTTCTGGGTGTGACTGGAGGGTCTGGTGGCAACATGATGGGGCTACTGGTGGCGGGGTAGCTCCTATAAAATACCACAATGCTGCAACCTTCAGAGAAATGTTTATTAGTTTAAGAAAATAATCTTGGAGGTTTTATTTTTTAATTCATGGAAACATTTTGTTTGAAAATATGGGCTGTAAAGGTTTATGTCAGAAAGCCAAACTTCTGGATCAAGTTTAAATGTGTGTCTTTTAATATGGTGCCTTTACCTACAGTCTTATGGGCAGTTAGTATCACTATATTAACAATCCCCAAATAAAAGCATTGCCAGGGCCTTTGCGGAGGTTAACAGGCTTCTTGCCAGGCAGCAGGTGAGAAGAAATTGCTCTCAAATGATTGTCTGTCTTGGGAGGGTGACGAAAGGCTTTTCCTCTGACTACTGGTTTCCTGATGGGTTTGGAGGATGGGGGAGCTACAACTGTTTTCTTCTTGTCACCGCTATCAAAACCCCATCTTTGTTAGGCTAGGAACTGCCCCCTCGTTCACCTTTTGACTTTTGATCTTTTCTAGGCCATAGATTAGTGTTGGATCTTTAATTTTTGCCCAGCACAGATAGAATTCCATTCCACGCCCATTCTTTGCTCTTGTTCACCAATCACATTAGCCTCTCACATTCTGATTGGCTGAGCTTCCTAAGCTGTCTGAATAAACTACATTGAACAACTTACTGTGGTCCATGCCACTACGTTTGCCTACGTTTATCGTGGTTACAAGGGACAAAGACATTTCTATTAAAGTAAAATCTGCTCAGGTAACGGACCTGTTGACGGAAGATATTAATTTGATAGTCTAGTCCAGTCACAGTTTCCAGATACCAGACTACTTCATGTCCTGAGACATATTATTCCTTTAAGTAATTACACTGCAATTCCTTAAATGAGAGTGTGACAGTTATTGAAGTTATTGAACATATTAATATATTAAATGCAAAAAAACAAATTAAATGCAATGTTATGGTTGTACAGTTTATTATTACTGGGCCAGCAGACTCAATTGTATGCTAGGCCTGTTTCAGAAACTACAGAATCAATCCAGCTGGCTAAAAGCTCAGGAAGAATTAACTGGTATTACAATAGATATATAGATTGAAAAGGTGTCATAACACCTTGATGTGCTGAGGCATTTTCTAAACATTTGGAAAAAAGTTTAGAAAGTGACTGAGCCATTTCAGAATGTTCTCAGGCAACCTTTCAAGACCAGTGGTGCTGGAACAGTTTTTATGGTGGGGGTGCTGAAGGCGGAAACCATGTATCTGGGTTGTTATTACTACTTCGAGCCAGAGGTGCAGCAGCATCCCCAGCACCCTAGTTGCAGCACCTACCCCTTCCCCCCCACACACACAGTAATTCACCAAGTTCTGTTGGTGTGAAGATAAAGAGTAAATGTCTCTATATTCTCTAGTGCAATTGGAAGTGTCAGTGGCATTGGAAATGAGCAAATATCCCGACAGTCCATGAATGAATTTCAGTAGCATGTCATCAGTGAGAGACTGTTTTGTAGACTGAGAAATGGTCAGAAAACACTGGCATTAAGGAGAATAGCAGAACAAGAAAAAAATGTCTAGCAGTTAAAGCCAGACACATTCAAATGAGAGACAAGGCACGTTTTTAACTGTAATGGTATTTAACCATTGGAACAAACTACCCAGGAGAGTGATGGATTCTCCATCTCTTGAAGTCTTCAGATCACGACTGAATGCCTCCGTGGAACATATGCTTTTATTGGGCTCAGTACAGGAGTAACTGGATGAAATTCTATAGCCTGTGTTATATACGAGGCCAGTCTTAGATAATCCAATTGTCCCTTCTGGCCTGAAAATCTATGAATATGGACAATTTGTTAGTCTCTAAGGTGCCACAAGTACTTCTCGTTCTTTTTTTTAATAATAATAATAATAATAATAATAATGTTTTTTTTTAATGAAATTCTCGTCTAGATGCAGTGGTATAAAATAGACTGTTCCTTTTCTTGTGTTCCCAGTGAGTGAAATTCATCTCTGTGCAGAAATTAGATCAAGGCCAATTCATCACATAAGTGCCACGAAAGTCCTTTTCTGAGGGCTTACATGGGGGTTAGGTGGTAAACAGGCTTATTGATGATCCTCTGCATAGAGGTGGATCTCATTCTTTGTCTGTAAAGAGGGAGTCCTGCTGCTGCTGGCTGTAGCAGAGGTGTTGTGATATTCCTTGTACACTCTCTTCAGTAATGTCCAGGGGAAGTGGTTATGATCCCTGTCGCAGTTGCACCTTGGCTTTGCACACTCAGCATTTTTCATGGTGCACGTTTAACAGAAGAAGGAGAAAATGTGACATAGGTGCAGTGTGACCAAGTGAAAGTTGCTCTAGGACTCTTAACTTTTCCATTACCTACTTTTTGTTTTAATTCTGCAACCTGACTGGGGCATTAATGAAGTTTACTGAATTTAATTTCCCTGATGGATTTTAAAGAAATGGCTTCCAACCCCTCTAAACTGCTTTAAGGATTTAAGGAGGCACAAGTGTTCTGTCTTAAGGCAGCACAAGCACTTAAGCTGCTTTAAGTCTTAAATAAGACCCTATAACAGCACAGGAGCTAAGAATATACAGGGACAATGAGGCATTTCTGAAAGCACATGTGCAGAATAGCTCTGTATTGGGATTGCTCTGTCAGACTCAGATTTAGCAAGATTTTGCTGCTTCAACATTTTCAGTGGTTCATTATTTTATTTGGAGCTGGCCAATTTATTTCCAACCTAAGAATACTCTTGAGAAAACTCCTCACTGTGGATGGCTTACCTGCCTAATTTTCAGTGTAATCATTATACTATCCAATATAAATATCTTCCTCTATCTCTCTCTATCTCATGCCCACGCCTTCATATTTATTTTTTCGTTCTTTCCAAGGAAGCCATGGTAAGTTGAATCAGTTAGTAGCCAGTGCTTGTCTAGGCACCAAATAGCTGTGAATCCCTCCTCCTGTGGTTCTTTCTCTTAGTCATTACTCAGGCAATCACCTGTTGCTTTCAGTGGGAATTTGCCTGAGTGAGGACATCAGAATTTGATTCTTCTAGCATTAGTTAAGGGGGTCTAAAAACACCAACAAATTTCCAGAAGAACTTTGAAAAACAACGTCATATTATTCTGCCAGTTGCTCTAAAAATAATGGTCCAGTTTCTCATTGGTGTAAATCGGCGTAGCTCTGTTGACATGCATGGAGCCATGCTAATTTACACTAGCTGGGCCAGTGAGGGGCATCCACATTTTCTCAGATGACAGGAGAAATCTTGCTCTTCTGTTCCCCATCCTCTCTCCAGGCTACTAGTTCAGACTTCTGGCTATAAGAAGGTATTTTTCAAGGAATGAAGTACCACCGTTATGATAGGGCAGCATTGTACCTACTAACATCTGATAAGCCAAACAGGAAGAACTGCCCTCCCACACCTGCTGCTGAATAGGGACGGGATTTTACATCCTATCCGGCCTCAACATATTCAGAAGCAAGTCAATTAAATGAGGCTCTTTTGACTTTCCCTCCAAGGGGTATGTATTCAGAAATTGATGCTGGAATTGCACCTGCCCAAGCTGCACATACACCTCAATTCCAAGTGCATGCCACATAACTGAGCACACACATTGCCCATTTCATGCACAAATGTGAGATTTGCACACACATTTTTGCAGGCGCAGCTTAAGCACCAGTGTGTGAAAATATGGTCCTGTCTGACAAAAGGAGGATGAAGAGACTGAAAAGAAAGGGAAGAAGAAAAGAAGAAGGAAACACAGCATGTAAAACGCTACTTTGGTTCATTTCTATTTGATGTGAAGTTGATTTTTTTTGTCAGTATAAAAAGAGTCTTAGCACTGGCCAGATAGGGTCCTGGTGCTCGGTACAACTCCCAGTCTAGGTCAGCTCACACTGGAAAGCTTTGGCAGCATAGCTGTGTCAGTCAGAAAAATACACCTCCTAACTGACATACCTACGCAGCAAAATCTCTAGTGTAGACGCAGCGATGCTCACAGAAAAGCTTCTGTCAGCACATCTGACGTTCACGGAAGTGTTACTATGCTGGCAGAAGATCTCCCTCTGTCAGAATAGGTTACATCTGCTGGCATAACTCTGCCAGAAAATATCAGAGGGGGAGCCATGTTAATCTGGATCTGTAAAAGCGGCAAAGAGTCCTGTGGCACCTTATAGACTAACAGACGTATTGGAGCGTGAGCTTTCGTGGGTGAATACCCACTTCGTTGGATGCATGTGGTGGAAATTTCCAGAGGCAGGTATAAATATGCAGGCAAGAATCAGGCTAGAGATAACGAGGTTAGTTCAATCAGGGAGGATGAGGCCCTCTTCTAGCAGTTTCTCCTCCCTTGGTGTTCACACTTCAACTGCTAGAAGAGGGCCTCATCCTCCCTGACTGAACTAACCTCGTTATCTCTAGCCTGATTCTTGCCTGCATATTTATACCTGCCTCTGGAAATTTCCACCACATGCATCCGACGAAGCGGGTATTCACCCACGAAAGCTCATGCTCCAATACATTTGTTAGTCTGTAAGGTGCCACAGAACTCTTTGCCGCTCTGCCAGCAAAGCGTTTGTAATGTAGACAAGGCCTTAGTGGCACCTCTGGCTTGTCATCGTAGTGTGCGTGGCTGAGTGGGGATATGGCTTTTACATTGCTCCAAGGCAATTGCCTCCAGCAGATCAAGGAAGAGGGCTTCTGCAGAGTCCTCTTCAGCTAGACGCATGTTGCCTGGGGTGGAACTGGGTTAAAAACAGGTAAAATAAGATGGTGGAGCCAATGCTGCAGGCTGTAGAAGAGACACCTTGGGTGCTGTGTGATATCATATTTGCTTTTATCCCCTAAAAACAGCAAAGAGAAACATCTCTGACTGCAATATGAATAGCTGCGTATCTCTGCCAGCACTTCCAAGGGGGATTTTCAAATGGGATGAGCACCTGCTCTCACAGTGACGTTATTGAGGCTCTGGCTCTATGACCAGCTATGAGACCAACGCAGGGGTAGGCAGAGTGCAGCCTACAGACCAGATTTCAATCTGAGAAGTGGTTTCTCTCCATGGACCCTGTCTCCCTTGGCTGCACCTCCGTATTAAAGCTAGAGAGGCTGCACTCTGATGCGAATGCAGTGCAGCTCCTGGCTAACAGTCATTGCGACTCTTGGTTGGGGTATGCACCACAGGGAATCATTTTGTGAGCCAGTGAGGGGAGCACGGTAGGAGGGAAATGCTCAGCAGGCCTCTTTAGTCTAACTCTTCCTCCCAGCCCACGGTTAGCATTGCAGTAGAATTCCCGGGGTACCGCACGCTGCAGCATAACTCACAAACCTCTGAACACACAGTACATTGAAGCTGCTTCATTTCCTGTGTAAAGTCTCACCAGAAGGAACCAGATTAGGGTTATTGCAATGGTAATTGAGCATAGATGGGTCATTTGTGTCAGCTGGGGTGAGCTGCAATAATTTACTGAAGGTAGCAGCAGGGTTTCATTTACTGAGGAGCGTTGTCACTGTTGACATTTTGTTATAATTAGTTAGAATGGGTCAAATTACACAATCCCTTCTTATCCTGAACTCCAAGTCCTTGGCATTGCAGGCTCTGGCCAGCAGGAAAGCCTGTGCCATGTCATCTTGTTATGATGAAGTTGGAGAGCTCAGCTAGATACGATTGAGTCATGCTGGGAACTCACCGACCGTTGAAGGAGTTGCAGCAAGGGCATACATTTCTTCTTCTTATCAAGTTTCAGAGTAGCAGCCGTGTTAGTCTGTATCCACAAAAAGAACAGGAGTCCTTGTGGCACCTTAGAGACTAACAAATTTATTTCAGCATAAGCTTTCGTGGGCTACAGCCCACTTCTTCGGATGCATAGAATGGAACACACGGACAGAAGATATTTATACATGCAGAGAACTTGAAAAGGTTCGCTCAGTCCACGGAGGAGAGAGGAGAAGGGTAAAGAAGAGAAGAGAGGGGCAGTTTTCTTCTTTACTCCTCCCATCATTTCTCTTGCTCTTCTCCTCTTTCCCAGATCCAGGTTCCACACACTCCTAGGCTCCCTTCTCCTGGGTTTCCCTTTTCTATAAGTAGGAATAAAAACTGCTCCATTAGCCTGCTGGGAGAGACAGTTGTGGTTTTTGGAGAATTATAGAAAATAGTTACAGAAAAGACCTATAAGGCCATGTACTCCATTCCTTTACCATTCTTTTGTAGCTGTGCCTACATCATATCTTGGAGCACTTTCTCCAGGCTTGTTATAAATGTTGCAGTGTGATCATGCCCCTGCAGAGGATACCCCACAGCCCAACAGATCTCACTGTTCACTTCTCCTGATACTCAGCCTCAATATACTTTTTCTGAATCATATTTCTCACCACTAAGTACCAGTGCAAAAATGGTTTAGCGCTTTAGTCTGTGAAGTGTCATGTTTTGGGGTAAGTGGCTCCTTGCTTGGCCACTCAGCACATGCCAGAACTTCCCAGCAGCCCTCCCAGCTGAGAGACCTGGGGGTCATTTGAGAAGTGTTCACCTTTCTTTACTGCTCAGCTTCTTCTCAGGCAGTTTCAGCAGACGAGCATCTCTCTGCTTTACAGTTCTCATACTCGTCAGTTAATCAGTTACCTTGGCTAATTACTCGAGCTGATGGGAAATCTTCTGACAAAGCAGTTTTCCATTGGAAAATGCTGACTTGATGGAAGGGAAATGTTCCACGCGAACAGGTAGATTTATTGAAATTTTCAGTGGAAAGCAGCCGCTAGGCAGGCTGTCCTGCATGGTTTCCCGCCAGCTCGCGGTATTCCTGCCGGGCTGCCCAGCTCCCTGGGATCCCTTGCTTCCAGCAACTCCTCTTGACATTTTTTTTTCCTGAATGGAAATTCTGTTTCCCAGGCAGCTCTGCGATTACTTACAGTTGTATCCAAATGTTAAATCACAGGCAGACAAAGCCCCACATACTTCAGCTGGATTTTTTTACTCTTGTTTTTTTCCTTCAGCTTCCTCCCTGGACCCCTGTTTTCTTCTCTCCGCCCCTCCTTGGTCCCTGTTAACGGTGCTGCCTACTATGTGCTGGGACCAGCTCGGATGGGTTGCTGGGCTGAGCTGTTATGCTAAGGGATCACCTGTCCTTTCCTATTTTTCCTGCTCCTTTTTGGTGCTGTAACTTTGCAGCAGTGCGTATGCTGGGGAGAATCCGTGCAAAGTATGTGCCCTCCAGGTGTTCTAGGTTGCATGATGGCCCTGTTACTCTGAAGTCTCGGGTTTGGCACCTCCTCTCTCTCATCCTAGCCAGCAGTGAAGCAATTAAACAGAAAATCTAGCCCTATGCTGCAGGCTGGCTGACTGCCTGGGATAAAGGCTTCTGCAGAGAGAGCACCTTAAACTGAACCCGCAGCTAGGTCTAAGCGAAGTTGTCAGCTTGTTACTCATCCCCTTGCCGGGGGAAAGAAACAGACTATTGATCAAGGTGTGTGTTCTGTTTCCTTTCAGGGAATCTGACTAAACATATGAAGTCAAAGGCCCACAGCAAAAAATGTCAGGAGATGGGCGTGTTGGTGTCTTCACTGGTGGAGCTGGAAGCTGAAGAAGGTACAGATTCTCTCAACGGTGGGGCTCTCCCACTGCTGCTTGGAAAGCGCATGGTATTTAGGTAGCAGAATGTCCATTCACATGAATGGAGCGTCCAGGTGCTCCAGGGCACTGCTGGAAGGGAGCTTTGGCTGACCAGTCCTGATTCGGTTGCAGTGCCTTGCTGGGGGGAAACTCTTCATGGGGGAAGGGGGCATCTGCCTGTGGAGGTGGGGTTTGTGCCTTCCTTGGAACTATGTGGTGCTAGCCACAGTCAGAGACAGGGCACAGGCATAGATGAGCCACTGATTCAGTATGGTGCTTCCTATGCTCGTTGGAAGTGAGTCCTGAGTCAGTGTCTGTGCACACTGTGGGGCTATACAAGTGCAAGGGGGCACTTGGCTGCTGCAAAGTCAATCTCTTGGATGAGGCATAAATAAATGTCCTGCTCTCTGGCCATGTAAGACCCTCCAATGCTTTTCAGAAGAGCAGAGGTGTTAAGGAGCAGTAGCCTGGCTGACTTGTGACGGGTTCCCCCAGGTGCTACCTGGAACTGGGGTACCACTGAGCTCCCTGGCCCACCAGCCTGGCTCCCTCTCACGCTGTGCTGCTGTGATGAGCTGCAAAGCCCTCCAAGCTTGCACTTTCACACAGGTAGGGACACACCCAGCTGCAGTTACATGCAGGCTCTCTAGCCACCAGCTTCCCAGCCTAGGACCACAGAGCTTGGTCAAATATGGGTTTAATACCCAGTCCGCCGCTCCCTCAATGTGAAGAGGACCATGCACACTTGTGGTAACCAAGCTGAGATTTTCCCCAGACACCTTAGTCAAACACACACTGGTTTGGATTAAAACATAAAATAAGTTTATTAACTACAAAAAGATTATAAGGGATAGCAAACAGATCAAAGCAGATTACCTAGTAAATAAACAAAAACGCAAAATGATCTTAACATACTAGATAGGTAGGATATGAATTAGCAAATTCTCACCCTGAGTGATAAACAGGCTGGCAGATTCTTAAGGTACAAGCTGCCTTTGCCTTGCAGCTTGAGTTTCCCAGGTTTTCATACACAGGCTAGAAATCCCTTTAGCCTGGGACCATCACTTCCGCCAGTTCAGTCTTTGTTCCTCAGGTGTTTCCAGGTGTGTTGCTGTAGGGAGAGTGAGGTACCATCATGATGTCATTTCCCCCTTTTATATCTTCTTCCCACTACTGGAAAGCTCTTTCGCTGTGACCTGGGCCAAACAGTTCCCATTGTGTCGTGCTGTCTCTGAGAGGTTTCTATTGTACACAGTCCCTGGGGTAATCCCTGTGCTCGTGTGCATTTCCTCAGTGCGCCAGTAACATTGATTGGTCTTTTTACTGTTGTACCTAAAAGGCTGCTTGTGGGTGTTTTCAGTCTCACAAGATGTTTCAGTAGCACATACGTAGCCAAACTTCATAACTTCACATACAACGAAAGCACATACAATCCAATGAGATATTAATGTCTAGCAGATCAAGACTTTTAGAAAGTTACCTCACAAGACGCACTTTGTACAAAACATATCCTAATTATATGACAATAGTGAATAAGGGGGTGCCAGGATGTCACAACCTTAAATTCCCTTCACAACTTCAGCTGGCTAGAGCATTCTGCACTGCTAAACAGATGCTGCTCTGCTCGTGGGCTGAGGAGTGCAAGGCCAGAAGGTTTGCCCAGATCAAAGTGTGACCTCCTGTAGCTGCATCGTGCTGCTGGGAGAAGTGACCCCTGTGAATATAGCATGTGAAGCCTGACGTGAGAGCCTTTGTGAGATGCACTCGTTAAATATCCGATCATATGATCCAGATTATCCCTTCCTTGTGGAAAGGGTTTCAGGGGAGGAAATCTCCATGAGGATCCCCTTGCCCGCATCATCCCATCAGGGGCATCAATTTTGCTCCAGTGGAAAAGCATGTGTGGCCTACCTCCAAATCTGAAGTCCCCCTAGGATTCATGCGGTCTGTGACCCCTGGTGGCTCCCGTGCAGCATGGTTCCCACAGCCTCCTTGTGACTACCCCCATGAGCCTCCAAGGAAAAAATACAGCCTGGGGCTTTGTTCAGGTGGATCCCCAGGGTGTGGGAGGGAGCATGATGAGCATCTCCTGATCCCACCCCCAGCTGACCCTGTTCTCCTGTGTAGCCTGCACATCCTCTGCAAGGTCAGAGTGGGAGGGGTGAGTGCCCCGGAGGTGGGCGATTCCTCTTATTGCAGGGGAGATGGAGATTTGCATGCAGGGAGAGGGTCCCTTCCATGTGTGTATCCAGGGGGCACAATCTGAGCCAGTAATGACAGCATCTAGGGCATCCCTCAGCAGTGAAGCAGACAATCAGAAAGTAGTTAAAACTTCATGGTGTTGTCAGATATCAGCCGGGTTACTCTGTATATTTAAAAAATCTATTTACCCTCAAGCCTGTGCTTAGTTCTTTCTCCTACGTGCACACACACACCCTGTGTAAAGGGCCTGTGAATTCAAGAGCCTCTCGTGTTCCTCTGAACCACCTAAGCTTCTTTAGTACAGCAATAGCTTCCTTGCTCCATGGTGTCTGTAGCTGAGTTTCACTGACATCGGCCCAGTAAGCAGGTTTCTTCCCTGTGTGTCTGAGGAGCATCAGAGCAGCGGGCTGCAGCCCTGAGCACTACGGCCTTCTGTTTGAAGCATGAGTAGGGCTGCAGATTTGTCGTGGTGGGGAAAATGTCACGGATACTGTGAGGTTTGCCTGGGACTTCTCTTTGTGTCCCTGATTTTAATAAACTCACCTCGCAGCAGCAGCTCTTGTTCCTGTGACCGGGCCCAGCTCCCCACTCTGGGTGTTGTGGCCTGGCACGTGGGGTCACAACGCCGCTCATGCAACTTTGGCCCGGACACCCCTCCGTCATGACAGAAGGGTGTATGTGCCAAACCTGAGTGTCCTGGGTCCAGACTGAGGGACAGGAGCCACAGCTGCAGGTGAGTGTGGGCTCATTCTCCATCACCCCCTCTGGGGGCAGCACCCAACCCCTCCCGAGGACCTGCCTAGTGTAGGACCCATCCATCCAGGCCCCCCAGAGGTAGGACCCACCTCTCCAGGGCCTCCCACCCCCTCGGAGCAGGACCCAACACCCCCATGCCCCCCGGGCCTCCAACCGCTCAGGGGCGGGTGTATCCCCCTGCCCACTGTAAATGGTGCTCCCAGGGCTTTACACACGATTCCCCCTAAACCCTTTTACTACCTGTACTGTGACAGCTCTGAAATGTCGAGGGCAAGGCGAGAGATCTCCAAGAGCGGAGCCATAAGTCTAACGTATACTTATCTGTGTGAGCTAACGAGGGATATTTTACCCAAGTGATGGAGGCTGAGCTCCGACAGCTGCTGAGGGCTAGATTACGAGCTCTTTGGGAGCTGTTAGATGTTTTTATGATTGTTTTTCTGTTTCCTTTACTGAGGCGCTCGGTATCCTGGGCTGGAGGCTCAGTGCAGGGAGGAGTGTGAGGAAGCCTTCAGGGATGGCAGATGTCTCGGAGTGCTGCTGGGATTTTGGGATTGTTGTCAGTGGGTCATGTGTATAAACAGTGAATATATTTTAAATATGGGGGGGGGGAATCATACGCATCTCCCTTTCACTGTGGGGTTTGCCCCGATGGAGCACAGAGCTTCAGTACAGTCTGCTAGGTCAGCACGAGGTTCTCCATTCACGAGGCTTTGCAGAGCTGATGGGACACCGCTGACCTGCTGCCCACCCACTAACCTCCATCACCAGAGCAGCTCTTGCCACTGTGTTTAGCATTTCTTCTTCCCCTTCTAATGCCCTCTCCCAGCCTGAGCCAGTCTGATTCCCCCGGCCTGGCCACAGCCCACAAGGGTTGTTGACAATGGCTTAACATGAGCCTTATAAAACACATGGTGCTACTGTTATTTTTACTAAGCCCTGGCCAACTGAACAAGCTCTGGAGATGTTGCCGTGAGCCAGTGGAATGTTAACTCAGCAGGAACAACAAATAATGCTTATCCCCACTGAGCTCCCCAAAAGTCAAGTCCCTCAGAAGCTTTATTGGGAAGAGGGTGGCTTCTCAGGGCACAGAGAGTGTCACGTGCGATGCTTCCCATTTCATAGGTAATGAACAGGCACTGAGCACATTTCTCCACAAGCCTGTGTTGGAGACAGGAGTTGTTCCCTGAAGATAGAGCCTTGCAGTCTACCCCCGTTCCTGCTTTGTGTGGCATGTCCCACTCATAGAATCATAGGGTTATTAGGGTTATTAGAATATGAGGGTTGGAAGAGACCTAAGGAGGTCATCTAGTCCAAGCAGGGAGAACTAGAAGTCCTGGCACAGTCAAGGAATTATGATGTAATTGGAATAACAGAGACTTGCTGAGATAATTCACATGATTGGAGTACTGTCATGGATGGATATAAACTGTTCAGGAAGGACAGGCAGGGCAGAAAAGGTGGGGGAGTTGCATTGTATGTAAGAGAGCAGTATGACTGCTCAGAGCTCCAGTATGAAACTACAGAAAAACCTGAGAGCCTCTGGATTAAATTTAGAAGTATGAACAAGGGTAATGTTGTGGTGGGAATCTGCGACAGACCACTGGACCAGGGGGATGAGGTGGCCGAGGCTTTCTTCCAGCAACTGAAAGCTGGCTGTATTTTAAATGCTCAACGGGTAGTGATCAATGGTTTGTAGATGACACTAAACTGGGAGAGTGGTGTTGATACGGAGGGAGGGGGAGGGATACACAGAGACCTAGACAAATTTAGAGGATTGGGCCAAAGAAGAAAGGTGATGTTCAAGGAAAGACAAGTGCAGAGTCCTGCACTTGGGACGGAAGAATCCCATGCACTGCTACTAGGGACCTACCGACTGGCTGGGCAGCAGTTCTGCAGAAAAGGACCTAGGGGGGGGTTACGATGAAAAGAAAAATGTGAGTCAACAGTGCCCCTTGTTGCCAGAGAAGAAGCTTATGGGTGTTTTGGGTTGTATAAGTAGGGGGCAGCAGATCATGTGATCATTAAGAGGATGGATCTAGACTGTTCTCAGTGGTAGAAGATGGCAGAACAAGCAGTAATGGTCTCAGTGCAGAAGGATCAGATTCGGTCTCTCTGTATACACAGAGGACTCAACTCCCCAGGGATCACCAGTTTCGCCTGTGATTGGAGACCCACGTCCAGGCAGACAAGTGGCAAGCAGTGGGGGGAGGGAGCATTTTAAGAGGTTTTTTGAGAGACTCATTTTAATAAATGTGATGAGGTTTGTTAATGTGGTTTAAAGTGAAACACGGCCCTGTTACTCTTAAGGAGGGAAGCTGCTGGTTCCCCCCTGTACCAAGGTGGTCTATAGGCAGAGGAAACACAATGGCTTTTTATCCCCTTGCTGCTGGTGCAGGTTACATTGCCGAAACGGATGCTTTTCTTTCCTTTAAATCTGACTATGCTTTAGGCTTTTGTCCTGCTCTTAAAAGCAGCCTTTCGTTCATGCTGAGGCATTCTTTGTTTGGTGGGGGCTTTGCCAGAGTTCAGAGTCGGGGGAGCAGGTCCAAGAAAAAAAACCCAGTCTAGGATTTGCTAATGATTGTCCCAGGGGAAAAGCGTTAGTGCGGGGTTAGCCTGCGGAAGTCTGCTCCAGTGTCAGATTGCTGGAGGTCTCCTTCAGTCTGTTAACTCACTTAGAATAATTGATTAGTTGATGGCTTCTTAAAATCTCCCGCTGCTGTTATACTACCTGTAGGTGATTCTTACTCAGATCCAAGTCTGATAGCAGAGCAGCCAGTTGCTACTGAAATTTTGGTTGCACGACACTCTGAAAGCACAAGGATTATTTTAAACCTTTTCATTATAGTAAATTAGAACTAATGAATCATATTAATTGTGTGAAGCTTTTAAAAACCTGCAAATCAGAAATCCTATTTGTGCAGCAGATAATTGTAGTCTGCAAAGGCCAGAACTGCGAGAGCTCAATTCAGTGATTCAAGGGAATGCTTTCAGTAATTATTTCATTCAGTCATTCATTGCTCCGATCATAGAGGGTTAATAGTAATGTATTGTGAGCAGCACAGTGTGGGGGCCGTTCTAAAGCCATTCAAGGCTGCAAGCTGAAAGGACTGTTCTGCTTAGGAAAAGGAACGCGCTAAGCAGACGAGAAGGCTGCATTTGTCTCCGCCTTTTTAAAAAAAATACCATTAAACCAAAAACCCTGCTAAAAATCTGCCTTTCCCCCAGAGGTCACCTGGGAGAATGCTTAGCAGACGTTTGGAGTGAGTGTCGGCTGGGAGGCCTCTTCTCCCCTCATTAAATCATGTGTCCATGCCTGTTTGTGAATGAGCACACAGTTCCTGGACACCTGCTAAGCTCAGCGAGAGAAAGGACCTGCCTACACTCAGGAAAGCACAGGGGTAGGAATCCATTAGCTTTCCGAATGGAATCCTCCTCCATTTATTGATGTTGGCTGCACTGCTGCTGGCGGGAATGTGGAACTGTCTGGACGTTATTGCGTTATGCAGACAATCCATGTAATTTTAGAATTACAAAAAATATACAGTCTCCGCTTCCTCCCATTTGTGTTTGTGTAAAGGGGACAGGGAAGGAATGTGTAAAGGTGAAAATGGGAAGGCTTGGTGTCCGAACAACTCAGGGGGTTTTTTCCTTTGGTAAAAGCGAACAATTCCTGGGCTTTTGCCCAAGTTTAACGCATTCTGCGTCATGACTAAAGAGACCCGAGGCTCAGAAATGCAGAATCTAGCATCCTTGAAAAGGGCTAGGAAATCATGTACGATCCTGTAAGTGCTGGGGGATGGACAGATGGATGGAAGAGGGATTGAGAGAGGAGGAAGGATGCAGAGAAGTCTTAACACTTGCCTCCACATGAAATTTAAAGATCATAGCTCCATCCCACAGCCCAGATTTTCTCACGATCACATAGCTTCCATTGCTGGCAGGGCAGTGAGTCGGAAAGAGCATTTTTCTGTGTAGTCAGAGACTGTCTTTCTCTTCTTTTAGAGGGAGATCAGTACAGAACCGTTCAAGGGCTGACCCATCCAATTGCCCATCCATTTCCAATTGCAATGAGCTATTCTAGGAAGACTCTCTGCACACTCTTTGCCATCTATTCCTAAAACTGGCTGTGTTTATTTCTGGTCTGTGGGTTTATTTCTATTTATGGGATGGAGAAATAGAGGACTTTTCCTCTTACATAAAAGGAGACTCTGGGTCTGATCCTCTGCTCTTTCACACTAATTTTACCCTGGTGTAATTCCACTGAATTCAGTCGAGCAATACAGAGTGGAGAATCAAGCCCATATGCTCTAGGAATCCACTGGTACGTGTCACTGCCCAGACCATTGTCATAAAATGCCCTTCCAGCTTTTCCCTCTGCCATTCTCTGGCCCGCTGAGTTCAGAGGATCAGATTTCTCTTGTGAAACGCTCTGGCCTTTGGCTGAGTTTGAAATTTTCTTTCTGCACAGTGGGAACATGTCAGGGGGGCACAGCAAAATCCACTTGGGCTCCCCCGAATTTCACTCATTCAGATAGTTCCTGTGTGGCAAATGTGGACTACTCCACCACATGGAAATGGATTAGCTTCACCCTAGCTTTGTACTGCTGACCGTGCTGTGCTCACCGGATACTGTCAGTGCCTATCTATTATTCTGTCTCTGTCAGGAAACCAAAGAGCCCAGCACGAAGATTCCTAGGGACTGGAAGCTAACAACGGGGTGCGCTTTGGCCATCACTGTCTGCCAGTTCTAAGCTTGCCCGTAGCATAAAGTCGTTAGAGTAGAGGAAGTAACTAACTCCTAATCTGCCTGTGAAATGTTTTCCCTTTCAGGGCAAGAAATACACATGGTTCTGTCTGGAGCTGGTTGAACTATTTATTTAGAATAATACTTGTAATGAATTTAGCTCCTTTCAGGATTAGCAAATAATCCACAGCCAGATCCTGATTTCAGCTAACACGTTCGTTACCCCTCGTGTCTCACCGTGTAATGGCCAGCTTCGTGGTTGTGAACTATTCACTTTGACTGTTCACTACACATATTGTGTGACTGGTCATCTAAGTCACATGGTAATGTTTCTGCTTTCTGACTGGACAGCTGAAACTTTTTAAATAGCAGAAGAGCCAGTGATGCACTTTTCAGTATGAATAATCATCTGTGCTAAAATGCATGGCCTTTTTCACAGCACCTGACAGTTGCTGAATACTCACAAACAGATCAGAGCCCACAACTCACAGTAACCTGAACTGGGGTCCTTTATCCATGGATCAGAGCGGCTTCTTATTGTTTGGTCACCTCTAGCTGTGACTACCCACCTGGTGTGGTCAGGAGTGGTCTGCTTAACTCTCCAGCTGCTCTGACTGGCTGGTGGATGGCAGCATTAAATGAAATGCTGTTTCAGTTAACATCCATTTGATCAGGTGAGCAACAGGGTGTCCTCATCTGAACCTAGTGGAAAAGGAGTCCAGGAATCCTGCAGTCAGTCAGTTCACACAGGTGTCTGTGAAATTGCTGGGAACTAACCACAGAGAGACCTACTGAAGATAGTCAGCAAACATGGGCTAGCAAAGAGACACTGATTTTCTTCATGTAGCCTGGCACACAAAGAGCCTGAGAAACCGAGAATGTTAATATTCAAATAGCCTAGAGCTTGTACTAGGAAAGTCCTGCGTGGCTTGTATTTGGGTTGAGCAATAGTGACATCCAGTGGCTGTTCCTAGGGATCTCGTCGAAAACAGCTCATGTCTCCTGCCAACATGTTTTACTTCCATGGCCCAGAGATTAAAACATTCTTAGCAGAGGGCAGCAGGGACGTACCCAACACAGCACCAAATTTGGAAGCACAGTGACACTAAGTCCCAAATTTAGGTACTGGTGGTATTCACAAGACCCCCCTCAGCTGCCACTGAGCCCTGGAGGTGCCTAAACTTACTTGGAGCCTAAGTTTTTGCAGCGAAAGTTCCCTAGGCGCCTGTGTTTCTGCCGCTGGACATGTGCACTGCTGCTTCACTTTGGGCACCCAGACACCTAAGCTCCTGTGTGATGCATGAACCAACGGAAGATAGATGCTCCTGTGCCTAACTTGCCTGCAAGGCCCACTGTGGTAGACATGCACTGGGCATGCCTAACTTCACACAAAATAGGGGGACAGGGTTGGGGGGGGGAGAGGCCCAGTGGTTAGGGTACTCATCTGGGATGTGGGAGACCCCTGGTTCAAGTCTCCCCTCTGCCCGATGAGGAAAAGGAATTTGAAGAGGGTTCTGCCATCTCTCTCGTAGCCACTGGAGTGCGGGATATGCTGGTGTGGATCAGAGAAGGCAAAAGGAGGCATGAGAACGACTCTGTAGCCTGCTGGGTAGAGCTCTCACCTGGAGCCAGTGCTCAGATAACTCTGTGTGTATTCAAAGTGGAACTGCTTCAGTAGAAGATAGTGAGGCAGACACATAGCTGAATATTTCTGCTCGGTTCCTTCTCCCCCTAACAACTAGGCTAAAAGTTATGAGGAAGGTGGCCGTCACCCCTCTTCCCCCGAGATTCTTGCAAGAAATTCCTGAGGTGCCTGACGCCAGGTGCAGGCTCACAGCTGAGAATCCCAAGCAGAGGGATGCGCCTCCCTCCAGCCCAGACTTAGATGCCAAACTCCCCTTTCATTGACTAGCTTAGGCGGCTCCCTGCCTAGCATGCGGGCTTTGGTGGATCCTATTCTTAGGCACCTATCTGCCTCCATTCCTTGTATAGGAAGCCTGAGCACCTATCTCAGGCTTTGTGAATCCTGGTGATTTTCTAGGTGTCTGAGTTCCTTTGTGACTCTAGCCCCACGGCAGTTAGAATGTGCCCTGTATCCAGCACCTCTCACACACTCAGTGCTATTAATGTATTTATTTTATTTGTATTGGCAGCAGCATCTAGGTGTCAGGTTAAGGGTCAGAGCCTTATGCTGCTAGGCATTCGACAGAGATGCAGAAACGGCCTCCACCAGACAGAGCTCACAGTCTAACTTATGACTAGAACTGGTCAAAAAAGGGGGAGGGGAAAATTTCATGGACTTTTTTTACAGTTTTTCCCCTGGTTTTTGTTTGCTTGGGAAGGGGCAATTCTGATGTTTGAAATGTTGACAGAATTTAAAAAAAAATTCACCCTGCTCTAGTTATGTCCACATGCAACGACTGGAAGAGACAAACAAAGGGGAGTGAGGAGATGAGTGATAACAGTAAAAACAAGCATTAGGTAGAGATGTGGCAGATTTCCACCTGCCTAGCCACTGCCAGCTAGTAGAGCTTTGTAGGCATCATGGCAGAGAAAAGTCTTGAAGAGGGACTTAAAGGAAGAGAAAGTCATGGCTTTGTAGCTCTTATCAGCGAGCTTTTCCCATTCATAATGGGAGGCACAGGGGAATGCGTGGAGGTGTTTGAGGGAGCAGCGGACGTGATGGCTGCTGGATGAGCAAAGGCTGGGGTCAGTGTTATGCCAAAATAATAGGTCACTGAGCTATGGAGGAGCTAAATTTTGAAGGGGCCGTACAGCTAATGGGTTGTGTTTGAGGTGGTGGGGAACAGCCAGCAGAGGAATGCAAATGATGGGAGGCTGGTCAAAGCAATGAGCCAGAAAGGTGATTTTAGCAGCAGCCTTTTGAGTGAACGACAAGGCGTGAGGACTGCAGACATCAAGGTCAGAGAGGAAGAGGTTGCAAGCATCAGACACAAGATGATAAGGGTCTGGACAGCAAAAATATCCCTTTTTGATCTAGTCCACTCAGAGCTCCTTTGAGCACTCAGAGTTTAACACAGATGTTGATTATTCAATATATTTGTGTCTATTTTGCATGCCTGATGGATTTTTTCCCATTTTGTTTTTTTTCCAGGAACCAGTGAAGACCTATTCCAAGATTCCGAAGGGAGGGAGGGATCCGAGCCTATTGAGGAGCACCAGTTTTCAGACCTAGAGGAATCTGACGATGACGATGACAATGAAGACGATGAAGATGAGGAGGAAGAGGAGAGCCAAGATGAGCCATCTTTAAAGTTTTCAGAAGCGAAACATATCTCCCTTCCAATGCACTCTTCGGGCAGCTCTCCATCTGCTCCAGAGGAATGCACCAGGGCAGCATTGTCTTTAACACAAGATATTGTCTCCAGCAGCCAGCAAGTAGGCAGGGGCCACCAGACCACCTCCTCAGGGCTGGAAACACAGTGCTCAGCAGACAGTAGTGAAGTTGCTGTTTGCCACAGCTTCTTGAGTCTCCATAGGCCAGCTTTGACCTCCAGCGAACATTTGGCTTCTGCTGAAAGGGAATCTGTCACAAAGCAGCACATGTTCTTAGCTATGGACCTGTCAACCTCAAAAGACACCTCCCCAAGAAAGAAATGGTCTCCAGGCAAGGACTCTGGTGGTGGTGGTGGCGGCAGCAGGCCAATGCTAGCTAGAAAGCACTTGTTAACCAAAAATGAAACTTCACCTAAACGTTTCTCGCCAACTGGAGAAATATCTTCGCTAAGGTGCCTGTCTCCAGGGAGAGGGATGTCACCATGTCAGCGCATGTCGCCAAGAAGGGAGGCATCTCCGCTGAGATGTGTGTCACCAAGGCTTGAGCTGTCACCCAGCAGGCATCCTTCCCCAAGAAGAGAGTTATCCCCAAGAACGTACCTCCCACCAGAGAGGGGGATCTCCCCTGTGAGGCATTTGTCTCCCAGCAGAGAGATGTCATCAGTCAGATATTTGTCACTGAAGAAAACGTTGCCTCCAGTCTGTTCAGAGTCACTTTCTAGATATCCATCCCCAGGGAAAGAGGACTTGCCTTGTAGTAGCAAATCAGCTGCAGATGACCAAGTTCAAAGCTCATTAAAAGTCCAGCATGGAATATTAGCTTCAATGCCTCTACCTCACAGGTTCCTTGGCAAAAGTGCAGAGCTATATGAGTCCAAGTTGGTAAGCTCCCATTCTTCTTCTGTGTCCATATTTTCTATTCGGATCTTTGTAAGTCATTTGATTTTCTTTCATGAATATTGTCTAGTGAAAGATGTCAGAGTGACTGATCTCCTCTACTAATTCACAGGATGGGTACTACACAGGTAGCAGCAAGTGCGTGTTTTCCGCCCCCATCACTTTTCCTCCACACCCCATTTCTCTCCCTTCCACTTCTTCTCTCTTCCCCTCCTTCTTCCCACTTCCATTTCTTCTCTCTCCCGCTTCTCTTCTCTTCTCTCTCTCTCTCTCTCTCTCTCTCTCTCTCTCTCACACACACACACACACACACACACACACACACACACACAGAGTTTTTCTTCTTTTGTGTGTGTTTTTGTTTTTAAAGTTAAGGGTTAATGCCACAGCTATGTGGAGGAACAACTTCTAAAGAATGGGAGGATAGTTCATTATCTGTGGCTCATTCAATCCTTGGCCTTCCTGCTGAAGAGGCCACAAGGCGGGGAGGACACTTAGTGTTGACTGTGGTTGTGGTTTTGTGATAGGGACACTTGTTCTGTAGGAATTTGAGACCAACTAACTCATTTCTCAAAGGCCATGAATAGCCGTATTCTAGATCTGTTCAGTTGCTACTGACCTGAACCAGATTTGAACCAGTAAAGGTGAAAGGTCTTGTCACCGTTTCTAATCCCATCTAGACTTCCAGCCAGCTCTGTTACGTTAACTGTTGAGAAACATTTATTTGGGCTTCTCATCTCACTCGCTTTCTCAACCCAACTAGGTATTTTCCCCACTGGGTCAAAAAAGCAATTAATAATTCTTCTGCTGGACACATCACATCCTACATGTAAAGGATGTTAGTGTGTTTCTCCCACACATATAGATTAATTAGGTCATGCGGTTTGTAGAGAAATCTCCCACCTCCAGTGCTACTGCCATCTCTCCACAGAAAGTCTGTATGTGCCTGGCTCTCCTCTAAGGGCTTGTCTACGTGGTGTGTTAGTCTGAACTGCAGAGGGGTAAACTGTAGTGTGTTGCACACTAACAGGCCATGTAGACTCTGCTGGCTCAGACTAAAAATTTCCTAGTTCGAAACTGTATGACGTGAATGCATGAATAAGCCCTTGTGTGAACAAGCCCTAAGTTATACTGGTGTAAATCAGGAGTAACCCCACTGAAGTCAGTCAATGCAGATACACTGCTGTGAAACTGATGTGAGCCTGTGGAGCGTGTTCTGGGGATAGAGAGCCCTTACAGAACTTCTGCCACAGAAACTCTCCTGGCAGACAGTGATCCTGTGATTCCTCATAGAAACCATGTAGCCCAGTGCGTGTTTTTCCTTGTCTGTGGTTTTTCTCTATCAAGGATGTGGCACTGATTTCCCTCAGGGTTTGTTTGTTTTATCCTTTTCCTTTATAACTTCAAACACTATCGCCTGGGTTAGGCCCTGACGTTCACTTACCTTACAGCTATTTCAGTCCGCTGTGAAATAATCTCCTGTGATGGATCCTCATGCTGCAGAAAGCAGACATACAATTATTATATAACTTACACACACAGACCCCGAATGTGACACTGGATTCTAAACCTCCCTGTCTCTGTTTGCAAGCTCACGATCACCCTTGGAAATTTTAGAATCCAGTAGAGCGGAGGTAGCTCTCCAGCCAGCAGCGAGCCTGAGCAAACTGACAAACCCGATTCCCAGACTGTAATGACATAACTGACTATGTCATTAATGATGCTTTGGGCAAACCAGGAGGTAAATAATCCAGTCCCTTTGAAGAGTGGTAATAAGCAGAAAAGTGACCCCTCCTTAGTCTTTGGGCAGCCCCCACTCTCCTCTGCTCACTTTACTGACCCAGAAGTTTTCACTCCCGCTAGATTTACAGCACCAGAGCAGCTATGAGAGATTGAGCTGGAGCCTATTCTGCTTCCCCCGTCATCACTGAGATTGTCAGCTGAGTTTTCACTGCAGAATCTTTATTCCTGATGACGATGTAGGAGACAGAAAGATCAGAGCTGGATTTTCCAACCCAAGGTGGTGTTTGCAGGGACATCAATTAGAAAAACAGATTCTTGACTTACAAAGGAATAGCGTTTGATCTGGAGTCCCTGCGAGAGAGCAGCCAGGGCACTCTATTGTGTCATTTCTCCCAGTGTTATGATTACAGTATTTTTTATTAGAGTCCAACCTAGAGGCCCTGGAAACAATCAGTGTCCACTGTGTTAGGTTCTGAACAACCATATACCAAGCCCTGGTCCCTGCCCTGAAAGGCTTCCACTAAGAGTTCTCTGCTGTTTGCTGGGCAGGAAGAGGCTGGAATTGCTGCCTAGGACTTCAGATATGAGGAGTGGACGCAAAGAAACTTAAGTCCTTTTGCCGCACAGACTGTGCCAAGATACTAAAGCAACTGGTTTGGAATTGTCGTCTGCCGGTGTCTGATATCCACACTCTTGCTTTGGTATGTTTATTTTTAGGGATAAGCAAGTGAGAGTGGAGGCTGTAGGGCAGGAACATCCATAGATCTGGGGGAACAGATGCTGCACAAAGCCGCAGAGCATTTCTCCATTGCCTACAGCTAGCACCGTGTGTTGTTCCCTGCACCGTCTGGATCTTTGGGCGGTTATGCCATGGAGTATGCAGCAGCACAGTGCTGCAGAAAGACAGTTCTACCAGGCAGAGCTATTAAATAGGGAAACAATCAGTGAGATACATTGACCCAGCTGGTAGGGTCACAATATAAAGCACAGTATAGCATGGCCTGATTTCAACGTGCCTTTGTTAGGAAAACATCGTCCCCCTGGTGGTCAGTGACCTCAGTAGTGAGCTGCCCCTCTCGGGTCACCTACAGTCTGAGATCCCAGGTGTGACTGATACTTAGAAATAATGGGAAGTGAAGGGTCAGTGAGTGCTCTCATCTTTAGGAAGGAAGGAAGAACTCTTAGAATCATAGGAAGTGATCTAAAAACCAGTATAGACTAGCCATGCTGGATTAGATCAGCCTATTTAAACAGGGTGAAATTCTCCCCAGTGCAAGGCTTTGTACAAGGTCCTACACCCTGCTTAAACCCTTAAAATAGGGTTTAATTTAAGCATAAGTGGGGTGGAAAACCACTTCCCCTCTCATTGGCTGTTGCACAGACCACCCCCTCCTCCTCTTTGTGTTCTCCTAAGGTACGTCTACACAGCGAAGGAAAACCCTTGGCTGGTCCATGCCAGCTGACTCCTGCTCATGGGGCTCGGGCTGCGGGGCTGTTTCACTGCTGCGTAGACTTTCTGGCTCGGGCTGGAGCCCGGGCTCTAGGACCCTACAAGAGTCCCAGCCAGAGCCCTGTGAGCCCCAGTCAGCTGGCATGGGCCAGTCTCTGTTGTGGCCCCAAATGACCCTTTGCAGCTCTGGCAATAGCTTACATTGGAGAAGGGATCTTAGGCAAGTGTTTGCCTGCAGGATGGTAAATATTTTGTCCATTTACACTGACTGCTTTTGCTATCACTTTCCCTTTCGCCTCCAATCTCTTCTGGTAGAACCAGCATCCTGGGAGCAGCTGGTTCTCTACAGACCATAACTGGGAGCCCTGCAGTAAATTCTCAAATTCTGCGTTCAGCCCAATTTTAAGGATCATCTGTTGAGCATTCCACCACTTCCTCTTGGAGGTCCTGTGTGGTTAGCTGTAATAATCCCCTTGGTAATCCATTTCTGTGTAGCCCGTATTTCTGGACATGATGTGAAATAGGTCAGAAAACTATGTGAAACCTAGAGACAGAGTGATGAACAGGCAAAAAATAACATGATTTGATTATTAGGGACATGCAAATTAGTCCTATAAAATGAACTGACTCTGTCCATCACTCAGAACTCAAACTCAGTCCAAAACACTGCTTTGTACTTAGAAATTGTTAGGGTTTAAGGTTTCTTTAAAAATAATGTCACTCTACTGCTCTTCACAGTGCCAGGCAAAAGCAGAAGAACTAGAATATTCTTTCTTGTGGTGTTTTTGATCTGTTTCAAACTCATGGGGGAGCTTTGGGAAAGATTCTGATATAGAGATGGGCCTGAATCAAAACCCTAGATCTGTACCCCACCAGCCTTTGTGGATGGTTGAGTCCAGAACCAAATTTCATGGCTGAGGCCCGTATCTATTCTGAACAGAACCTGCATATGTTCTGGGGTTTGCTCATCCCTTTACATTCCAATAGAACGTTAATAAAGCCGGTCAGTTGTTGCTCATACTGAGCCAGGGGTGGCTCTAGCTTTTTTGCCGCCGCAAGCATGGCAGTCAGGCTGCCTTCGGCGGCTTGCCTGCGGGAGGTCTCCGGTCCCGCAGATTCGGCGGCTTGCCTGCAGGAGGTTCGCCGGTCCCACGGCTTCAGCGTACCCGCCACTGAATTGCCGCCGAATCCACGGGACCGGCAGACCTCCCTCAGGCAAGCCGCTGAAGGCTGCCTGGCTGCTGCCCTCTGAGGGACCGGCAGGCTGCCCCCCGCAGCTTGCCACCCTAGGCATGCGCTTGGAGCGCTGGTGCCTGGAGCCACCGCTGTGTGGACTGATGATCCTAGGAGCTATAACCCTCACTGACTCAGCTCTTTTTTCTCTCTCAAATGCAGAAGATAGAACCTCGAAGTCCAGCATGTTCACCTGGCATCACACAACCTGTCTGCTCCAGACCCTTGCAAGCGTCCCATGAGCTACATGTCCATGCTCCGAGCCGAGGGGAAGAGAATGTCTTCAGCCATCTTCCGTTGCATTCACAGCAGCTAACAAGGACTCCATATCCTATGATTCCAATTGGGGGCATCCAGATGGTCCAGGCCAGACCAAGTACCCATCCCAGTTTGATGCCCAGTTCAGTTGTGTCACTGCAAGCAGGATATTTTTCACCTGGTGGCAATGGCAGCAGCAGCTTTACAGAATTCAGCCAGGCTGAGGAAAGGGGCAAGGAACCACATGTCCCACCAGAATCTTCATCCGTATCCCCAGCTGTGAAGGTTTCTAAATACACACTGTCCCCACAGCTTAAAGGCAGCGGCTACTTAGAAGAGCAAATGAGGACTAGTGAGCATCAGCAAAAGACAGAACAGGAGGAATACAGGGTAAAAAAGTACGCTGAGCCCAGCCACTCGGAGCAAGAAGGCTGCTCAGCTCCCGCCGACTGTCCGAGCACAAATGATGAGCACTCTCCAAAGCCTTCAACAAGCGGGGAAGAACCCTTGAAAAACACGGGCAAGAAGCAATGTGGCAGCTCAAGCACTTACGTTGACTCATCCTGCACTTTCATCTCAGATTTCCCCACACAGACGTTGGACAGAAGCAGCAGCACCGGCTGCTTGTCGGAGCCCTCACTGAGCCATTCACACTCCCACCAGTTCTCCATTAGGAGAAGGAACCTCTCGGGAGAGCCAAGTCACCAAGGGGGAAACCATAGGAAGAGCAGCCCACACTTAGAACGCACACGGTTCAGGCAAACTCAAAGGCAGGTGGATGAGAATACAGGAAGTACTTAAGCCTCCATTCATCTCTTCCACCTCTAGGCTTCCTATGTAAATCAACAGACATTTTCAACACTATTTCCTTTAGTATAATCATCGCTATAAGAAGCACTCCTCGTGTATGACCAAACCCATGGAAGATTCTTGGTTTCCTTCGTCCCAGTCTGGTATTATCTCCACATGTATGCAGTTACTTGTGCCTTTTTCTATACCTTTTGTTGCTTGAAATGTACAAAAATGTTTGAGGCTGTGAATATTTTTTTAGAGTTTTTTGGAAAGGGGTTTGTTAGACCTTGTCTTTTTTGCCATTTAGGTGTGTGTTCATATACGCTCGAGAGATGCAGAAAGGAAAAGGTTAAGCATTTTAAGCGGGAAGAAGATGCACTGAAAACAAAAACAAAAAATCTTTTTTAATATTGATTAAATGATTACAAAAACAAACCCTTTCTCCTGTGTACAGAAGTTTATGATTCATATTTATTACCTGATTTATTTAATTCTTGGCAAAGTGCTTGTTTTTTTTTTTCTTGCATCACTCTGGTTGCCTATCTCTGTGCTTTAAACAGTTGCGACTGCTTTACATTTGAAAATGTGTTTACCCTGAATTGTAAATGAAACTAGCACTTATTTTAGAATGGGAGGCCCATTAGGAATGAATGCAAATATCACTCCAAAAAGAAGAAAAAATCTCAAACGCACCTCCCTTCTGCAGGACCCATAAAAGCACTTTTTAAAAAAGCGACAAAAGGGGTCTTCAAAGATTTAACTGCAAGAAAACAAGGATGTATCGAATGTAGAACCAGTTCTGGGAATGGCGTTTAATGGTTTTTAAAAGAGCCATTCTTAGGCTTGCTTTAATAGTGACATTCCAGGGCTGGCGGCTTTTAAGGGGCACAGTCTGGTAGTGGTGCCGCTTGCACCGCCAGAGTGAGAGTCATGCCCGTGTCACCCTGAAGCCCCGTTTTCTGGGGTTTAGAAGCCCTCTGTCACCATTCTCTCCTGAGTTCAAAATGAAAATAAAATCTCTGCCTTGCAAACAATTTCTGGCCATACTTTTATTTATATTTCTATAGCCCCTGCCTTCCCAAATAATTCCAGTGAGGCCCGTTTTAAGGAAAAAGTTATAGGGATGCAATAAATAGCTCATGTGCTCTTTTATTTGCACACCTATGGCTTTGTAACCCACAGCTGGCTCCAGGGCGTATTTTATTTTATTTACTTATTTAAATGAAATGTTGCAGACACCTAGCCTACATTGTGTGGAGGGGCCTTTTTGGTATTTCATAGACAGAGGTTCTGATGACTGAGTGGATAATGTATGAAAATTGGCCTGTTATGCATGCATAGTAACTTTTTTCATAGCATATTTTTAAATATGACCATCTCTAGCAGAGTGATGGCCTCTACTGCCAATAGATGTGATACCAAATACGGAGAGACGTGATGGAGCCATTCTGCTCTGTTGTGTTAACACACTTTTTAAAATACAAACGTTCAATGCATATTTCCCCTAATAGACAGCAGGTTCTTCACTGCTTCAGAGGGCTTTCCAGTCAATGGAATCTGTACAGACATTTTTTTTTAAAGAAAACAAACAAAAACATAGAAATATTTAATCAATGGGCCAATTCTTTCTTCTTTCACAACTGTTCCAGTTTGTCGGGTACATAATACACTTTTTAAAATAACAATAATAATTAATAATAAATCAAATATAATCCTGAATGAGGACATATTACCTTGCCAGACTTGATGAGCTATGAACTGCTCCCGACTGACGGGTGAATAATATGAGGTGTTTTTAATAAACTTCTGTGATTTTTTTTTTCTTTTGGTGTAAAGGGAATTAAGTTCAAAAGAAGATCCCATGGAAATAACATTAAGATTGTGACCCCAACTAAACCAGTGTCCAGATTTCAGAGTTCACTGGACCCCTCCAGTCCAGACTAGCACTTTTACCGAGTTTTCCTTTTCCCCGACCACCCCACAGCATAACTCTGACTCCCAATCCTCCAGTCAGACCCAAGCAGATCTCACTGCAGGATTGTGGCCCAACTCCGCAAACCATCTCTGTTCAGGAAAACATGGTTATGTCCCATTCATGTTAATGGGAATTAAGCACATGTTTAAATGCTGTGATGAGCAGGGATGGACTGTGGAATCAGGGCCCATGCGTGAGCATCATTTGAACCCATCCCTTCCCTCCATAATGATACAGCTTTGAATTTCCTGGCTATGGCTGGTTCTTTCTTTTCTTTCCCCTTGTCACATTCTTAACATTATTTCAAGGTAGCTTTATGTATTTCATTGGTTTTTTTAATAATTGCAATTGTACATAAAGAGAAATAATGCAGTGGTTGTACACAGCATCTGGTTACATCGAGTGCGTATGATGTTAACTTTGGGCTAGATCAAATGTGCTTGGCTCTATTTTTTAACCATATTTTAACCCTTGACCTGTCAGCACATTGGAAAGAGCTTGTTTTTATCTGTCACTTCTGAGGGAAAAACACAATTCCCTCCGTACCTTAGCTTGTTGCTTTCATTGTTTTTCTTCTTTTGGTTCTTCAGAAGCTCAGAATGGGTGTATGGGTGTGTGTGTGTGTGTGTGTCCCCAAAAGGGGTGGTATAGGCATGGCAAATGCAGTGTTAAAGTGCACCCATATCCTGCCAAGCTTTGGTGCCATTCACATAACATGCCAGTCGTGTGCAGGAGTAATCTGTACTCTCTGTGCCTGCATGTACGTGCATGTGTGAACACAGGCACCTTTGTAAATTCTAGGGGAGTACAGGCAGAAATTTCCAGACCGCAGGCCTGCCCTGGATTCCCAGTGTGACAAATCTCCCCTAGTTTTCGGCGAGAAGCTAGGATTGGGGTGGAATTCTGCCTCATGCTCCCTCTACTGGGTGCAGCAGGTGCCTATGGCAGGTCAGAATTAGCCACATAGGATCAGAAAAAGAAAAACAACATTGATATATATGAGCAACATGATCATGTTAGTTTGGCTCCAAAACTCCAAGGGAAACGGTGCCCCCCACCAAAGCCTGCTGGTCTCTTGGTTTGAGCTCAGGTTTAGAGGACTGGAATACCCAAACTCTGAACCCAGCCCGGCCATTAAATCATAGGGTGACCTTGAGCAAATCACTCAACTCCTCTGGATCATGTTCTGACAAGGTGTAAACGGGTGCAACACCATTGATTTAAGTGGAGTTGCACCTGTTTACATCAGGTCCCAATTACCGAGCATCGCACTCTCCACCTTGTGCACTCCTTGGCTTAGTCCCAGGAGTAGGTGCTGTGCTCGCTGGGAAGTGTTTGCAGGCTTGAACTCTTACTATGGCTCTTTGTGTCTCTTCCTCCATCTGTAAATAGGGGAGAATAAATCCCGATTTACCTTTGGAGGGGGGGAATCAGTTAATATGTGCACAAGCACTTTGTATCCCATGCTACAAAAGAGATGAATAATACAAATAACAAATTAAAAAACAGGTGGAAAAAGTATTTTTTTTAAAGTCCCTGAATTTTATCTATTCCTGAGGTTCCTGGCTGTGGTCCGGGAAGAACCAGTGATCTGTGGAGTGCTGGATGTTGACCTACAGAGAGCTGATCTTTTCATGTGGATCCGGTTATCCTTTTATCTCACTGCTGAATGTTCCCCTAATGCTCCTTTTCCATGTAAGCCATTGCTTGGGGTGCTACTCAATGGCAATTGGTTATGGATGTGTCCATGAGAGAATCTGTCAGTGAAAGACCCAGCTTATGAAATAATTTGACTCTCCTTGCTCTCAATGGACTTAGTCATGCAATGTGTCGAGCACTCTGCCTTGGTCCAATAAAGCAAAGCACTTAAGCATGTGCTTAACGTTAAGCATGTGAATAGTCACATTTACTTCAATGTACTTAAAGGTAAAGCACATATTGAACTTCTTTCCTGGATCCGGGCTGGTGTGCCCAGCATCTTTCAGGATTGAGCCCTGTCGGTGTCTGCTCCCAGACACACCATGCAGCCTTGCAGCAGATCATTGTCAGCCCAAATTATTTATAAACTGTCAGTTTATTGCTAGATATCCAAGAAGTACAACAGGAAACTCTTAACCCTAGTGATGCAGTAGCTGTGCCTTTATTGCTTACGGCTGTGTGTGTTCATCACCTGTTCTTCCAGGGCAACGTTTTCAGACACAGCTCCCTGAAGTTAGGCTCCTAAAGCCATAGCTAGACACCTAGATAAAAGGGATCTGCTATTCAGTGATGCTAAGTGCTCACAAAGCCTGAAATCAACAGAAGTTGCAGGTATTCAGCAGCTCTCGTAATCAGACCACCTTTACTTAGGTGCCAAATCTGGATGTAGGGGAAGATTGTCACAGACCCAAATAGCAGGTAGGCCTCATAACACCCACTAAAAGTTAATGGGAGTAAAGGCCCTGATCCTTAAAGTTATTTCGGGGCCTAACTCCCATTAAATTCAATGAGAGTTTGACCCAGCGCCTCAAAGGTATTTCAGCATCTCAGAGTCCTACTTGCCTTTGAATGACCTCCCAAAGGAGCCAAATTTTAAGCATCAAGACTCGATAATTTGATCACATTTTTGTATTTAATTTCCCTCTACCCCTTCTTGAAAAGCTGCAAAAAAACCCCATTTTAATTAAATTCCTTTTGTCCCCTCTAATTTGTTTTTCCTTTAAATCCTCAAAAATAGCATCTAAACAAAATACATTGACACACAAAACTGTGTAATTATAACTATTTTTCCTCGAGTTGTGTGTACAACTTGATCTAGCCCTTTTACTTGTTCTTACACCAGTCTTTCTCGGTTCCTGACTTGGTTTCATCATGCGGGTCTTCTTTTTTTAAAAGAATTCCATCTATCGCACAGTATTTACAAATAAAAACATTGTAAATTATTCACACACACACAAATCAGTCCTGATGGCATAAAACCAATTTGTTTTCATTACTGAACTATGATGGCACTTAAGATCACTTTAGTAAATGTAATGTAAAAAATAATAATAATGTGTACGCAAATTTAATATACATGGTCTCATGTAAGATACATATTTGCCTTTTTTTCTAAAAGATGTATGTATTCTGTAAGTGGAATAGTCTGTAGAAAGTTTCTATATGTTCTTAAAAATGGCAATACATTCCAAAAAAGGTACTGTAAATATGTACAGTGTACAATGTAATTTGGTAGTTTTGCCTGTAATTTTATTTTAACTCCAGTTTCTACATTTGCATCTTGCAATGTCTGTATGGTTATATCAGTGCAAAAAAAAAAAAAGGAAAAAAAATGCAGGTAAAAAGCACAGAGTCTGATGTAAAAAAACAAGAAGGAAAAAAAAGGAAAAAAATACTCAGTATTTGATGTTTGTGACCCTTATTGTAAATGACATCTGTACTGTGAATGAGAAGTTTTTACAAGTATAATATTGCCTTTACTACAGCTCCAGACTGTCTGCTCAGTCTGAGCATATTTTTAAAAAAATAGCATGTTGGAATAAATTTTAAAGTCCCAACATATCACTACTTACGTGACTGGCAGTTCTTAATTTTTTACTTTTATACATTCATGGACTTGGGCTCCAGAATCACTGAGCCAAATTCTGGCTAGACAGACACAGAGGACAAAGAGATTGCCACTGAAAAAACCCACAGCAGCCGGCACACTGCAGTAGAGCAACTTCACAGGCGTCTTTTTCAGTATTTCCCACTCAAAAGGTAGGAAATGCTGCAGCAAAGTGAACATGCTGCAGCGTGTTAAATGCTAGGGTGAAATCTGGACCCTATTGAAGTTAATGGCAAATTCAATGGGACCAGGATTCCACCCTGTTTCAGTGGCAGTGGTAGACTGAACAGGATGAACTCTGCATGAATATTTATTGGCTTTGATTTTTAAAATGTGTCCATCCAATGCTCTAGGGGCCTTTGGAATTAGAACAGATTTTTTTTTTAACTTAAGTAAATTATTTCTCCCTTTCAGAAACATACACGTTGTTCGGAACCCATTATTCAGCCACAAGTTTCTCACCCACCCACCCAATATTTCCTTCTTCTTCCAAAAAAAAAGCCTGTAACTTGTGTGCGCACAGCCCTCGGGCAGAGTCTGTTCCCACTAGGGGTAATTTAAGCAGGGGGCTGCATCTACTAGAACCCAATGCCTGGTCCTACTGACTTCCTATGTACGTATGTGTGCAGGCCATGGGCCGCTAGGCCTTTCGTTGGCTCTGTGGCTGAGGGCTCTCCGGAGAACCCAACCAGGACATGCAGCTTCCACTGTAGAGGCCTGGTGCCCCCCCACCCCCCAGTTACGTTGCTGGTGAGACTGTGCACAGCGCACAATCAGGCACACAGAAAATCACCAAGCTCCCCCTTGCCAAGGCAGGATTGATTCCCACAGATCACTGCCAAAGGCTTTGTTTAAGCCTCTGGGTAACCCGTCTGTGGGAAACTGTTTCACAGTCAGATCGGCTGTTTGCTTCAGAAGTCCTCCTTGATGTCCCATTGCTCGTTTTTATGATGTCACATGGAGTCATCGCTCCTCAGACCACCCCAGACAGGCTTTCCCCCTCCCGGGCTTTGCTGCCCTTTGGCTGCTGAAGGCGTGTATCGTAGCCCTCCCCTCCCCCTTAGCTGTAGGGTAGCCAAGTTACAAAGTTTTAGGGTTCGATCCAGCTGTAATTGGCCTGCGAGGCAGAGTGCCAGACACAGCTGTCAGCCAGGGAGATTAAGAGAGGCCTTTGGGGCCTGAACATCAACCCCTCTGTCTAGTCAAACTGCCAGTGGGGGAGGAGTCGCCCAAGCCAGCGCCAGGGCCACACTGGTGGTATTTTTGGTTCGAGTCACGCTAGTCTGTCTGCCCTGCTGGGAGGCTGGCTGCCTGCCGCAGTGGAGCCAGCCCCTGCCTGGCTAGATAAGAGGAATTGGGATGCACTTTGGTCTCCCCCAGTCATGCATGAACATTCTGATGGGGTCAGTTTGCAGGGTAGTGCAAGGGGAGCGAGGCGACATGATGGTATGTTTATAGAGATATAGATCGTTTTTGCCCGAGGCCATGCAGCCCAGGGGGTATCAGCCAGGGAAGCCAGCTGCTTATCTAACTGTAAGAGTCCATTTCAGGAATGATTGCCTTCCCAGATCATTGCTGTCTGAATGCATGACTGCATTGGCCCTAATGTTGGCTACTCTGGACAAAAGAGCTGAGGGATGGGGTGGGACGGCTTGGCTGTTCTTGGGTTGGATTCTTGTATGCAAGTAATTTATTTGGGAGGGGGAGGGAAGGGGGTTTCTCACGCCTCACTCCTCTCCTTGGAAACCTGCCCCACTTCTCCGCAAGTGTATTCCCCATCTGTTCTGCACTCCAGCATTAACCCAGATGGCTCACGTGCTGTGTATTTGGGGGGCACGTAGTGATGACTGGGCCCGTTTGTGGGGGGGAGAACAGAGGTTGGTTCTACTGCAGCTTCTTCCCTGTAAGTTCGATTTATAAGGAGGCAGTTTTGCCTAGTAGATACTCACTGTACTGGGACTCAGGAGACATGTTCCAGGCTCTGCCATGGGCTTGCTGGGTGACCTTGGACAAGTCAATCAGTTTCCCCAGCTGTAAAATAGGGCTAATACTGACCTCCTTGGTAGGGATCATTAGTACTACAGAGAAGACGCTTGGATTCACGAGGTCAGAGGCAGCAGGTAAGTGCAGGGTTCACGTGTGTTTGGGAATCGTTTCTGGGCTCCAGCAGCCTGGGGTGTATGGGGCTGATGCAGGAACATACCTCAGTTTCAGCATCTGGATGCTCACTGTGCTCTCCCTATGCCCAGCTCACCTGCACAACTCCACGCAGGATCCATGCCCCAGCAGGCAGTGCATGTGGGTCCAGTGATTCAGTCTGGTCCCCCCTTCCCCATGTAGTCCCACTGACGCCAGTGAGTCTAGGGAGAGCTAGCACTATGGTGCAGAGCCTCAGAGGTATTTAGCTATGTCACTGCCAATGGGACTTAGGCACCTAAATATCTTTGAGGATCCAAGTTTATATGTGTCAGTCAGGATTGTAGGAGAATTGGACCCTCCATTAGCCCAGTGACACCTGTTATTTTCCTTTGTGGTAGTGCAGGATGGAGCCCGTGGGGCAGCAGAGTTTGTTCCGGCTACCCTGCCAGCTCAGTGGATGGAGAAGTCATTTTCCCCTTCAAAGAACAGTTTCGCCGGTGCTTAAAAACAGAGACACTCTAAAGGCAGCCAGGGCTGTCTGGAGAAAGCGGCAGCTAAACCCTGGTAATCTCTCAAACCTGGAACCAATTTGGTTTACATGAATCTCCAGAGTGGCTCAAATTAATCAGGTGTCCCACAACATGCCTGACCCCTCAGTCTTTATTTTCTAGACACAGAGACTAGACGTTTCCTCCCCTGTGAAGCCAAACGTACCATCAAAATATGAAGACTCCTGGCTAATATTACAGCCCAGGGCCTCTTGGGAAACTTGGTTACCAATCAGCATGAGAAGGAAGGGCTGTAATGACACTGTAGGAAGTTCTAAATCAACGCTGCTCGCTGAGACTCTAACATTTCCTTGGGTCTTTTGAATCACTCAAGTATTAAGGTGACTTGGTGTCTTTCTCCCCCTAACGATTACTGTACCTCGTACAGCCGCCTAGCCGCTGACCCCTCAGTTCTGCAGAACAAGGAGCTCCTGTATCATTGTCATAGGTCTCACCCCCACTTAGAGCTGTTGGGTTCCAAAAATGGGGACCTGCACTGGTTTCCCTCTAAACTAAAAATCCTAGTTTAGATCTGGTAAAAGCTGCCACCACCCAATCAGGTACATGGATTGGGACACAGTCCTTCCCCAAAATCCTTGGGGATCCCAAGAGCCCCAAATCTATGGAGTTCTTACACCCAGGAGAAATAAACCATTTCCCCCCTGTTTCCTCCCCCCTCCCTTTTCCTAGGAGAGATACTGGGATCTAACTACAGAGGGATGCCTCCCCCTCCCCTTTCTCTGAGAATCCACCCAAAGAAAGATTAACCAAGTCCTTTACAGAAAAGATTTATTAAAAAATAAAAGAAAGTCACTGTCTCTGTAACCAAGATGGAACAATATACAGGGTCTAAACTTATCAATCTCTGGAGAGAATTCCCCCTCCTTTCTTTCTCAGTAAAAGCAATAACAGTACAGACTTAAAGAAATTCTATAGCAAAACACAGAATTGCAAATACAGAAATAAAAGTATAAGAATACTAGTTCCTTGCTAATACTCACTAGCTTGAATAGAAGAATTTATTGCAGAAACCTGGGAGGACTTGATTAAGATGTCTGGACTCTCTTAATTCCCAAGAGACACTCTCTAACACAAAGAACAGGAAAAAAACTTCCCTCCACAGGGATTTGAAAATATCTTGTCCCTCATTGGTCCTCTGGTCAGGTGTCCACAGATACTGCTTGTTAACCCTTTACAGGTAGACAAAAACCTTAACCCTTAACTAACTGTTTATGACAATCATAAACACTGGAATCAAAACGCAGCCTCAGCAAACCGTAGGTGAAATGAGGCCTGAAACCTGGCGTGCTTGGCCCTTCTGCTTTGTGGCCACAGTACTAAATGAGCCGCTCCAGCCAGTGTTCAAGCGTAAGAAAAGGGAGCGAAAGCCAAGACAGTGCAACATTCAGGCTTTCTTCTTTCCGGCAAACCTACTGTTCTCTCACATCACGCACCTGCTGAAGGTGGAGTGCGCTAAAGTCCCATATGTCGTCCTGCTCTAGCAACCCCCCGCAGGGAAGCTATTTATCATAAAATCCTCAGGGAGCACTGTCCTCAATAGCTCTTCTCAGCGTCGCCCTAGCTGGAGGCCCAGCTCCGTGGTGCTGCTAGGAGAAGCCTGGTGGGGCTCCGGGTGGGGAATGCCGGCATGAGCGATATTCTGCTCTATGAATATTGTATGTAGCTCAGTTTGCCTGCGTGACCGTATGTTGTAAGTCTCCACGGAGTTACTCAAAGGAGGCTCTTAGAGGGGAGAAACAAACAGGCAATTAAACGCCCACAGAGATCAGGTCCCTCCAGCGAAAATACCCAGCATGACAGGGTCCTTAAGAGGGCAATGGAGGGGGGGCTATTAAATGGGAAATGCCCATCTGCCTTGCCCCAGCCAGGCTGGGAGGGTCACTTTCCCCAGGTCCGAGCCTAGGCTCAAACAGACCATGAACTGCTAAAGACTGCAACCTCGAAGAAAGGGGCTAACCAGGCAGCAGTGGCTGCAGCTGAGCCTCTGACAGAGAGAGAGAGACTGGGGCTACGTCTCCCCTACACAGTGCTGGCGGGGGCGTGTCATGTACATGTGGCACCTCGCTGCAGTGACACGCAGGCTGCGGTCACACTGCGGCATGTGGCTACACGTGTCAGTGAAAGCCTCGCATTGGGGGAGGCAGCAGGGAAAGGATTCTGCAGCTTCCCGCTGCCGGAGTCCTTCCCTAGCATCGAGAAAGGCTCCAGCAAGGGGGAGCTGGCAGAGCCTCTCCCTGTGGCCGCGTCTTTCCAGGACAGGCGAGCAGACAGCCATGGAGGAATGTACTTGCCCACTTAAAAGTGTCTGGGCCGGGCTGCCTTCTTCACCAGTGCCACGGCCTGTGAGCCTTGGACCAAGTGTAACGACCTTGGAGAGAGCATTTCACCCCCTCTCCTCTCCCGTCCTCCCCTCCCCCCGTTCCCTGGCCTCCCTGATTGGTGCCACTGGCTACCGCTAGCAAAGACCATTCACGGCGCGCTCAGTATGAAAGTGTGGGCTGACAGAGACGTGAAGGAGTGCAAGAAGGTGCTTGAAGAAATGTGTGTACGGCTCATTCTCTTGGTAGCTGTGAAAAACTTGGCAGCGTGACCTGAGTACATCCTAAAGGCTCAGAAACCAGAAGGCCAAGAAACAGAATGGAAAATGTATTTTAAAAGAAACCCATAATCACATGATTGTTAGGCCAATCTCATGTTTTTTGGGGGCAGGGGCCTGACTCATGGTTTTTGAATGCTTCAGGTTGGCCATGCTGTTAGTCCATGGAGACTCATCCCATCTTTGGTGGGTATGTGCCTGAGGTAAGCATGTCTGCTTAGCAACACTTCCTCTGTGCAAGCCGTGCGGGAGACAAGCAGTGGGGAGAGGAAGGAAGGTATTGTGGTTAAGATGCTGGCCTGGGAGTTCTTGGTTACACACCTTGTTCTATCATTGACTTCCCAAGAATTTTATTAGAATAAGAAAAAGAGTATAATCACTAAATCAACCACGTGTGTGTCCGCTTTACCATATAGTTTCTGCCTAGCAGTGCCCCTAGTTTCATGCCTGGTTGCGTACTATAATGTTCAAGAAATAGTACCCATCTCCTTGCACATCTGGACATTTTCAAGGTACAAATTATGAATGACAAATGAAGCAAGAGACAAGGTAGGTGAGGTAATATCTTTTATTGGGTCAGCTTCTGTTGGTGAAAAGCACAAGCTTTCAAGCTACACAGAGTTCTTCTTCAGGTGCAGAAGGAGCTCATTGTCTGAGCTAAATAGAAGTTGGGGCAGATGGTTAACCACAAAGGTAATGCAGGATGTGGGTGGACAGGTGAGGGTTAGATGGTTTCTGCATAAGGGGGTTGAAGTGGGCAATTAAGGGTAGCAGGCAGTGTAGTGTGTGTGTGTTACAAAGTGTTGTAATGAGCCATAAACACCAATGTTCCTGTGGAGTCCATGGTTTTTGGTGTCTAGATGAGTTATGAATTTAAGTTCCCAGGCTTGCCTTTTGAAGGTGTGCAGGTTTCAGTTGAGGACAAGTATTGAAAGACCAGATGTGGAGTGATCGCTCTGTGAAAAGTGTTTGCTCACAGGTAATAAGGTGTTTTTATCTCTTACCATTTTCCTATGTGCGTTCATTCAAGAACATAGTGATTGTCCCATTTCACCCACATAGTTGCTATTGGGGCATTTGATGCACTGTGTTGTGATAGACATACGTAGGACCCATGGATCTTGTGTGTTCTGGGGAATACTGGTCATCATAGCAGTGGAAATATGTCTGCAGGTTTTGAATCTGTTGTTCTGGCAGCATCTGGTGCTCCTTTGAGTTGGTGTGTCCAGGTCTGTAATTGTTTAATTATATCCCACATGGGGGCCAGGGTGGAGTAGTAGGTGACATGTTGCAATGCAGAATTGCCAGTTCAAACCCTTCAAAAGTCATGTCACCCCCCCCGCCCCCAAATCATGAGATTGGCTTAAAACCCAGGAGATTAAAAATGTGTGGTGTTCTTTGTACTTGCCTTTAGTGTTCTGACATTTTCCAGTTTTTTTCCACAACAAGAGCTAGACATTGACTATTTTTTAAAAAAAGCTGAGATTCTCACATAGTCACCTGACTCCAGGAGCTGGGGCTTTAAGAAAAACACCAAATATTGTGAGACTCACCAGCTGACCATATTACAATAGGGAAAATGAATGAGTTTTAGTGACAGCTGTTAGGCACCTTTATAATCAGAATGGAGCTGTGGACCCAGCCCGTGGGAAGTCCCACCTAAAGGGGTCTGACGGGCAGCAGCCTCATGGCTCCTGATTGGCTCCCCTTTCTATATAAAGCCAAGGGTATTCCGTGAAGTGTCTGGGAAACAGTGTGCATCTTATGTCATTGTTATGGCCGTTCCTGCTCTTGAACGGCTGGCTGCCCTCTTGGCTTGGTTTGGATTTCGCCTTCTGACCCAGACCCTGAAACCTGACTTGGGCCCTGATATTGACCCAATGGGTGACAAAGCTGAGATCTGAGGCAGATGAAGGAGGGAGTTTGTGAGGATATGAGAGGAAAGGGATGGAGCATCTCCTAGGCTTGTATACAGAGGAGTCAATCAGGGCTGAAGAGGACTCAGATTTCAAGGCCACAAAGGACTATTCTGATCATCTCGTCTGATCTCCTGTATAGCACAGGCCAGGGAACTGCCCCAAAATAACCCCTAGAGCAGAGCTTGGAGAAAAACATCCAATCTGGATTTAAAGATGGAGTGATGGGGGATCTACCACCCTCGGTAAGTTGTTCAAATGACTCATTTCTCTCACTTTTAAAACATACGCCTTATTTCCTGTCTGAATTTATCTAGCTTCAGCTTCCAGTCATTGGATCATGTTACACCTTTCTATGCTGGATTGAATAGCCCTTTATCAAATATTTGTTCCCCCTGTAGGTATCTATCAAATCACCCCTTAACCTTCTCTTTCTTAAGTTAGATTGAGCTCCTTGCGTCTATCACTATAAGGCAGGTTTTCTAACCCTTTAATCATTCTCATGGCTCTTCTCTGACCCCTCTCCAGCTTATCAACACCTTTTTGAGTTGTGGACACCAGAACTGAGCATGGGATTGTAGCAGCGGTCACACCAGTGCCAAATATAGAGGTAAAATAGCCTCTCTACTCCTACTTGATATTCCCCTGCTTATGCATCCAAGGATCACATTAGTCCTTTTGACCACAGCGTTGCACTGGGAGCTCATGTTCAGCTGATTATCCACCATGACTCCCAAACCTGTTCCAGAGACATTGCTTCTCCACCTTATAAGTATGGCTACATTCTTTGTTCCTAGATGTATACATTTACATTTCACTATATTCAAACAAAGTTTGTTTGTGTCCAGCTTACCAAGCAATCCAGATCACTCTGTATCAGGGACCTGTCCTCTTCATTATTTCATAGAATATCAGGGTTGGAAGGGACCTCAAGAGGTCATCTAATCCAACCCCTTGCTAACAGCAGGACCAATCCCTGGACAGATTTTTGCTCCAGATCCCAAAATGCCCCACTCAAGGATTGAACTCACAACCCTGGGTTCAGCAAGCCAATGCTCAAACCACTGAGCTATCCCTCCCCTAATCTTTATGTTGTCCATAAACTTTATCAGTGATAAAATTATGTTTTCTTTCAGGTCATTGATAAAATGTTAAATAGCGTAAGGCCAAGAACTGATCCTGCAAGACCCCAATGGAAACACACCTGCTCAATGATGATTCTCTGTTCACAGTTACATTTTGAGACCGATCAGTTAGCCAGTTTTTATATGCATTTAATATTGCCATGTTAACATTGTATTGTTCTAGTTATTTTAACCAGAATGCCATGTGGTACCAAGTCAAAAGCCTTACAGAACTCTAACCACCTCAGCACTGTTACTTTTATCAACCAAACTTGGAATCTCCTCAGAAAACGATATCCATGTTTCATCAGCACTGAGTGACACAGCAGGCAGACAGAATTGTAGGAAAGAGATCTTTGCAGAGCATGCAGAAAGCTCAGAGTTACATGCAGAGAGGCCTGTGTGTGTCTGGTAGCAGCCTTGCCAGAAACTTGCATGGCTGAGACTCGTGATGTCCCACCAAGCCAAGTCCGCCTGATGCTCGGCCTGCTTTTTCCAGCCCCACTCCTCATGCCACAAGGGAGCTATTAAGCAAGGAAGGTGTCAAGCTGCTTTGGTGTTAGCAATGGGGCAGGAGAAAACGGGACAGGCATCAAGACGGACCTGGCTTGGTGGGACATCACGGCTTGGCGGGACACCAAGGGGTTCAGGTCTGTCTGTGCACTCTGCTGATAGTGGCTCTCAGCCCCTCCTTAAGCGTGGTGTATGCAGAGTCCCCAACTCACTCTATTACTGCTTGTACCAGCCCCTGTGGCTGAATCCACCCTGCTGCTGCTGAGAGTGCGCAAGCAGCCTCTGTCCACATCACCATACAAGGAAGTGTCTTCTCCATGGGCAAGTCCATTCCCACACAGGGAGGCAGCCTGTGTATAGAACAGGGGGCAGAAGAGAGCGCCTCTTGCATCTAAACCTCTTCCAAAGGCTAGAATCGGGAATCAGTTTGGCTGAGTCTCATCTCACCCATGTTAAGTTCCTCTCCACTCCCCAGAATCCCATTGTTGGCAAGGCCATTTTGGACCAGGACTAGCACATGAAAGTAGAGCTCTGAGCATGAGAACCCAGGGCTGGAACGCCACAGGGTGCTGCAGGCCGACTCATAGACTTAAGGTCAGGAGGGCCCATTATGGTCATCTAGTCTGACCTCCTGCACAATGCAGGCCACAGAATCTCACCCACCCACTCCTGGAACAAACCCCTAACCTAAGTCTGAGTTATTGAAGTCCTCAAATCATGGTTTAAAGACCTCAAGGTGCAGAGAATCCCCCAGCAAGTGACACTGCAGAGGAAGGCAAAAAACCTCCAGGGCCTCTGCCAATCTTCCCTGGAGGAAAATTCCTTCCCGAACCCAAATATGGCAATCAGTTAAACCCTGAGCATGTGGGCAAGACTCACCAGCCAGCACCCAGGAAAGAATTCTCAGTAGTAACTCAGATCCCACCCCATCTAACATCCCATCACAGACCATTGGGCATATTTACCTGCTAATAATCAAAGATCAATTAATTGCCAAAATTAGGCTATCCCATCATATCATCCCCTCCATAAACTTATCAAGCTGAGTCTTGAAGCCAGATATGTCTTTTGCCCCCACCACTCCACTTGGAAGGCTGTTCCAGAACTTCACTCTTCTAATGGTTAGAAACCTTCATCTAATTTCAAGTCTAAACTTCCTAGTGTCCAGTTTATATCCATTTGTTCTTGTGTCCACATTGGTACTAAGCTTAAATAATTCCTCTCCCTCCCTGATATTTATCCCTTTGATATATTTATAAAGAGCAATCATATCCCCCCTCAACCTTCTTTTGGTTAGGCTAAACAAGCCAAGCTCTTTGAGTCTCCTTTCATAAGACAGGTTTTCTGTTCCTCAGATCATCCTAGTAGCCCTTCTTTGTACCTGTTCCAGTTTGAATTCATCCTTCTTAAACATGGGAGACCAGAACTGCACACAGTATTCCAGATGAGGTCTCACCAGTGCCTTGTATAATGGTACTAACTCCTCCTTATCTTTACTGGAAATACCTCGCCTGATACATCCCAAGACTGCATTAACTTTTTTCACGGCCATATTACATTGGCGGCTCAGATTCATTCTGTGATCAACCAATACTCCGATGTCCTTCTCCTCCTCTGTTACTTCCAACTGATGTGTCCCCAATTTATAACCAAAATTCTTGTTATTAATCCCTAAATGCGTGACCTTGCACTTTTCACTATTAAATTTCATCCTATTACTATTACTCCAGTTTACAAGGCCATCCAGATCTTCCTGTATGATATCCTGGTCCTTCTCTGTGTTAGCAATACCTCCCAGCTTTGTGTCATCCGCAAACTTTATTAGCACATTTTCACTTTTTGTGCCAAGGTCAGTAATAAAAAGATTAAATAAGATTGGTTCCAAAACCGATCCCTCAGGAACTCCACTAGTAACCTCCTTCCAGCCTGACAGTTCACCTTCAGTATGACCCATTGTAGTCTCCCCTTTAACCAGTTCCATATCCACCTTTCAATTTTCATATTCATCCCCATCTTTTCCAATTTAGCTAATAATTCCCCATGTGGAACCGTATTGAATGACTTACTGAAACTGAGATAAATTAGATCCACTGCATTTCCTTTGTCTAAAAAATCTGTTACCTTCTCAAAGAAGGAGATCAGGTTGGTTGTCAGGGTCTTCAGCAGAGTTCTGAGGGGGAAGTCCAGGACTGGAATAGCAGATCAGGACCAAGGGGCATTGTCAGAGTTGTGGGCAGGGGAAATGCAGGACTGGAACAGCAGTGGGATGCCCAGCAGTCCTGACTTGCCACTGCAGAAAGATGTGTGAGGGCTGGAATATGACCGGGGTGTGTGTCAGGAATTAGTAGCATTGGCATTGCCTTGCTCTAACCATTAGACAACCTTGCCTTCTAATGCTTCCCCATCGTTTCTCCTTTCTTTGAATGATGAGATGCTCCCTCCATCGTCAGTTTTGTAACCGTAACCAGCAGAGTCAGTGGATCCTGGTCCCTGTCATGTTAAACTGTATTGCCTGGCCCTGTCACCTGTCCTCGTTTATACTCAATGCGGGGAAGATTTCTGATGGTACAAGGCTCTGCAATCTTGCAGACTAAGGCAGAATGAGATCCAATGGCTGGAAGTTGCAGATAGAGAAATTCAGCCTGAAAATAAGGTGCAAATTTTTAACAGTGAGAGTAATTAACCCTTGGAGCAACTTGCCAAGGGTGGCGGTGGCTTCTCCATCACTCAGAGTCTTTAAGGTTGGATGTCACTCTCTACAAGAACTTCTGGCTGAGCTAGAGCAGATCTGTGCTTGATGTGAAATATTGTGGCCTTTCCTATGCAGGTCAGACTAGAAATGCTTTTTTCTGGCTTTACAGTCTGTGACGCTTCCATGTGCCAACTGCTGGTAAATGCAGAAGAAAGTTTTAGTATCTCCGGGTACATCTCCACTGCAAAGAGAAAAGACCCGAAAGATCCAGGGCAGGGCGTCTCAGAGACAGGGTCAACTGACTTGGGCTCACAGGGCTTGTGCTATGGGGCTAAAGGTAGCAGTCTAGATACTCGGGCTGGAGCCAGGGCTCTGAAACCCGGTGGGAGTGGGGGTCTCAGAGCTTGGGCTCCAGCTTGAGCCAGAACATCTATGCTGATATTTTCAGCTTCGTAGTGTGAGCCTCACGAGGCCAAGCCAGTGGAGCCGGGCTCTGAGAATCGCTGCTGCGGTGGTTTTTTCCAGTCTAGCTATCCTCAGTGACCACAGCAACAACGCTGACCCCGTTTCAAGCAGGGCTATGTGAGGACATCCAGCTTGTTTCTCACAGACACTGTGACCCCTGCAGGGGGGCCAGAAGAATGTGTTTCCATTAGCCACTCTCGCTGGCTTCATCACAGCAGAGCCTGTTGGGCTCGAACTCCTTGCTGCCGTTGACCATGCTTGAATCCATAATATGCAGCTTAATCATAGAATCATAGAATCTCAGGGCTGGAAGGGACCTCAGGAGGTATCTAGTCCAACCCCCTGCTCAAAGCAGGACCAATCCCAACTAAACCATCCCAACCAGGGCTTTGTCAAGCCTGACCTTAAAAACCTCTAAGGAAGGAGATTCCACCACCTCCCTAGGGAACCCATTCCAGTGCTTCACCACCCTACTAGTGAAACAGTTTTTCCTAATATTCAGCCTAGACCTCCCTCACTGCAACTTGAGACCGTTGCTCCTTGTTCTGTTACAAGGAGTTCTGTTACTGGTAACAACTGAGAAGATGCTTCCGTTTAGGCATGAGTATGTACGTGCCTGCGTGTGCATGTGCAGCTGGGTGTGCACAGTTGTGTGTATGTGTGTGCATCTCAGCTCTGTGGGTATGTGCATGTGTCTCTTGGTTCGGGGGCAGGTAGTGGGTGTATCCTCACCAGATGGAGGGTTCATTTGCCTTTCAGCAGTCGGTAGCTAGTTCAGTACATCCAGTCTCATGGCCAGGTGCCCGGGTGCCACCCTCTGCTAAGTGCCAGAGCAGGTAGAGCACAGGCAGGACAAGCCTGCTCCCCACACACCAGCAGGGAGTTTGCATTAGAGCTCCCTGCCCGGCCTGTCCCCACATCTCGCTAGCACATAGGCACTCTGGGCTCTTGATGCCTGAGATGCAGCAAAGCTCCATCCTGGCAGCTCAGCTCAGTCAGTGAGCGCCACCTGCTGGAGCTCTGCAGTCATGCTGACCACATTAAATGTCCATGGGAACTGTAGCTCCGGAACAGCTGTTTGCTAGGAAATCAGCTGATAAATAACAGCAGTGTTTTCCTCAAGACATTTGCCCAGGGGTAGCCTTAAAGATCCCGCTCATTTGCCATCTCCACATTTATTCCTTTTCCTGAGGATGGGAAAAACCATAGCTTCAAGATGGTGCAAAAGATGCCCCCCCGCCCCCAACAAGGGTTCTCTCAGGAAGTGACTTTCCAACCTGAGCCGCCGCCTTCAAATCTCCACTCATATCTTTTGATGAGCACAAGGCTGACTCCAACCTAAGGGCCCAAAGACATGGTGACACGGAGTTTCTCCTCCCGGGGGTGAATACTCGTCCCTCTGTCCCACACAGAGCAGATGAGTGGGGTGGAGTGGGACTGTCCGTCAACTTAACAGTCACACTTAAATGATATTAGAGACAAGGAGGACAAGGTAAGAGCTTTTACTGTATCAACTTCTGCTGGTGAAAGAGACACGCTCGGAAGCTTGTGCAGAGCATTTCTGTACCACCACTTTGAGGATGCTCTATAATGCGAGTCCATGACATCATCAGCATGCCACGTGCCATTGTATGTTACAGAGTGAACGACACAATCAGAGGCACATGTGGTATGAGGGAGGCACGTCTCTCCCATGTTCCACTTCCTGATCCTAGCACATGAGCCGGCCGTTTCCCCCCACAAAAGGCCAGGAGGGAAAGGAACCCCAGGACGCTTATGCTGGAGGGTTTATTTGGTGTGGGTTCCTTCTTCTCTTGGGCTTGTTTTGTCGTCACGTCCAGCGAGTGAGAGGGACAAGAGGGCTGGTTGGAAGTACAGCATCCAGAGACCTAGAGAGCAAAGCCCCCTCTGCAGACACAGCAGGGGCGGGGGCTGTAGCAAGGGAAGATAAACAGTCCCCTGTTGTACCAGAACTGTGTTCTGGAGGCACCTCATGGGTACGTCAATCCATCTAAGATACTTGTATAGGCCCCTGTTACTGTAGGATGTGAGTGAGTCAGGAGCCCCCTGGCGGGGGCAGTGCTGTTGTCCACATTTTACATGAGGGAAACTAAGGCCCAGAGACACTGAGGGCTAGATCCACAAAGAGGACTTCGCTGTTGCAGCACGTAGCCTAACTTTCAGGTGCCCTGCCATGTTGTGAAATCCATAGTCCTGAGTTACACACCCAGGCTCCCAATACAATGCCTGGGGGAAGAGAGGCACCTAAGCATGGGACTCACAAAGGCAGCAAGATAGACAGGGACCCGCCTAAGCTAGCCGGTGGGAGAGACCAAGGAGAATGGCCAGGCCTAAGCTCACCCCTCTGCTTGGGATTCAAAGCTGTGAACCTGCTCCTGGAGTTAGGTGCCTAAATCCTTTCACTCCAAAAGCTAAGCAGGAGCTGATGCGCCCCCCCCCTCCAACCATAGCGCTGTAGTTAGAGCAGTCCCCTGGGATATGCAGGTTCAAGCCCCAACTCTTCCTGATATGGAGCAGGGATTAGAACCTGGGTCTCCCATCTCCTGGAGCATGCCCTGGCTCAGGTGTCTCTCCAAGTCTCCTGTTGGAGCTGCTCCACGTTGCACAACTCATGGTCTCTAGGCCAGAGCCAGCACATGAGACTGTTTCTATATCTCAGGAGTTAAAGGTGCTCGCTGGAGAGGGGAGAGTTCTGGGTTCAAATCAGGGAGAGTGGGTATTTGAAGAGGAGTCTCCCACACCCTGGTGACTGCTCTAACCTGTGGACTAAAGAGCTAATGGGGGGGGGGCTATGCCTGCTGTGATGTGGGTTGGCGTGAGGCTTGATCTAGTTGGTGTGCTGAGGACACACCTATCACATTAGCCAGTAGAGGGAGAGGAATGAGTGGTCTGAGGATCAGAGCACGTCTGGACTCAGTCTGCTTTGCTCACGTCCACAGGTCAAAATTTAGGTGCCTACTGGGTTAAGCGATAGGCCAGCAGGGGCTTTGAGGCTCTACATTTTGGACTTTGCTCCAGATTTTTGAAGACATTTTGGCATTCTCTGCTTTCAGCATTAATGCCTAACTGATATAGGAGCCTAAATCTCATTTTCAAAAGGGATTTAGGCACTGGGGAGCCAAAATCTCATGGACAGGTGATGGTGTTTAGATTCTGAAGTGCTTAGATCTAATTGAAAATGAGATTTAGGCTCCTAAATCAGTTAGGGGAGCACAGCACTGCTGAAATAGCTTTGGAAATCCGGGCATTAAAAACCTACATCCCTTGTGGAGCTAGCCTAAGTGACTTGCCCAAAGTCACACTGGAAGCTTGCAGCAGAAGAGGGGTTTGAATCCCCTGGTGTAGGCTGATGTCAGACCTACTGAACATCTGTCTTCATTTCCACCATTGGTCCTTGGCCTCTCGCTGTGGGGGCCAAGAATATTGCTAGGTGGGGTGGGGTTTTGCTGACATGGACGCTGCCCACTGGAACTGGGCTGAGATTCCACCTCGTTTCCCATAAGCCACTGGCTGGTGCAGAGGGTTCAGTTATTCCTGTGGTTCCCAGGCTGCAGCGGTGCACACTCCCTTCTAGAGCACAGGCGGGCGGCTCACTCGGCATCTCATTCCAGCTGAGGTCTGTGAGCTTCCTGCTGGCAGTAGCTGCCAGCTCTCTGGAGATTGGCCTGGGACGCCACTCGCTTGGGGAGGCATGAGGAGAGTTTCCTCATTGCTCCAGTTCAGCTGCCCACCTTGGTCCCTGACTCCCTGGTAACCCAGCCTCCACCCTCTGCTCCTTCGTCAGCCCTTAAAGGAAGGGAGGCCTAGCGCTGAAAGGTGACCTTGAGGTCTTGACCCCACAGCCCCCTGCTCCTCCCGTCGACGGCTCCCTGGCCAGACATCACTGAGCAGACAGATGCTGTTACGATCCCCCTCCATCCCTTGTCTGCATTTGGCCTGTTTATACTGTAAGCGCCTCATGTCTGTTGAGCATCAGGCACGTTTTTTTGGTGCCCTTGTCACTGTAATATTACAGACGAGCTTGCCCCGCCCCAGGGGTGAAAGTAACTTAAGGGACTTACCGGTACGCCGGAGTCCTGAGCAGGGGTCGTGGCTTCAACCGGAAGAAGTGGGATCTTTAAATAGCCGGGCCCTTTAAATCAAGATTTAATGGCCCAAGGACGATTTAAAGGGCCCGGGGCTCCAGCCACCGCTACCGCAGCAGAGCTCTTGGCCCTTTAAATCACCGCCGGAGCCCTGCTGCCGCTATGCCGGGGCTCCAACACCGGGGCTCGGGAGTCAATTTAAAGGGCCCAGGGCTCCGGCCGCTGCAGGGAGCTGCGGACCCTTTAAATCGCCATCCTGGGGAAGCCAGTCTGGTCCGGCATGGCGTGCTGGATGTTGCAGACTGAACCAGCTTACTTTCACCTCTGCGCCGCCCTCACGCAGAACGATTTCTCGCTGGCGCACACAGCACTGCTCTGCACCGTGTGTGCTGCCTGCAGAAGGTGGTTCTGGCTTTTCCGTCACTGCCTGCCTGATGCATGGATGGGATTACAGCACTGAGAAGTGGGGAGCGGCTTGCTGACGGATGGTATTAACATAAGCTTGCAAGACTGAATCATGAAAAGATCGGCTTAGTGGGTGTGTGGGTGGGTGTTGTATCAACCAGGCAAGGTACTAACAAACTTCAACAGGACTTTATTTTTAAAGCGGAAACCTCTTTACCAAGCTGCTGCTGCACCCTCTGTAACTCTCACTCTGTCTCCTCAACTCCTCCCCCCTCCTTCCTGTTTCCTGTCCTTTCAGACTCCCAACAGCCAGTGCTCCCAGTTCTAATAATTACAAGCAACATTTAAACACCACATTCCCTCCTCTCTTAAGAAATTCTCCCAATTAAAATAAACGTTGTTCTAACCACAGGAACAAGTGGGAAACAAGACACTACTATTGGCAGAAATATTACACTGGAAACACTGTAGATCCTATATAATATAATCTCTAGTCCATACAGGTGGTTGTCTGGGTCTGACAGGCCGTCTCTCAAGCCCCAGTTCCAGTGCAATGTCTTCTTGTGTTGATACTAAGGTGAAGTCATCCAATGCAGCCTGGATGTTGGCATAATTTGCATAGGCAGGTGCAAGATAAGAAGCATTCCATACCCACCCATCAGGAAGTCAATAGGTGTAAGGTCCCTTCTTCTCTATGATTTTAAGAGGAGCTGTGAATTTACGGTCCCCTTTGCGTAAAATTCCAGGTTTTCATATATCTAACAAAGGAGCCACACTCAAACTTTGTTTCCTTAGCACCCCGCCGCTTGTCTGTGAAAGCCTTAGACTTTGCTTGGTTCTGTTCAACTGTTTTTCTCACATCATCCTCGGTTGGGGACTCAGGTCGTGCCTTTAACAATCCAGCAATGTTCGGTTTAGTATTCATCTAATTCCCATGCAGTAACTCTGCGGGTGATCTTTGCATTGTGGCATGTCGTGTAGCCCGGTATGCTTGCACGAAATCAGTAGTGAAGGTTATCCACAATTGCCCTTCCAGTTGAGCCGTTTGCAAACTCTCTTTCAAACTTCTGTTAAACCGTTCAATTTCCCCATTGGCTTGAGGGTAATACAGTGACGACCTTCTGTGGAAAATGTTCCTCTCTGCTAGAAAAGTTTCAAACTCCAGGGAAGTAAATTGCCTACCATTACCTGAAACCAGTTCTTTGGAGTTACCTTCCCTGCTAAAAACTGAAGAGAGGAACTTACTTAATTACCGTGGCAGAAGAGATTTGCGATGTAAACGTTACCTCAGGCCATTTACTGAAATAGTCTATTAAAGTGATGGCATAACGACAGTCAATTGGAGCAGTATCAAAGGGTCCTACAATGTCAATCGCCACTTTTTCCCATGCAGATTCAGGAAGAGGAACAGTCTGTAAAGGAGGGGTACAGGTCACTGCTGTCTTATCATGCATTTGGCAAGTGACACAGGATTTTATGAGTGCTTCAGTTTGAGAGTCCATCCCTGGCCACCAATACAGATCTCGTAGTCGTTGTTTGGTTCTGACAATTCCTAGATGAGTATCGTGTGCCAGGTATATGAGTTTTGACTGTAATTCTTCTGGCACAAGTATCCGGTGTGTACCTTGTAGCACAGAGACATCAAGCAAAGAAAGTTCATCCTGAACTCTAAAATAAGGCAGCAAAACTGGGTCAGGGTTTTTACGGTTGCTAGGCCATCTCTTTGTCAGAAATTCCCGTCGTTTTTGTTGAATTGGACACGCTGAACAAGCAGCTTGAAATTGTTCTCTTGTAACTGCAGTAAGAGTGCTTGTAATAAGTGCAACTACTACATCTTCATCCTCCGGTGGACCATCTGGTGAAGGCAAAGGCAGGCGAGAAAGGCAATCAGCTACCACATTTTTGTTTCCAGGCTTATATTCCAGGTCATAATTGAGAGAGAGTAGTCTTCCAGACCATCTAGCAATCCGGCATCCTGCTCTTCCCAGTCCTTTCATGGTGAGCAACATCGTCAAAGGGCTGTGATCTGTGTGCAACTTGAACGTGTGGCCCCACAGGTAAGTTCTCCGCTTTTCAGTAGCCCAGACACAAGCAAGTGCTGCTTTTTCGACAGTAGAATATTTTCTCTCCGCATTACTTAGTGTCCTTGAAGCAAACGCAACAGTCCTCTCTGTGTTGTCCTCATGAAGTTTTGTGAGAACAGCCCCAAGTCCATAATCAGACGCATCGGTAGTTACAATTGTGGACAATGCAGCACTGAATAGTGCAAGTACTGGACTATGTACAATTAAGTCTTTCATCGTTTTGAAATTAGCTTGTGCAGCCATTGTCCACACTAAGGTTGAACTTCTCCGTAGTAATTCTCGTAACGGTTCAATGACAGAAGCGTAATTGGGAATGAATTTTGCGTACCATGAGGTAAAACCCAAGAAGGAACGTAAGGTTTGCAAATCTGTTGGAGGAGGAGCATTTGAAATTGCCAGGATATGATCTGGATCAGGTTTTAGTCCAGCCTGTGAAATTGTATGCCCCAGAAAGGAGAGTTCAGTTTGTCTAAATTTGCATTTGCACCTATTGAGCTTGAGGCCTGCTTTGCTGATGCAGTTTAGTACAGACCGCAGGTTATTGTCATGCTCCTCAGTAGTATTTCCAAACATGATAATATCATCCAAATAGCACTGAACTCCATGTTGATTCTTCAGACTCAATGACATCATTTTTTGGAAGGCACTTGGGGCTGATGTGAGACCGTATGGAACACGTTTAAAATGAAATACTCCCTCATGTGTAATAAATGCTGTGAGGTCTCTGCTATCTTCATGCAACGTAACCTGGTGGTATGCGCTCCGCAAATCAAGAGTAGAGAACATCTTTGCTCCATGGAGTTCTGCAAATACTTCTTCTATGTGAGGAAGAGGGTGGCTGTCAATCACACTAGCTTTATTTGTCTCCCTTAAGTCCACACAAAGGCGAATGCCTCCACCCTTCTTCTGCGTCACCACTATAGGTGAATCCCATTCCGAGGAGTTAATCTCTTCAATAATGTCCTTTTGAACAAGTTTTCTAAGTTCCTCTGAAACAGCTTCCCTGACATAGGCCTTGGCTACACTTGCAAATTTGCAGCGCTGCAGCAGGGTGTGAAAACACACCCTCTCCAGCGCTGCAAATTGCGGCGCTGCAAAGCGCCAGTGTGGTCAAAGCCCCAGCGCTGGGAGCGCGGCTCCCAGCGCTGTACATTATTCCCCACAGGGAGGTGGAGTACGGACAGCGCTGGGAGAGCTCTCTCCCAGCGCTGGCGCTTTGACTACACTTAGCGCTTCAAAGCGCTGCCGCAGCAGCGCTTTGAAGTGCAAGTGTAGCCAAAGCCGGAAAATGGTAAGCGCCGTAATTTCTGTCATACAGGCATCACATTATTCTGCATTTTAACTTTATGCAGAAACCGATAAGTACAGCCGAGTTTCTCCTCAACTTGGTGTTGGGTCCCAGCTGAAACTGGTGTGTGTACCGCAAGAGTGCTTTGCTGAGGAAGATCAAGTCATCCATTAACTACCCTGAGATTTAAAGCAGCCAATAAATCTCTGCCAAGTATAGGAGAGCCTTTGTGGACAATGTAGAACTCTGCAGTTACGCAGCAATCACCAAAAGTAATTATTGCTGGCAGGCAGCCATGTACTGGAGTATGGTTTTTTCAAATAGCACACCAACTGAAGTTTGGGTTCAGTAAGAGGCACATCTTTAAGTACTGCAAATAGATGGAATCAGGTAGTATAGATACTGCTGAGCCGGTGTCCAACATTAGCTGAATAGAGTGTGATTTGCCTGAGGGTCTGTCGGAAACGTTTACGGTGCACTTTATCTGTTCTGGAATATGTGCAGTAGTGGTTTTGTCCATGCTCAGCACAGTAACAGCTGGTATTGTAACTGCATGAACCCATTGATTGAACTGGCTACTGCGACATACTTCAGCAAAATGCCCAATCTTTTTGCAATGATTGCACTGAGCTACTTTTGCTGGACATCCTGTGTACTTGCAAGGTGTTGTGGGGATCCACAGTGAAAGCTTTTACTGTATTTTGAATTTGCTGATTCAGTGGCTTTTCATTAGTTTTCCTCCTGCAATTGTTTGTCTGCAGCCATAGTGAACTTTTCTGCAAAGGAGTCACAGCCTGGACTGTGCCTCCTGTATCCCTGCTCATTATTTTGGCTTCAGCTGTAGCTGCCTCAATCTGAGTAGCAATGGTTATTGCTTTTTCTAGTGTAAGTTGTGGTTCTAGAAGTGTGTGTTCTCTTACACGAAGCATGGTTGTTTTCTCAATGAGCTGGTCTCTAATCATCTCATCTGCCATATTCCCAAAGTCACAAGTTACAATCGGACTCCTCAGAGAAGCAATGTACTGCATTATAGTCTCCTCTGGTTTCTGCTCACGCTGGTGAAATCTGTAGCGATTAGCTACTACGTTCTTTAATGCAGTGAGTGCAGTCTCATATTTATCATCTGCAAGGGGAAAAGTGTAAAATATTCGCTGCCCTTCTGCTCCAAGGCAGTGGATTAGCAGAGCACGCTTTCTTACTTCAGAAATCTCTGTAGCACTGATTGCAAGCAGATAAGTCTCTAACATATGGATACAGGCAGTAAAAGCAATTGGAGGCTCACCTGGGCTTTGCAGAAAGGGTGCAGGTGGGTTCAGAGGCAGAAAATCCATCCTCATTGCCAAAATGTTGTAACAACCAGGCACAGTACTAAAAAATTTCAACAGGACTTTATTTTAAAAGTGGAAACCTCTTTATCAAGCTGCTGCTGCACCCTCTGTAACTCTCACTCTGTCTCCTCAACTCCTCCCTCCTCCTTCCTGTTTCCTGTCCTTTCAGACTCCCAACAGCCAGTGCTCCCAGTTCTAATCATCACAAGCAACATCTAAATATCACAGTGTGGCACCAGTTCCTGCTGGAGTGCGGCCCTGCTCCTCGCAGCGCGGCAGCAGGCAGATGCGTTGCACTGTGAGTTAGTGTTAAGAGACATTAATGATAGTTCTCTGGGACTCTTGTCTCTTTAATTGAATTTCCTCAGGAAGCTCCCAGTCAAGCTATGGAAGTTATACTCCCACCACCAAAGCTGCCATGTGGTCAAACAATCATTTCACACAGGTACTTATGAGCTCGGGCAGCATCATGACTGTCATCATCTCTGCATTGCAGATGGGGAAACTGAGGCAGAGAGAGGCACAGGGATGGGCCCAAAGCGTCATGGTGCATCAATGTCAGAGCTGGGAAAGAACCCAGGAATCCTTAGCCCCAGGTTCCACTGCCTCCCAGAGACGGCACTAGATCCTAGGAGGCCTCATTTTCAGTCCCCTGCTGTGATCACTAGTAACACAGAAGTGGCACGCCGGTGACATAGGACTGTCACGAAAAGGGGTGTTCCCCCGATCCTGATCCACGGGAGAGCAAGGGACGCAAGGGGTTCAGCGATGGGTTTGTGTCAAGGTCCTAGTGTCTGGTTAAGATTTGGGATGGAAAATCAGGCTGGTTCTTATTTGGCTCAGATCCATTCACCCAGCCCTGCGCAGGGTCTGATGAGGAGACAGGCATTCCTGGTGCATCAATTCCTTCCTGCCCCCTTAGTGTGACTGTGCTGCATCTGGCACCGAGCAATATTACTCCTGAAAACCCTCCGCCCAAACTCCCCCTGCCTGGTCCTTCCATTCCCCATCAGCAACTTCAGCCCCTACCTCCTATGCCACCCTCACACCACCCCATGCAGCTCTGACTCAGCCTTGGCCAGACCTGCTCACGAGTCCCTCTCCCCTGCTGATGGATAGCCCGGAAACCAGCAGCTCATACTGGGAGAACAGGTCAGTGGACGGAGGAGTTTCTTGTATGGAGAGACGCACGATGCGTTGGGAGAGAAGGCGAGATCCTGTAGCTCCAGTCCGGTTCTGCTAGGGACCCTCCCTGTGCCCATGTGTGTCTAGCCCCTGGGATCCAGGCCGTTCGCAAAGGACAGCCACCTCCGAATTAACTAGGCTCCCAAGGATTCGAGGGGGTTGTGCTCACCCCCCGTCTTTGGATTAGTGCAATAATGTTCAACACATGGGAAGATGGGCCACATCTCTGCCGTCCCAGCGGCCCAGTCCAGATGGCCCTTATAATTCAGATGGGCCAGTGGTTAAGGCAGGGGCGTGGGAGTCAGGCTTCCTTGGCCTTTATTCCCATTCTTCCTGAATGTCTCACTTGGACACCTCACTTCCGGTCTCTGTGCCTTGGCTAGGGGAGGTGCCACAGAAGGGCAAAGTGTTGGTATCGCCAGCAGTAGCTGGGAGTGAATGGCCAGTTTATGTATCTGGGACCAGACTTGGTGTTCTGTGACAGCAAAACGTCAGAGCAGAGTGCTGACAACTGGCCTTTGCTCTTGGGGAGTGCGCCATCACCATGACCCGAGAGCCCTGAATTCCCTGTGGCTTGGCGTGCTTCCCATGGGACGGACCGCTAAGATGTGGTGCTGCTCAGCGATGGGTGTCTATGGATCGCCATCTAGTGGCGATTTATTTTACTGTTCCGATTTCTCAAAAGTCAACGTACAGTATGTTTTTAAACGGGCACAATACCTCATGCATCTCTGCACGCTGCGTATGTCAGAGTGAGAGAACAAGATAAATAACATGAATACTTTGGAATCAATAATCTCCAAGACGCCCCTTTCTGCTTTGTCCCTGCATAATCTGCTGATGCGTCTCTGTCTGATTCAGACTGGGAGCACCTCAGGGCAGGGACCTTGTCCCTTCACTTGTCTGTAAAGGCCCATGCCTGTCAATAGTGCAATAGAGACACTAATATATACTACAGCGCTTAGATACCATGGCGATGAGAACACTTGACACGCCTATGAATGCAGCCTTAGACACAGCGTGTGAATATGGGTGGGTGGATGGGTGTGCACAGGAATGCATGGCTGTGTGCGAGGGTGTGTGTAGACAGGGTTATGTCAGCGTATGTGAGGGGGGGTGTATGAGTGTCTACATGTGTGCACCTGAATGACTGTGAATGCCTGGTGTGTTTGCATGTGTGTGTGCACACATGGATGTAACTGTGTGTGTTCCCTCATTCCATATGGAACTCCCAGCCCAAGGAAAGGGAAGACTCTGTCCTTCATTGCATGGGAATAGTTTCAGTTCCTTCCACTCATTCCCAGTCTCAAGGTCAAGAGAAATGTGCAACCAGCACAGCACATGTCTGTCCTCAGGGGTGATGTGCTGCAGCCTTCCTGGAAATGTGGAGCTAAGAGACAGTGGTTCCTTTCAGAGCCATGGCAGTGGCTGTTATAGTGTAGTGTTCCCAGGTTCTCCTGGAGGTCCCCGTTCTGAGTGTGGGGAGAACTGTGCTGATGGAATCTGCTTAGCAAAGGCACGGTTGGAACATTTATGGGGAAAGAAGTGATTAAGCACCTGGGAGTCAGAGATGGATAGAGCAAGTCTGTGGGGACCCCGACATGGAGACAGGTTGAAGATGGGGGAGAGCCCTGTCCATTCAGACTCCTTCGTTCATCAGCATGGAAGCCAAATAGAGTTATTTTCAGGGTTTCACAGCGATTCCTGCCCTGGACTCCTTTAAATGCTTCACCCCCTGACTCGGCCACTCACCCACACTCCTTCCTAGGCCATGTCTCATTGTGTCCATCTTTCTGAACCAGCCACCTACATCCCAACACTTCCCATTGCTGGAGTGGTTTCAAACCTGTACCTAAATTTGCATCTTGGATTCTCAGCTCTCTGGTAACCAAGGTGGATAGTCAGGGGATGTTCCTTCAGCTGGCTAGAGGGCGGTGCTGGAGAGTGACCACAAATGAGAGATCCTTTCTTCAGTGTGCTCCTCCCAGCGCAAGATCAGATCCCTTAGGTGAACTGGCCTCAAGATGGACCAGTGCTGGGACTGTCCAGCATTAGCACCCCATGAAGGTAGCACATCCTTCCAGTCAGGAGATCAGTTGATCCAATAATTTCTAGCCTTGGGGGCATTCACAAATGGCCTGACTGTTTGCTGTTGGTGTTGTGTGACTGGTCTCCTCAGTCACCAGGGATTGCTTCTGCTCCCTGGCTGACGTGTTTCAATGGGCAAATATCTTGTGTGAGCGAGGGACTTTCTAAGATGAATTTTCAGATGATTCATGCTAAAATTTCTGATGCTTTCTGGATTTGGGAGAGTTTTCCTGGGTGCCCAAAACCTCATGACTAACAAATGAGACTTGGTACAAGTCAGGGCTAATGGAACTCAGCACCTTTAGGAGTGAAAGCAGTTGCAAAGTAGTGTTCTCTTCAATCTACTGTAATTTCTTCTTTACTAGTCTCTACAAGGCAAACTGCAGGTGGCCCAATCTAGAGAATGACTCAAACTGAGAGAATGCAGTCAGACACATACCATTTTACTGACCGAACGGCACATCCTTTCCCTGAGTTATATGCACCATCAGCACCAACCAGAGCCCAGGAGTTAAACAACTTAGGTATGCAGATAGATGAATCCACCTCTGCCAAATCTCTATTATTCCCCTTTCAAGACATGAACACCTACATCTGTTTTCACTGAATTGGAATAAAATGCTCTTTAGATGATGAAGCAAAGTGATACCAATGACAATTTGCATTGAAGAGGCCAGACTATCAGCTGGTTCAGTTAAGTCATTGATTGGAAAAATTGAGAGCTGACTCAAGGGATACCATACCTTTCATCAAAGGATCTCAAAGTGTTTAAAGCATTAATAAATCAAACCTGACAGCACACGAGTATTGCATGCACAACATCCTGTGTGTATCTGTCGCAATGCAGCCGTTAATAGACTCACACACTATCAACCAAGTAGCACAATAGACCATTTTTCTGGTTGGGAGATACTTTAGCAAATTAAGATGGTATATTAGAGGTAGGGCTTTTATTTTTAAGTGAAAGGAATTGATTCCACTGTAACTAATGTATGCTTTGCGGGGAGGGATAGCTCAGTGGTTTGAGCATTGGCCTGCTAAAACCGGGGTTGTGAGCTCAATCCTTGAGGGGGCCATTATAGGGATCTGGGGCAAAAATGTGTCTGGGGATTGGTCCTGCTTTGAGCAGGGGGTTGGACTAGATGACCTCCTGAGGTCCCTTCCAACCCTGATATTCTATGATTCTATGATGGATAAAGAGCTGTTAGCTAAATGGCTATTAGCTAGGATGGGTAAGAATGGTGTCCCTAGCCTCTGTTCGTCAGAGGATGGAGATGGATGGCAGGAGAGAGATCACTTGATTGTTGCCTGTTAGGTTCACTCCCTCTGGGGCACCTGGCATTGGCCACTGTCGGTAGACAGATACTGGGCTAGATGGACCTTTGGTCTGACCTGGTACGGCCGTTCTTATACTCTGTGGGTATTGAAAGTGAGCCCTTGGTGTGGAGCTAGCTGACAAGCCATCGGAAGCTCTCTGACGTGGGAGTTCTGTGATAATGGTAGTTTCTCTCTGACAGAAGGATTAAACAAATGGAGCTGAACCCAGGTTTTGGAAATTTAATTAAAAAATGGAAAAAATTATAGTTAGGGCTCAATCCTCAGATACTAGGGGGTTTAACATCTGCGCCCCATTGTCACTCCAGTGAAATCTGTCAGCCTGCGAAATCCCAGGGGCCTTACTCAGAATTTACTCATTCTTCACACAAACCAACACCCACTGAAATCAACAGGAATTCTGCCCAAGGGAGGTCTGAGTAAAACATTGAGGATTTGATCTATCCTATCTACCTAGTCTTCTTACCACACCCATCGCCAAGCCAGCTCAGTGGAACCTCACCTTGGTCATAAATACACCTAGGGTTGCCAATTATGGTTGGATGTATTCCTGGAGGTTTCATCACATGACGTAATGTTTAAGTAAAGATTAAACTTTAATTCCTGGAGACTCCAGGACAATCCTGGGGGGTTGACAACCCTAAATACACCCTGTAGTGTTTGCAGCATCAGACATATAGTATGGCTGTGTGGCAATATCTGTCAGCCTAAACCGGGGCTGATGAGAGGGACGGGGGGGGGGGGGCGGGGGAAGAAGCTGGTACAAATTACCGGGGCGTGGCAGTCTGGAAGGGGGCCCAGGGCCTGGCTTCCCCGGCTTCGTCGGCCCTGTTTAGCTGGTCCGCCCTTGCTGGGGGGCCCCCAAATTTTTTTTCACCGGAGCCCAAACCCGCTCTCAGTGGCCCCGGCCTAAACAGCAGCTTCTGTCTTGAAATGGTTCTTAATGTTAGGGCTGGTCTACACTAGGGGGGGACTCGATCTAAGATATGCAACTTCAGCTACGTGAATAGCGTAGCTGAAGTCGAAGTATCTTAGATCTATTTACCTCGGGTCCTCACGGCACGGGATCGACGTCTGCGGCTCCCCGTGTCGACTCCGCTACCGCCGCTTGCTCCGGTGGAGTTCCGGAGTCGACGGGAGCGCGTTTGGGGATCGATATATCGCGTCTAGATGAGACACGATATATCGATCCCCGAAAAATTGATCGCTACCCGCCGATATGGCGGGTAGTCTGGACGTACCCTTAGTTCCTAGCGAAGGGTGAAGGCCTGGGGTCCATCTAGCTAAATAGCTTAGTGTTTGGAGGCAGCGAACCTTTTCATTGTTCAAACTGGGATTAATTATCTCCTAAGAAGGGGCTTTCTAATGCTTCCTGATTTCAGTTTCAGCCGGCCTGGGAGTCCCATGGCAATCTCCCTCCCCCGCCCCATTGCATTGCACAATTTTGCCTTCTGTCCAGAATCTCCCTGGTCAGCACGAATTTAAAAAAAAAAAAAAAAAAGGGAACAAAATAAACACTTCCTTCAAACCTTAGGGCATCTCCGACCCAGTCTGGGGTTCAGCTCCTGCTTGAGGGCAAGGATTAGTCTCACCCAAAAGGGATGACCTGGGCCTTGAAAAATCTAGCCCCGTTTTGACCTTCGTCTCATTTGCTGTATTGCATCCCTAGATGGTGATTTGGCCTCCCAGCGGGTCCGACTGACGTGTTTACTCTCTTGGCCAGCTTGTAACTTTGCTGGCTGTTCCCTTTTACGGGAAGAAAGAAGCAGCTTTTAAGAGTCTAATTCATTCCACCTGAGCTCCTCTTCTCAATGAAGCCGGTGTTAATGATACCATTAACTTGTGCAGGTAGGGAGATGCTAGCCACATACTCCAGGTGTGACTCACCACCAGCCAATCACAGCCATTGTTTTGGTCTCGCCAATCATGCCTTAAAAGGCTGTCACCTGGGATCACTGTGCCTGCTCTTAAAACACAGACCTGACCTGACATGGGAGCCTGATGCCACCAACACACTAATAAAGGCGTTTAAGGTGAACTATTGTCATCCCTGCCAAAGACAACAGCAGGGGCACGGAGGTGAGACATGCCTGGGGCTCTCTCACCACGGGGGGGGCCCTTAGCCATTCAAATGGCCCATGCTTATCTCCCTAGGCTAGCTGAGCTGAAGAGGTGGAGGTTAGGCCTAGATTGGACAGTACCAACACTTGGCATGTTGTTCTTCTGAAGTGTATTTCAGCCTGTTCTTCAGAGATTTTTTGCTCACAGCCAAGCTGGAATCAAAGAGGCCCTGTCTGAACCAGAGTCAAATCTGTAATGATCCAGATCCAGGGATCTGAATCAGCCTCCCCCGCGCGCGCACACGCATTCTGCTCATGTTGCACTCCATTGCCATGGTACTGGTTGTAGGCTAAGGGCTATGACTCAGGTGCTGATTGGTTCTGCTGCTATGTGGTGTAATCAGAACAAAGGCTTGGTTTGCTTTGCCCCTGCAGGGATGGTATGTGATGTGCATCCCCCTTCACACTGGGAGTCTTCTCCTAGGACTAGTCACTCCATGGAAAACAGGATGTGAAATGGCCCCGACCCACTCCTCACCTCCTTGACTGAAAATGAAATCCACCAAGAGGGAGTATTAAAATCAGTGGGTCTGACTTGCCATTCACAGTTGTTTTATACCCCATTGCTTTCCCCCTTGTATAGTAATTTACTGCGTGAGTGCACATGGGATTTAAAATGCTGTCACCTCTGCATGGGAGTGTTTGAAACGCCCTTTGCACAGATGACAGCACAAGGCAGTGGGGAATCACGTCAGTGGAGTGCCTCCTAACTGACACTGGTGTGAGTGAGTGGGCCATCAGCCCCAGAGCGTCCGTGGGGCTTGACTTCACCTGCATTTATTGCACACGATACGCTTGCTTCCAGTTCCAGCTTCTGTTAGTGCCCCTCAAAAAGCACAGAAAGAAATGAAAGGAAGAGAAACTGGACCTGTGGGCTTGCTTGGTTCAGGGAGGAGCTTTTTCAGCTGACCAAAGGGAAATCTGCAGTGTAGCTGTAGCCAGGTTGGTCCCTGGAGATTAGAGAAACATGGTGGGGGAGGTAATATCGTTTAATGGACCAACTTCTGTTGGTGAGCGAGACACGCTTTTGAGCTACCCTGAGCTCGTCTTCAGCTCCAAGAAAGGTACTCTGAGCATCACAGCTAAACGCAAGATGGAACTGAGTGTTTAGCATACGTAGCTAGCACATATTCTAAGGGACTGTGGTAACACCTCTGCAGTCATAGGACAAAAAGAGGCAGTTGGGGTTACAGATAGTTGTAATAAGCCATAAATCCAGTGTCTCTGTTCAGTCCATGAATTTTAGTGTCTAGCAGAGTTATGAATTTACACTCCCAGGCTCGTCTTTTGAAAGCGTTGTGCAGGTTTCCTTTGAGGCTGAGAACTGAGCGGTGAAATATAGAGGGATCACTTTGTGAAAAGTGTTCACTCACAGGTGATGGGGTGTTTTTGTCTTTTTCATTTTCCTGGGTGAGTTCATTGGAGAGTGCAGTGATTGTCTGGTTTCACCCATCTAGCTGATTTGCGGGCATTTAGTGCACTGGATGAGGTACACCATGTGTTGTGATAAGCATGTGTAGGATCCATGGATCTTGAAAGGTGGGTGGTGTTGATTGAAGGGAAATTGTTCATTGCCAATCGATAGCAGCCTTAGTAGTATTTTGTGTGCAGTGTTGTTGGTCCCAGGATATTAGCAAGACAAGGTGGCTGAGATGATATCTTTTACTGGACCAACTGCTGGTGGTAGCATTTTGGTATTTCCTTTTCTGGTCCCAGCTTGTAGAATGCAGAGAAATGGAAAAGAATAGGAAAATTTAGCCAAACCTTTGGGAACTTCAGTAAGAGGCTTGGGGTTGATTTGGGGTGTGGACAAAGGTTCAGGTCAGTTGTTATTTTATCCAATGCATTGTGCCCAACCTAAATTCTTACTATGCCAGTTACTCCACCCGAGACACCAACAGACACAGAGAGAACTTCGGTGAGGTGCATCGACATGGATGATGAAGGTTGGCTACCTATCTTCTCTCCCTCAAGGACTTGTTTGGAGCTCTGCTGTGCTGGGAGTGATTTGGGGGACATCTAATTACTTGCAATATCCGGGATTTTTCACCCGTGTCAGGGTAATCTCCCTGCTGCAGAACAGTGAGCTCAGTTGGGCAGAGTTCTGCCGCTCCCCCAGCCTGACTTACATCACTGTGATAAAGCAAGCAAACACATTGCATTTCAAAGAGAAGTGAACATGACGGGAGCGATAATTCACATGCCACTCGATTTGCTCACCACGGGTAAATGAAGCAGGCGCTATATATAGACATAGGATTACTAATAACTGGCACGGGGAAACCTTCAACATTTCCATTCTCTTCATTTACACCTCCCATAAACATGCCAAAAGAAAGCTTCCTTGGCCAGCTGCCAGCTTGCTGCCATCTGAGTCAGTTTCTCCAAACCAGAGCCTCCAGTGCCACCTGTAATACCAAACGCCGCACATGCTTAGGGCCAGATTCTGAACTCAGGTTCCCGAGGGTGAATCTATTGATGCCAATGGAATTACTCCAAATTTACGTCAGTGTAACTGAGATCAGAGTCTGGCATGTTTGCTCTTCCACCCAATCCCTGCAACCCAGAGTACTCAAGCTGAGCAGGCACTTGGCATGGCGTAACATCAGTTGCCCTTGATTTCATTGCTTCATATGTTAATAAAACTTGCCACCCTGCACCTTCTTTGATGAAAAGTGGACCCCCTCTGAACCCATCTGTCCATTAATTAAACAATTAGAGCAATGCACATGTCAAAAGTGGGAACAAGTTCATAAGAAAGCCTGGGCTTTTGCAGGCATTTTGTGTCTGGATGTAGTTTTCCTGCAATATCAGAATAAATATTTTTTATTTATTTACTTATTCATATATTGTTAAATTGGGGCAGTGTAGGTGCAAGGCACCTGAGCAACAGCCCTGGAGACAGGAGTACATTGCATAGCTGGCATATTCATTGGCTGTGCAAGTTTAACCCACACACCCTCCTCCCAAAGGGAGTTCACCCTGACCGGGCGAGACAGCCTCTGAACGGGTGAGGGGGAGTCCCATCTCCAGTGACCTGTTCAGCCCTTGACCTTGCTTCGGAGATGCACAAAGGAGGCCAATTAGTGATAGTTGTGGTGGGATTTGTGCTGCCCATGGTCAACCGACATGAGACACGGCAGTCAGGGAGCAGCAGCCAGATGGCAGGGACCTTTGGTCCCTAGTAACCTGGCTAAAATTATAGCTGGTGATCTAGAAGCGAAAGACCCATTCTAAGCACTGGCCAGAGAGAGTCCTTAACAATGCTGGCATTTCCCTGATCAGCTTCAAGGAGAGGGGGACCCCAGGGGAAGCATCAACAAGCAGAACAAGGAGCAATGGTCTCAAGTGCAGTGGGGGAGGTTTAGGTTGGATATTAGGAAAAACTTTTTCACTAGGAGAGTGGTGAAGCACTGGAATGGGTTCCCTAGGGAGGTGGTGGAATCTCCTTCCTTAGAGGTTTTTAAGGTCAGGCTTGACATCCTGGCTGGGATGATTTAGATGGGGTTGGTCCTGCTTTGAGCAGGGGGTTGGACTAGATACCTCCTGAGGTCCCTTCCAACCCTGAGATTCTATGATTCTATGATTCCCTCACCCCTGCTTTGCAGACAGAGGCAGTGATAGGTTCATGGGGGCAGGAAGGTAGCAAAGGGGAGGTATTTGCTTCGGCCATGTACAGTTACAGCTAGGACGACTGCATTCTGTGAAGCGGTAGGGAGTGAGGAGTGATGGCAGCAGACTCCTTGTGTGACCTTGGGTGTATTATTTGGTTTAAATGGGAGTTAGGAGCTGTGTCTCTGGGCTTCAGTTCCCCACCTTTACAGTGGGGATGATAGCCCTTTCCTGCCTCCCAGGGATGTGTGCGGGGAAATACAGTAAGGACTGTCAGGTGCTCAGCTACTATGGTGGCGAAGGCCATGTAAGTACCTTAGCAAGAGAAGGAAAGAGATGGGGATGTATGGGGAGGGGGCGGATGGAGAGATAGAGAGCAAGCTTTCCTCCAAAGATGTTGCAGCCTTGACTTGGATTAAATCCTTTGGCTCTTGCCGTGTGGAAGGGAGATTTGTAGACATGCGACATGCAATGACTTGCTTTTTTGGCCCTTCCTCTGCCAGAGACATGTGGATTGGTTTCATGGCCTGGGCTCAGAGTAAGCTGTGAGACGGGAAGCCCTGTGCCAGCTGTCTCTGGATGATGCACTCCCCTAACTATTAGAGTTGTTGTTAACACCTCCATGAGCCAGTTTCAGTGAAGCGGCCCCCAGAGGTAACTGAGGTCTGTCCCTTTAAACTGCTACACAGAAGGGGCTCCAGAAGTGCTGGTGAAGTCTGAGCAGTGCAGACAAGGGGCTGTGCAATGCCAGCTAGGTGCCCCCCGCTGTGGGGTAGCGGCATGGGCTATCTAGAATCCAACCAATCAGGTACAGTGGACTGCAGCTGAGGCAAGAGAACCATGGGCAGGTCATGAAAAGTAATTTTCCCCCAGCCCATAATTTCCCCCAGTGATCCCTGCATCTAGCCCAATGCCGTATGGCTGAGCTAGAATGTGTCTTTCTGAAAGACAGCCACGCTGGATGAAAAGACTCCAGGTGACGGAGAATCTGCCATATCCCTTGGCCGGCTGTTGCGGTGGTTAACGGCCCTCAGTTAAAAACACGGCACCTTATTTCCAGACGTAGCCATGTGCTCACTGTAACTTACCTTAGTGGCCTTACTTGGGGATTGAGTTCAACGTATGGCTGAGTAAAGTTCTGCTGCTGACCCACTGCAGGGAGAACCGGGGCAAGCGAGGGGAGGCCAAAGCGTTGCTTAAGGCTGAACTGAAACATGTCCAGAGAAGGTGTGAGGCTGGAAGCCAGTCCAAGGAGTGCTGGGAGGAGCCTTGGGGTTGAACTTTACCCTCCTTGGCTTGTTCCCAGTAATTTCCCATCACAGATAATGGTGGAATACTTTGGTTTTCAGGTGCAGCTCGCACATTTCAGCCCTTCCCAGGGCTCACACTTCCACACATGACTGGCTAGAGCAGGGTGTACAGTGTGCCGATCGGTATCTCCATTGTTGGAGGAACAATGTGTGTCTGCGTTCCAGGGCACAGAAACCCCTCTCAAAGGGGTGCTGCAAATAGCTCGAAGGGATCAAATGGACACAGCGCTCTGAATCTCCCACTGGGCTCCTGCCCCCTCCAGACTTCCCCCTGCGGACTGATCTTTATCTTCCCGAGCTTCCTTCACTGCAGCGGCCATTCTCAGCTTCTCACAACCCCAAGCACCAGTCAGAGTCACGCTCGGTCTGCTCCTGTTCATCAGCCTGAAAGGAATTCCCCCCTACTCTGATTCAGTGACTGAAGATCAGTGATGATACGGCGATCCCATTGGTACTCCACATCCCGGCTCACTCCTGCTGCTGGGCCTGGAAGGGATATGGAGGCAATGGGAAGGTCCAGCTATCATTCCCATTGGAAAGCTGTGGACACAGCAAACCTAAGGCATGCGCACAGTACACGTCAGTAAGCACAGCAGGACCCTGACCAGAGTGAATGCTGGAGCTGTATGATACAAGGCAACGTGGGAGAAGGCCTGGAGAACTGGCTGAGGCACAGGCTTGGGAGTGCAGAGATCTGGATTCCAGTCCTGACACGAGAGCCAATGATATCAGGGCTCCAAGCTCAAAGCCCCCTCCTGCCATAACATCTGTGTAAATAAATAAATGGGAGTGGGTGGGGCCCCAATGACATGACGTGCCAAGGCCCCACATTTCTCCTGATGAGCCTGGGCCTGATTCTGCTACTGCCTTGCCGTTTGACCTGGAGCGAATCCCGGACAGACAGACGTCAAAGATTGCACTCACACTAGCTTCCACTGGGCCAGGGCTTGACCCTTTAATCTCATGGAGCCTCTTCTTTGCCATCTGTAAGGAGGGTGATGACACTTACCGCTTGTGCAGGCATGGCATGAGACTAGCCCGTCGGTGCTTTGAGATCCTGGGCTGGCTGGCACTAAGTGTTAGTTAGGCTGTGGGGAATGGTATGAAAGGATGTATTAGGCAGACAGAAATGTAGTGCACGTTTGCTCCCTACTAAGCACCAGGAAGGCTACTGCGATGTCTGCATTGGCGGGTGTCCCTGATTCGCCACTTAGAGGCAGAGCTGACAGTTGTTCAGAGCACAGGATGGGAAGCCAGTGACTACTCCTGGGTTCTTATCCTGACTCTGCCACTGGTCACTGTGTTGTCTTGGGCAAGTCACCTAACCTCTCTGCTTTCTCCCCATCTGTAAAACAGGGCTGACAATATTTACTTACCTACCTAGCTGGGGGTTTGTGGGGTTAACCTGGGCACCGTGCTTTGAAGATGGAAAGCACTGTATTAGTGCTAGGCATTATCCTTCCCTGTCTCTGGGCTGCTACAGACAGGCAAAGATATGCCAGGCAGCAAGGCGTGCCTCATGGAAGGTGATTGTCTATGGGCCCGATGCAAAGTAAAGTGACCCCACCCATAAAGGCCGTGCAGTCTGGAACATGAGACACACAAAATACCATGGTCTGCACTATAACCCACTCCACACTGACCCTCACAGCCAGGCTATGGCCACAATAACACACCCCAGCTGGGCTCTGTCTGGTGGCTATGCTCTGCCACACACCCACAAAAATCCCTGCAGGAGACTGTCTGAAAAGGGCCTTCTGGCATGCAAGGAGTGAGGGGACAGCAGCAGCCCCTGCAGGTGCCAGGCAGCAAGACAACAGGGCTGAGTCACACACCAGGGTTTGCATTGTTTAGGCCAGGAAAGCACCCACCTTGGTGCCTGTAGAAGATGAGAATTCCTGCAGGATGATAATGAATCCCCATCTAGCAAACATGTGAGATGTTTCAAATGAGGGAATCTGGCATGTTCAGAGATCTTGTTCTAATTCCAGTGGGGGCACGGGCACAGAATTGTTGACTTCTTCAGCCCAGGTAGTTTTTAAATGGTCTTCAGATTTTTGATGCATTTAGTGATGGTTAACACTGCTAGACTGATACCCCTGAAGGCTGAAGTCCTGGTTAGCCATAGCCACAGGCACTCACAGAAACCTTGTTACGTAGCTAAAACAGGCATGGGAGAGGCAGCTGGATTACAAACTTCCTCCACCAGCTAGCCAGACAAAAAATGATAGCAAATTTTTTTAAGTACATCAGAAGCAGAAAGCCTGTTAAACAACCAGTGGGACCACTGGATGATTGAGCTGCTAAAGGAGCACTCAAGGATGATAAGGCCATTGCGGAGAAACTAAATGACTTCTTTGCATCAGTCTTCACGGCTGAGGATGTGAGGGAGATTCCCAAACCTGAGCCCTTCTTTTTAGGTGACAAATCTGAGAAACTGTCCCAGATTGAGGTGTCATTAGAGGAGGCTTTGGAACAATTTGATAAACTAAACAGTAATAAGTCACCAGGACCAGATGGTATCACCCAAGAGTTCTGAAGGAACTCAAATGTGAAATTGCAGAACTACTAACTGTAGTTTGTAACCTATCATTTAAATCAGCTTCTGTACCAAATGACTGGAGGATAGCTAATGTGATGCCAATTTTTAAAAAGGGCTCCAGACGTGATCCTGGCAATTACAGGTCAGTAAGCCTGACTTCAGTGCTGGGCAAACTGGTTAAAACTATAGTAAAGAACAAAATTGTCAGACACAGAGATGAACATAATTTGCTGGGGAAAAGTCAACATGGTTCTTGTAAAGGGAAATCATGCCTCACCAATCTACTAGAATTCTTTGAAGGGGTCAACAAGCATGTGGACAAGGGGGATCCAGTGGATACAGTGTACTTAGATTTTCAGAAAGCCTTTGACAAGGTCTGTCACCAAAGGCTCTTCAGCAAAGTAAGCTGTCATGGGATAAGAGAGAAGGTGCTCTCATGGATTGGTAACTGGTTAAAAGATAGGAAACAAAGGGTAGGGAATAAATGGTCAGTTTTCATAATAGAGAGGAAATAGTGGTGCCCCCCCCAGGGGTCTGTGCGGGGACCAGTCCTATTCAACAGAGCCGCCCCGTCGAGCACCCTGTCAACTTGCCATTGCTTCCCACCTCATGCACGGACAATGCACGGCATGCAATGATTCAATGCAAGGAGCATGCCTGCTTAAGAAGACTCTTGCATAATTCAGACATGCTTTTTGCAGTTGGTGTCCCTGGCAATAGAGAAGAACTAGGCCTTGGGAGTAGCAAAGAGGATTCTTTATGAAGGTGCTGGGCATACACACACAAACAGCAGCTCTCTGCTGAGCAGCACTGCTACACAGCATCTGTGTTAACCTCGGCCAAGATCAGATCATCGTGGAATCCACTGCTGACTACACAAGAGCATAGTGCAGGCATGATACTTGCACTGGGGCTGGTAGGACTGAAAAAGGTCATGGGGTGTTCTCAGTGGTCCACCTTCTTTTCGGACGTCAAGGAGCAAACTCCTCTGGGTGGTCATCTGAAAAAAACTGTTTTAATCCACTGAGATACTGGCTTAGTTTGGCCTTGCCATAAGAGCTGAGGGAGGATAAACACTCCTGGGAGGACAGGGCAGGTGGGAGGATTATCTCCTTTGTTTTGGGAAAGGCTCTGACTTTGCAAACATTCGCTCATAGAAACGAACAAAAACAGCTTCTGCGGTAACTGATCCTTGTGCCTGAGCCTTCTCCCTGGCTAGCTGATATGCAAATCCCACCACACACAGCTGGGCTGGAGGCTTGCGGTTGGCAACCTTCTGTACCAATTTTGGTAACAGTCATCTACGTGACTCCAGTGTGACTAAGCAGAAAGGAATTAGCGGAGGCTCTTTGTTCTTGCTGTACAGCCGAAATACGAACGTGCTGGACTAACAAAAGCCGGCTCTTTGCATAAAGGAAATAAGGAGACCTGGGAGGTTAATGAGTGACATAATCAGCTTGCTGGAAAACGCATAGCAGCAAAGTATGAAAACAATGTGCAACTGAGATAATTTATTACCCACAGCATGCTGCACTTAGCTGGAGGAACGTGGATTCCCCAGTGCACTGACTCAACAAAGCTTAGCGGGGACTGGGAATGAGGCAGAGACCTGTTATGGACAAGGCTGGGGAAAATAGTCAGGAGGGTCCTCAGAGAGGCTGTTTTAAAATTGCACTAGAAATGCCATGTCTAAAGACCAGCTTGTGCAAACGGTGATGGTGTCCAGTGTAGACAGAACACAATCAGAAGGATGGCCACATGGTTAGGAGTAATGGTCTCAAGTTGCAGTGGGGGAGGTTTAGGTTGGATATTAGGAAAACCTTTTTCACCAGGAGGGTGGTGAAGCACTGGAATGGGTTACCTAGGGAGGTGTTGGAATCTCCTTCTTTAGAGGTTTTTAAGTTCAGGCTTGACAAAGCCCTGGCTGGGATGATTTAGCTGAGGATTGGTCCTGCTTCGAGCAGGGAGTTGGACTAGATATATCCTGAGGTCCCTTCCAACCCTGATATCCTGTGATTCTATGACTCAAGCAGTAGAACATAGACACATTAGAAACAAATGGTTACATATAAAATAAAATGATAAGAGGCATTCTAGAACCTAATTCACTAGATAGTCTCATGTCTTCTAGAGCAGTGACTCTCAAACTTTCCAGACTACAGTATCCCTTTCAGGATTCTGATTTGTCTTGCATACTCCCAAGTCTCACCTCATTTAACAACTTGCTTACTAAATCAGACATAAAAACCCAAACTTGTCACAGCACGCTATTACTGAAAAATAGCTTATTTTCACATTTTTACCATATAATTATGAAATAAATCAATTGGAATATAAATCTCGCACTTACATTTCAGTGTGCATTATATAGAGCAGTATAAACAAGTCATTGTCTGTATGAAATTTTAGTTTCTACTGACTTTGCTTTTTATGTAGTCTGTTGTAAAACTAGGGCAAATCTGTAGATGTGTTATTGTACCCCCTGGAAGACCTCTGAGTACACCCAGAGTTACGTGTACCCCTGTTGAGAACCAGTAGTCTAGAGCAATTCTTACTCAATGTCCTTCCAGTGTCTTACAGACGGGCTTCGCTGTGGCCCCTCTTTCATCAGACAGACAGGCTGTCAGCGTCTCGCCTAGGTGAAGGACCCCTTGTGGTCCTTTGCCTTCCAAGATAAGCAAGTCCAAGGCTTTGTCTTCATTCATAAACAGGCTTCTCCGTCCCTTGCTGTTTTATTTTTTCCCTGTAGATTTTCTTTTTTGCAGATTTTGCAACCTTTCGACTGGCACCTGTCTGAGGGTGCAAACAGACCTCCAGTGTGAAGCCTACAGCACACATCTGATAAGCATAGAATCATAGAATCACAGAATATTAGGGTTGGAAGAGACCTCAGAAGGTCATCTAGTCAGATCCCCTGCTCAAAGCAGGACCAACGCCAACTAAATCATCCCAGCCAAGGCTTTGTCAAGCTGGGCTTTAAAAACCTCTAAGGATGGAGATTCCACCACCACCTCCCTAGGGAATTCATTCCAGTGCTTCACCAGCCTCCTAGTGAAACAGTGTTTCCTAATCTCCAACCTAGACCTCCCCCACTGCAACTTGAGACCATTACTCCTTATTCTGTCATCTGGTACCACTGAGACCAGCCTAGCACCATTCTCTTTGGAACCCCCCTTCAGGTAGTTGAAGGCTGCTATGAAATCCCCCCTCGCTCTTCTCTTCTGCAGTCTAAATAACCCCAGTACCCTCAGCCTCTCCTCGTAAGTCATGTGCCCCGGCCCCCTAATCATTTTCGTGGCTCTCTGCTGGACTCTCTCCAATTTGTCCACATCCTTTCTGTAGTGGGGGGACCAAACTGAACACAATACTCCAGGTGTAGTCTCACCAGTGCTGAATAGAGGGGAATAATCACTTCTCTCAGTCTGCTGGCAATGCTCCTACTAATGCAGCCCAATATGCCGTTGGCCTTCTTGGCAACGAGGGCACACTGTTAACTTTTCGTCCAGTGTAATCCCCAGGTCCTTTTCTGCAGAACTGCTGCTTAGCCAGTCGGCGTTTGTTATCTCGTGCCTGAAAGGTATGTCTGAGGTATGTCTCCTCCTAGTGACCTGCGTTAATCCAAAACCTTAACAACATACTTTTCAGTATAGACACCCAACTCCTTAACTATTAACTGCACAAACATTTCCCAATGGTTATGATGACCAGCAGGCTACTGACCCTTGGTAGAACCCTCACATGCCCCCCCCCCACTTTGTTTAACCATTATGTAGCTATCTGACCCAAGGGATCCCTGTAAAGCATTATGGATCCCCTGTGCCCTCTGCCAGCTGGCACCAACAGGGCCCTGGGTCACAGTTATCCTGAGATTTTTAAAATGCCCTTTTTTTTTGGCAGGGAAGCCAAGGCCTGAACGGCACAGTCCCCTAGCACCAGGCCCACTCTAGTATGGCACAACGCAGAGGTGTCTTGGTGGTAACGGAGGGCACGTTCCCTTTATTGCATAAGCACAAATGGTGGCAAACTTACAAAAAAACCCACCAACTTTCACTCCCTTGGACAGTGGGATTTCTCTTTTGGTTCTGAGCTCCCCCAGAAGTGGGTCTGACATGGCCCAGAAAGACATTTCTCCTAAGCTCACGTCGTGCCCAGGTCCTTTGGGTATTATTACAGTTGAATAGACCCCATCCTACCCCTGGACACAAAGCACTGCAAAATAACACAGTGACATGTGGGCCATTCAGCCCTCGTGTCTTGTGTTTGTATCCTGCAGTACCTTTGTCAGATCTTGAATGGATAGTTTCACAATTGCAGTTTCTTCCTCTGCCTTTAGGAGTCCATACTCTGCATTAATTGCTCACTGTGTACAGAAGTTTTTCTGGAAGTGCCTAATGTTTCCTCAGGTTCATTTTTTTCTTTTTCTATCTATCTATCTATCTATCTATCTGGTCATCACATATACATATAAATCACCCTTCTGGGCTGCCATAGCCTGTCTGAAAGCTCATATTTTTCACACTCCCTCATTGCACTATTAACATAAGTGGATCCTCCCACATGTGCTGCAGGACCTTGGTATCCCTCTGGCATAGCTAAGCCAAAGCTTCACTACATTATACCCAGACTACCTTAGCACAATGGAGTATCTGCAGCTGCTGCTTTGCTAAGCAGCCTGTCTGGCTGGCAATGCTTTATAAAGGTTTGAACATTTAACTAAGCCATAAAGAGGTTCAAACAACTGCACCAACAGGGAGGGGAGAATGTTTCAGGCAGAGCTGTGCACACAGGTCCCTTTGCCTCCACCCTCCCAGAGTATAATTCACCAGAGCAAGAGTTACAAATCAGGCCCAAAAGTAAGTGCCAAAAGATTCTCTCCTTTGTTTCTGATATGCAGCCATTCTGGTACACAGCTCGGTGCATCTGTCCCTCCTCTGGGCGCTCAGTGATAGCACCTGGAGCAGGTGCTGAGTCCTAGCAGTACAGGAAAGTGAAGCACTGGGAGTAAAATGAAAGCTGGAAGTGGCCCTAATTTTGGAAGCTGAACACCAGCACTGGTGATTCCAAGTCATTTGATCAAAACTGGCTTCAAAGGCCTTTTCTCAGAGTTATTTAATTAACTTCCATTAGGTCGAGATTTTCCAAGGTGACTAGTGATTTTGGATGCTCTGTTCTTGGACCTCTGGCCTGATTTTCAGAAATAACGTAGCATGCACCCTCTGAAAGCCACCCTTCTCCCCCACTCCAAGGTATCTCCAGGTATGCCCCAAAACGGGGGCAGCCAGAACCAGCAGTTACTCGAAAATCTGGGATATTATTATTTTTTAGCAAAAAGCCCAGTCCCCATTGTCCAAGGTCCTGGGCCCAGTGGAACCTTAGAAAATGTTACAAGAACCCATCTGGGGTACTGCCCAACCACCCTAGAGAACAAAGCTCAAACCGCCATCCCATTGCACATCCCAACCTATTGCTGGGCCGTGCTCTGGGCCCCTGAACAAACTGAGTCTCTGGTGGAACCACAAAGAAGCTCTGAGCTCCAGCCTGCCCCCAGAAATCAAATCTTAGGTGTGTTGACAAGCTGGGCTATTTACTGCCACAAATATTGCCACCAACTCACTCCTGTGCCAGCGCACATGCCCCACCCCCTACACACCTGCCTTCTCCCACACATCTGTTTTATACTCTCTGTGCCCTACAACCATCCCACCATACAATTGTTCCCTCCATACCTTCCCTACCCATCTGTTTGCCCCTAAAATATGCTTCATGTGGCACACGCATGTACCCATCCTCATGCACCTGCTCTTTCAGCTGCATGTAAAGAACTGCTTGTGGAACCTCGAAGCAAACTGCTACTGCGGTGTGTGGCGCTAGGTAAGCATTATGACTGTTTTTGTATACAGCAGCACTAAATCCCTAAGGTCTCTGTTGTCTACCAAGACAGGCAGCCATTTTGTGTTCATTTCCTTGCAGATTGTCACAGACACCGTGTTCCTTTCTTCTGTTGTTCTCCTACACTATAATAAAACTCCTACCAGCTGAAAACCCCTCTTTGCTCTATGTGTACGAAGAAAGATAAATTACGTCAGCTAAAGATGAGTCTACGGAGGAGACACCCAGTGGGTCTATCCTGGATAAACTATTCCTATTACTAAGCACAGGGTAGTAGTCTGTATCTGGGGAGCTATCAAACTCTGTTTGCCATTTTGCAACGTTATCAGTGTTTGTCCCTGCTCAATTATGTGTCCTTCAGCACGTTATTGAATGCTTTCTAAATGTCATAAAACGACCAGGACAAGTGTATTGTTTTAGGAAGGAGGAGTACAGTTTGTGGACGATGGGGAATGTTTACCAGGAGAGGATGTGTACAGCCTGTTTGACCTTTGCAGGGTAGTAGCAAAAATACTAGTATTAAAACAAATGTGTTTTGCCCTCTTGTAGCATATTTCATGTGAGAGGATCTAGCCATCCGAGGTACTTACACAGCCCCCACTACTGAGTGCTTCACCGTCTTCAACATATTTAGCCTCGCAACGAGAGCGGGGAGACAAGTTTTTTTACACAAAACATTTTTTTCAGAGAAAAACACGATTTTGGTGATGCTGAACTGTTTTGCAACTTCATGTTGCTTTTGCCAAACAGTTTCGGTTAAAAAAACAAACAAATCAAACCTTTAAGATTTCCAAGAAATAGCAAAACATTTGGGTTTTTCAGTTCAAAATGAGAATTTCATTTAATTTTATTTTTAAAAATGAAAAAAAAAATTAAAATGGACACAAAACATTTTGATTTTTGTCAACATGAAATGGTTTTGTTTTTACCTGAAATGTCTTTTGTCAACTTCTTGCTTCACGGAAAATTTAGAAAAAAAATGTGTTTGACTCAAAACAAATTTTTGCGGACTTGCCAGCGAACCAAAAATATCTGTTATTCATCCAGCCCTACTCACAACAGCCCCCCTCCCTGCATAAGGCTGGGCAGTGCTATTGCTCCCACTTTACAGAGGAGAAACTGAGGCCCAGCGCTGCTAAGTGTCTTGCCCAAGGTCAGAGTGGAAGTATGTGGCTAAGACATCTACATACGTCTTACATTAAGCTAACCCAAACCAGCGGCTGCTTTAGAAGCTGCAAAGACTTGCTCACGATCCAGATGGCCGTGGGCGATGCCCCGTGAAGAGGAGAGGGGGAGTAGTGACGGAAACAGGAAACTCCTTGCGGGGTGGGATTTGGAGAGAGGAGAGCAGCACAGAGGACAGTGAGAGACTGGGAATGGGCTGGGAGCAGAGCTTAGCAGGCAGAGGTTGGAAGGAGCTAGAAAGTGCCCTCAGTGCTGGCACCTCTCTGAGCCACCTGCCATCTTGCCCTACAACTCACAGCCTAATTAGTCTCCCGTCCCTGGCAGTCTGAGTCCATAAGCCATAGGGCTTGCTGTGTTATTCATGTAACGTGGTGTGAGGCATTCCAGGGCCAAAACCATGGAGCAGATCCCCGCAGGGCTCTGAGGAAGCTGAGGTCTGGCTCCAAACTTTGTGGCTCAGGCCCCTCCACAGACCTTTTGCTTGTTGTTGTCTGTTTTCTAGCCAAGATGTCCTCATAGTTCTCCTCGTTTAAAAGCCCAGACGACGGAGTTGGAGCCCTTCCCAGAGTTCCTCAAAGGGAGCTCTGCCTGGCTGCGAGCATGGAGGGGAAGTCTGCCTGGGTGAGAATGCAAATGCTTCAGTCTTTCTTTTCTTTTAGCTTACTGACCACAGAAAGCCCCTCTGAAGGGAACGTGGTGACTGGCTGTGTGTGAGGAGCCAGTGGCACTGGAAGGACCGCAAAAGGGGGGGGGGGAGACAGGAAACCAGAACAGTTGCAGAGTTTCTCATGTGGGTGCGGGAGATGTGGGGGAGGGTCATCGCCCCCCCCACTTTTGAGAATCTGAGCTTGGCAGGGGTGTAACAAGGGGGGAGTCTTGGCAGGGGTGTAACAAGGAGAGGTTCCCACTGTCTTGGCCTCTGCCTGGAGCTGGCTGGTGTAAGATATGAGACTGGACCCTACTGGCATGACAGGGGAGGGTGTCCGGCCAAATTTGAACAAGTGGCATTGCAAGCTGGTGCACGGGGTTGCAACCCCCCTCAAAGGTGACATTTGCTCAGGGCCCCCATCATTTGCAGTCCTTCCAGCACCACTGCTTTCTTGTACCTTGTTCTGAAGCATTTGGCGCTGGCCAGTCCGAGACAGGAAACTGGTTAGATGGACCCCATGTCTGAGCAACTCCTAGGTACGGATTGCTATGAGTTTTGTTGGTATTATTTATAACAATCTCCTTGTTGCCTCGCACTCTTCCGCCTGCTTGTTTTATCCAACTCTCCCTGCTCATCTTACACTGGGGTTGTGAGCTCTGCAAGGCAGGGACCACAATGGGCTCCTGGCATCTAGGTGGGATTGCAAATAAATAACTAAATAACACCAATAATTCATTCATAATGACCCGATACCATAGGCCCATTCAGAAAGCGTGGTTATTATGGTTTAAAGGTGACACATACATTTTTCTCTCTTCTTTCCTCTTTTGATTTTCCCTGAAAAGTATATTTAGTCTTAAAAAGCAGGCATCACTTTCTGGCTTTGCCATAAAAACCCCAAACCAAAGAATGAACCAGAGAAAAAGATAGTCTTCAGAGTGGTAGCCGTGTTAGTCTGTATCAGCAAAAACAACGAGGAGTCCTTGTGGCACCTTAGAGACTAACAAATTTATTTGGGCATAAACTTTTGTGGGCTAAAACCCACTTCATCAGATGCATGGAGTGGAAATTACAGTAGCAGGTATATACCGTATATACACTACATGGAAAGATGGGAGTTGCCTTACCAAGTGGAGGGTCAATGCTAACGAGCCAATTCAATTAAAGTGGAAGTAGGCTATTCTCAACAGTAGGATACCAAGGGAGGAAAAATCACTTTTGTAGTGGTAATGAGGGTGGCCCATTTCAAACAGTTGACAAGAAGGTGGGAGTATCAGCAGGGGGAAATTAGTTTTTGTAATGATCCATCCACTCCCAGTCTTTATTCAGGCATAATTTGATGGTGTCCGGTTTGCAAATTAATTCCAGTCTGCAGTTTCTCATTGGAGTCTGTTTTTGAAGTTTTGTTGTTGAAGAATTGCCACTTTTAAGTCTGTTATTGAGTAACCAGAAAGATTGAAGTGTTCTCCTACTGGTTTTTGAATGTTATGATTCCTGATGTCCAATTTGTGTCCATTTATTCTTTTCCGTAGAGACTACACGGTTTGGCCAAAGTACATGGCAGAGGGGCATTGCTGGTACATGATGGCATATATCACATTGGTAGATGTGCAGGTGAACAAGCCCCGGATGGGGTGGCTGATGTGGTTAGGTTCTATGATGGATGTCCCTTGAATAGATATGTGGACAGAGTTGGCACCGGGGTTTGTTGCAGGGTTTGGTTCCTGGGTTGGTGTTTCTGTGGTGTGGTGTGTAGTTGCTGGTGAGTATTTGCTTCAGGTTGGGGGGCTGTCTGTAGGTGAGGACTGGCCTGTCTCCCAAAGTCTATGAGAGTGAGGGATCGTCCTTCAGGACAGGTTGCAGATCCCTGATGATGCGCTGGAGAGTTTTAGTTGGGGGCTGGAGGTGACGGCTAGTGAATCACAATTAATATAAGCTGGTGACCATACAGATGCTAGACACTTCAGGGGGACTTCAGCAATTAGTTAGGTGCCCCATCAGCTGGGTGGACCTGCTGTGGCTATGTGCTGACTGTTGCTGTGTCTGTGACTTGATCCAGGACACTTGGCCATCAGCAGAAAGCAGTTGTCTCAGGGGAGTACAAAGGGATCCTCCTGTCTGTCAGGGATTCTAGGAGCTCTGCTGAGCTTGTCTCAGCTGGAAGTTGCTCTTTTGCATACCTACAAGCTGTTCTCATGCACTTGCTGCAACGCTTTGGCATCATAAAGCAGCTAGAGGTAGAAGTCAGATCAGCAGTGGTGATTAATTATTATGTATTATACCTACTGTAATTACAAATTCCAGGTCACTCATCACCCTGGATGGCTGAGGACAGCTCGGCAATCAGGGTGGAGTGACTCAGGCATCCACATGAAAGTGCTCCAATGAACACCCAGCTTAAAAGGAATGTCTCCATGGGGCTGTCTAAACATACACCCTGTGTTTCTTTTCTTGCCCTTTGGGCAGAAAGTGTATGTAATCAGACAGACACCCAGGACAGATTTGTACCTGACATTCAATTTAACTCCATTAAGCACTTTACTTCTTACCTACAAATATTTCCCTACGGCTCAACTTTTCCATGCATGGAAAAAGGATCTGCATTAATTTGCCTGACACGCACCCAAAAAGATGAGCACAAAGTTACATGGTGCCTTTTTTGTTTGTGTGATTTGTTTTGAGAGGGGGGATTGTTTACATTGAAAAGTTCAACAAACCTCTTAGCACTGGGAAGATTGCCAATGTTTTTACCAGCTCACATCTCCTCCCTAAGCCTGGATCTGGCTCTTGGAGGAGTCAGCAGTTCTGTGCTGTGGAAGCACGTGGTGTTCACAGAATCATAGAATATCAGGGTTGGAAGGGACCTCAGGAGGTCATCTAGTCCAACCCCCTGCTCAAAGCAGGACCAACCCCAACTAGGTCATCCCAGCCAGAGCTTTGTCAAGCCAGGCCTTAAAAACCTCTAAGGAAGGAGATTCCAACACCTCCCTAGGTAACCCATTCCAGTGCTTCACCATCCTCCTAGTAAAAAAGTTTTTCCTAATATCCAACCTAAACCTCCCCCTCTGCAACTTGAGACCATTACTCTTTGTTCTGTCATCTGCTACCACTGAGAACAGTCTAGATCCATCCTCTTTGGAACCCCCTTTCAGGTAGTTGAAAGCAGCTATCAAATCCCCCCTCATTCTTCTCTTCTGCAGACTAAACAATCCCAGTTCCCTCAGCCTCTCCTCATAAGTCATGTGCTCCAGCCCCCTAATCATTTCTGTTGCCTTTCGCTGGACTCTTTCCAATTTATCCACATCCTTCTTGTAGTGTGGGGCCCAAAACTGGACACAGTACTCCAGATGAGGCCTCACCAATGTCGAATAGAAGGAAATTATCACGTCCCTCGATCTGCTGGCAATGCCCCTACTTATACAGCTCAAAATGCCGTTAGCCTTCTTGGCAACAAGGGCACACTGTTGACTCATATCTAGCTTCTCATCCATTGTAACCCCAGGTCCTTTTCTGCAGAACTACTGCCTAGCCATTCGGTCCCTAGTGTGTAGCAGTGCATGGGATTCTTCCGTCCTAAGTGCAGGACTTTGCACTTGTCCTTGTTGAACCTCATCAGGTTTCTTTTGGTCCAATCCTCTAATTTGTCTCGGCCCCTCTGTATGCTATCCCTACCCTCCAGCGTATCTACCACTCCTCCCAGTTTAGTGTCATCTGCAAACTTGCTGAGGGTGCAATCCACGCCATCCTCCAGATCATTAATGAAGATGTTGAACAAAACCGGCCCCAGGACCAACCCTTGGGGCACTCCGCTTGAAACCGGCTGCCGACTAGACATGAAGCCATTGATCACTACCAGTTGAGCCCAACGATCTAGCCAGCTTTCTATCCACCTTATAGTGCATTCATCCGGCCCATACTTCTTTAACTTGCTGGCAAGAATACTGTGGGAGACCATATCAAAAGCTTTGCTAAAGTCAAGGAATAACATGTCCACCACTTTCCCCTCATCCTCAGAGCCAGTTATCTCCTCATAGAAGGCAATTAGGTTAGTCAAGCATGACTTGCCCTTGGTGAATCCATGCTGACTGTTCCTGATCACTTTCCTCTCCTCTAAGTGCTTCAGAATTGATTTCTTGAGGACCTGCTCCATGATTTTTCCAGGGACTGAGGTGAGGCTGATTGGCCTGTAGTTCCCTGGATCTTCTTTCTTCCCTTTTTTACAGCTGGGCACTACATTAGCCTTTTTCCAGTCATCCGAGATCTCCCACGATCGCCATGAGTTTTCAAAGATAATGGCCAATGGCTCTGCAATCACAACCGCCAACTCCTTTAGCACCCTCAGATGCAGCGCATCCGGCCCCATGAACTTGTGCTCATCCAGGTTTTCTAACTAGTCCCAAACCACTTCTTTCTCCACAGTGGGCTGGTCACCTTCTCCCCATGCTGTGCTGCCCAGTGCAGCAGTCTGGGAGCTGATCTTGTTCGCAATGACAGAGGCAAAAAAAGCATTGAGTACATTGGCTTTTTCCACATCTTCTGTCACTAGGTTGCCTCCCTCATTCAGTAAGGGGCCCACACTTTCCTTGACTTTCTTTTTGTTGCTAACATACCTGAAGAAACTCTTCTTGTTACTCTTAACATCTCTTGCTAGCTGCAACTCCAAGTGTGATTTGGCCTTCCTGATTTCACTCCTGCATGCCTGAGCAATATTTTTATACTCCTCCCTGGTCATTTGTCCAATCTTCCACTTCTTGTAAGCTTTTTTATTGTGTTTAAGATCATCAAGGGCTTCACTGTTAAGCCAACCTGGTCACCTGCCATATTTACTATTCTTTCTACACATCGGGATGGTTTGTTCCTGCAACCTCAATAAGGATTCTTTAAAATACAGCCAGCTCTCCTGGACTCCTTTCCCCCTCATGTTATTCTCCCAGGGGATCCTGCTCATCAATTCCCTGAGGGAGTCAAAGTCTGCTTTTCTGAAGTCCAGGGTCCATATTCTGCTGCTCTCCTTTCTTCCTTGTGTCAGGATCCTGAACTCGACCATCTCATGGTCACTGCCTCCCAGGTTCCCATCCACTATTGCTTCCTCTACTAACTCTTCTCTGTTTGTGAGCAGCAGGTCAAGAAGAGCTCTGCCCCTAGTTGGCTCCTCCAGCTATTGCACCAGGAAATTGTCCCGTACACTTAGGGTGACCAGACAGCAAATGTGAAAAATTGGGACGGGGGTACTAGGAGCCTATATAAGAAAAAGACCAAAAAATCAGGACTGTCCCTATACAATCGGGACATCTGGTCATCCTACCTACACTTTCCAAAAACTTCCTGGGTTGTCTGTGCACCGCTGTATTGCTCTCCCAGCAGATATCAGGGTGATTGAAGTTTCCCATGAGAACCAGGGCCTGTGATCTAGCAACTTCTCTTAGTTGCCTGAAGAAAGCCTTGTCCACCTCATCCCCCTGGTCTGGTGGTCTATAGCAGATTCCCACCACGACATCACCCTTGTTGCTCACACTTCTAAACTTAATCCAGAGACTCTCAGGTTTTTCTGCAGTTTCATACTGGAGCTCTGAGCAGTCATACTGCTCTCTTACATACAATGCAACTCCCCCACCTTTTCTGCCCTGCCTGTCCTTCCTGAACAGTTTATATCCATCCATGACAGTACTCCAGTCATGTGAGTTATCCCACCAAGCAGGGCTGGCGCTTCCATTAGGCGACCCTAGGCGGTTGCCTAGGGCGCCAGGATTCGGGAGCGGCATTTTGTGCGCTCCCCACGGGGCGCGCGGGAGCTTCCGGTTCTGCTCCCGTCGCACCGCTGAAGAAGGACCTTCTGCCGACGTGCCGCGGAAAACAGCGGCAGGCAGTTGAGCAACTCAATGACTGCCGCTGTTGCCTGCGGCATTTTGGTGGAGGGTCCTTCTTCGGTGGCGCAACGGGAGCTGTTTGGCCCCACAAGCCTGGGAGGGGAGGAGAATTAGCGTGGGGGCGGAGTGCTCAGGGGAGAAGGTGGAACGGAGGTGAGCTGGGGCAGGGAGCGGTTCCCCTGCACCCACCCAGCCCCGCTACTTGCTGCAAGCGGCCCTCCCCGCGTCCCCCGGCCCCAGCTCACCTCCACTCCACCTCCTCCCCTCAGCGGGCTTTACTTGGCGCCCTAGGCAGCTGCCTAGTTTGCCTAGTGGTTGCACCGGCCCTGGGCAAGGGGCACAAAGGCAAGGGCCAGCGGAGGCTGCATGTGCATGCAAGGGGAAGCTGCTAGCGCCGCCTCTGCAGGGAGCACTAGCAGGCCTGAAGTGCCCAGCAGGCCCATTGCAAACCAGGTGGAGAACAGGTGTATCTGAGGAGTCAAGGGGCTAAGCACACCGAGGCCTGGTCTACACCTAAAACTTCGCGTGCGCTAGTTACAATGCATAGAGCTGTGAAAAATGTCATGCCCTGTGCGACGTAGTTAGGTCGACCCAACCTGCACTGTAGACGCAGCTAGATGGATGGAAGAATTCTTCCACCTGGGGAGATTCATTAACTACATTGACGGAAACCCCTTTTCTGTCGACATAGGCAGCATGTACACTGCAACACGAGAGTGGCCCCGCTGCAGAGCTGTAGCAGAGACTCACCCGTAGCTACATACTCCCCTCCTTCAGTCCTAATACCAGGTAGCAGTCACTTGCCAGCTACATTCTTGTTCATACAGGATTAGGGTTGTCCCTGCCATGCTCAGCATCTTTGACCCTACATGTGCAAAGCCCTGCATCTGCTCAGTGCAGGATCAAACCTAGAGAAGGAATGGCATCTCTGGCCATTTACCCCGACAAATATACAGCTGGAAACGCTACACAGGCATTGTGAGCTGCTTCACAGACAGTGTGCAATAGAAGGAGCCAGATCCTCAGCTCTTGTAATTGGTGTCGCTTCACAGAACAGCACCGATTTACAACTGCTGACGATGTAGCTCTGGAGCGTCTCCAAAAGGAAATGTGATTTTGTCCCTTCCTGTGCTGCATTCAAACAGGACTTTGGTGGGGGAAGCCGACTGTGGAAAAGTTTTGCTATTGTACCTAAAGGCAAATGTTTTGGCTATGTGCTTCCATCCATCTCGGAGAATTCTGCAGTTACGTCACCCCATTGTTCCTGCGAGTTCCAAGCACATGCCAGCATCTCTTCCTCTCAATGGTTAAACTGTTTTCCTGTTTGTTCCCTCTTCCTTCTAGAGACGACATTTCATGAGAGCTGCACGGGGTGTCTCTTTTCTTAAAACACTTTGTCCCTTTCATCATGTCTGCCTGAAACTCCTTGCAGCAAGATGGGGAAATGTCCTCCTACCACCAGAAGGGAAACGAAAGTCTGGTGCAAGCCAGAGGCAGGAGGCAGAAGCCAAAGTCTGGTGCAAGCCAGTCATGAATTTAGGACCCAGGAGCAGTTTTGCTGGTGGCTTTGTTTAGACACATTCCCCCCGACTCCTTTCCATTGCTCCTCTTAGTGATCTGGGTGCTGGTGAGATTGGCAGTGGTACTTACTATTCACCCATGGAACAGGGGCCATACAGGAAGCAGAAATGTAAGTGTCTCTGTATTTGGGGGTCAAAGAAAGCCATTAGTTCTCAACCTTAAGGCATCTAAAAATTTAACCCTTGGTGACTAACCTGCAATCACACAAGGCATCTGTAGCAAAGCAGGGTATTGACCCTCTCGGCCTCCTGAATCCCAGGGTAACACTATAACCACTAGGATATCCTTCCTCCCAAGTGACAGCCTGGCTCTTGGCATAAAGGAATCCTCTGCTCATTCCTTTAGTAATTGAACCTTTGTAAGCCTCCAGTTCCTGGATCTGTCCGGTATTTCACACAGATGCCTGTAGCATCTACTGTTCTCTTCTGAGTTTTCCGTACCTTAAAGCTCCTCTCTTCCAAACAGTGCTGACATCATCCCTGTAGCCTTTTTTGCGTGTGGATAACTAACATCTTTGGATCCCTGCAGCGTGCTGGCATCCCTGCTTTACCGTCTCCATTTCGAGAATATCTCCGTTCACAGTACAGTGATCAGAATCAGAGGATCATGGAAATTAGAGCCAGGAAAGACGTATTCGGTCATCTAGGTTCTAGTGCGTAGCCTGAATACCTCATACTATCCCCGCCATGGCATCACTCTGCTATTACGCAACACTGGAATTATAATCCGGCGAGTTACATTTAATGCTGCTGTTGTGTTTCCTTATTGCCTTTAGAATGATTATTGCATTTTTGTAAGATTAGATGTCTTAGAAACTTCCCTCCTTTACCTCCGTCGGACTTTCCACGTGTTTGCTTTACAGTGTGGAGTTTTCTGTTACACTCATCTCTTTGTTTTTTCGTTTTCTCTGTTTTCACTAACATTGATGTCAGCTGCTGAGCAGCCCCTCCTCCCTGTCCACCTTGCTACCTTCTCAGCCGCTTTGTCCTTTCCTCCGCCACCTACTGTACAATCTTCCTCTGCCCTCCATCCGCATCTGTTATCTCCTTTCATCCCCAACGCAGCAGACTAAACCGCTCTTAAAGCAGCCCTGTTCTATTCTGCACCACGTACTTGGTCTCTGCTTCTAGGTGAATAATGTGATGTTTTCCCAGCACTATTCATTTGAATTTAAGTCTAACTCTGTTCCTGCTTTGTTCGTGTCCCTTTTGTGTTCATTTCCCATGAAAAATTTTCTTCTCACCGTTGTTCAGTGACGGTACATTTTAAGCTTGCTAAGTCAATTAAACTCCTTCTGCCTCTTGGAAATACCTTACCACAGTTAGCAGGAGTTAATGCTCACACAAATTCCACTCCAAACAGCTCGCCTTGACAGACCCTTAGCTTTCCTCACTTTTCCTTGGGGCTCTTTAGTGCTTGTTACATTTTACTGGTTTATCACACTGACAGCAGCTTGTGTCAATTCATGACAGCGATACAATCAAAACCTAAATATCTTGAGCAAACAGGTAAAAGGTTCACTCCCTTCCTGAGAAACTTTAAAAAATGCCTTCCTGGAGAACTCCCTAGTTTAGCAGGACTGCCAGGTAGCCTCTTCCAAATGCCCAGAGGGATCATAGCTCTTGTTTCTAGGCTTACTCCTGTTCCCAGGGCCTCCCTGCACATCAAGATCTGGGCGCCCAGGATGCTGCTACACTGAATCAGACCACTGGGATCACAGGAAGCTTGGTCCTTGAAGTACATTATCCAATCCCTCTCTGGTATGTCTACACTGCAACTAAAATCCCATGTCTGGCCAGCTGACATGGGCTCACGGGGCTCGGGCTAAGGGACCATTTAACGGCAGTATTGATGTTTGGGCTCATGCTGGAACCCAGACTCTAGGACCCTGGGATGTGGGAGGGTCCCAGTGCTCAGGCTGCAGCCCAATCCTGAACATCTACACTGCAATTAAAAATACCCCTGTCCCGAGCCCTGTGAGCTGTGGCAGCTGGCACAGGCCAGCTGCGGGTGTCCAATTGCAGTGTAGACATACACCTCAGCAAGGGTTGGGAAGGACGTCAGGATATGTTTTTAAGACATCGTCATCTTGTATAAAATCAGTTATTTCCCGTTTCAAGGGCCTTGCCCTTTTTCGAGCCTCCTGCCATGACTAAGGAACCTTTAGTTAAAGGGCGTTTGGGGCCAGCCTCATTCCCAGCTTGTGTCTAGTAGGCTGCTCAGCTCTCAGCTGCAGTTTGACGAGGAGCGACTTGCTCGTTCCACCTTGTTTTCGGATGGGCTTTATGAGAGAGTCTAAAACTCCTTTTACCCATGAGAATGACTACGTGATTTGTATCACCTGGGAAGTGCTGGAGCTGGTCGGCGTGTCCTGCAGGTCATGTCTCTACCAGGAAAAGAAGAATAAATCTGTGGGCTGGGCCCAGTTTTTAAAAAACATAGTGTGGCCTAACACATATTTACCAGGCTGTGCTTGGTCTATATGGACCATAAGCTTGTTAAGTGCACTGTAAAAAAGTGTTAATTTAAGGTAGCTTTAACTAGCTTTTCCCCAGGGCTCACTTGTCCAAGTGAAGTGTCTGAAATTCATGTTAGGATGAACCTTCATTTAAAACATAGGAACTGCACTGAATCGGGTACCCAAGGGAGGCCTCTTAGAGGACGGTGACAGAGGATATTGATCGCGCTGGCATCACCTGTGAAGAAATACCACAACTAGCGAGCAACCATAATCAATGGAGGAACTGCCTGATGTGTCTGTGACACAGGAGGTGTACGCCCCCACCCCCAGAACTCCCCCAGACTCCCTAGTGATCAGTGTTGCCAATTTATTTGTTTTCAAACCCTCTCTGTAATTTCAAAGACCCCCCCCCATTTCAATTCCTGGGGAAACCACTTAAGGTAACACAGAGATCATGTAGTGGATGTGGGGACTGGGATTCACAGTCACAGGGTATGTCTACACTACGGGATTATACCGATTTTACAGAAACCGTTTTTTTAAAACAGATTGTATAAAGTCGCGTGCACGCGGCCACACTAAGCACATTAATTCGGCGGTGTGCATCCACGTACCGAGGCTCGCGTCGATTTCCGGAGCGTTGCACTGTGGGTAGCTAGCTCATAGCTATCCCATAGTTCTTGCAGTCTCCCCTGCCCCTTGGAATTCTGGGTTGAGATTCCCAGTGCCTGATGGGGCAAAAAACATTGTCACGGGTGGTTCTAGATACAGCCTCACCCCTCCCTCCGTGAAAGCAGCAGACAACCGTTTCACACCTTTTTTCCTGGTTGAACTGTGCAAATGCCATAGCACAGCAAGCATGGACCCTGCTCAGCTCAAGACAGCAATCATGGACGTTGTAAACACCACGCGCATTATCGTGCAGTCTATGCTGAACCAGGACCTGCAAAACCAGGTGAGGAGGAGGCGGCTATGGCAGTGCAGCGACGAGAGTGATGAGGACATGGACACAGAATTCTCTCAAACCGCGGGCCCCTGCGCTTTGGAGATCCTGCTGGTAATGGGGCAGGTTCTAGCCATTGAACGCCGATTTTGGGCCCAGGAAACAAGCACAGACTGGTGGGACTGCATAGTTTTGCAGGTTTGGGACGATTCCCAGTGGCTGCGAAACTTTCGCACACGTAAGGGCACTTTCATGGAACTTTGTGACTTGCTTTCCTCTGCCTTGAAGCGCCAGAATACCAAGATGAGAGCAGCCCTCACAGATGAGAAGCGAGTGGCATTAGCCCTCTGGAAGCTTGCAACGGCAGACAGCTACCAGTCAGTCTGGAATCAATTTGGAGTGGGCAAATCTACTGTGGGGGCTGCTGTGATGCCAGTAGCCAAAGCAATCATTAAGCTGCTGCTATGAAAGGTAGTGACTCTGGGAAATGTGCAGGTCATAGTGGATGGCTTTGCTGCAATGGGATTCCCTAACTGTGGTGGGGCGATAGATGGAACCCATATCCCTATCTTGGCACTGGAGCACCAGGGCACCCACTACATAAACCACAAGGGGTATTTTTCAATGGTGCTGCAAGCACTGGTGGGTCACAAGGGACATTTCACCAACATCCACGTGGGATGGCCAGGAAGGGTTCATGACGCTCGTGTCTTCAGGAACACTACTCTGTTTAAACGGCTGCAGCAAGGGAATTACTTCCCAGACCAGAAAATAACAGTTGGGGATGTTGAAATGCCTGTCGTTATCCTGGGGGACCCAGCCTACCCCTTGATGCCATGGCTCATGAAGCCATACACAGGCAGCCTGGACAGTAGTCAGGAGCTGTTCAACTACAGGCTGAGCAAGTGCAGATTGGTGGTAGAATGTGCCTTTGGCCGTTTAAAGGCGCGCTGGCGCACATTACTGACTCGTTCAGACCTCAGCCAAACCAATGTCCCCATTGTTATTGCTGCTTGCTGTGTGCTCCACAATCTCTGTGAGAGTAAGGGGGAGACCTTTATGGCGGGGTGGGAGGCTGAGGCAAATCACCTGGCCGCTGATTACGCACAGCCAGACACCAGGGCGATTAGAAGAGCACAGCAGGAAGTGCTGCGCATCAGAGAAGCTTTGAAAACGAGTTTCATCACGGGCCAGGATATGGTGTGACTGCTGTGTTTGTTTCCCCTTGATGAACCCCTGCCCCCTTGATTGACTCATTCCCTGTAAGCAACCCACCCTCCCCCTTCGATTACAGCTTGCTTAAGGAAATAAAGTTACTACAGTTTAAAAATTCATTATAAAAAGAGGGAGAGAACTGACAAGGTAGCCCGGGTGTGGTTTGGGAGGAGGATAGGAGGGAAGGAAAAGGCCACTTAAAAAATTTCAAAATAATGACAGTCTTTTGGTTGGGCTGTCCACGGGGGTGGAGTGGGCGGGTGCACGGAGCCTCCCCCCCACGCGTTCTTACACGTCTGGGTGAGGAGGATGTGGAACATGGTGAGGGTGGTTATACAGGGGCTGCAGCAGCACTCTGTGATCCTGCTGCTGTTCCTGAAGCTCCACCATATGCCGAAGCATGTCAGTTTGATCACGCAGCAGCCCCAGAGTTGCATCCCGCCACCGCTGATCTTCCCGCCACCACCTCTCATCTCGAGTGTCCCTCCTGTCCTCACGTTCACTGGCATCTTTCCTGTAATTTGATACCGCGTCCTTCCACTCATTCAGATGAGCTCTTTCATTGTGGGTCACTTCCATGATTTCCGAGAACATTTCGTCTCGCGTCTTTTTTTCCCACCACCTTATCTGATATAGCCTTCGGGATGGAGTAGGGAGGCTTGAAAAATTTGCAGCTGCATGAGGGAGGGAAAAAAGGGAGAGAAGTATTTAAAAAGATACATTTTACAGAACAATGCTTATACTCTTTCACGGTGAACAACACTATTCACCTTACATAGCACATGTGATTTCACTACAAGGTCGCATTTTGCATCTTAATATTGAGTGCCTGCGACTCTGGTGTTAGAGATCTCACAGACGCAGGTCCGGGCAGCAGAATTCGGCTTGCATGCTGTCATGGTAAGCCATTGTCTTTCGGCTTCTGCAGCCTTCATATATCCAGCGCCCTCCTTTACCAAATAGCAAGCAAAGCCCGTTCAGTGCTGCTCCTTTCCTGTTAACATGCAGCAGCAGAAACCACCACCCCCCATCCAATTCTCTGGGATGATCGCTTTACCCCACCGCGTGGCTGGTATCATGGAAGATCACTGCTAAACCATACGCAGCTAGGCTTTGTCATGCAATACCAGATTACTTGCTACATGCATGGCGTGGTCAAGCATCCTACCATGGAGGACGGAATAAAGCAGCGCTGCCCAGAAACCTTCTGCAAAGGCTTTTGGAGTACCTCCAGGAGAGCTTCATGGAGATGTCCCTGGAGGATTTCCGCTCCATCCCCAGACATGTTAACAGACTTTTCCAGTAACTGTACTGGCCGCGAATGCACCCCAAGTCCTCAGGGCAAATTAATCATTAAAAAACGCTTGCTTTTAAACCATGTTTTATATTTACAAAGGTACACTCACCAGAGGTCCCTTCCATGGCTTCATTGTCTGGGATAGTGGCTTGGGAGGGCTGGGAGGGTAATTCCATCAGGGTGAGAAAAAGCTCCTGGCTGTTGGGGAGAACGGAGTGCTGTGTGCTCTCTGCAAGCTCATCCTCCTCTTCCTCCTCCTCATCTTCCCCGCCCGCAGAATCCTCAGCCATGGCTGCGATTACCACCCCCACCTTGGAATCCACAGACAGGGGTGGGGTAGTGGTGGTGGACCCCCCTAGAATTGCATGCAGCTCAGCGTAGAAGTGGCATGTTTTCGGCCCTGCCCTGGACCTTCCATTTGCTTCTCTGGTTTTCTGGTAGGCTTGTCTGAGCTCTTTAACTTTCACACGGCACTGTACTGAGTCCCTGGTGTGGCCTCTCTGCATCATGGCCTTGGAAATTTTTTCAAATGTTTTTTCATTTAGTCTTTTGGAACGGAGTTCTGTTAGCACGGAATCCTCTCCCCATGCAGCGATCAGATCCAGTACCTCCCGTGCGGTCCATGCTGGAGCTCTTTTTCGATTCTCAGGAGACTGCATTGTTACCTGTGCTGATGAGCTCTGCGTGGTCACCTGTGCTGGTGAGTTCTCCACGCTGGCCAAACAGGAAATGAAATTCAAAAGTTCGCGGGGCTTTTCCTGTCTACCTGGCCAGTGCATCCGAGTTCAGATGGCTTTCCAGAGCGATCACAATGGTGCACTGTGGGATACTGCCCGGAGGCCAATACCGTCAAATTGCGGCCACACTAACCCTAATCCGACATGGCAATACCGATTTGAGCGCTACTCCCCTCGTCGGGGAGGAGTACAGATATCGGTATTAAGAGCCCTTTATATCAATATAAAGGGCTTCATTGTGTAGACGGGTGCAGGGTTAAGTTGGTTTAACTCTGCTAAATTCGCTATAAACACGTAGTGTAGACCAGGCCACAGCTTTGCTTCCTTACACCTGATTTTGCCAAGAGACCAGACCCCACAGGCTGTAAACTTCTCTCTCTTCTTCCATGTCCTCTTCTGCTGGTAGTACAGACAGTATTGCTAGGAGAGGAAATCCTGGCCTCATTAATAAATATTCTTATCTACTGACGCATGTGTGTGCGCGCACCACTGCCTTCTGGCCAGAGTAAGACCAGCTCAGCAGTGTCATAGCCCCAATTCTGCTCTCACAAGAGATTTGCCTTTGGCTCAGGCATTAGGGGGGTTGAGCTTTTGCAGCAGGACTGGAATGCTCTCTCTAGGAGGTGGGCTGGCTTAGCTGTGATGGAGGACAGCTGGGTTCTAGTCCTGGCTCTGTCACAACCACCCGGTGTGACTTCTATGCCTCAGTTTCCTGGCTGCAAACCAGGCATGATAATAGCGCCCGGTCCCTGAGACCTCAGCCATGAATGTGACTAGAGTCTGTACTTTAGCAAAGCAAAGGAAAGCCCTTCTGATGCTCTTCGTGAGGGCCAGGGGCTGTCTACTAACTGGGTGGCCACCGATGTGTTTTGCTCAGTTATGGGCCCGTCTCTTTCCCGATGGCTCCAGTTCGGCTCCACCTGCTGGCCACATCTGCGAGCGGCCTCCTTCCTTCCCCCTGGATTACAGCATCATGCAACAATGAGGCTCCATCGTACATGCCTTTGCCTCAATTCAAAAGGATCCAAAGGTGAAGTCATGAGAGATGAAGGAACTAGTCCAGCCAACCTGCCCCAGAGCAAGGACCTTCCCCAGACCGGGGGAGGCTTCACCGGACACAGGGAAAACCAGCTCCAGCTCCGGATTGCGTCTCCAGGCTCTGAACACTCAACAGCAGCCAGGGAATTTATCCCCCCTCCCCTTGTTTGTCTGTGGTTTGCACGATCGTTTATCGTGTCTCTTGGGGGGGGGGGGGCGCTGCTTATTTCAGACCCCAAAGGTCTCGCGCCTCCCCCCTCTCTCGGACTGGCTGGCTCCCCCCGGCCTCCCCGCACAGACAGTTAGGGGATGTCACAACCACGTTCATTAAAAATGCAAATCAGCTCCCTAAAGACCTGACTGAACAGGTCCCCGTGTCGCTTGTGGCTCTCCCTGGCGTACCTGTGATCTGCCCTCCTGCCTCCCCAGGGCCTGTCTCTGCTGCTCGGCAGCACCGGGGCGAAACCTGCTCCCTGCGCCGAGCTCCACAGAGCGGGGGGCCGGGCTGCCCCCTCTGCCCCCCCCAGCCCCGGAGCCCTGCCCCGCTCAGCCCCGACCCCCTGCCCCCACCAGCCCGGAGCCCTGCCCCCCTCATCCCCGACCCCCTGCCCCCACCGGCCCGGAGCCCTGCCCCCCTCAGCCCCTGACCTCCTGACCCCCCTCGCCCCGGAGCCCTGCCTCCCTGAGCCCTGCCCCTCCCGGGCCAGGCAGCCCCAGAGCCCTGCCCCTGCACCCCTCAGCCCCGGAGCCCTGCACATCTCAGCCCCTGACCTCCTGTCCCCACTAGCCCCGGAGCCCTGCCTCCCTCAGCCCTGCTCCCTCCCCCGGGCCCACCAGCCCCGGAGCCCTGCCCGCCCCACGTCCGGCAGCCCCGGAGCCCTGCCCCCCTGCCCCCACCAGCCCCGGAGCCCTGACCCCCTGCCCCCACCAGCCCCGTAGCCCTGCCCCCCGTAGCCCTGAACCCCTGAGCCCCAGACCTCCTGTCCCCACCAGCCCCGTAGCCCTGCCCCCCGGAGCCCTCACCCCCTGCCCCCCGGGCCCGGCAGCGGGCCGAGGCTGGGGAGCTGCACAGAGCTACGGGCAGCCCCAGCCCCACGTGTGCGCTGGTGGCCCCGGTGTCAGGGCGCGGTGGGCGCTGCGCTGCGCTGCGCTCGGCCCCCCCACCCCGGGCGGGCCCAGCTGGACTCGGGCCGCGGGGCTGCGGGTCCCCCCGGGCTCCACGCGCCCGGGGCCGGGCAGCGCGCCGTGTCCGCGCGGGGAGGGGGGGAGCGGGCTGCCGCAGCTGGCTCGCCGCCTAGTTTCTGGTTTTGTTTTCATCTGCCCCCGTCCCATGCTGGGGGGCGGGTCCGGGGCGTGACGCGGCGGCCAGCGGCGCTATAAAGCACCTGCCCGGTGCGGCTCCGGCTCCAGGAGAGCGCCTGGCCGTGCTGGGGAAAGCAGCCCTCAGCGTCCCCGCTGGTCCAGGCGTAACCCCGCCACAATGGTAAACCGCCCCGCAGGCTTCTTTTCTCTTGCCATCACCCTTTGCATCCTGCTGGGAGAAGGTGAGACCCCTCCTGTTTCTCTTGCACGTTTTTTTTAAAGGGGGGTTTCATTGTTGTGCTGGGTTTTGGAAGATGCCGCTGCAGAGAAAAGTTGCACCTCCGGGCAGGTGTGCTGGGGATGAGTCCTCCTGGCTCAGACTCTGAGCCTGCCAGCTGCTTGCCAGAGCAGCGTGAAGTTTCACGTCACCAGAGCAGATCCCCCTCGCTGCCTGTGTAGCTGCTTTCCGCTCCTCTATGGAGCTAGGCGTTAGGGTGCATTGTGAGATGGGGGAGACTCTTGCTAACCCCCCTTGCAATTGTCCACCCCAGACCGTGTTTCTTAGGCGGTCAGCCTGCACATTGCATTTGCACCATTTCCTCCCTTGGATTGAAATCTGTCTGCTTGTGTGCACTAGTGACACGGCAGAGTGCCTGCTTTAGTGCCTGGCACGGAGAACTTGCACATGCAGATTGCAGTCATAGCTTGATAAGAGGCCAAGACAGGAAAAAAATAAATAAACATGCAGCCCGCAACCATGTGTTGAAGGCATGTGCAGGGAGATAGCTGCCTGGCAGTGTTTTTGTTTGTGGGCAGATAAATAACCTGTGCAATTTGCCAGCAAGTTGGACTGCCTGGCATTGCCAGAAAAAGCAAAAGGTGCCATAGCAGAGCCACTCTACCTTCACAATCCCTAGTTGCTCCAGGTTTTCTAGCAAACTCCCTTGCTGAGTTATGCAAGTGCTTTTATGATAGTACTGCCTAATCAGCAAGGCTGCACCTACTGTAAAACTGCCCTGGAAATTGAAATCAACTTAATCCTTGATAGAGGTGTAATTGCAGCGTTTACATACCATTGTGCATTCCAGAGCTCTTAACCCTATAGCTTGACTGATCCATTTTTCTTCCCTCCGCTGCAGGTATGGGCCGTCCTCCCCTTGAGTCCCACCTAGCCGCAACCAGCAGCAGGCACCCCAGGACGAAGAGGTGTTCCTGCAACAGCTGGCAGGACAAGGAGTGCATTTACTTCTGTCACCTGGATATTATCTGGGTCAACACCCCAGGGTGAGCACGAGCGCAGCAGTTCTGGAGAATGTTGCTGATAATTAATAAGTAAATGATTGATCTAAAAGCAGGGATTTCTCTGTCTGGTAGTTGTTGTTGGCCAAGGTTTTTTTCTGGGGGCGGGGGGTGAGCTGGGGATAGAGTGAATCCCAGTTTCTGTGTGTCACAGTTGCAGATAACAGTGCAGATAGGAACACTAGAAAAGGACAACTCCTGTTTCCTCTAGGGATTACAGCCCCTTGCTTCATGTTGTCACCAAACAGGGTGAAAGCTCAGGAAGTCAATCCCCTTGTGACTGTATTTCTCTCCCCCCCCCCCCCCATATTTATACTAAAAAACCCCTTCAAATTGCCACCATTAAAAAAATGTGGCAATTACAACTTGCCACAAACTTTTTTTCTTTTACATCTGTTACTCCAAACACTCCTTTTAAGATGCCAGTATTTCTAATGGGGCTTGGCATTAAGAACCTGTGGCTGGGAAGCAGTGCTCTTTTCAGACCCGTGGCTGCCACCTTTATATCCAATCCCAACAGACGTTCTCATTCAGGTGTGGTTATAATTACGCCTGCTAATGTACAATCATTAGTAACAACTTGCTCTGAAAATAGCTGCAGTCTCTGCCATTCCCAAACTCTGGGAGGAGTTTGGAGGTGATGGGGGGCGGGTTGTTATCAAAGCTGGAAAGGGAATGAACACGCGTCAGCTATAAAAGTTTGCTGTGATCAGAGGAAGCTGTTAGAGCCCTAAGACAGTTTAACTTGTAACACGTCCTGCACATACAGAACTGTTTTGTGTCTTTGTGGGAATGAGGCCCCCCGCTTGAGCCTCTTGCTGCTTGGGAAACTGGGCATTGGAAACTCAGATGAATGGAAGGAGGCTGAACTGCCTCTGCAGTTAAACTTTGCCTGCTGAATAATCACTGTTGCGTGGGAATGTTTCCGAGTGACTTCAAGGAGGATAAACCCCACTTGCAGTCCAGTACTTGCTGGCTGATGCTGGTCCAGGCTACCGATAAGGGTGGTGGGAGGAAAAGTGGTGGATGGGAGGCAAGAGCTGAATTTTATAGGCTTTAGAAATATCATTGGTCTCTACAGATGGCTTTTTTTATTATGGCTTGGCTGCCTCCCAAGCCTGCGTTGTAAATCTGTTTGCTAATAAAGAGTAGTCGCTTATTTGATTTCTTTTGCTTTAACAGACAAACTGCTCCCTATGGCTTGGGAAGCCCGCCAAGGCGTCGCAAGAGATCACTGAACAGGTGTGAGTGCTCGCACTCCAAGGACAGCATCTGTGCTACCTTCTGCCAGGCAAAGCGTTGGTGAGCCCAACAGGTCCCTGGGATGGGTCTGGGAAAGGGCTGATACCACCCCCCCCCCCGTCTATCCCAGTGCAGGTCAAGGGATGCTTTGCAAAGGAGTGGTTGAGATTCCAGGCTCCGAGTGAGGAGATGAACTAATTCCTTAGACTTCCCGATGGCTGCACTGTTCTCTGGCAGCATCTGGAACTTGTCTAGTGGCTTTTACACGCTCCCAGAGAAGCCCTGGCATAGGGTCACAAGCATGTTTCTGTTCATACAATAGTCTCCTTACTGCTTGGTAGAAAACAATGTTACCTCTGTCGCTGTGGTGGCAGCACATGTGAGGCAGTGCTGGCTTGTGTAGTGGTGGAGTGATGCCGATCACATGGGAGGGGGTGAGCAGAACCACCCTGAGGCGCACGGGAGGGTTATCCAGAGACTCACACTCCTAGGGGCAGTAGCTTCCTTCGGGTGTGTTGCAGGGGAGGAGAATGAAAGTCGTCCATTGAAGGAGCACCTGCTTTTCTTACCTCTCAGAAGAGCTAGATCTAGATTTTTAAAAAGCTGCTTGTTTTTTCTGCTAGCTTCTCTTGGGGGAAATCCAGATATAAATATTCACTCTCCCCTCAGCCCATTCTGCCCTGGAATGGAGCTGGCTTGGAGATACTAAAATCTTCTGCTATGCGAATGCATGTGTGCTAGCAGCCAATGTTCAGAAGCATAAAGCCTGCTGCAGGAAGCGTGTACTGTACTGTACTGTAGGCAGTCATTGTGGGATTGTAGTCTGAAGTGGGACAACTTAAAAGCAATATAAGGATGTGCTTAAATTGCCAAGTGCTAGAAAGGGCCACGGTCTTTCACTTGCTATCTAACAAATCCTCAGAAATAAAACTGGCTAGAAATATTTCCAGGGAATGGAGTGGGATCTGAAAGGAAAGGGAGTCTAACAGTGACACTGCAAGCTGCTGCCAGAAATGGCAGGGGGTTAGTGCTTTCAGCCCTCTAATAGAGCGATGTGCTCCTTCCACTCCACATGTTCTCTCCTTGCTGAAAGTGAGGGGCTAACGTGCTTGTGTTGTCTTGGCTTTCAGGTATCTTGGGAACCTTAAGCTCCCACCGAGCCGTGGCGTATAGGTAAAGAGTCTCCACAACAGTGACCTGAAGCATCCAGAAACTGATCTTCTGAGAGCCTGATGGTAAGAATTCCATTTCAACTGGATCTAAATACGTAAGGCCTTGCCACCCTGCTCCCCAAAAGTAATTGCCCTATAAGCATGTGAAATCCCACAGGATTGATTCCAAGACTAGCTTTTACTCAAATTTCAGCTTTTCCAGTTCAGGGACACTGAAAACTTCTGATAACTGACACTAAACCGAGAATAGGAGACTAGGGGGGTGCAGGAAACCCTTTTGCCCACCTCCCACTCACCAACACAGGATTGTGGTATTGTGCAGGTCACAATTCTCAGGACTTTCCCATCTTCTGCCATGCAAAAGAACTTAGCAGACATCATGTAGATGTCAAAGGACACTGGCTGGCCCTGGAGATGAGGAGGGTAACAGATGAGATGCTGAGTGTTTGGTCTCTTTTGTTTACAGGGACTTTGTCTCTAATGCCCAGCTCCCTGGATGGCAGCACCGCTCCCAGAGGAAAGTTCAACCAGCAGCCTTGCCTGGAAGAAAGACGGAACGGGTAAAAATCCTGTTTCCTGGAATAATTTGAAGTCCTGTGGATGCCACTGGCTCTTGCCATGGGTGCCTGAAAGAGAAGAAGGAAAGACCATGCAGGAAAAGCCTGGGCCAAATGGAAAATCAGGAGAGGTAGAAGAAGCAGAGGTGGCAGCAATCCTGCTGAGCAGTGCTCAGCACTCCAGAGACTGCTGTAAAGGGAAAACAGGATCTCCTTTTATGTGGTCATGGACACGTTGTGAAGGTGTGATCTAGCCTGTTGGATCAGGATGGGGTTTTATTGGTAAAATACCAGCAGATTCCACACTGGATTCTGACCGTGGTCGGCACTGTCTCTGCAATCCATGCACTTAGGCATAGAAAAAGCCATGTTCGATTCTGAACTTGGCAGCACCAAAAAAATCCTGTATTGGAGGCCTGGTCTACTGTGCCTTGAACCATGTTTGAACAGGGTTCCAGCTCAGCTGCTTTGAAACGTGGTTTCGCTGGCCATTGTGTAGACACAGACTGATTGGCGCTTTGCCTCCTTGGGCTTGTCATCTTAGCACTTTGTCTTTGACAGGGCAGTAAAGAGGAAAATCAGATGTGCGTTAAATTGGGATTCCCATGTAACAAATACCATTGTACTGGTATAGCTAACCAGGCTCTGGCTTTCTCTTGCAAGCCATTTGCTTGAGGTCCCTTCTCCATGAGTGGCTCAAGTGTAGACCGAGAATAGCCTGTTTAAATCTGAACCTGTGTTAAATCCAAGCCCTGCACATCAGGCTCTGCAGCAAGTGGGTGGGGAAACTTAAGTAGAGCTGCATTTCCTTTGTCTCATCTATTGCTGATGGAAGTGGTGCAGGTCACGTTAGTTACATGGGGAGCGGGAACTCAGAGCCAAACTACTAGTCCCAGCAAGTGCGGAGGTGTGAATGCGTCTCCTGTCCTTAGACATGTAATTAGCTCTTAACTTAGCCCTCCCAGCTTGCTGATATGCACAGAACACTCCACTAAAGGAGACGCTAGTGGGGAAGTAGCACTTGCTTGCTGCTTCACTTAGTGACAGGCTGAAAGGGACAAATGATGCCATGCCATGCGTGGCTCATGGGAAAGGTAGATCCCCCCCCTAACTTGGATACAGGGTACATTAGCCAGGGAGCAGATGGGTGTCCAAGATGTGAAGTGAAAGCCCATTGAGATGAGAGCACAGTACCTCTCTGCATTGGGAAGAGCTGTCCTTGCCAGTCAGGCTTCTTTCAAGAGGGATGGGCTTAGACAAAAACCAGGATCATGGCCACGTACAGTCCTGGAGCGCTATAATGCCACTGGCCCTCCGGGAGGAATTCCACTGAAGAACACCGGGTTCATGCTCTGGAAGATCCTCTTGCCAGACTGCTGAAATGTCAAGGGGGCGGCTGGGCTTGTATCACAAATGCTCTTCGATTTTCCCAGCGTAGAACTTCTGTTCCAGAGCCTGGCTGCAAAATATTCATCTAGTTAGTGCAGATACACCAACACTCCTGAAATCACTGCTGGAATCTCAACCCTGGCTGCGTCCTCACTATTCCACATGAGCACTTAAAAAGGCTGTTGTTGGACTGAACCATCTCCTTGTTGTAGTCTAGTCCCATTGGACATGAAAACACTTCCTCAGTTTTGTTTTGAGAAATAGAACAATGAGACCAGCTAATCCATGTATCCTGTGTAGAACATTAGAGAGAAAAATCATCTGGTGTTTAGAGCTGAAGAGAAAAAGCATGTGGTGGTTTTTTTGTTTCCCTCCTCTCCCTTCTGAAGGTGTAAGTCATCCTGACGAGATTTGATAAATTCCTGGTTGAAAGGAAAACTTCGCACACTGTTTAATGTTTTGAGTTGTGTAATTTAAACTCAAACTACTGGTCTAAATTGTTCGGTGTGTCTTTGTGTAATGTCCCGTCTTGGAATGGAGTAATTTATAGCATGCACCTGCTGTGTGCAGCATCCCAACATTTCAGTATATTTATTTTAACCTATTTTTAGACAGCAATTTGCAAATATGTAAACATTAATTTGTAATAAATGATGCAAAAGGTGACATTTCTGATTTCTTCCTCCACCCTCCCAAAGCTGGATAGCCGGTGAAGTGTGGGAAAAGACAGGGGTGTGTGATAGTGGGAGGGGTGGTGGGTGTGGTCAGAAGGCAGCTGGATTTGTTGTTTCCCAAAGTCTTGGAACAGAGAAATGAATGAGTCTGTAGAGATGGGCAGGGATTAGGGGGTGGGTTTTGGTCTTACCAAAGCTCATGGGACATGTTTCACTTCAAGGTGGGCCCCATTTAGCTGAGACCTTAAAAGCCTGAGATGGTGCCGATATAACTGGCCCTCCTCTGGCTGGTGTTTGTCAGGAATGTCACTGTGGGCTAGATTCTAACAGTCACAACCATCCAAGGCTTGCACTGGGCTGGGTGCAGTAGCCAGGAGTCCTGGAAGCAAGGATCTAGACTCTGATCTGCTGTTACAGTGATGGTACTGTGAACAGACCCTGGGGCCATAAATTATCTTGAAGAATGCTATGAACATGGATGGGGTGTTAATGAGACCAAAGGAACTAGCACTCCCTCCTCTCACCTGTAGACTTGCTTTTTTTTTTTTGTTTAAAAATGAACCCATCCATCTGACACTCTGTGCAGACAGATGGCAGGTTATAGATAATAAAACATACCAATGAGTGTGCTAGAGTGTGAAACCAACCCAAAGTGCATGGGCAGCAGGTATTAAAGGCCAACCACCCCCCATCCCCAACAGCCTGTATTGCCCTGCCCACATTCTGTCCCCTGGTCCCTTCCTGCTGCTCTTTCCTTTCCCTGCATCTGGGACCCCAGGCCAAATAATGCTGGGGGCAGGGCCCTCCCACTTTTCACTGGGATGGACCCCACCCCCCAAGTGGGATTCTCCCATCACTCATTCAGCCTCCTCCCTGAAAACCTTCAAAGAAAAAAAGGTTGCCCACATGCTGTAGCTGCCTGTGTTTGTTGCTGATGTCAGGGTTACTGAATGAGGAAGCTGAAGTTTCCGTGGTTTCTTTCGTTTGTTCCTCTGGAATGATTTCCACATCACTTGGAATGTCTTTTGTGGCAGTCTTTGTCAGGCCTAGCCTTTATTTGTCTTTCTTTTATCATAGAACAAGTGTGATCCTAGGCAGGTTGAGAATGGGATTGCTTCCCCATCCCCAATGGGAATGAAACCTGCCCCTTTCAGAGCAGCCCAAGGTCCTGCTCAGTGTCCCAGCTAATAAATGGAAGGGAGAGTATCTCTGCCCCTGGAAGTCTAGCTATAAATGTGCTCTAGCTCACATGAGGATATGGGGGAAGTTTGCTGCAGGTGGCAGACAGAGCTATCATAACAGGCTCTTCTGGCCATAATATCTACAATTGGAAAAGGAATCAATCCCTCAATAGGATTTGAATGGTCACAGCTCTCTACACACAGCTGGGGAAGCTTATCACTGAGCCCTCTGGCAGGAGGGGCTGATACTAAACACTTCTGATAGCTTCATCTGGGTGTCCAAAATCTGAGGCAATCCAATGTCCTTGGCCACTGTGACAAACCTTAGGCCAGCATCTCAGCTGGGGCCTGAGCTAATGACCATGAACATCTTCCAGTGACTTCAAAGGGCATTGGATAAGGCTTCTGGTGGAAAACAGCATTGCTCCATTGACTTCCATGGAGCTACACCAGCTTACACACTGACCCCTTGTTCATAGTTTCTACTAACAAGCTAATGTAGAGAACCTGATGAAGAGAGAGCTTAATAATATTTTATGTAGAGTCAAAAATGAATACTATTTCCACTTAAATGTATTACATGCCAAAACACAGAATAGGGCAGGTGGATCAACCAAAGAATATTTTTGAAAGTTCCATTCATAAAAGAAATAGAACAAAATAATGAAACTTCAATAAGGGGAAAATCCCAATAGAGCAGATGTTTTCCCAACCCCATTTCTTCCTTCAGTGTGAGTGACGGAGAGTGCCTGTCCTACAGACCATCTTTTAGAAGAATAATTGTTTCTCATGATTAATACCTCCTATGCATTAGGAACTCTCCTGCCTAGTGCGGGAATTTTGATTTTTTTTCCAGTGGGAGACTCTGTATGACTCATTTCTGATTAGCCTGCAGGCAGCTGAATACCTTGTGCACTCAGGCAGATTCTGATGCCCTTATACATGTTGGACAAAACTTTATTCCACATTCCTTCCAATGGGATATTTATGGAATGAGGAACTTATTCAGCATGAGTAAGGAGGGGAGCCTGTAGCCCTCGGAATGAAACCTGATCATTTTATTTAGAAGCCATTCAAGCTGCATCAGAAATACATCGATTCTAAGGCCTCAAGAGACCACTACAACTATCTAGCCTGACCTCCTGTGTAATACAGGCTGTATGCCTTCCCCTCCTAAGTCCCGTTTGAACTAAACAGAGCTTGTAGAAAAAGATCTAATCTCTATATAAAATTGCCAGTGATAGAGAATCTACCTCAACCCTTGGCAAATTGTTCCAATCGTTATTTTCCCTTCACTGTTAAAAAATTTCATTTTATTTCCAGTGTGAATTTGTTCAGCTTCAACTTCCAGCCACTGGATCTTGTTAGACCTTTGTCATCTAGACTAAAGAGCCCATTACCAAATATTTGCAGGTATTTCCAGCCTATGGTCAAGTCACCCCTTAACCTTCTCTTTGTTAAGCTAAGTAGATTGAGCTCCTTGTGTCTAGCACTGTAAGGCAGGTTTTCTAACCCTTTAATCGTTCTCTTGGCTCTTCTCTGAACCCTTTCCAGTTTATCACCATTCAGATTGTGTGTCCAGACAGAGTATTCTCAGAGAGGTTGCACCAGTGCTAAATACAGAGGTAAACTAACCTCTCTAATATTCAAGATTCCCTTGTTTAGGCATCCAAGGATTGCATAAGTCCTTTTGGCCAGAGCATCTCACTGGCAGCTCATGTTCAGCTGATTGTCCGCCACTGCCCTCAAATCCTTTTCAGTCCCTACTTTCCAGGATTGTCTCCCATTCTGTAAGTATGGCTTGTATTCTTTGTTTCCAGATATATACATTTACATTCAGACTTATTAAAATGCATATTGTTTGCTTGTACCCAGTTTACCAACTGATCAAGATAGTTCTGTGTCAGTAACCTGTCCTCTTAATTTTTACCACTCCTCCAACTTTTGTGTCATCTGCAAACTTTATCATTGATGAGTTTATGTTTTCTTCCAAGTCACTGATAAAAAGTCTTAGAGCACAGGGCCAAGACCCTATCCCCGTAGGACCGTATTGGAAATACACTCAGTCTATGATGATTCCCTGCTTACCTATCAGCTAGTTTTTAATCCATTTAATGTGTGTCGTATTACGTTTGTATTGTTCTAGTTTTCTTAATCAAAATGGCAAAACAGTACCAAGTCAATGCCTTACCGAATTCTATGTATGTTACATCAACACCATTACTGTTATCAACTAAACTTGGAATCGCATCAAAAAAAGATCTCAAGTTAGTTTGACAGGATCTATTTGCTATAAACCCATGTCGACTGGCATTAATTATATTACCCTCCTTTAATTATTTATTAATTGAGTCCCGTATCAGCTGCACCATTATCTTTCCTGGGATTGATGTCAGTTTGACAGGCCTCTAATTACCTAGGTCATCCTGTTTACCCCTTTTAAATTTTGGCAAAACATTAGCTTTCTTCCAGTTTTCTGGCACTTCTCCAGTGTTCCAGACTTCAAAATCCAAGAAAATCAACATTAATAGTCCTGTGATCTCCTCAGCCAGCTCTTTAAAAACTTTCATGAGGTTCAAAAAAGTCCTGTTGACTTTTCCCATGTTTGCTGTAGTGGTGGGTGCTCCTGTGCAGCATATGTAATAAAATATAACAAGAACAGCACTTTGTGGCCTGACCCAAACAAGTGATGAATGCACCCAGAGCTTTGTCTTCCTTCATCACTTACACTGAAGGAAGAAGCTCCTTACTGACATTTTATTATTTTGTTCCATTTCATTTGTTTCACGTATGGACCCCGCCCCCCAGGAGAGCTGAAATCAAGTCTTGGATGTAAGAAAAGACGATGGAACATGCCATGGTGGGATGCATGGTGTGCAGCGTTAGCTGATGTTTAGCTGATTGACACACTAGGGCAGTGGTCCCCAGCCTTTTTGGCTGGTGGGTGCCCCCCGAAGGAACATTGCGGCAGTGGAGCAACCGCCGAAATGCCGCCGAATTTCGGCGGCATTTCAGTGGGGATGCCTCTCGCTGACGCTGCTTGCCGTCGACAAGCGACATCATCGAGAGGCATCCCCGCCGAAATTCGGGAGCGACGCCTCTCGATGACGTCACTTGTCGACGGCAAACGGCGTCAGTGAGAGGTGTCACCGCCGAAATTCGGGAGCGATGCCTCTCGATGACGTCACTTGTCGACGGCAAGCGGCATCAGCGAGAGGCGTCCCTGCCGAAATGCCGCTGAAATTCGGCGGCATTTCGAAGGGTGCTCTCCCAGGGGCCAGGACGTGGGCGCATTAAGATTCATGGCGCCCACGGGCACTGCGTTGGGGACCACTGCAGTAGGGGCTAGTCTCCTTGCCTCTCAGTGTTCCCTGCCTCTGTTACGCTGCAAAAGGCATTTCCATCCCCCTGCACAGGCTGAAAGATGAGCAGCATTATATGTAATTTAGACACTACTGGAATCGCTTCCCCCAGCCCTGTTTATTTTGTATAAGATTCCATCAGTTAAAAATCACTCATAAATATGAATAAAACCAAAGTAATAAAACACGGCAGGCTATTTTCAGTAAATGTCTTTTTCACTTGATAGGCTTCTTGTGGCTGATCATCCTACAATGTCAAGCATAAATTAACATGATTAACTGAACTAGGAAGGCTGTAACGACTCCTTCGCAGGAGAGAGCACAGCTTTCTGGGTAACTGAAGTAAGCTTTCAAGAGCTCCGGTCTATGCTGAGATGGCTACTCATACAGCCCTGCAATTCAGAGTCAGAGGGAGTAATGGATCAGATCCAGAGGCAAATCTACAGGGAATATAAGTTAACGCAATGTATACCTTCTTCCTACCCCCACAATAGGAAAATAACACTCATTTAGACTCTTTTTAGAATCTCTTCTTTAGGCTCATACTCACTTACCAATGAGTAAGGCTGTGACTCTTTCATGGAGGTCATGGAAGTCACGGATTCTGTGACTTTTCGGGACCGCCGGGACTTCCGCAGCTGCAGGTGTGGCTGACCCCTGGCCTGCCCTGGGGCCAGCTGCACCGGCCGCTGCTCTGGCGGCCCCAAGCAACTGGTTCCAGGCACTGCCCTGGAGCAGCGGTCCAGGAGCAACCCTGAAGGAGCGGCAGCAGTGGTGCCTCTGGCCATGAGGAGCGGCGGCGGGGTCACAGGTCGCCCTCTCCGGCCCGGAGGAGTGGCGGTGAGGCCCTGGGCTGCCCCCGCAAGCCGGAGTGGTGGGGCCATGAGCCACCTCCCCACCCGGAAGCAGCAGCATCCGCTGGAGCACCGCCGCCTCCCCCTGCCCCAGCAGGGAAGAGTTGGTTAGTAGGATTTTTAGTAAAAGTCAGGTGATTTTTTGGTTATTGCCTGTGACCTGTCCATGATTTTATGAAGAACATCCGGGCCTAAATCGTAGCTTTACCGATGAGTAACTTCCAGCCGCTCCTCATCTCGGCGGAAGTTACCCTCCAGCTACTCCCTCCTTAGCGGGAAATAATGGAAAAATCATGAACAGGTCCTCAAGGAATCAATTCTGAACCACTTAAAGGAGGGGAAAGTGATCAGGAACAGTCAGCATGGATTCACCAAGGGCAAGTCATGCCTGACTAACCTAATTGCCTTCTATGATGAAATAACCGGCTCTGTGGATGAGGGGAAAGCAGTGGATGTGCTATTTCAGGACTTTAGCAAAGCTTTTGATACGGTCTCCCACAGTATTCTTGCCAGCAAGTTAAAGAAGTATGGGCTGGATGAATGGACGGTAAGGTGGATAGAAAACTGGCTAGATGGTCGGGCTCAATGGGTAGTGATCAATGGTTCCATGTCTAGTTGGCAGCCGGTATCAAGTGGAGTGCCCCAAGGGTCGGTGCTGGGGCCGGTTTTGTTCAATATCTTCATTAACGATCTGGAGGATGGTGTGGACTGCACCCTTAGCAAGTTTGCAGATGACACTAAACTGGGAGGAGTGGTTGATACGCTGGAGGGTGGGGATAGGATACAGAGGGACCTAGACACATTAGAGGATTGGGCCAAAAGAAATATGATGAGGTTCAACAAGGACAAGTGCACTTAGGACGGAAGAATCCCATGCACTGCTACAGACTAGGGACCGAATGGCTGGGCAGCAGTTCTGCAGAAAAGGACCTAGGGGTTACGGTGGACGAAAAGCTGAATATGAGTCAACAGTGTGCCCTTGTTGCCAAGAAGGCTAATGGCATTTTGGGTTGTATAAGTAGGGGCATTTCCAGCAGATCGAGGGATGTGATCATTCCCCTCTATTCAGCACTGGTGAGGCCTCATCTGGAGTATTGTGTCCAGTTTTGGGCCCCACACTACAAGAAGGATGTGGATAAATTGGAGAGAGTCCAGTGGAGGGCAACAAAAATGATTAGGGGGCTGGAGCACATGACTTATGAGGAGAGGCTGAGGGAACTGAGATTGTTTAGCCTGCAGAAGAGAAGAATGAGGGGGGATTTGATAGTTGCTTTCAACCACCTGAAAGGGAGTTCCAAAGAGGATGGATCTAGATTGTTCTCAGTGGTAGAAGATGACAGAACAAGGAGTAATGGTCTCAAGTTGCAGAGGGGGAGGTTTAGGTTGGAAATCAGGAAAAACTTTTTCACTAGTAGGGTGGTGAAGCACTGGAATGGGTTCCCTAGGGAGGTGGTGGAATCTCCTTCCTTAGAGGTTTCTGAGGTCAGGCTTGACAAAGCCCTGGCTGGGATGATTTAGTTGGGTTTGGTCCTGCTTTGAGCAGGGGGTTGGATTAGATACCTCCTGAGGTCCCTTCCAACCCTGAGATTCTATGATTCTATGAACAGGCTTCAGAAAGTATTTACAGTGTTGTTGTAGCCGTGTTGGTCCCAAATATTAGTGAGACAAGGTGGGTGAGGGAATCTCTTTTATTGAACCAACTTCTGTTGGTGAGGGAGGCAAGCTTCCTAGCTTACACAGCACCTGAAGAAGAGCTCTGTGTAAGCTCAAGAGCTTGTGTTTTTCACCAACAGAAATAGGTCCAGTAAAAGGTATTAGCTCACCCACCTTGTCTCTCTGAAGTATTGATAGTTTTGCACAGGAAAAGAACTGCAACGGACACCTCTTTTCAAAAAAGAGAGAGATGCTTTATAATCAGAAATTGATCAACACCTTTAACCTGAACTGAAAGGACGACCTGGACATGACCTCATGTGGAGGCTCCATACAATGTCTGTAATTTTGCCAACTCATTCTAAGCATGACGAAAAGTTAAAGCAGTGACAAGGGAACCATGGAAGGTTCAGAGGTTAAGTTCAGATGAGCATCTAATCATTCTGCTCAGGTTACAAAGTTCATGAGATTGCCAGTACCAGGCTCTTGGCAAATGGAATATGCCATGAAAACAATCTTTAGGTATGTCACCTTTGTGTCACAGATGACAATAGGAAGCACAGAAGACAGTGGAAACTGGAAAAAGAAAAATGGAAAGGGCCCAGTCAGGTTAACAGACATATTGTTTTAAACTATATTCCTTATTTGTATGGTATTACTAATAAAAACTTAGCTTCCAATCCTGCAATGAGCTGCATGTAGGTGGATGCTCCTGCATGGAACTCAATGCAAAACTGGGGCCTGAGATTGTTAAATCAGAGAGAATTTTTTTGAAATGTTATTATTAGTTATTATGTGCTGGGTACTTTCCCAACACAGAGGAAGACACTGAAGAATTTATAATCTGAAAATCTAATTTACTCTTCAGCTGTTTATTTTCATTTTGAAAGTCTCTGCTCTTAAAGAGTGAAAGTAGATGAGTCAGTTTCATATTGGTTTCTTGTCAGTTTCCTATCAGGGCACTATTTGGATTGCACAGAGGCCAGATAGAGGGATAGTTAAATCCAAACCCAAATGGTTTCCTTTGACATTAAAACAAAGGTAATTAAAACAAAACTGAGATTTGGGGCCTACATTGCCTGACAATATCCCTTTAACCAAATATTTTTGATCTTTGGATCAATGTTCCCTCTGTTTTTTCCCATCCATGTGTAGAATAAATTTTGTTATGTGTGCCGAGGCATGTGGGGATGTGTGCCACTGGTAGAAACAAAAGACCTAGATATAATATATATTTTTAAAAAGTTAACTAGGGATAATTACTCCAGCCAGGACAGGTTAGGCATTTTAGAACTCACTACTCACAGAATTAAATGTAAGTGTAAGAGAAATAATAATTATGAAATGCATTGACCAGTCAAAACACTAAAATAACACACTTTGAAAGAATAAAATTACAGAGAATATATGTGCATTGCAGGAAGCACCAAGATGTAACAACAAAAATAATACAAATATGCATGGAAGATGAGTGTGAAAGACTGTGTGTGAGAGAGAGACACAGAGACTCTGTGTGTGTGTGTGTGTGAGAGAGAGAGAGAGAGAGAGATGCAGAGACAGTGTGTGTGCTGGCTGCTGGGGAAGTTTCTGAGCGACACCATGCACTGTCTCTTTAAGGCACTCACTGAAAGCTCTCCGCTCCTGAGCCATGTCCCCTCTCCCCCACTCTGTGGAGATGGGGTACATGGGCCGCGGGAGAGACAGAGACAGAGATTGTGTGTGCTGGCTGCTGGGGAAGTTTCTGAGAGATGCCGTGCGCTGTCTCTTTAAGGCACTCACTCACTGCCGGGATGCTTGGGAGGCTCGTTCAGACCTCAGAGCTGCTGCGAGTCCTGAGCCCTGTCCCCTCTCCCCTGCTCTGTGTGGATGGGGCACAGGAGTGGGGGAAGGGGGACACCCTGCCATCAGCACCCCCCCACCCCCGCTCTGCACAACCCACAAGAGGGCCCTGGGAGCAGCTGCAGAGCAGCGGGGGGAGGGGCACCTGAACATACTCTGCTAAACAAGAGTGCGGCACTTGATTGACTCTTGGGCGGCCGCCCGACCACGCAGCTTAGAGGGACCACAGCTTTGGACTCCAGTGGCTGGTCCTGTTCAGCAGTACTGTGCTCAGGCCAGTGCCTAATTTGTAAGGAAAGGGATGCCGGGGCTCAAGCAATTAGGTGCTGAGGCTGAAGCAATTTTTTAACACTCATAACTGATGTGTCAGGCTCAGAGGTGCCAGGGCTCTGAGCTACCAAGCTTAGAGGTGCCGGGACTCAGCCCTGGCAAGCCCAGGCACAAATTAAGCCCTGGCACAGGCAGAATGAGCCAGCCGCTGGGAATCAGGACAGCCTGAGAAGAGCTGGTTGGGAATTTTTTGACAAAACAGGTTTTTGTAGGAAAATGCCAATTTGCCCAAACCAAACCCATCTGCAGGAACATACCGGCTTCGATGAAAATGTTGTTGGGGAAGGGTTTTCTGGCCAAGGTGGAATTTAGGGCACTCACCTGGGATGTGGCAGAGCCTGGTTTGAATCCCTGCTTTGGAGTAGGAATGTAAACCCAGGTCTCCCTAGTGAGTGCTTTGACCACAGGGCTCTAGAAGCAGTGTCTCTGGCTCCATGAATATTTATTTATTCATACAAAGCCCTAACCAGCTATAGGGAGAGACAGAGACTGACTCTGTAGCCTGGTTAGGGTGCTTGCCTGGAGTGTGGGAGACCAGTGTTTCAGTCCCTGCTCTGAATCAGGCCGAGTGGGGACTTAAACTTGACTCTTCAGATCTAGATTTCTGACTCTTGGGGTGAAGGCTTCCTGTTTCATCATCAAAAAAGTGTTGAAAGGTCACTGTTTCGTCCCAGGGTGGACTGGGACAAAGGTCCACACACTCAAAAATAGTCACAGGATGGGAAAGCCATCATCTGCCCAGTTCTAGTCCTGAGTGCTAATCCTGGCTCTGCCTTGGCCAAGTCACATTTCTGTCTCAGTGTCTCCAGCTGGCAAATCGAGTTGTTAAGGCACCCACTTCTCAGGGGTGTTGTGTGCTTTAAATAGCTCATGTACATCCAGGGCTTTGAAGATTTAGGGCCAGAGTCTCTGTGGTTGTAAATTAGTGCCACCCGGTTGCAATCAGTCAAGCTAGCCTGATTTACATCAGCTGACAAGTGGCCCATCAAGTGCTATCAAAATACTTAAGAGTAGTAGTGACAGTTTGTATGAGAAATGAGATTGAAGCCCTTGCCTTGCAACGGAGGACTGCATTCAAGAAAACGCCATTTCACAGTACTGCACCGTGCGCTGGGCTTTGCCGCTTTGCCAGACTCAGGCAATGACTTGATTGCCAATGGCTTAGCAAGGGGCTCCCTGCAAAATGTTCCCCCTTAGCTTGTGACAGGGATGCATGCGTGGTCATGGTTGGGGAATCAATCCATTTAAATGAAAACAAACACAGCTGAAGAGGGCGAGAGGGAGCTCCATGGGGCAAACAATCTCCGCTTAGAGTGCCCCTGAAGGGAATGTTCATGCTTTGTTCCTACAAGCTATTCTGAGTATCCTGAGACTACAGCCCAGTGTTTAGCTTGTGTGGGTGGCAATAGGGGACATGAACACCTTGCAGAGGGATGTACTCCTGTGAATAAATACCTGACACTCGGTGCATTCCAAAACGGGGGGGGGGGGGCGCTGTTCAGAGGTACTTTTATGAGCTGCAGCAATAACTAGCCTTTTTCTAGAATGATTTAGCAGTACCCAGAGAAAGGGGGTGATTCCATCACAGACTGGAGTATCACCCGACCTCCCTCTCAAACTGTGGTGGGATTTAAAAGGAGCTCCCATCAGCCCATCTTTACATTCAGTTTATGATGACCCTGATAGCACATTATTTGCAATATGTGTTAACCAACTCAATAATCCAACCTGATTCATTGTAGTTTTTTGTAGTTTACAATAAATGCCATGAAAACTTCCAAGAATGCATTTCAGCAGAGAGCTGATAATAGCTTAGACAAGATTTTAAACCTGAGACTAACCCTTTCTGCAGAGATTTGATGGGAAAGACGAAGTGTCTCTGTGACTTTATTATTAAAGCAGAATTATCTCCCTCCAGCTCAGTTTTAGAGGGAGTAACACACACAGACAGAGCAATTAGAGAAATCTCCTTGACCTTCAGCAACTTAATCATCTGCCAGGGTTCTTTCTAATAGTGTGGTAATAGTTAAGTTCTTCTGAATGTCATAAAAACCACTATAACTGGAGGCTACAGTAAAGTGCTGATCAATGCATCAAATGAGTCAATCCAAAAGCAATATGTCTACATAATGAGAATCATAAAACCTATGGCAGAGCCAGGAGACAACATGAATAAGAACACTGCTTAATTACTGTGGGAATGCCTTCTGCATTTGTCACACCCGGAGCCTGCCTTTATAAAACAAAATCGCATCTTTGCCGTCCAAGGGCTTCACAGAACAAGGGGCTCAGTCCAGCAGGGCTTACTCAGAGATACTCCCACACAAGCCAGTGGGAGGTTTGATTGAGAAAGAGCTGCAGAGTTTGATCCAGGGGTGTGACCTTCCCTCTCTAATGAGCCACTGCTTAGTGTAAACAGAAAGCAAAATGAAACAGTGACTACGATTCCCTTCAAATAAATACCTGCCAGGTCATAACTACTTCTTCTGCCGAAAGGGGAAAAGGCCCATGGAGATTCCCCCCTGTGCTGAGGATAGTTAAATGAATCATGCCATTGCCAGGAGGTGGGGTACATAGCTCACCAGATCTTCCAGCACACTGCTTAGGGCTAGGGGAGCTGAGATACCATGATGCAAGGCACAGACTGAATGGATCAGAAGAGCTCCCAGCCATGATGGAAAGGGAAGGACTAGATGAATCACTGAAGGTCTCACCGTGAGGATGAGAGATGGAAGAGATAAATAGCGGGAGGTCTGCCCAGGGTCCCCAGGGAGAAGCAGGAGAGGATCCCTACAGGTTGAAGGAGACCCTGCCACAGAAGATGCACTGTGATGCAGAAGGATGAAAGGTGCCTTCTTGGTGGACCCAATGGCTGACTGAATCTACAGGGCTGGACTAAGGACTCAGTCCTGCAAAGTGCTGAGCATCTTGAACTTTTACCGACTCGACTGGGAATCGAGGCCACTCAGCACTAGCACTAGGGAGAGAACTGAGTGCTTGGTTCAGTGTCCAAAACAAAAAACTGAAGAATAAAAAAAGTTTTGTGGAACCTGAAATGCTTTTTGTCAGTGTTTCACTTTGTTTTTGGTGGTTGTTTCAAATCAGAAACAAAACATCATTTCAAAACAAAAAGTCATTTCAAACTTGCTGGATTTTTATTTTTTAATCTTCTTGGCGGAAAACCATCCCCTAAATTCAACCCAAATTTGCCAATAGTTTCAGTTGACCCCAAACTGCATTTATCAGTGAATATAACTGGAGTGATCTGCTGTCCCTCCTGGTCAGTCTTGGGGGGAGGCCACACCCCCTCACTACAATACTATTGGACAGAACCCCCCCCCTCCCAGCTCTGCTCAGCATCCGAAGGCCCAGTTGGAACCCCAGATGAGCCACTCACCTGACCATCTACCCCATGGGATTCTTTCTGATCCTCACGTCCTTTATTAACTAGGGCTGTCCAGGTGGATAATGTGGTGCCATTTATTTGACCAGCATATAGGCAGTACACCAGCTTCTGGACCACAAATCTCCCATCTTTGGGACTCACCCGTTTTCCCTCCTCCAGCAGCCCAGGCACAGAGGGGATTAAGACCAGTGTAACTTTTTGGTGTCAAGCAGCCTTGGCACCTCTTGCTGCCCATGAGAGAAGGTTCACTTTTTATACAGAGCAGAGCTAGCATTTCATGACCCCTTAAGGCTAGTGCTGCTGTCCAGGAAGCTAGGAAACCCAAACACAATTCATGGGCCCAGCATGGAGCATTTGGAAACACACTAGGGCTTTCCAAGGAGTCCTGGAGTGCACTGCCCACCCCCCACATCCATAAGGAAAACAGGATGCAGGCTGCATTCCTGCTTGCATTCTAGGGCACTCCACACCAGCACAAACACATTTGCACAATTCCAATTAAACCCTGTCATTCATAGCACCCTGCTGCTGATAAGGGCCTGATTAATGGGAGAATTGTCTCTTTTTTTTTTTTTTAACTCTCGGTGCTAATTGTTTTTTCCCTCTCCCGTTTCTTGCTCTAAAGGCACTTTCCAGGAGACCGGCTGATTGCACTGGAAGTTGCATGGGAACACTTAGTCTTTTCCTGGTTTTGTTTTTTGGGTTGCCAGACCAGCATGCCCAATACACATCTCACCACTGCGGATGACTGGCAAAATACTGCCCTTGTGCCTCAAGATAAACAAGCCCAGATTCATGTGTTTGCTCCTGACATGGAATGTAATCAGGACAATGATTTGGTGACTTTTTGCTGGTGTTGTTTCCTGTACAGTCCCGGTTTCCCTTGCTGAGATCTTGGGCGCATAGCAACAAAACAGCAAAACAAAGCCAACCACTGAAGGCATTAAAAGTATTATCCCGGGCAGAAGGGTGGGTCCCGTCATTCCTCCTGCACCCATGGCACTAGTATCAGCCTCAACTTTGAACATGCATACCATGCTCATTAGCTAACCAATCTTCGGAGATAAAGCTGTCGGAGGCCTTCGAGGAGGTGGTTTGCACTCCAAGCCTTGAAGGCAAAAGTGAGATGTGCACCTGTGTCAGGGTTTTACTTCAGGACTTGGACTTTGCAGAGTGTTTTTTTCTTTAGCTCTAAAGGCACCTTTCCCCTGCTGGCATAGCACGGAGGAATGGCTCTCCCCAAGTTAGCGTCTAGGGGCGGCGTTAGCCTACCTCTTGTTTACTAAGTCTATACACTTTGGGCTCCATTCTCTGCTGAGCGCAGCAGAGGTGTGGGGTCCAGCAGAGAGTCAGCTGCACCTTTCTAAGCTGGAGCAGACTGAGGGCTGTTCTAACTCTGTAAGGGGCCATCCACCAGCAGAACGTAGCCAGAGTACACTGCACTCAGCGTCTAGTCCTATCTTGTCCCTAATCCCAGCATACTCCCTGTGCTGGGGGTAGTGCGGAGGGTGGCACAAGACCCAGCTCCACTGATTGCTCTCCCTTAGTGCGGAGCAGCGCAAAAGGGACTGCGGGAGCCAGAACCTTTGGTCCACAACATATTGTAGTTAAAAAAGAAGCAGGTGAAGTAACCTAAACGAAACTCCACATTCTCCAAATGAGACGTAGGTCAACTACATTTACCCTCAAAGACGCTCCTGGCTGCATCCCAGCCCCAGGCTGTTGTCAGTGATGAGCCACGCCCCAGAGTCCAGGCCCTGGGGAAGAGGTGTTGCCTGGCTTCTGGGAAGAGACACCTGGCAGCTGCTTCTGCTCTGTCTCTCACCATGATTCTCACTGAAATGCTGCTGCTCTGCCATCTCTTTCCACAGCCTCATCTCTGTGCCAGGCTGGGCTCAGGCACTACCACCTAACCCAGCTGCAGTGGCAGTGGCTAGCAGGCATTGGCTTTTACTGCGTTACTGCCTGTTCATCACTCTGGTTCCCTTCCAAGCACCCAAGCTTTAACTCAGCAGTGGTGAGTTCAGTTCTACCACTGTTAGGAAGTTTCTTCCCAAACTTCACTCAGTTCTATTAGTGCACAATGCAGGAGAACTCAGTAGCACACAAGACCCTTAGGCAGAGTCCTTGCCAAATGGGATTCATTCTTTTCAAACTAAACAGAAAACTGGTTCCTCTCCCTCGCTATCTGGCTTGGGACCAAACCCCACCACCCAGGAGTGCAAGACTGAGGTTTCTGCTATGGCAACTCCACACTCACAGCAGGGTCAGTTCGCTCTTGCTACCTGTGTAACCTTTCTGCCCGTCTGAGTGGGCAGCAGCAAGGGCCGGGTTCAGTAACCAGGGGGTCCATTTCAATAACGCAATGCAAAACCGGCTCACGCGCCCACCCAGTGACCTGGGACAATTACACATCACCCCCTGGGTGCCTCTAGGAGGCAATACTTCCCCTCTCACAAGCATGGAGTCTGAGTGTAGCAAAATCCTTTTAATAAAGGAGGGAAACAATGCGGCATTATGTTGGGGAAACACCACAGACAGGATTCATAACACAAACCATGAGCAAAAGACCCACCCCCAAGCTAGTTTGGCAGTGTCCTTTTCCCCTCAGGGTCTTAAGTCCAACCACCCAAAAGATCACCCCAAAATCCCAAAAGTCCAACACCCCAAGAGTCTCTTGAGTCCAGCAACCCAAAAATCCCCCCAAAAGTCCAACAACCCAAAAGTCTCTGGCCCTGATCAGTGCAGCCCCAGAGTTCAAAAGTTTATCTGCAGAGTTCTACACCCCCCCCCCCCACCAGCTGGGCGGAAATGGGGGGCGGGGGAGAAAGGGTCACACAAGGTGTTAAGGGGCACCTTAAGTGGTCCAAGGCCCACTGCCCCACCTCTCCGTGGGGTTCTGCTGCAGCCTTCACCATGAGCCGCTCCACTCCACCAGCCATTCCGTGAGCCGCTCCTGCCATCCCACAAACTGCTCCGCTCTGCACTGCTTCACTCCACTTGCCATCCCATGGGCCACCCCAACCATCCCGCAAACTGCTCAGCTCAGCTCCGCTCACCATCTCATGGGCCGCTCTAATCATCCCACAGGCTGCTTGGCTCTGCCAGCTGCTTAGCAATATATCTTCAGGCTCCCCCACTAGTCAACACAGCACTCAGTGATCTCAGCTCCCAGAAATCTTAGCTCTTTAGTGATTTCAGCTTGCAGTGAAGAAGCCCCAGTGCTAGTGCACCCTTGACCCAAAGTGAACTCAGCACAGCAGCCTGCAATTAGACCCTTAATAGAATCAAAATTAGCTTTACTATTCAACAGTGGTGGTGGAGTAATTAGCATTCTAGACACTCAGAAGCAGGCACCATACCATCCAGTACAAATCCCTACCTCTCTCACTTCACTGGGTTTTGGAACCCATGTCCCTTGTCTAGCAAGTGCTACTTTGTTGACGGTGAGTCCCTCTGCCATAAAACAGTCCCACTGGCCTTGATTCACATAATCAGGGTAACAACACTTTATTCTTCCTGTCCCAATAACAGAGAAACTAGGGATCCCACAGCAGCCAAAATGACCTTTTGAGCAGCTGTGGGCTCATGCTAGGTGAGGTGGGTGTGCCTATGCAAACAAGACCAGCCCCTGAAGTTATTTTCCACACTCCCCACAATTCACCACCAGATGTCAGGGTAGAGCTCATCCTGACTCTGCTTACATCTGTGTATCACACAGCAAGGATAATGTGCCTGGAAAGATAATGGAGCAAATAATTAAGCAATCAATTTGCAAACATCTAGATAATAAGGTAATAAGTAATAGTCAGCATGGATTTGTGTCACGAACAAATTGTGCCAAACCAACCTGATAGGTTTCTTTGACAGGGTAACAAGCCTTGTGGATAGGGAGGAAGCGGTAGATGTGGTAGATCTTGACTTAAGTAAAGCTTTTGATACTGTATCATGTGACCTTCTCATAAACAAACTAGGGCAATGCAACCTAGATTGAGCTACTATAAGGTGGGTCCAAATTGGTTGGAAAACCGTTCCCAGAAAGTAGGTATCAGTGGTTCACAGTCATGCTGGAAGGGCATAACGAGTGGGGTCCCGTGGGGATCAGTTCTGGGTCTGGTTCTGTTCAATATCTCCATCAATGATTTAGATAATGGCATAGAGAGCACACGTATAAAATTCAAAATGATCTGGGCAAACTGGAGAAATGGTCTGAAGTAAATAGGATGAAATTCAATATGGACAAATGCAAAGTACTCCATTTAGGAAGGAACAATCGGTTGCACACATACAGAATGGGAAATGGCTGCTGTGACGTTGTACCCCATAAGGCTTCATGGGAATATGCTTACGAATGTATATATGATATAACTGGAATATGTTTTATGCTACATGTGCCATGTAACATATCTCTGTAAGGGTTATGATCTACTGAATACATTCCTCCTGTTTGTATGCACGTTTCATTTTTGTACTGGAAGTTAGGAATATTGGCTGTATACTTGCTTGATAGCCTTAGTAAAGCATTTGGTCAGCTTCTTGAGAAAGGGGTATGCAAATTAAGTGCCCAATCAAGAACCACTTATGCCAACAATGAACTCGAAGACGCCAATCCACATCAGAGCTTTCCCAGGAATGTGGCTTGGCTGGTAAGAAACTCAGTCATGCATGGACATGTGACTTGCCCATGTGACTCCAAAACTCCATCTTGGACCTGGACTTTGCATAGGAGAGAGGAGGGGGTCTCTACACACAGAGAAAATCTATTTAAACCCCAGAGAGACCCCTCCATTTTGTCTTCAGCTGGCTAAAGAGCTAGCCTCTCCATCCCCAAGGATACCTGAAAGAAACTGGAACAAAGGACAGTAACTACAGGGGGTGTGAGTGATTGCTGGACCCAGACTAGCAGGAGACTAGTCTGTAAAAGGAAGCTTACTGGAACTGATGAGGTTTTATTTATATTCAGTTTTCTTAGACATAGACTTGCATGTTCTATTGTATTTTACTTGGTAATTCACTTTGTTCTGTCTGTCACTACTTGGAACCACTTAAATCCTACTTTCTGTATTTAATAAAATCACTTTTTACTTATTAATTAACCCAGAGTATGTATTAATACCTGCGGGAGCAAACAGCTGTGCATCTCTCTCTAGCAGTGTTATAGAGGGTGAACAATTTATGAGTTTACCCTGCATAAATTTTATACAGGGTAAAACGGATTTATTTGGGGTTTAGACCCCATTGGGAGTTTGGCATCTGTGTGTGAAAGACAGGAACACTTCTGTAAGCTGCTTTCAGTTAAGTCTGCAGCTTTGGGGCACATGGTTCAGACCCTGGGTCTGTGTTGGAGCAGACGGGTGTGTCTGGCTCAACAAGACAGGGTGCTGGAGTACTGAGCTGACAGGAAAAGCAGGGGCAGAAGTAGTCTTGGCACATCAGTTGGCAGCTCCCAAGGGGGTTTCTGTGATCCAACCTGTCACAACTGCCTAGGAAGGAGCACTGTGGAAAAGGATCTGCGGGTCATAGTGGGCCATAAACTGAATATGACTCAACAGCGTACCGCTGTTGCAAAAAAATGTGAACGTCATTCTGGGCTGTATTAGCAGGAGTACTGTAAGCAAGACACAAGAAGTAATTCTTCTGCTCTACTCCGCCTGATTAGACCTCAGCTGGAGTATTGTGTCCAGTTCTGGGTGCCACATTTCAGGAAAAATGTGGAGAAATTGAAGAAAGTCCAGAGAAGAGCAACAAAAATGATTAAAGGTCTAGAAAACATGACCTATGAGGGAAGATTGAAAAAACTGGGTTTGTTAAGTCTGGAGAAGAGAAGACTGAGAGAGGACATGATAACAGTTTTCAGGTACATAAAAGGTTGTTACAAAGAGGAGGGAGAAGAATTGTTCTCCTTAACCTCTGAGGATAGGACAAGATGCAATGGGCTTAAATTGCAGCACGGAAGGTTTAGGTTGCACCTGAGGAAAAAATTCCTAACTGTCAGGGTGGTTAAGAACTGTAATAAATTGCCTAAGGAGGTTGTGGAATCTCCATCATTGGAGATTTTTAAGAGCAGGTTAGACAAACACCTGTCAGGGATGGTCTAGACAATACTTAGTCCTGCCATGAGTGCAAGGGACTGGATTAGATGACCTTTCAAGGTCTCTTCCAGTTCTGTGATTCTATGATAATGTTTCATTATCCTACACCCCAAACTTACATGCATTTTGAATAAAACAACCACTATTTTCACACTGTGGTGATAGTTAACTGAGATGGGGTGCTTACCCTTCATCAGTTGCGAAAGAATTAATATGGACCCGCCGGGCCAATTACCCAGCCTCGGTGCACCAGGAGGGCGGGCCGGGCTGAATTAGAACTAAATCCCAGTTGGGGAGAGAAGTTTGTTGCCACAATGAGTGGGGTGAACCCACACAGGGAGAGAAGACCCTGAGGGAAATGCCCTGTCTCTGGGAAGCAGCCTCAACAGAAGACTGACAGGGGCAACGACTAGATGGGCTTCTCCGAGGTGAGCTGGAAGCCTGACTGAGATGGGGGCCCTGTGAGCTGGAGCCTGCTGGAATCCCCAATTAAGGGGAGGAGGGAGGATTGATCAAACCAGGGAGCAGCAGCAGCAGAGGTGTGATTGTGCTGAGGTGGCTGCCTGCTGAGCCCGCCTGGGTTGAAGGTTTGGTTTGTATACATTTTTGTGGGTCTTTGACGACTCTGTGGCCCTGGAAGCGGTCTGGCTAGAGGGCCAGGACACACCTTTGGATAGAGTAGGCCAAAAGAAGGTGGGGGAAACTGAGGCAAAAGTTGCCCCTCTTCCACACCCCTCAGGAGGGGGTGTATTCAGGCAGTGACTTTGCCACAGTAATAAAGATGCAAACAAGGGTTGTTCATTCTGTATCTTCCTCCAGTTCCTCAATAGATGGTGGTAGAGAGCTCCTCCCCTCCAGAGCTACAGCCCACAGGTGTACACCATTATATAACAAGATGAAAATGAACATAATTAACCATGAGACCAACTCACTTAGGGATGTGGTGGGGTGTCCATCCCATGGACTCTTTAAGTCAAGACTGGGTGTCTCTCTAAAAGATGCACTGGAATGGATGGGCTGAATGCAGGAATCATTGGGTGGAATCGTCACGCCTGGGCTATGCAGACGGTCAGACCAGATGATCATAAGACTCCCTTCTGGCCTTAAATGCTATGAGATGTCAGCACCGAGGCGCGTAGGAATGGAGCTGTGAGCCCTGTGGCCTGAAGCCTATGAGAGAAGCAAGGTGATTGAGTGAGCTGTCTGCTGGCAGAGCAAGGAGTCGCCTGAATGAGGCAGTACCATCTCTGCATATTATCTGCAGGCAGTCTGGGGACATTGGGGTATAGTTTGTACTTGGGGCCCATATTTCTGGGATTACCCTGTTGGAACCCTCCTGGGCAAAGCCTGGGTAATGAGTGGGTATGCGGGGAGGGGGGTCACCCTGATGAAAACTGATGTTTGCCGAGGGGGGTAAGTGGCCCCAGGCAGACCAAAGAGGGAAGCTGGGTATGTCCCTGGTTTGCAGAGGTAAGGAGTGTAAGGTGAAAGAGCCATGCTAAGTGCTGTAACTGCCTTATATGAACAGACGTCACTAGAGGTCTGGTTGTCTCGCTAGTAGCAAGCAGAAGTCAGAGCAAAATGGGTCATCTGAGCAGCAGGCTAAGCAAGGCAGCAGCTGGCTCAGCCACAGCAGCCAGAGGGACGTGGCACTTGGATTCACCCACAGCTCCTAGCTGGAGAGCTGCAGACCGAGCAGCAGAGCAAGAGCAGTTGTGTGCATTACAGAGGGAGACGAGGAATTCACAGCAACCTTCTAGTGACCGTGGTGAGGCCTCCCAGTCGTTGCTGCTGAAGTCATTATAGCAGGGTAGGTCGTAGGTACCAGGGCTGCCTGCAAACCAGGAACCCTGGTTTTCCTGGACTCTTGGAAGCACAAATTGGGAGTGCGAAAGTTGGGGACCTGTGAACTGAGAGTGGGATGCTGGGAGGAAGAACAAACTGCATCAGCCAGGCAGGGTCCAATTGTTTGGGACCGTGACTTATGCACCCTGGAGTAAATGGTGGTGGAAGGTGTTAAATTGTAACTATTTGTCCCAGTTCAACCTGGTCTTTCCCTTTTCTATGCCCCTTTTCCCCCCAATAAAGTTGGCTGGTTGAAACCTTTGTGCTTGCAAGTGGGCACAGATTTGCCTAGCAAAGGTGCCCAGAGTGGTTATAGGTTCCCAGATTACTGGGTGCGAGCTTGAGGCAAAAACAAGTAAGACATTTTAGAGAATCCCCTCAAATCAGGACCTGGCCCTTGTTGCCAGTGCCAGAGGCAGAAGGGCTCAGAAGCGGGTAGATGGGGGCAGGGAACAGTGTAAAGGAAATTTAGGGATGAATCAGCCAATAGCCACTCTTGCTCCCCAGTTCAGACCCTCCTCAGAGAAATCTGCCAGGGGATCCAGCACACTGAGATGGCAGAGGCTTGTGCAGGATGGTTCCGGGACACCTGGGCAAGCAGGGGTGGCTGGATCAGCTGTGCTCAACTTAATTCAAGTCAGAAACTTTGCACATAGACTTAAAGCCACAGGCTGGCCATAGAGTTAAATCCTCTCCCCTTCCAACTCAAGCATCCTCCTTACAGGGTCAGTGGAGAGAGAATGAGAGAGATGCAGGCTAAGGACCTGACACATTTCCCACCGGCAGGACCTGCTTGACAGGAGGCTGCTGCTTATCAGGTGAGAAGCTGGCACTTCATGCTGCTTGAGTGATTTATTTCAACAGATCTTCAGACTTCTTAGTGGCTACAACAACATTTTGAGGAGTCCAGCTCCACGTGGCATGGACTCCTAGACTGTAAGGCCAGAATGGACCATCGTGATCATCTAGTCTGACCTCCTGGGACAGTGGAGAGAGAGGCCTGGAGAGAGGAGTGGGGTGAAATCCAGTCCCTTTGGCTGGATTTCACTGTGAAAGCTTTATCTGATTCATGCTATTCTGATAGACATTTCCCTACTGTGTTTGTTAGTGGTAGGTTGCTAGTGCCATATCCTGTATTGCCAGCCCCAAGCATTCAAAACTCTTGAGTCAGGCCTCAAAAAATCATGAGATTAGTTTAAAAATCTGCAGACTTTGAGAAAGGATGTATATGGGGGCCTCTTCATTCTGCTTTCTGGTTTGAGCCTTCAGGGGTCACACAAGATTTTATATGCAACCATGAAGACTAGAAACTTTTCATTTTTTAAATGAGAGCAGAGATTCTCCCATAACATGACTCCAGGAGACACGTCTCTAAGGAGAACATCAAATATCACTGACAACACTGTTACATGCAGAAAATTCCTACGTCATGATTTGAGGAGTGGGATTCTGTGCCGTTGCTGGTAATCGAGAGCCTTTGCCCAGCAGGCAAGTCATTTGTGTGTATCTTGGTCATAGAATCATGGAAGATTAAGGTTGGAAGAGACCTCAGGAGGTATCTAGTCCAACCCCCTGCTCAAAGCAGGACCAATCCCCAACCAAATCATCCCAGCCAAGGCTTTGTCAAGCCTGACCTTAAAAACCTCTAAGGAAGGAGATTCCACCACCTCCCTAGGTAACCCATTTCAGTGCTTCACCATCCTCCTAGTATAATAGTTTTTCCTAATATCCAACCTAGACCACCCCCACTGCAACTTGAGACCATTACTCCTTGTTCTATCTGCCACCACTGAGAACCGCCGAGCTCCATCCTCTTTGGAACCCCCCTTCAGGTAGTTGAAGGCTCCTATCAAATCCCCTCTCATTCTTCTCTTCTGCAGACTAAACAATCCCAGTTCCCTCAGCCTCTCCTCATAAGTCATGTGCCCCAGCCCCTTGATCATTTTCATTGCCCTCCACTGAACTCTCTCCAATTTGTCCACATCCTTTCTGTAGTGGAGGGACCAAAACTGGACTCAATACTCCAGATGTGACCTCACCAGTGCCGAATAATCACTTCCCTCAATCTGCTGGCAATGCTCCTACTTGTGCAGCCCAATATGCCGTTAGCCTTCTTGGCAGCAAGGGCACACCGCTGACTCATATCCAGCTTGTCATCCATTGTAATCCCCAGGTCCTTTTCTGCAGAACTGCTGCTTAGCTAGTCAGTTCCCAGCCTGTAGTGGTGCATGGGATTCTTCTGTCCTAAGTGCAAGACTCTGCATTTGTCCTTGTTGAACCTCATCAGATTTCTTTTGGCCCAATCCTCCAATTTGGTAGGTCACTCTGGACCCTATCCCTACCCTCCAACTTATCTACCTCTCTCCCCAGTTTAGCGTCATCTGAAAACTTGCCGAGGGTGCAATTCATCCCATCATCCAGATCATTAATAAAGATGTTGAACAAAACCGGCCCCAGGACCAACTCCTGCAGCACTCCTCTTGATACCGGCTGCCAACTAGACATCGAGCCATTGGTCACTACCCATTTAGCCTGACAGTCCATTCAGCCAATCCATACTTTTTTAACTTGCTGGCAAGAATATTGTGGGAGACCGTATCAAAAGCTTTGCTAAAGTCAAGATATCATGTCCACCACTTTCCCCATATCCACAGAGCCAGTTATCTCATCATAGAAGGCAATCAGGTTGGTCAGACATGACTTGCCCTTGGTGAATCCATATTCACTGTTCCTAATCACCTTCCTCTTCTCCAAGTGCTTCAAAATGGATTCCTTGAGGACCTGCTCCATGATTTTGCCAGGGACTGAGGTGAGTCTGTAGTTCCCTGGTTTCTCCTTCTTCCCTTTTTTAAAGATGGGCGCTATATTTGCCTTTTTCCAATCATCTGAGACCTTCCCCGGTTGCCATGAGTTTTCAAAGATAATGGCCAATGGCTCTGCAATCACCTCCGCCAACTCCTTCAGCACCCTTGGATGCATTAGATCTGGACCCATTGACTTGTGCATGTCCAGCTTTTCTAAATAGTCCTTAACCTGTTCTTTCACCACTGAGGGCTGCTCACCTCCTCCCCATGCTGTGCTGCCCAGTGCAGCAGTCTGGGAGCTAACCTGGTCTGTGAAGACAGAGGCAAAAAAAGCATTGAGTACTTCAGCTTTTTCCACATCCTCTGTCACTAGGTTGCCTCCCCATTCATTAGGTGTCCCACACTTTCCCTGACCTTTCTCTTGTTGCTAACATACCTGTAGAAGCCCTTCCTGTTACCTTTCACATCTTTTGCTAGCTGCAACTCCAGTTGTGTTTTGGCCTTCCTGATTACATCCCTGCATGCTCAAGCAATATTTATTTACTCCTCCCTAGTCATCTGTCCAAGTTTCCACTTCTTGTAAGCTTCCTTTTTGTGTTTAAGCTCACCAAAGATTTCACTGTTAAGCAAAGCTGGTCGCCAGCCCTATTTGCTCTTCTTTCTAAACATCAGGATGGTTTGTTCCTGTGCCCTCAATAAGGCTTCTTTAAAATACAGCCAGCTCTCCTGGACTCCTTTCCCCCTCATATTAGCCTTCCAGGGGATCCTGCCCATCAATTCCCTGAGGGAGTCAAAGTCTGCTTTTCCGAAGTCCAGGGTCTGTATTCTGCTGCTCTCCTTTCTTCTTTTTGTGAGGATCCTGAATAAGACCATCTCATGGTCACTGCTGCCTAGGTTGCCACCTGCTTCTACTTCCCCTACCAATTCTTCCCTGTTTGTAAGCAGCAGATCAAGAGGAGAAGAGCCCCTGGTTGGTTCCTCCAGTAGTTGCACCAGGAAGTTGTCCCCAACACTTTCCAAAAACTTCCTGGATTATCAGTGCATTGCTGTATTGCTCTCCCAGCAGATGTCAGGGTGATTGAAGTCCCCCATGAGAACCAGGGCCTGTGTTCTGGAAACTTCAGTTAATTGTCCAAAGAAAGCCTCGTCTACCTCAGCCGCCTGGTCTGGTGGTCTGTAGCATATGCTCTCCATGACAGCATAGTGTCATAGCAGGACACATTTTTCCCTTATAAGGACCTTCAGCCTATACTGCGTGTTTAGCTTCTGTTTTGATATGTTGGAAGCTGACACCCTTCTGTCTAAACTGTGACCAATCTGCCATCCCTGGATTAGGGGTGGCAGGGAATGGGAGAGAGCAGGCAAGTTAGAACAGCAGCTCTGGGTCTGATGCTTTCTGCAAGGGTTGTTTTCCTTTATGTCACCTATGAATTTTAGCCTATTAGTCTCAAGAGTGCAATTGAAACATCGCTGCTGCCACTTGCTTGTGTTTGATATTTGCTGTTCATCTGCAGGTCTGTAGGTTAGGAACTGACAGCTGTCATCCAGCTCTCAGGATGAGCATCAGAGCCTGCCGGCCTGTGACAAATGACAGGCTTTTGCCACTTGACAGCGATCGCTATTTCTCAAGTTCTTTTCTGTTACGTTTAGTGATTTTAATGCCAGTGAAGGGCTGGATTAACCGCCCTGTAGCCTCCGCCTCTCCAGAACACCTCAAGCATGGGTGGAAGCTTCCCCCATGCTGTCTGTGTGCGTGAAACCTGCCCTGGAGGGGACCACCACTAGCGGTAGAGTGGAAAGTTCTAACCCCAAGGCCCATTTAGTCCTTAGATTCTCTGCTGGCATTGCCTGAAAGGGCCTCGCAGTGTTAACACTGAGAGTTGTTTGTTATTGGACTCTCTGCTTCGGTGTATCAATCAGCAGTCCATGAACTTCAATGTCATCGTATAAAATAGTTTCAAACAAACTGGGATAAACTGATTTCTGGAGCAACACCACTGTAGTCAATAGCATTACACTCAGGATGAATAATATCCAGGATGTCTGTGGATTTTATGCTTTTACAGTACCTCTTGGGAATTTGGCTTCTGTCTGTACACAGGAAAGAAAGACTAACTGGACGTGGATCTAAACCACATTCTTGGGCTCTGAATGTCCCTGAACCTTGCAAAAGTTCTGATCCAGGTCAGGAATTTACAAGTGCTCCATCTCAATAGTGGGCCGAAAGAAAACTCCAGTGTAATGCTCTGGTTTTGAGTGTCTGTGAGTAAATCAAGCCATCTAGGTGCTCATTGCGGATATGGGACTTGTTGCTACAGTGGTAGAGAGAGAGCTTGTTTAATGCAGGTATTAGAGGGCTGTGTTTTTGGAATAAAGGAACAAAGCTTTAGTCCTTGTTCCCCATATGTTTATAATCAATATGGAGAATATTAAAAGGTGCACCCAACAACCATTATAACCCCCTGTTATAACCTTTCCATCTGTTCGTACATCTATTTTTTTGGCTTAGAAAACTGGCTTAGTCTCAAAATGTACAGATTCATTCTGAAGGCAAATGATAATGTTTCAAGAAAATTCATCACAGTTTCTCAGTGACCAGATTGTTTAAAATTTACTTTGATTTGAAACTGTGTCTTTCTAACATTGTCTTCCTCTAGCACAAAAGCAGTTTATTGCTGCCACTTCAGACTATATTTGTAGCAAATTCTCCTTGACAAGTCATGGATCTGTTATATTAGAAGATAACTACCTACTACCGCTAGTAACTGAGATTTGCACTGTCAGCTCAAGTGGAAGAGGCCTGTGTTTGGTGCAACAGGTCCCAGGTTTAAACCTACTTGCAGGCCATGTTGGGATCACTACCAAGGAAAGGAGAGAAGTCTGAAAGCATAAAAGTTATAGATTTAAGTGTCATCCACAGCTGGCACATGTAGATGAAGCTGAGCCAGTGTTCTTTGACAAATGAAAAGACATTTGTTTTTGGAATTTTTTTGGGAAGTGTCTAATATTTCTTTGTGGCACTCCATTAAATCACATGAAGCAGTGAGGGCTCATCTCTTGCTGAACCATCAGCCCCATTCACAGCTAACAAAGATAGTGAAACAATCACAGGTTTTTCTAAAAAGTTTTCGTTTAAACCAAAAAACAAAAAAAAACCCCAAAACCCACCTTGGGGGTGTTCGCTAGGCTCATTTCTCTCTGTATAGATGTGCACATAAAATACACACTCATGAATTATGTGGCTCATCCCAATGCCAGTAAAACCTTTATTCCATCCCACACTATTGTGCATCTTATCTTGTCTCCACATATTTTACAGAAAAGCTATTTGAGACCTTTTTGGAGAGTTTCAAACCTATTCATCTGCACTATTTTTCACAGCCTTCTGTCTGTGACGTTTGATCACCTTAGCACCACGAGTCCAACTGTGGGGAGGAAGAGGAGGAAAAACTGGTGACAATAATTTTTAAAGCCTTTTTTAAATGACACACAATAAAAAAGCTTTTATGTGTAGCAAGGTGTTGTCATTTTAACCTTCCGTTCCTTGCACCACACAATTCAGAGGTATAAAAGTAACCTCTATAGTCAGTTGGTGGCTCAGGAGACTGGTCCGTAGTCCTTAAACCCAAGTAACAGCCCTGAGCTGTGAGTTGAAGCCATTCTTTCATTAGTAACAATGTAGACAGGCATCTATCATCCTGCTTTCCAGCACTGAGCTTGGTCTAAGCTCCTGACTAGACTGCAACATACCAGTGGTTCTTAGCCTTTTCCAGACCCTTTTTTTAAAGGTTCTGAGATCTGCCCTTCTCCCGCCAGCCATAGAGAAAGGGAGGCAGGTCATGATCCCCCCGAGACCTCTTTTGGATCCCTCAGGGTAATCACAACCCCTGACTGCGAATTACTGAGCTATACCCCCTGGAGAGTTGGCTTGGCAGCATCTCAAGTGGCAGAAAGAAGATGGCTTGTGAGCTGTTGGACTATAAAAGCATCACTCTCCAGCACTGAAATGTGTCTGTCCTGCTCTTAGGTTGGCATGCTGGGGTTCTGGGGTGGGTTCCACGTTTGGGGAGTAAAGGGGGAATGAAGAAACCTGTTTTATGACAGCAGCTGTCAGAGAACTGCCTGAGTAGCCGCAGTCCCTCTGGAGATGGATTTGCGGGCAGGGGCAGTGGAATCCATTAGTGGTGAATGACAAATGCAATTTATGGCATCATTTTGAAGCTTAACACTTGGCTGTTACAACCATATATGTAGGATTGATAACCAGGCACTTTTATTTCATAAAGCCTCTCTTAGAATTACTCCCTGCAGTGCTCCTTTGAAGTGGTTACCAGGCCTGTTGAATGTAAATGCGGGTGTGGTGTAGGTAGCTCTGTAATTGAGAGGAGATGATGTCATTCTTTTTTCCAGGTATTGCACCTTTAACTGGAGAGGAGTCTCCCTGCTTGCTTCAGGGGGCAGGTGTGAGGCAGCTGCTGCTTTGTGCACCCAGTTCAGATGCAGAATGTTCATAGAATCATAGAATATCGGGGTTGGAAGGGACCTCAGGAGGTATCTAGTCCAGCCCCCTGCTCAAAGCAGGATCAACATCAACTAATCATCCCAGCCAGGGCTTTGTCAAGCCTGACCTTAAAACCTCTGAGGAAGGAGATTCCAACACCTCCCTAGGTAACCCATTCCAGTGCTTCACCACCCTCCTAGTGAAAAAGTTTTTCCTAATATCCAACTTAAACCTCCCCCACAGCAACTTGAGACCATTACTCCTTGTTCTGTCATCTGCTACCACTGAGAACAGTCTAGATCCATCCTCTTTGGAACCCCCTTTCAGGTAGCTGAAAGCAGCTATCAAATCCCACCTCATTCTTCTCTTCTGCAGACTAAGTTGTTAAAGCGAGTCACTGTGTGTTCTCTACCGGAGGCAAAGGGCAGCCAGCTTGCACCTCTCCTCCAGCACAAAGCTGGCTTAGCTGGCCAGAGACCATGCCAGCTGGCTCAGGGTGCAGGGCCAGGGATCTGCTAAGCTCTGGCAACCTCCAGCAACTGTACTGACCCCTTGGGGGCTGCTGGCAGCTGGTGAAAGTTAGAACAGATCAAGGCTACTATAACGTGTACTGGGGAGCAGTCCAGCAGGAAGAGGCTCTGGGACCAGTGGGCTGCAGAGGTGGCTCCCCACATGAGGTGCACTGGGTGCTGCTCAGCGGGGGCCCAGGACTGTGGCTTTACAGGTGGTATTTCTGTGGTGCTTTCCTCAGTCTGAAGTAAGTCCCCATGAGAAATAGAACCCTGGGGTTCTAGCACCTGCGTCAGTCTGATTGTCGGTGTAAGTTATAAAGAGAGAAAAGAATTGGAAATACAGGCACCGCTCCCTTCCTTTGGATTCTCCCTTTGGCCATCTGTAATTCAGGAGGCGAAAGTACGGACAAGCAACTCGAGCAGGGGATCCTGTGCTGTATTCCCAGCTGTGAGTCGCTTGAGCAAGTAACATCTCCATAGCTCAGCGTACCCAGCTCTACGCGGAATGTCACAGTACTCGCCTAGCAGCTGGCGGGCTGTAAGCCTCCAGTGAGCAATGCTGGTTAAGTGCGTTGCTGAACGGTGCTGCTGAAAGGCACAGGAGTGCATCGCTGGGGACATGTGGATGGCTTCCCTGGATCAGGGCCATCAGTGAGAACAGGGAGATACTCATGGTTTGCTTTTCACTCTGGCATCACCCTTGGTGTGTTCGGCACGGCAGCTGCAGCCAGAGGCAGAGTGAGGCTGCATCCCTGCTCCGAGATGTCATACTGTTGACGCCTAGGAGATGCTCCGCAGGGTCCGCTTGCTCAGCTTCTCCAGTGTGAGGCTCATTCCTGGGTGTTTGAGTTGGCATGGCCGGGGCGTACCACCTTGCCTCTTGGCGTTGGTTATGCAAATCTTGAAATGTGCTGGGCTGACTCACCTCGCTGCCAGAACAGAGCTGTTGGAACAGGCACGGCTCAGCAAGTTTCCCTGGTGCTGATTGCAATGGAGTCGTAGGAGCCATTTCTCCCAGCGATACCAGGGCTGTGGCTGCCACTATGGAGAGCTCCTCTAAACTTGGAGATTCAGTTGCATTGGCCAGCATCTGTGTTTCCTAGCAAAGGGGCTAGGGCCTGACCCAGCCCACACTGAAGTGATTGGGAATCTTTCCATGGACTTGGGACTGGGTCTCTGCTGAACCAGGTACCTTCCACTCCCCTCCTGTGTCATGTCTCCATGATGCTGGGTGAGGTTTGTGTCAAAAAGTGTCTGCAGGGCAGAGTTAAAAAAAAAAGAGGTGGTTGGGTGGGGGGAAGCAGCCCACAAGACAAGTAGAAAAACCTGTGGGCTGCAGCTGTCAAAAAATGCCAGCCTAGCTGGCCAAAAAAAAAAAGCAAAAAAGTGCTGGTTTTGAGTGGACTTAACAACTCACCTTAAGCAGCTACTAGAGAACTCCCTGATGATCAGGAAGGGCCTACCTTTATTAAACTCTGCACTGCAACACATCCTGGTCCTCCCAGGTAACTGTGGGGGACCAGGAACTCTATAACCGCTCCACATCTCCCTTTCCTTATAATAAAAGATTAAAAAATTTAATTCTATACACAACAATTCAAAATAAACTTCAGATTCCTGAAAACTGTTTACACCACTAGGTCCCATTATCAGTTGCATTTAAACAGTCATGAGCATTATTCTACAGAACAAGGGGTCTAATCAATCTTCCAGACTGTGATCTCACTTGTGTTCAGTTAGCATGTGGATCTCCCCGTGGAGGGGGCTCACTGCATGACAGAGTACCTGTAAGTCTCAGATCCCAAGTCCTCCAGATAAATCCTTCTGGAGTCTCCACTAAGAGTTTGTCTTCACTATTGGGGTAAGTCGATCGAAGTTACACTACTCCAGCTACGTGAGTAATGTAGCTGGAGTCGACGTAGCTGAGGTTGACTTACCCTGGTGTCTGCATTGCACTGCGTTGACAGAAGAAGCTCTCCGGTTGACTTACCTTACTCTTCTTGGAGAGGTGGAGTACCGAGGTCAACCGGTGAGCGCTCTGCCATTGATTTAGCGAGCCTTCACTAGTTCCTATGCTGAACATCGAAGTTTTGTTGCTGGCAAATTTTTATTTCAGCATCCTGTTTTCAAAATTCCTTCAGGTCAGGCTACTTAAACTGCATTGGTGCCTGGGTAAAGGTGTCCTTAGTTATCTTCCCACTGGAAGTTCTGTTGCAGATAATCAAAATGCAAGCAATGTTGACCTATATACCCAGAGTGCTTCAAATAAATCCACTGATTTTTGCAGAAATCTTTTTAAAGTCTGTGCTACTCTCTCCACCTCCCCGTTGCTCTGGGCATAATGTGGATTACTAGCACAATGTTGCTAGTAGGGGTTGGACTACAGGGGGTTGGACTAGATGACCTCCTGAGGTCCCTTCCAACCCTGATAGTCTATGATTCTATGGATGTTCAAAATCAAAGTCCAGTGCAAATGCTAGGAACATTTTAGAGGTAAATTTAGGCCCATTGCCAGATAGGAGGACTTGAGGAACCCCCTGTCTTGCAAATATTGACTTTAGTTTCTGGATGGCCTGTGCCGATTAAGTTTGTGTAAGTGTAGCCAAGTCAATATAGACATAATCAACTACAATCATGTATGTGTGTCCTTTCCAGAAAAACCTGTTCCCACTTGCTGCCAATGTCTGTCAGAATAATGATTCTGGCAACTTTTGTTTGTTTATTTTATTGTTTTCCTCCTCTTTTCTCCCATCCCTATCCCTTTTTGCACACCTTGCAGCCCTCAACTAAGTCTACATTTGACTACTCAGACAGGGCTACCATACAGATTGTTGTATTTATGTCCTGCACTTGTTCATACCTTGGTGTCCCTCGTGGATTTTGGAGAGTATCTCTTTCTGAAGTACCACACGGATAAGAATGTGCCATCCTTTCAGAAGTGGGCCATGAGCCATTTGAAGGTTCTGCCAATATGGCATTTGGTGTGTTGGGAGCTGATTCCTTCAACTCCACCATCCTTGGAAAAGTTGAGCAAGTTTCTGGCAAGTCTCATTCTTTAATTGTTCATCTCTAACTTGCTAAAGTTGGCTACCAGATCCTGGAATTGCTGCCTGAACAAGGTCAGCGTAGACTTTGACACCTTTCTCTAATGCCTTTTCTTCTTCTGTTGATGGGTGCTTAATCTGGGCTCTAGATACAGTGTCAGCTGCTATGAGTAATTTCCCTTGTATGTGTTGAATGTTGAAAGAAAATCAAATCATCCATAATCGATGACTTTCAACCTAGAATTCAAAGATTTCCAGTGTTTTTTATTCCAATAATGCCACTAAGGGCTTGTGGTCTGTTTCTATGTTAAAATCAAACCAAATAGATATGTGCTGAACCATTCACAGGCTCACATGACTGTTAGAGGTTCCTTTTCCACCTGAGCATAGCACTGCTTTCTGCGAGACATCTTGATACTTCTTGATATGAATGCAACAAGTCTCTGGTCTTCTTTTGGCTGCTTTTATGTGAGCACTGCTTCTAAACCATATGAAGAGGTGTCTGCTGCTACTGTTGTCGGATAGGTTACTGAATACTGTGCCAAAACAGGTGGAGATGTCAATAGTCCTTTTATTTTATTGAATGGATTTTGTTGTGTCCAATCCCAGATCCATCAATTGTGACTGCCAAGGAGAACTCCTAAGGGTTTTATTAGATAAGCCAAATTTGGTAAGAATTTACCAAAATGACTTGTCAGGCCCAGGAATTTTCTTATAGCAGAAATATCTTTGGGTTCAGGTAATGTAAGTACTACTTTGTCAGAGTCCATCTGAAGTCTCTGTTGCTGATCCTATAAACTTAATCTGCTCCTTTCCAAACTCACATTTCCCATTCAGAGTGAGGCCAGCTTGTTGGAAGCATCTCAAAACTGCATGTAGTCATACATCAAGTTCATTTGTATCTCTGCCATATGCCAACACATTATCTCCATGGTGCATGATAGCAGGCAGACCTAACATGATCTGAGAGATTGTCTTTTGGAAATGTTCTTGTGCTGAAGATATGCCAAATGGAAGATGATTGAAACAGTACCTTCCAAATGGGGTGATGAATGTAGTTAATGGTATAGCTCCTTTGGCAAGGGGGATTTGTCAGAAGCCTGCTGTAGGTAGCATTTAACTTTGAGAAGACTTTGGCCTCTGATAACTGTGCTTATGTCTCATCAACTGCGAGAAGCATGTGTCTCTCTCTGTATAGACTTTTCTTAAGTTGTGTAAGATCCACATAAATCCAGATGTTGCCATTGGGCTTTGCTACTACAACCATCCCTACACGTCAGTCGGTGAGTTCTTTTCCTCTGAGAAATATACCCCATATCTTCCATTCTCTTTAATTCTTCTTTTACTTTCCCTAGCAAGAGTACAGGGATGCAGCATGGGGCTGTGAGAGCAAAGGGAGTTGCTGATGGCACCAATTTTATTTTGTACTTCCCTGATGGCTTTCTGAGCCCTGTGAAGACATGTGGATACATCTCCTATATAGTTTACTTTTTGCTACTAATACCTTCCAGTTTCTCAGCTAGGTGTAGTCCCTGGATTGGTGGCAACTTTAGCTCAGTTGTCAGTCCTTGTATTGCATATATTATTGGTTGAATAACTCTCCGTACTTTCTCCAGTTTCCCAAGGAACTGGTCACAAGCATCCAAAGTATTGTTACTAGCCCCATGTATAATGTTATTTGTTGCAGAACTCCATCCTAGGATCAATTTATAACCTTTTTTGGAATTGCAGTGACTTCTGCTCCAGCATCCATTTTAAATTTAAGGTTTCAACTGTTTAGAATGATGTTTGTTGGCTGTTCTATTGAGAATAGAGTCCCTAGAAGTATGGACTCATTGTCACCTGATGATAACACTCCCTCTTGGATGGTTTCCATCGCTCTCGGTGACCTGCATGCTTTTGCAAATTGTTCCATTTTGTGGCATCTACATTTTGCCTCTTCTGCTGTACGTTGTTGCCACCTATAGCTTGGTGTCTTGCCACATCTTCCACAGCTTTCCACACTTCTCTCCTATTAAGGTTCTTTGGTCTATCACTCTCTAGTTGAGCACTGTTTTTATGTTGTAAATTGTGTCCTTTCCCTTTGCTGTGTCAGTATTGTCTGATGCAGTCTCCCCTATGCTGCTAGCATGTAAGTCACATTGCTGTTTCTTTTTTGTTTCTTGCATTCTTTCTTTTTTAGTGTGAGATGTAGGTCCAGCTGAAGCTGTGCTGATAAATTGGTCTCTTATACCAATAACTATCCTTTTTCCAGGGCTTAAATTCAGACAGAGCTGTCCGGAGTGGAGATCTGGTAAATATTTTCAACCCCCACTGGAGTTTTTATAGCATGTTTGTGGGGAGGAGCTGGGATGTGGGGGGCTGGGAAATAGTCTATAATAATTTAAGCCCTGCCTGTCTCTTATTAGTTCTTCTTTTAAAGTTCCATATTTGCAATGTTCAGCAAGACTCTGAACTGCAGTAAAACGGCTCTTTCCCCAGAAAGGGCCAGATTTTCAAAGAGTCTTTGATGCCTAAGATGAAGACAGGCATATAGGTGCTTTAGAAAATCCCACTAGGTGCCTAACTCCCATGAAACCAATGGGAATTAGGCACCTGTCTCCTTCACGCACCTATATACTGTTGAAAATCTGTCCTTCTGGTTTTGCAATGCTGAACGGACCGATGCCGAAATATCTTTAAAAATGTGGGACCCAGAGCCTAGGATTTACTTGGGGGGGGGCGTTGGCAGCATTTGTACACTCTCTAGGAGTTATGGATTATTGTTCTTAGATGAAAGAAGAAAAAACAACCAACCACCTAACTGAAGTGCTGGTTACAGAATGATTAGAGAGGGCAGGGAGCTGGAAGTTAAGGGCAGGCATTGTGAAGAGAATGGCCAAGCAGAAAGCTTGGAAACTTTCCTGAGAATGGAGACATACGAATTACTTGAGCACCGGTGCTTTTGATTTAGCTTTTACGGAAAGTATGCGGGGCAGTTCTTGGTTTTGAAAAGGTTAAATGGCACTTTACAGACAAGAATGAAAACTGGATTGCTGCCGAGAAGTGTAGTGTCTGCACTGCAGAAGGGTTTGACAATTTGGAAAGGGTTCAGAAGAGAGCTTCAAGAATGATTTGAGGTCTGGAAAGCATGCCCTATAGCCAGAGACTAAGGTTGCTCAATCCATTTCGTTTATTCAAGACAAGGTTAGGAGTGTCTGGGTCATGTTCTATAAAAACCTATTTGGTGGGAAGATTTCTGAAAGAGGGCTCTTTGATCTCCTGGACAAAGGCAGAGCTAGAACCAATGGCAGGAGGTGAAGCTAGACAAATTCAGACTAGAAATAAGGTGCATTTTTTTAACAGAGAGGGCAATTAACCATTGGAGCAACTGGCTTGGAACATAGTGGATTCTCCATCACTTGGAGTCTTTAAATCAGGATTGGGTGTCTTTCTAAAAGATCTGAGCTTTGTGTACACACAAACTTGCAAGGGTTGCCTGGAGCAAACTGCTGTGTGGACACTCTTATTTTGGTTTAGCTGAACCCTGTTCCTAAGAAGTAAATTCTCTTTAAATTGACACCTTTGGTTAAATGGGTACAACTCTCCACATAGGCAAGCCCAAGCACTAACATAACCAGAAGTTATAAGTTTGATCCAGGAGGCACTAGGTGAGGTTCTCTGGCCTGTATTATGCAGGAGGTCAGATGAGATGATCACAGTAGTACCTTGTGGACTTAAAAATCTGTGAATCTCTGAATAAGGCCTCACAGTCTAAACAGAAAACATGCAAATACAGGAAGGGTAACTAGAAATAACTGAGATCAGGGCAGTCGAAGGATGGTGGTAAGACCCTGTCTTGCTAGTCCCATGATGTTTGTTTTGGAATTTTACTTTCCCCTTCCCTTGTTCAATTGTGTGGATGATTTTTCAGCTGCTGTGAGTTATGGCAGGACAGGGGCTAAGGGGGATGTTGGCCCTTTGGGCAATTTAAGGAGGCACTTGAAGGAAGATGGGGTGGAGACTTGGTGAATTACCTCCTGGAGGGGATGTGACAACTCTACAGTGGCAATTCCTGCATCCTCCATGACAATACAGTCAAGAGGAAGTATTGTTGTCTGAAGAGGAGAAAAGTGCAAATGACTATTTTGGGGAACTCAGAAAATTAGGTTGTGCTAAGTCTGAAACTCTAAAAAAAGCCTCTGTAATAGCTTAATTGGATGTCTCTGTTAATAGCTGAGGAAATTAAATTAGGTACCAAAACAACTTATTCCATATCCCATCAAATCACCCTAAACCCCTAATTATGGGATTGATTTTTTTGTCTTTCAAATTGCTAGGTAAAACCACAAGCCGGGCAGTAATTGGGAGTTTTTATATTCCAGCCAGTGAGGTTTCCTTGGTTCATTTCAGTGTCTTAAAGACTTGTGTGGTTGCATCAAAACATGAAAAACGGAGTCTCCATTTCTTGGATTTCCACCTGTGATATCCCAACTGCATAATCATTGACGCCCCTGAAATCCAAATGAATGTGATCACCCGCCTAGTATTTGCCCAACTGATTTATTGGCTCTTTAAAGTCATTGTCATAAATCACTTGAAACAGAAGCCAAAATCTTTTCACTGGGCTGACTTTAAATCCAAAGCACAAACAATATCAGAACGACTCTTTCTGTGAATGACATCCATCCAGTGTGGCACAAGAAGGCTGGAAAACAGTGTTTATGGCACAGCTCTCCAGAGGCTAAAACCAAACTGAGGCGTACCCAACCTGCCCTGTGCAGCGCAGCAATCCCTGGTAGGCATTATAACAGCTCCAGTGAAAGGGGAAAGGTGTTCTCTCCCTCATCGGGAACCAGCGGCAGCTCCAGGCACCAGCGCTCCAAGCGCGTGCCTGGGGCGGCAAGCCGCGGGGGGTGCCCTGCCGGTCCCTGCGAGGGCGGCAGGCAGGCGGCCTTTGGCGGCTTGTCTGCGGGAGGTCCGCGGATTCGGCGGCAATTCGGTGGCGGGTACGCCGAAGCCGCGGGACAGGCGGACCTCCCGCAGGCAAGCCGCCGAAGGCTGCCTGACTGCCGTGCTTGGGGTAGCAAAAAAGCTAGAGCCGCCCCTGTCGGGAACATGTCAGCTGTTGGCTGTGTTCAATACCTTATATTTGTGCGGTGCCTTTCATCCCAAAGGCTCTCAAAGCTCTTTACACAGGACAGGAATCATGGCTCTCACCTCTGCAGAGAAGTGTGTCTCACAGCTACACACGGCAACACTGCTTAGGAGGGGAAGTGAAGAACTCCATATCCAGGGTAGAATTGCCCAGGACACTGGGGTTAATACACCCACATTTGCAAAAAGGATCTTCAGTGGATCAGTTTTACAACACAGCTAAAAGAACTGTAGAGCTGCCGTCTGCAGCATTAGTGGCTCGAGCCCTTCTAAGTCTCATTAGCACCATTTCTAGGGTATCATAGTTTTTGCTTGGACTGGGAGAAAGCTGCTGTACAAGGACTAGCCAGAAAAGGCCCTGCTTAGCTGACGGATGCATAGCCAGCTGAGGCAGTGCTAATGCATAGCTGCTGTGCATCAAGACTCTGAGCGGACGCAGGTATTGGGGGCTTCAGCCATTGGGTGTGGGTGCACAGAGCTCTGCGCAGTCTGTGTATTTGTAGAATGGATGTGTGTCTGACTACAGTATGCACAGGTGTGTCGTGCACAGCGCACATCAATTATGTATGTGAGTCCAGCTCGTAGTGTGCAGGGGTGAATGGTGTGTGTTTGTGGAGTCATAGATTTTCAAGGCCAGAAGCGACCACTGGGATAGCACAGGTCAGAGAATCCTCCCCCCCCCCGCTGCCAAAAAAAAAAAATCCTGGAGCAGATCTTTTAGAAAAACATCCAGTCTTGAGTTAAAAATTCTCACTCATGGAGAATCCACCCCAACCCTTGGTCAATTGTTCCAGTGGTTAATTACTCTCACTGTTTAACAAAACCTTACACCTTACTTCCCATTTGGATTTGTTTAGCTTCAGCTTCCAGCCACTGGATCGAGTTCGACCTTTCTCTGCTATGCTGAGGAGCCCATTCACTAGCAGATATTTGTTCCCCATTAGTGCAGAACTCTTCAGAGCATCCCCGAGATTGGCTAGTGCAGGCAGCGCTGTAGAAGGTGCAACGCGTGGCCAGGGGATTGGGCAGGCATGAAGCCAGTGGGCAGCACCGGGGAGAGCCCACCCAGAACAGACTTACTATCCCACAATAGAGATTCGCAAGCTCTCCCCCTAGTCTTGGCTTCCACCCACTGGCTTGTGTGCAGCCTGGCCTCATCCTCTCCAGGACATTGCTTGCATTCAGCTATGCAGCCACCTCTCCCTTGTGCCGTCAAAAACATTTCAACCAGCTCTGCTGGGAGGAAAGTTTTGCCTGAACTGTTTTCCTTGAGTCTGTGGTGTCTTACTCCATGGCTAACATTCTTTTAAGGACCCAAATGGGTCCTAAGCAGTGCACCAACCTTGTAGCGGTCTCCTGCCTCCACACTTGAGATGAACGCTTCTCATTCTCGTTTGGAAGATAGGACTTATTGTACCGATTACCCTGAGAGAACCTGTGCTAATCATTCTGTTCATTCATTCTCACCGATATTGCTTCGCTGGCAGCCATATGTGGCAAGAATTACTGTGGCCAGACTGATTTTTCTATTTAGAATGGAAAGGAGGAAAAAATGGTGAAGATTAAGGGATCCTATAACCTCAAATATTGAAAATCCCTTGACTGATAAAGTCTCCTTCCTCCCTGTGTGGGAGCACACAAAGGGTTAAAATACAATCTGAGGAAGTGCCAGTGACAACTTCATAAACCACAGAAGGGTCAGATTATTACAGCGCACACCCGTACTGGTGGAGCATGAAGTCATTGTGGAAGGTGCCAGTTCTAAGAGGAGGCTGGGTGACCTAGTGGGGTAGTGCACTGGCTTGGGTCTCAGGCGATACAAGTTCTATTCCTGCTGGGTGATCTGGGGAAAATCACTTGCTTCTTTGTACCCCAGTTTCTCCAGCTGTGATATTGATTATAGTGATGCTCAGCTCCTTTATAAAGCATTTTGACATCTCTTTTAAGTATAAACTAGGTGCTTCTTCTTCTTCTTCTTATTATTAGGGAGTGTTTGGACCTTCGCAGAGCACAGGGGAAGAGACTCAGTTCAGAGGGCAGAGCATGCTCCACTGAGCAGGGAGAAAGGGTGGAATCCCATGGCTATGCCTCCTTTCTGCCAACTTTAGCCTGTCTAGGACTCCAGGAAGCACTATCAGTAAGCAGCCTGAGTGTTCGGGAGAACACAGGGACTGCTCTTGTGTCTGGCACATGGATTTAGGGGCCTCACCGCCCTGCACATATATTCAAAAGCTGGTACCATTTAAGCTAATCGGGGCAGGAACTGTCTCTTTATGTGTTTGTACAGCACCCAGCACAGTGGGGTCCCGTTCCATGGCTGCGGCTGCTAGTGCAATGCAACTAAGTAAATAATCCCCTATCTCTTATATAGCACTGCTCATCTATAGAACTCAAAGCACTTTACAAAGGAGGTTAGTATCATTGTTCCCATTTTACAGATGGAGAAACTGAGGCACGGGGCAGTGCTGTGACTTGCCTTTCCAATACTAGTTAAAAATCTGGTTCCTAATATGAAGAACAAAATACTGAAGTGGAGTCATTAAAAAAAGACTGAATCCTAAATAGGATCTGAGAGTGATTTGACACAAAAACGCCCATGAAATGGAAAGGCTTCCAATCCTTGCCTAACCTAGCGAGAGCTGGGCTGGGAAACAACTGTCCAGTGAGAGAGTCCTGGCTTTCTGTCGGTTGGTATCAATGTCTGCCTGGCTGCTGGAGACGTCAGGATACATAGGAAGATCAGACAGGAGACTCACAAACCAATGGGGATGCCCAAATTTTCCATCTCGGAGGATAAAATTGATCCTGGAGGATGGGGGTGGGAAAGATACTGAAGAACAGTTTAAAAGATGGGCACAGAGTCAGCTGCTGCCTGTGACACACTGCGCCATGCTCCGTGCAAGCAATGTGTTTGAACAGCACAGCAATCTGCCAAACACCGCGTGATCTGCAAACAGGCTTCCAGCCTTCCACAGTCGCTGCTCTGCCAGAGAAATGTCAGAGACCAGACGCTCCACTAGCTTCCAGAACAAACAATTGTGTCAGAGGGCCAAGAAAATGGCAGCAGGGCATCCACCCATGCTTGTGCTGACTCTGCCCTTCCATTGCACAGCCTCACCTTTGTTCTGTTCTGTTCTGTGCAGAGCTAATGATGCAATGTGAAACGCCCACAAAACTGCTTCATCTGTTTGTGTTCTTCCACCTTCTGGGGAAAAAGTAACCCCTAAAAAAAAATTACAAAAAGTAGGGCTTTTTTATATATTAATCAAGCATCTGTTCTTACTCTTTAAGTTTTTTGTATACTGGTATATGGACAATGAAGGTGTCTATTTTTGGCTTTGTGCCTATTTTTAATTAATTTGTGAGTTTGACACAGTACAGGTCCAGTATAATTTATGATCTAGAAAAGGGAGTGAACAATGAGGTGGCAACATTTGTAGATCACCCAAATTTACTTAGGTTCGTCAAGACCAGAGAAGACAGATAAATTCCAGAGGGACCTAACAAAGGGAGATGAATGGGCAGCAGATGAAATGCGAGGTTGATAAATGCTAGATGATGCATGTTGGAAGGAATAATTTTAATTAATCAGATACTTGGATGGACTCTAAATTCACTGTAACCATGCAGGGAAAAGACCTGGATGAACAGCTCAGTTGAAACTACCACTCAATGTCTAGAGGCAGTCAAAAAAGCAAACAGCACATTAGGATGTGCAATATAAAGAAGGGGATAGAAAATGATACTGAAAATACTATAATGCCATGAAATAAACCTGTCAGCCAGGCACCCAAGCTGGGCTACCTCTCCCATGATGGCCAGGGTCTCCCCTTGCTCAGAAGGAAGACATCGGTAATGTGGTCCAACCAGGGAGCCCAGCCTCTAGAGGAAAGTGGAACATGAGACACCTGACCTACAATGCCAGTGAGGCACTGCAGTAGCACTTCTACATTGAGAGAGTTTGGGTCAAAGTATTTCAGTTTTCAAATTTCTGCCAAAAAACTATGAAAAATTTAGGTGAAAACTATTTTGAAAAAATGTTAACACAAATTTTTAATGGGGTGGGCGAGGGGGGAGAATAGCTTTCCAACCAGCCCTAACAGCGCTGTATGGCGTGACTCTGTGTTGCCTTGCTTTGGGCTCCGCTCTTGCAAATGCTTACTGCCTGGCATAGCACACACTGTCCCATTTACTTCAGTGGGATCAGTCACAGAAATAAGCACCTTCCACAGCAGTAGTCGTGTAGCACCAACAGACCCCGGATGTGGGTAGGCAGGATTGAACCTGGGACTTCAGGACATGAGCCTCCCCAGCATGAGCTAAAATCCAACTGCCTGGTAGCTAAGGCTGCAGAGCAAACTCATTAATCTCTCTCTCTAAGTGGTGTCAGTGCTACTGGATAGGACAGAACACCCATCTGGAGCTGACAATGGCACAGCTTAAGGAGGTGTGTCTGTGGTCACACTACATTGTACCAGCCATCCACAAATGTTATGGCTATGAGGTTACGATTCTGAGACTATCAGCGCTACTTTTGTATTGTAAAACAAAACAGGTTTTTACTGAGACATAGAAAAATAAATATAAGAAAAACCGGACATATCCATGAATGTTTCATGCAGTATGTTTGTTCTTCCTCATAGCTGACTGCCATACAAGAATATATTCTTATCCTGTGTGGTTCCATCCCATGTCCCTCAGGTTTTATGGGATTGCAAGTGCTATACTGAGAATCTCCTCGCTTCTTTCGGTCTCTTCAAAATAAATGTGCTGCATTTCCAGATCCATCGCCCCCTACCAATTCTTTGATTGGTGAAATTCACTCCTTTGCAGCTGTCCGGTTCAAGGCCTCCACACCTTTTCAGGGCTGGGTGGGACTTTCATAGATTTCATCTATTTCAAGGTTAGAAGGGACCATTATGATCATCTAGTCCAGTGGTTCCCAAACTTGTTCCACTGCTTGAGCAAGGAAAGCCCCTGGCAGGCCAGGTTGGTTTGTTTACCTGCCGTGTCCGCGATCGCGGCTCCCAGTGGCCACAGTTTGCTGCTCCAGGCCAATGGGAGCTGCTGGAAGCAGAGTGGGCCGAGGGACGTACTGGCCGAACCTGCGGACGTGGCAGGTAAACAAACTGGCCCGGCCTGCCAGAGGCTTTCCCTGCTCAAGCGGCGGAACAAGCTTGGGAACCACTGATCTAGTCCAACCTGCAAAACGCTGGCCAGAGCCCTGCACCCAGTGAGTCCATCTAGCCCAGTAATTGTGGCTGAAGTACAGCGTATCTATTAGAAAGACTCCAAGTGATGGAGAATTTACCACATCCCTTGGGAATCTGTTCCAATGGATAATTACACTCCCTTTAAAAATATTGGCTGTCCGTACCGGGTGAGTTTCACCTCTATGACAATACAGATATTCCTGTGTTTTGATAATCATCTGTGAATTTGATCAAGGAGGAATGTTGCCCTTTCTGTGGGTGAATATGGTGTTTGATAATGAAACAATGTTAATTCCAATCCAGACAGAATCTTGGGTTATAAGGCCTTCTTTCAGAACCTTATTACTGTTTCCCTGGATGAACTTTTGTTCTTTGCAAGGAGAAATCGTTGCATTTTTCCACCTCTGATTTGCCCAACACTAGTGAGTCAGTAGCAGAGACAGGAATAGAAACCAGTGCTCTGCTTTCCTATTCTTTCCCCGTCCCCTCGAAGTGCAGCTGTGAAGCACAGCTCAGGATTCGACCCAGTGTTACACAAGAACTGCATTTGTAAAGTTTTCTGTCAAATTTTAGAAGCCCTGAAAGCTTGAGATTTGGGCCCATCAAACTCCAAACGCAGCTCAGTGATGGGAACTGAGGATGGTAAAAGGGGGAATTAGACACACAGGTTACAGGATTAGATTGTGGTTGAGAAATTATAGATATGTGTTTTTTTCATGTCTGTAAACAACAGATCAGGTCATTTCCCTTCTCTGTGCCTCAGTTTCCCTATCTGTACAATGGGAATAATGATACTCACCTTCCTTTGTAAAATACTTCAAGGTTTTCGGATGAAAAGTGCTATGTAAATGCAAAGGATCATGATGAACTGCAGGAAAGAAGCTCACTATAAATACTGACCGGGTCTTGGGCTTCTTGTGTTCAGCCATTGCTCCACCTAAAATTATCTATTATCTCCCTCGTGTAGTTTTTGACCTTTCACAAACCGGAGTAGCTATTTATACCTAAAAATGTGGAAAACAAACGTCCAGCTGTCCCTCGCCGGAGTCTGACCCTCAGCTTGTGAGTTGTCATCATTAGGTGTTTCTAGGAAAGAGGCTCTGTACTGTCTTTGGTGAATGTTTATTGATAGTGGCCTATTGCTTATGGAACACTTTGCGAACGATGGCTGCTGTGGGGAATGCAAGGTAAGTTTCATGCTGTGCCCCTCAAGCATAAACAGACCATAGGGTTGTTTCCCTCCTCACTTCCTCTGCATTCGCTTTTTACATTTAGTAACACAGACCATGCTGAGAAGAGAGATCCAAGGTAAGCAGTTTAGCACAGGCCTAGCCGTTCCTCTGCTGGGCAGCGAGCAGCCAACGAGGAACGAATCTCTGCAGACAATTAAGGCCTTTTCAGACCTTGCCACCTTAGTGCTCAGCTAACCTAGCTCTGCTAGCAGCATCAGAAAGCCTGGCTCACACCCAAGGTGCCCCTAGCCCAGAAGCCAGCATGGAATGCTTCAGAGGAAGGTGTAAGAACCCCGCAGCAGGAGGAGGAGGAGAGGGAATCTTCCCCCGCCCCCATTACGTTTCCTCCTAACCCCAAATGATTGGTTTAAAACCTGCAGCACAAGGTGTAATATCCCCTGCAGTTTGTTCGCAGTAACTCTGGGTATTTTCAGTATCCATTCCAGCTGATTGGCAGACAGTGCTGGTTTTGCTGAATCTCTCGACTTAAGAAAAGTTGAGGGGAGCATCTATGTTGTCGAAATGAAAAATTCAGTTTTTCTGTTGTGAAATGACTCTTTGTTTAGGAAACTTATTGGGGAAAAAAGCGGTTTTGAAAAAAGGTTGAAATAGAAACTCAACGTTTCAAACTGAAACATTTTGATTGACCCAAACTGGGCAGGAGGGTGAGGGGAGAAATCAGCTTTTCAATCTGTAAACATTGGCGAGATTGCAACGTTTTTGTCCCGGTTCAGGGTGGTAAAACTTTTTGAACTCTTGCAAATAGTCATGGGATGGGAAAACCATTTCTCGCCCAACTCTATTATCCATGGAAAAGCCCAAAGCTCTCTTAATCTGGCTAACCGCCTGGTCCAGAAGAGAGAACCTGTCCTCAGGCGTGAGTTTAAAGAAAAAAGCCATTTGTTCTTTCAGGTCCTTGTACTCAGGGAGCAGACGTTTGGGCCTGGGCTGGTAAGTCCTCATGGAATTGGGTCAGGCAACTGAGGGCTGGTTGGTCTCTCTAATACACAGCCCTGCATTGTGTGTGTACCGCAGGGGACGCGGCAGGACGGATCGTGCCCATGTTCTCCCTGGTGTGCTCTGTGAATGCCCCCAGCTGCGGTAAGGGAGCATTCTGGGTAAGACGCTTTTCTGTCTGCCTTGGTGCTAGAGTTGCCAACCCTCCAGGTTTGGCCTGGAGGCTCCCCAAACTGGCACTGATCTCCCAGTGACTACTGAAAGCAATCCAGGAGATTTGAATAGGATATTATAAGAAAATGACACTACGTCATGTTGGGGGAAAAAAAAATTCTGGAATCGCTTCAGTCAAGAGTTGGCAACCCTACTTGGTGGGAAGACAGAGGATGTTTCCTTTCCCCAGCGGCTAGAGGGCGAGGGTTCTTGCTCTCTCCAGCTCCTCTGCCCGGCTGCTCCTGGCAAGGATCCTTGGGACCTTAACTGCCCTCCTTGCCTTATCTGCAGGGCCTCTTGTATTCAAAGTGCTCTGTGGCCTTTAGACCCTGGGTCCCCAGCCTATGTGCCAGTAGCCCACAGGTCATTCCTCTCAGTGCAAATGTACATCATTGTCAAACCAACTCCCATGGTACTTCCGTATCCCTAAGCAGAGGAATCAAAACTGCTCATTACTGATGATCACCCACAGCTTCGTCTTCCCCATGCATGGGAGGGTGGCTCTGGGTCCTGTGCTAGGACCCCAGCAGCCATGTTCAGGGACCCTCCTCTTTTGGCCTCCAAGTTGTCCTCTAATGGCGGCTCAGCCCAGCGCCCCGGTGCAGCTAGGTCCTGCTCCTTGTCTGCTCCCTGTTTGATGAGCATTTAGAGGAATTTTTCATTATGGCTATAAATGTTTATTGCCCTCTTAATGTTTTTATTGGGTTGCTATTATGGTTCCTTGCAGCGTATCTCCTGGGTGTGTTGGGTTCTGCTTATTTGATCTAGGTGAACTGTAACAAATGGGTTACTAGGCTATCTGGGTTTGCTGAGTGGGACTGGAGCTCAGGGCTAGCCTAGGTAGAGAGGCCTGATGGTGACAGGACCAGCCAGGTGGGATCGCAGCTGTTGTTGAAAAGCTCTATAGAGTGAACTCATGTCAGTGATGAAAGAGGAGGCACTAAGAGGATGGTGCGTAGGGACAAATATAACCAAGGGGAGGGAGAGCTGAGTGGTTTGAGCATTAGCCTGCTAAACCCAGGGTTATGAGCTCAATCCTTGAGGGGGAGGTCTGGGGCAAAAATCTGTCAGGGACAGTACTGGGTCCTGCTGTGAAGGCAGGGGCTAGACTGAATGACTTTTTAGGGCCCCTTCCAGCTCTGTGAGATAGGGACATCTCCACACTTAAATAAAAAGCTGGCCTGGAATGGGGGCAGCAGCAGCTGCCACTGGGGGAGCCCACCTGAGCACATGCTCCCAGTTACTCTTCTTGGACCATCTCTTTTCCCTTCCCTCCCACTACTGCATTTTCCCTCCTCTCCTCCCTTCTCTTCTGCTTTTGGACTCCTGCCTCTGCCTTCATCCCCTGTTCACCTCCTTGCCACCCTCCTGCCAGTTTTAAACCCTCATCGTTTGTTCCTGTGCAATCAGGGTTGTGTGCAGATCACACTGAAAGCCTGGGCTCCCTGCAAGCTGCCAGTGAAATCCAACCAACCTGCAGGTGGATCAGCACTTCGGAAAATCAGGCCCCTCCTTTGGGCGCCTAAATAGGAATTGAGCTGAATGTCAGGAACCCACACTGGAAAGTCTTGCCCCTGATTTCTAAAAAGCTTCCACAATGGTTGTCTCTACTGCTCTACCGACCCTGCACAGGAGCTCAGGTACAAGGAACCTAGAGCAGCTTGGAAGAACAAGGGAGCAGCACCGTCCTGTGGAGGCTCTTAGAGGAGTAAACAGTGCAGAGAAACCAGAGCCCCAACTCTCCCCTGCCTTGTGCTGCCACCTACACTTGGGTGTGACAAGCTCCCATTCGGATGGGGTAACATTCACATGCACGCTGCAGTCACTTTGCATAGGAGTAACTGGCAACACACGGTGCAAGTGTTACCCACACACCTCCTGGGTGTGGTGTTCTGTCCCCTCTAGTGGCACCTGTTATATCCTTGGGGGCAACAGATACACAACAGCACTGAGACCACTTCAAGATTAATGAATCTACTACAGCCTTGACTAAGGGCCATGGGGCTTTTAGCTCATGCACTAAACTCCAGAGGCCCAAGTTCAATCCCAACAGCTGGGTGTTACACAAGGCTGTGGGGAATCAGACCCAAGGTGACTAAAGATAATCACACCAGGGAATTGAAGATACCTGGTTGTGTAGAAGGGATCAGGAACAACACCCGATTAGAAACAATTTCAAGAGTTTGGGTCCCAGGTCACTAGAAGACTCCATGAAATCTGCCAGCCCTGCAATTTGCAAAGATTTTGTGGGGCCATTTTAGCAAAGCCAAGCCCTAGATATGGCTCCAGGCATGTCCCAATATGCCCATCTTTTCAGTGCATTACAGGGCCATATAGACTTGTCTGCAGATAATCGTCTGGAGTCCTTTCATGGCTGAGCTAAGGAGAATGCAGTCAAGAGGATCAAGGTGCAGCCAGTTTGCAGCCATGAGACAACTGCCACTGTGTCTGTGCTCATCCTCATTAGGAAGTTAGGAGCGTACACGCTGGATACGTGACAGGGCTTCAATGCCTCCTCTCGCCTTGCAAGTTAATTTTCTCAGGATGGAAAACAAGCCATTTCCCTTATAGATACAGAGACCTGGCTAGTCCCCAGCAGGTTATTTCCTGTGCAAAGATGAAGTGGAGAATGCCAAGCTGGACTCTGGATAATCATCATCAGATCAATAGGAAAACCTCCTGGCGAACTCAGCTGCCCTCTGGTTTGGTGTTTGTAGGTGCTGAAGACAGAGCTTTGATGGCCTAAGGCCTGACCATGCTGTTTAACAGATATGGTTTTGTTATCTGTGACCTGCACCTTTAAATCTCTAAGGGCTGTGCTCTCTGCAGAGACAGGCAGCCATTGTATGTTACTCCTGCTTCAGACTGTTACAGAGGAGGCACACACATGCATGCTCTCCCCTGGAGACTTTACTATCTTGTTTGTTCTTTTCATTTAAAGTAAAGGTCATTCGGACTGAAGCGAGATAGTTGCTCTCTGTATTAAAACTGAGCACATGCCTCAGCCCACTCCTCATGTTTGGACTGTCAGATGTAGAGCTCCTTATTCAAGTGTCCTAGCAGGTTTCAAGGCCTTGCTGCCATCTTGATGTGACCAAAACGGACATAATTCTGAAAACTTGGCATTAGAGCCTGTCTGTGTAGCTCGGACTATAACACCTCACATCCTGTCCCAGCATGCACTGGGTCTTGCAAGCGACCTGAGATGGACACCCTGGGGATAGTGGTAGTTCTCTCTGTTCTAATGGCTCAAAAATCTTGTTTCAGGCTACTGAAGGAGAGCACATCCAGGCTATTGCAGGGGAATCTGCATCACAGGCCTGGCAACTGCTTCTACACAGTGTAGTACTCAGGGCAATGGTAGGTTTTCTTCTAAAGAACGTGCCTCTTTTGACAGCCCCATTTTCATCCTCTCTGGTTCTTCCATCAGCTTCCTGCCATTCTCCCCTTCCTCTCAGATGTGTTGAGAGATTAAACTAATTTGGTTCTGGTGCTGTAAGACGTGCAATGGGTCTTCCCACCTTGCTTATCTGGGCAAGGGGCAGATGTAATCCCAGTCCTTGTGCTTCCACTATGCAAGTACCAGGGTATCGCTAGATCCCAAAGAGGGCTAGGATGTGGGATTCTAGGGCCTAACAGGGTCACTGTGATCGCGAACACGAGGAGATATGCCTCTACATCATCGTCCATCATCGTCTTCTGTAAGTAGTTGCTTGCCCGCAAGGGCCGGATCCCATGGGGGCTGTGCGTCAGAGTGGTCAGAGCCTTTAGCTGGTTCACAACCTCATACAGGGTGGCTTTATCCTGGGCTGCTTGGCTCATCAGTAATTGATTCATCTCCTGCTGTATTCGCACTGACTCCTGCTGGGTAGCCATCTGAACCCAGGTAGCCTTTTGTTGGGCCACGGTGGCCTGCACCAACGCCTTCACTACCTCCTCCATTTTTTTTCTTCTTCTTGTTGGGGGCGATTTACCCTGCCCTGAGATGGTTCGCCACAAAGTCTTGCTCACATATCCCACCGCTGACACCATGTGTGGCAAGGTACCTTCTCAGTCTCACCAGCCCCAGCTGTTTTTAGCCTTGGTGAGATGGGCTTGGGTAAAACAGTCCTTCTAGGATGCACAGGGGCAGTCAGTTCCTGCTCTCTGCCAGTCTTTTGGGCTTGTTTTTCTTCCCTTGTGGGAGGGAATGCAGCCTCCCCTCCTGGTGAGGCTCGCTGTCTTGCTGCTCCTAATCTACTGGCAGCTCGACTCCTTCTCTCTTCCACCCCCCCTCTTCTCCCAACAGGGGAGGGTTTAGAAAGGTCTCAGGCAGCCCTTAGTTGGAATAAGCTGATCCTAACTGACCTCAGGTAACTCCCTCTCAGCTGATCCTAATTGATCTCTGGTAACCGCTTCTCAGCTGAACCTGACTGACCTGTAGTTACCCCTCCTCAGTGGATAGGGAGGAGGGCCTTTTAACCTTCTGGGACTGTTTTCTACCCTCCCTCCACCCTTGCAGGTGTCTGTCCTGAGTTTATCACACTAGCCACTCTCCACTCAGTGGTGCCCGGCCTGCTCCCTTCAGTCTTCCATTGCTCTTAGACACCACTAAAAATCCCCACTGCATTCATCTGTAGTAATTCTGAAAACTTGGCATTAGAGCCTGTCTGTGTAGCTCGGACTATAACACCTCACATCCTGTCCCAGCATGCACTGGGTCTTGCAAGCGACCTGAGATGGACACCCTGGGGATAGTGGTAGTTCTCTCTGTTCTAATGGCTCAAAAATCTTGTTTCAGGCTACTGAAGGAGAGCACATCCAGGCTATTGCAGGGGAATCTGCATCACAGGCCTGGCAACTGCTTCTACACAGTGTAGTACTCAGGGCAATGGTAGGTTTTCTTCTAAAGAACCTGCCTCTTTTGACAGCCCCATTTTCATCCTCTCTGGTTCTTCCATCAGCTTCCTGCCGTTCTCCCCTTCCTCTCAGATGTGTTGAGAGATTAAACTAATTTGGTTCTGGTGCTGTAAGACGTGCAATGGGTCTTCCCACCTTGCTTATCTGGGCAAGGGGCAGATGTAATCCTAGTCCTTGTGCTTCCACTGTGCAAGTACCAGGGTATCGCTAGATCCCAAAGAGGGCTAGGATGTGGGATTCTAGGGCCTAACAGGGTCACTGTGATCGCGAACACGAGGAGATATGCCTCTACATCATCGTCCATCATCGTCTTCTGTAAGTAGTTGCTTGCCCGCAAGGGCCGGGTCCCATGGGGGCTGTGCGTCAGAGTGGTCAGAGCCTTTAGCTGGTTCACAACCTCATACAGGGTGGCTTTATCCTGGGCTGCTTGGCTCATCAGTAATTGATTCGTCTCCTGCTGTATTCGCACTGACTCCTGCTGGGTAGCCATCTGAACCCAGGTAGCCTTTTGTTGGGCCACGGTGGCCTGCACCGACGCCTTCACTACCTCCTCCATTTTTTTTCTTCTTCTTGTTGGGGGCGATTTACCCTGCCCTGAGATGGTTCACCACAAAGTCTTGCTCACATATCCAACCTCTGACACCACGTGTGGCAAGGTACCTTCTTGGTCTCACCAGCCCCAGCTGTTTTTAGCCTTGGTGAGATGGGCTTGGGTAAAACAGGCCTTCTAGGATGCACAGGGGCAGTCCGTTCCTGCTCTCCACCGGTCTTTTGGGCTTGTTTTTCTTCCCTTGTGGGAGGGAATGCAGCCTCCCCTCCTGGTGAGGCTCGCTGTCTTGCTGCTCCTAATCTACTGGCAGCTCGACTCCTTCTCTCCCCCTGCCCTTCTCCCAACTGGGGAGGGTTTAGAAAGGTCTCAGGCAGCCCTTAGTTGGAATAAGCTGATCCTAACTGACCTCAGGTAACTCCCTCTCATCTGATCCTAATTGATCTCTGGTAACCCTTTCTCAGCTGAACCTGACTGACCTGTAGTTACCCCTCCTCAGTGGATAGGGAGGAGGCCTTTTAACCTTCTGGGACTGTTTTCTACCCTCCCCCCACCCCCTTGCAGGTGTCTGTCCTGAGTTTATCACACTAGCCACTCTCCACTCAGTGGTGCCCGGCCTGCTCCCTTCAGTCTTCCATTGCTCTTAGACACCACTAAAAATCCCCACTGCATTCATCTGTAGTAATGGTCCAAAATGCTGGTCAGCTTCCCTATTTACATCAATGTTTGATCACAATCGGGTCCTAAAGGACATTCACTTGAATAAGAATAATAAGAATGATTTTTATTTCTTCCAGAATTTCCCCCTCTATAAACAGAACCAAAAGGAACATTCCAATATTCCCATTCACTCACTGGGGCGGATGTTGCTGAGCAGACATGTTAACGCCTGAGCTGCTGTGCAGAGAGGTGGCACAAGGGTATGCATCACTTAAGTCCTACTTGAGGCTTTAGTGAGACTTAAGAGGTACTTGGTCTGGTGCTGATCCCTCTGCAGAGGGTGAGTTTCACTCAGGGTAGCTCAGAGTAGTCTTCAGGGTAAGTGCTGCTGACTGTCCTCTTTTGGACTGCCCTCCAAATCCTACCCACAGTCAAACCAGTAAGGCCAATGGGATTAGCCCCAGCCTGGGGAGCTGAGCCAGAATCATAGAATATCAGGGTTGGAAGGTGCTCAGGAGGTATCTAGTCCAACCCCCTGCTCAAAGCAGGACCAACCCCAACTAAATCATCCCAGCCAGGGCTTTGTCAATCCAGGCCTTAAAAACCTCTAAGGAAGGAGATTCCACCACCTGCCTAGGTAACCCATTCCAGTGCTTCACCACCCTCCTAGTGAAATAGTGTTTCCTAATATCCAACCTGGACCTCCCCCACTGCAACTTGAGACCATTACTTCTTGTTCTGTCATCTGCTACCACTGAGAACAGCCGAGCTCCATCCTCTTTGGAACCCCCTTTCAGGTAGTTGAAAGCAGCCATCAAATCTCCCCTCACCCTTCTCTTCTGCAGACTAAACAAGTCCAGTTCCCTCAGCATCTCATAATACATGTGCTCCAGCCCCCTAATCATTTCCATTGCCCTCTGCTGGACCCTCTCCAATTTGTCCGCATCCTTTCTGTAGTGGGGGGCCCAAATCTGGATGCAATACTCCAGATGTGTCCTCAGCAGCGCCAAATAGAGGGAAATAATCACTTCCCTCAATCTGCTGGCAATGCTCCTACTAATGTGGCCTGTAGCAGGGCGATCACCCCGCTCCAGTTAGGAAGGGGTTGAAAGCAGCCAAGGGAGGTTGGTTGGGTAAACAGCTACAGCTCAAAGGGCAGACTGAGGGAGTGAGAGACTCTTGCTCCAGCTGAGCAGAGAGGACAGGCTACCTGGGAGAGCAACAGGGGTGGCTCCAGGCACCAGCACAGCAAGCGCGTGCCTGGGGCAGCAAGCCATGGGGGACGGCCTGCCAGTCGCTGTGGGGGTGGCAGTCAGGCAGCCTTCGGCGGCATTTCTGCAGGAGGTCCGCCGGTCCCGCGGTTTTGCCGGTAATTCAGTGGTAGGTATGCTGAAGGCACAGGACTGGAGGACCTCCCACAGGCATGCTGCTGAATCTGCGTGACTGGGGCGGACCTCCCGCAGAAACACCGCCAAAAGCTCCCTGACTGCCATGCTTGGGGCGGCAAAAAACATAGAGGCGCCCCTGGAGAGCAAGCAGGGTACCTGAGGCAGAGCAGGGCTGGGGAAAAGCAGGCAGAGCTGAGGAGCTTTGGCCTGGTGAGTCCCCAGGCTGAGGCCTTGCTAAAGGCCAGGGGAGGTACTAGGGCTGCAGGGAGGCAGCTGGGGCTGGAAAGGCAGCAGGTCCAAACCCCGTTGCCACTGATGAGTGGCCACTTCAGACTGCAGTTTGCCCCTGAGGGAAGGGGCTAGATGAGGACTGGCAGTGGGTCACTGAGGCAAGGTGGGCTTAAGCACTGGGGTGACCCAGAGTGTGGGGGCAGCACCCCAAGGTAAGGGGAACTGGGGTCTGGGAGGGTCACAGGGCAGGAAGTACAAGTGGTGGAGAGCAGGAGATTGCAGGTACGTCAGAAGACACTGGCAAGCAGGAGGTGCTCCGAGATTGGAACTGAGCTAATTCCTGGATCACCAGCAGGAGGCGCCACAGCGGTGAGTGCGCGCCGTGTTACACAGCCCGATATGCCATTAGCCTTCTTGGCAACAAGGACACACTGCTGACTCATATCCAGCTTCTCATCCACTGTAACCCCAGGTCCTTTTCTGCAGAACTGCCACTTAGCCAGTCGGTCCCCAGTCTGTAGCGGTGCCTGGGATTCTTCCGTCCTAAGTGCAGGTGTAGCGAGGTGGTCTGGTTCCCCGCCACCCCGGAGAGGGACAAACCCCTCTGGATGCCAAAGTGGGCGGAGCCAGTGGAGCTTGCGCCCGCCCGCCAGAGGTCAGGGCGCAGGACCGGAAGTACAAAAGCCCAACCCCAGAGCTCACTAGAGGCCCGGCTGCTGGAGAAGCCAGACGCCTGTGGCCTAGCTCCTGGTGGGGAGACTCCTGAGCACTGGCCAGACCAGCCGAGGCCTGATGCAGACCAGACTCCGGGGAAGCTGTTAAGCCTGCCTGTGGCAAGATACCCCGAGGAGCTGCCAAGCCTGCCACTCGCCGAGTACCTGAGGAGCCCATGGTGCTTGATTCCGTGGAGGACACTGTCCAGATGCAAGTACCTCTAGGGGGGGAGGTAGGAAGTAGCCTGGGGGCAGCCGACCCTAGTCTGGCTGCAGCACACCCAGAGCCGATGTTAGTGTGTTGCGGTCAGGATCCCCAATGACGCAGCAGCAGGCCTTCTGCCGCTGCTAGGGCCCTGGGCTGGGATGCAGTGGAGCGGGTGGGCCTGCGTCCCCCCTGCCACCCAACGTGCGGGTGGCCTGTCTCCCCCTCTCCCCAGGCCCTTTGGAGCCAGAGCCTAGGCCTCCTGACCTCATTTGTTTGCTCAGCCCTGTGTAAAGGCTTGAGCCAGAGCCGCTCGACTGCCCCGCCCTGATCCAGGGCCTAGGTCTGCGGAATAGAGCTGTTGGTTGATCTCTACCATTGCTGCGGCATGAAACCCCGCAGCCAGGCTAGTTCCCCCCGAGATAACCCCATGGACGTAGGGAGGCAGTCTGGTTCCCTGCCGCCCCGGAGAGGGATGAACCCAGCCGAACCCTTCTACAATAGGACTCTGCACTTGTCCTTGTTGAACCTCATCAGATTTCTTTTGGCCCAATCGTCCAATTTGTCTAGGTCACTCTGGACTCTATCCCTACCCTCCAGCATATCTACCTCTCCCCCCAACTTAGTGTCATCCATGAACTTGCTGAGGGTGCAATCCATCCCATCATCCAGATCGTTAATGAAGATACAGTATTGAACAAAACCGGCCCCAGGACTGACCCCTGGGGCACTCTGCTTGATACCGGCTGCCAACTAGATATAGAGCCATTGATCACTACCTGTTGAACTCGACGATCTAGCCAGCTTTCTATCCTTATAGTCCTTATAGTCCATTCATCCAATCCTTACTTCTTTAACTTGCTAGCAAGAATACTATAGGAGACCATATCAAAAGCTTTGCTAAAGTCAAGGTATATCACATCCATTGCTTTCCCCATATCCACAGAGCCAGTTATCTCATCATAGAAGGCAATCAGGTTGATCAGGCATGACTTCCCCTTGGTGAATCCATGTTGACTGTTCCTGATCACCTTCCTCTCCTTCAACTGCTTCAAAATGGATTCCTTGAGGACCTGTTCCATGATTTTTCCAGGGACTGAGGTGAGGTCTGTAGTTCCCCGGATTCGCCTTCTTCCCTTTTTTAAAGATGGGCACTAGATTTACCTTTTTCCAATCATCCGGAACCTCTCCCTATCACCACAAGTTTTCAAAGATAAAGGCCAATGGCTCTGCAATCACATCAGCAAACTCCTTTAGCACCCTTGGATGCAGGGCATCTGGCCCCATAGACTTGTGCTTGTCCAGCTTTTCTAAATAATCCTGAACTACTTCTTTCTCCACAGAGCGCTGATCACCTCATCCCCATTCTGTGCTGCCCAGTGCAGCAGTCTGGGAGCTGACCTTGTTCATGAAGACAGAGGCAAAAAAAGCATTGAGTACTTTAGCTTTTTCCACATCTTCTGTCACTAGGTTGCCTCCCTCATTCAGCAAGGGGCCCACACTTTCCTTGACTTTCTTCTTGTTGCTAACATACCTGAAGAAACCCTTCTTGTTACTCTTAACATCCCTTGCTAGCTGCAACTCCAATTGTGATTTGGCCTTCCTGATTTCACTCCTGCATGCTCGAGCAATATTTTTATAGTCCTCCCTAGTCATCTGTCCAAGTTTCCACTTCCTGTAAGCTTCTCTTTTGTATTTAAGCTCACTGAAGATTTCACTGTTAAACCAAGCTAGTTGCCTGCCATGTTTGGTATTCTTTCTACACATCGAGATGGTTTGTTCCTGCAACCTCAATACAGATTCTTTAAAATACAGCCAGCTCTCCTGGACTCCTTCTCCACTCATGTTATTCTCCCAGGGGATCTTGCCCATCAGTTCCCTGAGAGAGTCAAAGGCTGCTTTTCTGAAGTCCAGAGTCCTTGTTCTGCTGCTCTCCTTTCTTCCTTTTGTCAGGATTCTGAACTCGACCATCTGATGGTCACTGCTGCCCAGGTTGCCACCCAGTTCTACTTCCTCTACCAATTCTTCCCTATTTGTGACCAGGAAGTTGTCCCCAACACTCTCCAAGAATTTCCTGGATTGTCTGTGCACTGCTGTATTGCTCTCCTAGCAGATGTCAGGAAGCCTGTTGCAGTACAGCCCCTCTTTGCAAGGGGTGAAATAAAAAATCCCTGGGAGAAGAAAATGACATTATTTTGAGGTGCCTGCGTGAGAAGAATCTTCATGGAGCCGAGAGGTTGTCAGTCCCATAAATAAAGGAAACGGCTTTCCATGGACGTTAGCTAATCTCAGGCAGGTCTTGATCCTGACTCGCAGCAGGGTCCTTCTGGCAGAACTCCCTACTAGTGTGTTTCTCTTGCTGCTTGGCTGACCTTGGGAGGAAGTAGCAGGGCCAGACGTGTGCGACTGAGCCAAACTGCACTGGACATCCAGTCTTAGGTTGCTGCTTGTCTCTTCTACGTGGCACGTGGTCAGCACTTTCCATCGTAGCCAGCGTGTGTACACATGACATCATCAATAAATGCATTAAGAGTGACAAACATTTCCCTGGAGGGTAATGAAGACGAGGAACCATGTGCTGTAAGCATTGAGTACTTAAAAACAGGAAACATTGTTTCCTTAGCATTGCTGTCTTGCTAGGGTAATTTATACCAGGAGCTGTGTCTCGGTGCTGTTCACTAAGACGCATCCTTGTGGTGACACATGTCTGATTTGCATGAAGAATACAACATGTCCTGGGGTAACTAGAAGGGTAGGCACAGCACTGACATCAATAGGATCTCTTATCTCAGCTGCTCAAAGCAGCCTAGATCAGTCACTGCAAAATGCAGCTAGCAAGTCAGTTTTCATTTTTAAGTTTCAGTGGCAGAAAATGTTCCTTATTTCAGAGCTCTGCCTTGGAATGAAATGCTAGGAGAGAGATTCTCTAGGGCCGCTTCACTTGTTTTTGCTGCTGGCATTTATGTTCCACCTTTTGCTAGCTTAGACACTTACTAACTTTCTCTTTGATCACATGCAGAGGTGTGTGTGTGAGAGAGAGAGAGAGAGAGAGAGCTAGGCAGACCCAAGCTGGTAGTTTGGAAGAAACCCCAGGGGGAGCATTTCATCAACAGACTCCGTTTCTGAGGCAACAGCAGAAGAGGAATCCATGCCTAAAGTTCCATATTTTCTTAATAGTGCTCCTACTCCATCTTTCTAGGAAGATTTATGGGCCTCTAGAGGTTGGACAAATATCAACATCACTTCTACATTTTTTGCACCTGAGTGCATTGCTTTGCCTAACTCCATCGATGAAGACAAGTCCAGACAAGGAGGTATGACAGAAAATGGTTTATTAGTGCAGCATTTTGCCCTGTAGCCATGGCACTTTAGGGGATGATCTTATCAGATCTCCTAAACTGATAAGCGTTGGGCCTGTTTATTACTAGAGTGGGAGGCCTCCAAGGAGAAGTGGGGTGATTCTTAACAAGGTGACACTTTCCCTTGTAAGTAATGAACCTGCTGGAAAGGTGCCATTTGGATGAGATGTAAAACCTGGGTCCTGAGCATGAAAATGAAAAGCATAAAAACAAAGAAGTGAAATCTAAGGTTTTCGGAGGCGTTTGAGGGAATCAGTCACCCACAGCTCATTGACTTTCTGTGCCCAAATAGGCATTTTTGAACCTCTAAAGTGGTTTGGTTCAGATTTGTGCAATAGTTTGGTCCTCTCACTTTATCCGAACTGGATGGCCTGGACCGATCTCTACTTTACCTGCAGTTCTAATGTGAAGAGCATCGGTTGGTGCTGAGTACTGATGTGTCTGGTCAGGGCCGGCTCCAGGCACCAGCTAAGGAAGCAGGTGCTTGGGGCGGCCAATGCAAAGGGGCGGCACTCCGGCTGCTATTGGGGCGGCACGTCCGGGTCTTTGGCGGCAATGCGGCGGTGGGTCCCGCAGTCCCTCTCTTCCTCTTTGAGCTGCTGCCGAAGTGCCGCTGAAGAGGAAGGGTGGGAGTAAAGGACCTGCCGCCGCCGCCGAAGAATGGAGTGGCGCGATTGAGTGCTCCCCCTCCACCCCCCGCCACTTGGGGCGGCAGAAAACCTGGAGCCGGCCCTGTGTCTAGTCATGTTGTGTGTTGCTGCAGATGCAAACAGTCACATGGGAATGCCAACACTTTAGGACTGGATGTGACTGTATCGTAGTAGCCATAGATTCTAAGAGCAGAAGGGACCATTGTGATAATCTAGTCTGATATGCTGCATAACACAGGCTAGAGGCTTTAACCCAGTGATTCCTGCATCAAACTCATAACTTTGGCTGAGCTCGAGCAGAGCTTTTATTGTTTCCAATATGATTCACAATGCGTCCTTCATACTGTATGTTTTCTGGGGCTGCCGGGACTATATTCATCTGTGCCCAACACACTGAGATCTTCATCCTGACTTTGGCCTTTGGGCAGGATATGAGAGAGACCAGGTGGGGGAGGTAATATATTTTATTGGCCCAACTGCTGTTGGTGAAAGAGACACGCTTGCGAGCTCACACCGCCCTGAAGAAGAGCTCTGGGTTAGCTCGAAAGCTCGTCTCTTTCACCAGCAGCGGTTGGCCCAATAAAGATATTACCTCACCCACCTTATGTCACTAATAATTATTTCATCACGGTAGAATGGATCCAATCTCCTCTCAGTTGAACTGCATGCTCAGAGGAATTAGAGGCAGAAAAGACACTTTAGAACTTTAACTCTTGTCCATGAATGTCTCTGTAAAATGGAGATACTATTACTGCCGTCCTCTCCCTTTCTTTGTTCTGACTCTAAGCTCTTCTCTCACTATGTGCATGTGCAGCACCTAGTACTCTGGGGCCCCTGAACTCTATGGAATATACATAGTAATCGATTCTTCAGCCCCTTTTCCAGTCCGGTATAAAAGTCCTCAAATGATGGCTCTTCCCCATGTCCCTTGGGAGGCTAATCCACAGTCTATTAGATATCACTTGGTAGGAAGCTTTTTGCCAGTGTTCAGTTATACGTCACCATGTAGAATAATCCAGCATCGCATTTCCATCTGTGTGTCTGCATCTGATACTAGCCGTTATTACCGCTAGAGATGATGTCGCTATCAGCTTTGTTTGCAGCATCGGGACAGACGGTAAGCCACGTGTCCCCTCTAGGATGATCATGACACTGAGCTGCTTCTCACTAAGGGCCGGATCCAAAGCCCTCTTTTGTCATGGCTAGTCTTTCTGTTGGCTTCAAGGGCTTTGCACCAGCCCCATACACCTTCAATACCTGTGACAGAGAGAAACCATAAAGGGACATACAGAAAATGTGAAGGTGTCTATTCATAAGGCTTTTTTGTGCTAGAGGGACAGTGTAGCACAATCAGCTTAACTACTGACTGCACTTGTGCTGACATACCAGCAAGTAAACTAAACTTCTCCTTATCTGATAAGGAAAGTGACACTTGAGATATAAACAGTCAGATTTCACAGCTGTAACACATCCATTATGTGCTCCTGGATACCATGCTCTCACCCGTTTTCCCACACTATGTGTGGCATTACAATAAACACCATCATTACAGACTAATAATTAGAAATTGGAAATTATTGAGGTCCCTCACACAGAGGTTAAAAGCCCATTAAGGATTTTTAAAAGTGCCAAGAAACTTAGCAGAGAGCAGGGCCGGCTCCAGGGTTTTTGCTGCCCCAAGCTGCGGGGGGGGGAAGGGGGGGGGGAAGCCGTGACCACCGCCACTTCATTCTTCGGCGGCAATTCGGCAGCAGGTCCTTCCCTCCGAGAGGGACTGAGGGGCCCGCTGCCAAATTTCCGACGAAGAGACAGACGTGCTGCCCCCTTCCATGGGCTGCCCCAAGCACCAGCTTGCTGCGCTGATGCCTGGAGCTGGCCCTGGCAGCGAGGGAGGTCTCCAGGCTCTGTGCACTGGCCGGGGAGGAGGAAAGGTATTTCAGAGACACAGTCATAGAGGCAAAAAATACAGTCCCTATTCTGTACTGTTATTAAAATAATTCCACGTCAAGCCCATAACTTCTGTCTGAGCTAGAGCTGTTCTTTTAGAACGAACCTCAGTTGAATATTTGTCCCTTATTTCTAATTTGAATTTGTCTAGATTCATTTTCCAGTCACTGGATTTCATTATGCTATTGTCTGCTACTAGATTAATGTGTCCTCCTACAGTCAGAAATCTTCCCCCCATGTAAGGGTGGACCTTGATCAAGTCATCTCATAACTTTCTTTTTGATAAGCTAAAAGTAGTTTGAACTTCTTTAGCCTCTCACTGTAAGCCAGGCTTTCCAGTCCTCCTCATTCTTGTATCTCTTCTCTGAACACTTCTCAAGTTCTACCCCATCCCCATCCCCATCCCATCTGTCTTGTCTATTTCGAGTGTGAGCTGTTCTGCGCAGGGACTTTGTTTTCTGTGTTTGTGCAGCGTCCATCACACTGGGGTTCTGGTCCATGACTAGGGCTCCTGCACACTATGCTAATATAAATAATATATTCAGGTGGGAAATATCCTCTGGGAATCTAGGAACAGTGACTGCTAGTAAGAGACTCTGGATGGAAAGGGCAGCCTTTATGTCTTCATACCAAGAAAGATATAAACATCCTTTGTGTTGTCCTCAAAATAGCCCTCTACAGGGAAGATAGAGTTAGAATAATCATTGTGAAAAATGTGCCCCCCCTCAAAAAAAAAAAAAACAACAAAAAACAAAACCACGCATTGTATCACTGTATATTTTGGCATGATATTCATCTGCTTTATGGAAAGTTCACAGAAGGGCTCAGCAATATTTCCTTATAGATAGGCGTGGGAGGATTAGATTTGTACCAGTAAATGTCTATTTCACTGTAGACACACAAACCGATGAAGAAATATTTAGTTGACTGACAATAATTGAAATTTACTGATAGGCAATTAAGGCAAATGCTGTTTGAGAATTAGAGTTTGATATAAGGCCATTTATTATGTCTATTTTGACATGTGATGTTGACAACTTGTATTTTAACAGATATGAAGCTTTAACGTTTTGAATCCCAGCCTCGACTGTCATTAAATAATTGTTGCCTTCCCTGCACATTATTTTACACACCTGTGAAAATGTAAAAGATTGAAAAAATGTTGAAAAATGAACATCGATATTATCCGTCACCGTTATAAATCAATAACAATTGAATTCTGCCAAGCCTGGTTACCCTGCAGCACGAATTGTACAAGAAGGTACAAGGGCCAGGACTCAGGCCGAGCAAAGACAGGCCATGTGACCTCTAGGGCTATTTCAGCTCCTGTTTAGGCACCCAACTAAATGAGCAGCGTGTTGCGTGTGGAACCCTGCTCAGAAGGAAGGGAGCAAATCATGCTGCGATGATGTCCCCTGGCTTCCTTTGGCTCTCAAAAGTCTTGGGTTCCTACATATTCCTTTGTTCACACATGCATTGCTGCACTCTTCCTTCCCCTTTCCTCACAGAAGAGCATGGAACACAGGGCATGTCTACACTACGGGATTATTCCGATTTTACAGAAACCGGTCTTTGGAAACAGATTGTATAAAGTCGAGTGCACGCGGCCACACTAAGCACATTAATTTGGCAGTGTGCGTCCATGTACCGAGGCTAGCGTCGATTTCCGGAGCGTTGCACTGTGGGTAGCTATCCCATAGCTATCCCATAGTTCCCGCAGTATCCCCTGCCCATTGGAATTCTGGGTTGAGATCCCAATGTATGATGGGGCAAAAACAGTGTCGCGGGTGATTCTGGGTAAATGTTGTCAGTCAATCCTCCCTCCGTGAAAGCAACGGCAGACAATCATTTTGCACCCTTTTCCCTGGATTGCCCAGGCAGACGCCATAGCATGGCAACCATGGAGCCCATTTAGCCTTTTGTCACTGTCACTGTATGTGTACTGGATGCTGCTGACAGACGCGATACTGCAGTGCTACACAGCAGCATTCACTTGCCTTTGCAAGGTAGCAGAGACAGTTACTAGCCCTATTGCACTGTCTGCTGCTTTGGAAATTGGCGATGACGGTTACCAGTTCTATTGTACCGTCTGCTGCTGTCATGGTGCTCCTGGCTGGCCTCGCTGAGGTCAGCCGGGGGCGCATGGACAAAAATGGGAATGACTCCCGGTCATTCCCTTCTTTACGTTTTGTCTAAAAGTAGAGTCAGTCCTGCCTAGAATATGGAGCAAGCCTACTAGAGAACCAGAGAGCACAGCCGCTCCGGGTCAGAGCCCCAGACATCCCACAGAAATGATGAGCTGCATGCCATTCTAGGGGGTGCCCCTGCAACAATCCCACCTGTTGCTTCCCTCCTCCCCCACCCCTCCTGGGCTACTGTGGCAGTTATCCCCCCATTTGTGTGATGAAGTAATAAAGAATGCAGGAATAAGAAACACTGACTTTTTAGTGAGATAAAATGAAGGGGAGGCAGCCTCCAGCTGCTATGATAGTCCAGGCAGGACTGAATCTTCATTAGACATTAAAGGTGGAGTGGGGGAAGAGGAACGCAGCCTCCAGCTGCTATGATATTCCCGGCGGGGTTGAATCTCCAGGAGGCAAAGCTTAAAGAAGGGAATGACCGGGAGTCATTCCCATTTTTGCCCAGGCGCCCTCAGCCAACCTCAGTGAGGCCAGCCAGGAGCACTCATGGGATGATGACAACAGTTATCAGTCCTATTGCACCATCTGCCATCAGGGAGGGGAGAGGAGGGGATGCTGCTGTTTAGCGCTGCAGCACCCCGTCTACCAGCAGCATCCAGTAGACATACGGTGACATTGAAAAAAGGCGAGAAATGATTTTTTTCCTTTTTCTTTCACGGGGGGGAAATTGACGACATATACCCTTAACCACCCGCGACAATGTTTTTGACCCTTAGGCATTGGGAGCTCAGCCAAGAATGCAAATGCTTTTCGGAGACTGCGGGAACTGTGGGATAGCTCGAGTCCTCAGTCCCCCCTCCCTCCCTCCATGAGCGTCCATTTGATTCTTTGGCTTTCGTTACGCTTGTCACACAGCACTGTGTTGAGTCCCTGCTGTGGCCTCTGTCTATCATAGCCTTGGAGATTTTTTCAAATGCTTTGACATTTCGTCTTCTGATAGAAGCTCTGATAGACAGGAGCTCTGATAGAACAGATTTGTCTCCCCATACAGCGATCAGATCCAGTATCTCCCATACGGTCCATGCTGGAGCTCTTTTTGGATTCTGGGACTGCATGGTCACCCGTGCTGATCAGCGCTCCACGCTGGGCAAACAGGAAATGAAATTCAAAAGTTTGTGGGGCTTTTCCTGTTTACCTGGTCAGTGCATCCAAGTTCAGATTGCTGTCCAGAGCGGTCACAATGGTGCACTGTGGGATAGCTCCTGGAGACCAATACTGTCGAATTGCGGCCACACTAACCCTAATCGGACATGGCAATACTGATTTCAGTGCTACTCCCCTCGTCGGGGAGGATTACAGATACCGGTATTAAGAGCCCTTTATATCGATATAAAGGGCTTCGTTGTGTGGACGGGTGCAGGGTTCATTCGGTTTAACGCTGCTAAATTCGGTATAAACGCGTAGTGTAGACCAGGCCACAGACTGCAAGAAAAATTTGATAGACACCTGATTCACAAGTGTCTAAGGTAGTGCCTTCTAGCATTTTAAGACTAGTGTATAAATGTGTGAAAACCCAGCACTAACAAAAGCTGACCAAGCTTTGGTCCCTGGCATTGACATTGGTGTGTACATGCCGTGCCTGCACACTGGTTTGGATACGTTTCATTTAGGTCAGACCTTAAAAAAACAGGAATTTTCCAGAGCTGTGAAAACTCTTTGCAGGGAGCACCGTAAGCTAAGTTCTTTGTCCCAGTTCTGGCTTTCTCTGTGCTGCTAAGAGAGCGCTGAGCTCCAGGAGAGCTGTGTACGGGGACAGCTGAAGAATCACCCTGATAGACACTCCCAGCAGCTGTAGGAAAGAAAGCTACAGTTCAGAGGGCTGGGATGGGGCCTGCTGCTTTGTTAGCTCCCAGGGCCGAGCTCCTGAGGAGACCCTACCATGAAAAAGAGGGTCGTCTTCGCATGGACAAAGTGTTGGGAAAATGGACGGCAAGGATGCCCAAGGTGGCAAAGTGTATCTGAAGGTGCATAAACAGCAGAGGGAAGGTGGAGCTGTTTCAGTGTCCAAAGGGTACTTATTATTTGAACAGGAAATTCTGATATCTTATCTGGGCTTTGACAAGGGAATTTGCATCCAACTCTTGTGTACCCTACCCAATGACAAGAATTATAACTACGGGCCAGCCATTCCCTGGAGTCCATTGCATCAGACCGGAAGGGCTTTCCAGAGGAGGACAGCGGAGTCAGGGTAAATACGGTGATGCTAGGACAGAGTAGGTTGGTTTATGAGCAGCTATATGGCCTCGCCCGTTCTGAACACCGTCTGCAAGCTGTAAAACCCTCAGCACCGCACAGAATCGTCTGGAGAGGAGCATGCAGCATGGGAAGGGGGTTAGGATGTTGCCCGTCTTGTATAGAGCCCTGGAAAAGTCCCTGCAGCAAGGAGTGGTGGGGAAGAGCCATGTTAAGAAGGGTGGCCAGTCTGTAGGAAAAGCTTCCCTTGGGAAGCAGCATGAACTCCCTCTGCATGTTCCACAGCGTACCCTCCTCCCATGGCTGATGGCCAAAGTCTGCAGGGCTACTGGCGCTGCTGCACTGACAGGGCTGGGGATGGGGTGGCTCGATGGGGGTCTGGCGAAGGAAACTGGATCCCCAGCTATTCAGCCTCGACCTCTATGCAGTATCCCAGCCAGAGGGCTGGTGGGGAGAACACTCAGACCCCTCTGCTCCATTGAAACCACTGAGATCTTGCACTAATTGGTTCCCCTCCATCCAGGAGGGGATTATTAGGGCTGATAGTAAAGCAGGAATTTCTGCACACTGCAGAGTGGTCGGGGTCTTTGGAGGGGTCATCCGCCAGGCTCAGGCTAACACCCTGGGATGGAGAGAGAGCCCCAGCTGTGGTGAGCCTGATTGTCCTTCTGTAAGATGGTTTCAATGCACAGAGAGAAGTGGAAATGCTGCTGAGCTCGTTCTGGTTTCTTTTCAATCTCTCACTGGCTATCTAGGAACTGAGTGGGCAGTGGAAGCTTGCAGTCTGACTGGCACAGCTGGGGGCAGTGGGCAGCATCAGGAATGGCAGATGTGTTTCTGCAAGGCACAGCAAAAATGAAATGCTAAGGAATTAAAGTTGCACTCGCTGCTCAGGGAGTTTGTACTTTAGAAAAGTTCTGAGTAGGAAATTAATAAATGACTGGTGAGTTAATTGTGCTAGTGTGGGAAAATAGTCCTGACAGCTGTAGAAGATTTAAGAAGCAATTCAGACAGAATTGTTTGCATGCCTATAATTACACTGACAATGTAGATAAGATAACCTCATTTCTACTTCAGGCTGGAGTTTGTTTACCGGAATGTAACTAAGTTAGTTGTGCACGCAAGCATACAAACAATATGCACATGCTCACACAAACACACTAGCATGCATTTGTCTTTGGCAGAGAGTGCAAGCTATGATAAACAAAGTCTTTATCACTGTAATGGTCTATTATCTTTTAACCAAACCACCTGAATTGCACCTGAGAAATAACACAACTGCAGAAAGACCCATGCTAGGTGCCATGGAGGGTGTGACAGGCTGAGCGCATGCATGAAATTGCAGTTCACTTGGATCATTAGAAAATATGGCCCCAAAGACTTTCATCAGGGCAATATAACACAATACCTGGGCCAAAATACCTGCTGCACTATGCATCTAGGACACTTTTCTGTCTATTCCATGCGTCCTTCCACAGCTTCCAGCAGAGTCCTGCAAAGAACTGAATGAAACAGAACTAAAGAGTAAAGCAGCCACAGGTACTTAAAGCTCTTGTATACACTCACCTTACCCATGGCTCTAGTATTTGTTGCCTTCCTCATCCTGTTATGTCTGGTCGTAACTCCTGATCCTTCCGACACTTTTACTACAGGTGTAGTGCTCACTCCTGCGAGGAGTCCCCTTGGAAGTCTGCACCGTACAGTGCCAGGGGGCGTTTGGAACACCTGGTGGTAGGTAGCATTCGAACTTTTCATACATCGCGCTCATTGCTAGCTGCACTGTTCCCAGCAGTTATCACAGCAGGAGACTGTTCCTTGTGCTTGCATCAATAGCGAGATGTGGAGGAGGGTATGAAAAATAACAATGGCGTTTAACAAGAACTGAAATGAATGGCAAGCAGGGGAGAGGGATCTGTGGGGTCTTCTACCAGGCTCCCTCCCCTCAGCTCTTCAGTAGGTCACCAAGTGAGGACTAGAGCTGTGTGAGTAACCCATATTTGTGGTCAGTGGCTGAACTAGGAAGCTTCGAAAAATTTCATTTTGGGTTGAACAAACCCCCCCACACACACATTTTGTTCAGCCCAAAATGCAATGTTTTGTTTGAGTTTTTTTACTTAAAAAAATTCTAGTAAAATTTTAAACAAAAAGGGTTTTCGAGTTGAAAAATTGAAACACTTCAATTCTTTTTTCAGAACAATTCCCACGATGTTTCATTTGACCTGAATATGCAGATTTTGGTGAAAAAAAGTTTCATCCAAGAAATGGTGTGTGGTACTAGTGCTAACACAGCCAACCCCTGAACTGCAAAGCTGCCCTTGTAGGCACGGCGGAGTGGGAAATGCTGTCATTCCAAAGGAACCCTTCCATGGCTGGATCACACCCCTCTTCCCCAGTTCTTTGCAAATAGCTTCATACATGTGTCGCTCTTGACTTCCAATTCAAATATTAAAATAGCAATGAGAGGGAAGCGGCTCCCACACATGGCAGCAGGAAACCCTGCTTCAAAATTAACCCTACCCCTAACTTTCAGTGGGAGAAACGTGTGCAGCAGATAAGAATAGCAAGGGAATAGGTAGGAGGAGCCAGGACCAAGCTAAAGCAGGTGCAAGTGACAGGGATTTTGCAAGCTCCATGCGCCACACATGAACCGATTCCAGCTGGAGCTCAGGCACGTATGGGAGAGCTGGTGCAGTTTGAAACGTGGAGTAAGGAGGCAGTGGCAGTATCGTAGCCAATGAGATTAATCCGAGGCACGATTATTGCTAATTGAAAACTTTTAGGATGAAATTCACCCCTTTGCAGAGGACCTGCATAAGGTCTAGGCACCATTGCTTTCACCCTTCGGGCCTGTCTTCCCTCAGAACAAGAGCAGCGTTGGCAGTTCTAGCGAGTTCCACACCAGCAAAGGGTTTGGCCCCTGCGGGAGCCAGTCCTGCCTGTACAGGAGATGCCCCAGCCCTCTTGGGAATTTCAGCCCTGCCTGGGGGAAAACCCCGCTCTGACTGTCCGCCCTTCCCCACCTGCTGGGGAAGAACAGCCAATCCAGGCTGCCGGAGGAGGCAGGCAGAGGCTGCCCCACCCCCTGGAGCTAAGAGAGATTTTTGGGGGGAGGAAGGAGCAGAAAGAGCCCAGCAGCTCAGGGCATCTCTGCTCCCTTCATTCCCTCTACCCATCACTGCACTAAGCAGCCTGGAAGGGGAAGAGGGGACTCTGCTGCAGCCCCCCACAGGCCAGGGAGGGGATGGTGTCAGAGAGCCCCTGGAGCTGCAGGAGGAGCAGAGCTGGGGGCGGGGGGAGCAGAACAGATGGGGGTCTAGGGAGGTGCATCATTAGTTGCTGGGCTGGAGGCCAGGCCATTGTGGAGGTAATAAATTAATTAGAATTTTGGAGCCAGAGAACTCCTGCAGAGAGGGCCTAGTGTGTACATTTGGGAGAGCTGCCAGTCCTGTCCCACACTCATGGGGGAGCGGGAGTTCAACAGTTAAAAGACAGATACAGAATTATAATTTTCCTCTTTTTTTTTCATTTGCATGATTTTGGGGCCAATTTAATGATTTTTTGGGCTTTGACTCATGATTTTTGAGCATCTAGGGTTGGCACTATAGAATCTTCTTGTGTTAGCTAACACATAGTAACTAACGTGAGGTAAAATCCTAGTGAAGATCAGGCAGGCTGAGGTTTTAACACCTGTTAGCAGGTCTGTGTAAACCCTGGGCTTCCCCCTACTGTTTACCCTGACATGCTAAAATGGGTGAAAACAACGTTCTGCCTCATCTTCACTAGGATTTTACCTCACGTTAGTTACTATGTGTTAGTTAAGAGATGTTGTTTCCTAGTGAATTTTCCAGTCCTCTGCACACTTAACCTTACACACACAACCAGTTCCATTGAACTCAATGGAATTACTTGTGCATAAAGATAAGCACATTCTTAAGTGTTTGCAGGATCATATCTTTGGACTATAAGCTCCTAAAGCCAGGCACTTTGTTTTCTTGTATTTGTTTGCACTTCTTTTTCAGTGTCAGGTGAATAAGAGTAAATAACTTGTGGTTTCAGCTGAGTTTTGCTGTGAGGTCTGGGATTTGTTTGAACCTGAAATCAAGGGTGAAAATCAAGGGGAATAATCCCGTATGAAGAGAAACTGAGAAAAAATTGGCACAAAGCTACGAACCCAAATAGCCGGGCTTCACTCAGCTCTGCTGCAGAAACGCTCGTGAGATCCTGCCCAGATTTCATTAACTTTCCATAAGTCTTGTGTCTTTACATTCCTATTTATTTATTTACTCTAATAAAGGTGTCTTGCTCCCAGTTAAGTGTCTTCTCTGCACATTTCGTGCTAAAGCTCCTCCCAATGTCTAATCTGGGGGTTTCATTGGCAGCTTCTCTTCTGTTCAGTAAGGATAGAAGAATCATAGAATAATAGAATATCAGGGTTGGAAGGGACCTCAGGAGGTATCTAGTCCAACCCCCTGCTCAAAGCTGGACCAATCCCCAACTAAATCGTCCCAGTTAGGGCTTTGTCAAGCCTGACCTTAAAAACCTCTAAGGAAGGAGATTCCAACATCTCTCTAGGTAACCCATTCTAGTGCTTCACCACCCTCCTAGTGAAAAAGTTTTTCCTAATATCCAACCTAAACCTCCCCCACTGCAACTTGAGACCATTACTCCTTGTTCTGTCATCTGGTATCACTGAGAACAGTCTAGATCCATCCTCTTTGGAACCCCCTTTCAGGTAGTTGAAAGCAGCTATCAAATCCCCCCTCATTCTTCTCTTCTGCAGACTAAACAATCCCAGTTCCCTCAGCCTCTCCTCGTAAGTCATGTGCTCCAGCCCTCTAATCATTTTTGTTGCCCTCCGCTAGACTCTTTCCAATTTTTCCACATCCTTCTTGTAGTGTGGGGCCCAAAACTGGACACAGTACTTCAGATGAGGCCTCACCAATGCCGAATAGAAGAGAACGATCACATCCCTTGATCTGCTGGCAGTGCTCCTACTTATACAGCCCCAAATGCCGTTAGCCTTCTTGGCAACAAGGGCACACTGTTGACTCATATCCAGCTTCTCGTCCACTGTAACCCTTAGGTCCTTTTCTGCAGAACTGCTGCCTAGCCATTCGGTCCCTAGTCTGTAGCAGTGCATGGGATTCTTCTGTCCTAAGTACAGGACTCTGCACTTGTCCTTGTTGAACCTCACCAGATTTCTTTTGGCCCAATCCTCTAATTTGTCTAGGTCCCTCTGTATCCTATCCCTACCCTCCAGCATATCTACTACTCCTCCCAGTTTAGTGTCATCTGCAAACTTGCTGAGGGTGCAATCCACGACATCCTCCAGATCATTAATGAAGATATTGAACAAAACTGGCCCCAGGGACGACCCTTGGGGCACTCTGCTTGATACCAGTTGCCAACTAGACATGGAGCCTTTGATCACTACCTGTTGAGCCCGATGATCTAGCCAGCTTTCTATCCACCTTATAGTCCATTCATCCAGCCCATATTTCTTTAACTTGATAGCAAGAATACTGTGGGACACCGTGTCAAAAACTTTGCTAAAGTCAAGGAATAACACGTCCACTGCTTTCCCCTCATCCACAGAGCCAGTTATCTCCTCATAGAAGGCAATTAGATTAGTCAGGCATGACTTGCCCTTGGTGAATCCATGCTGACTGTTCCTGATCACTTTCCTCTCCTCTAAGTGCTTCAGAATTGATTCCTTGAGGACCTGCTCCATGATTTTTCCAGGGACTGAGGTGAGGCTGACTGGCCTGTAGTTCCCTGGATCCTCCTTTTCCCCTTTTTTACAGATGGACACTACAGTAGCCTTTTTCCAGTCATCTGGGACCTCCCCCGCTCACCATGAGTTTTCAAAGATAATGGCCAATGGCTCTGCAATCAAATCGGCCAGCTCCTTTAGCACCCTCAGATGCAGCGCATCCGGCCCTATTGACTTGCACTCATCCAGCTTTTCTCAATAGTTCTGAACCACTTCTTTCTCCACAGAGGGATGGTCACCTCCTCCCCATGCTGTGCTGCCCAGTGCAGCAGTCTGGGAGCTGACCTTGTTCATGAAGACAGAGGCAAAAAAAGCATTGAGAACATTAGCTTTTTCCACATCCTCTGTCACTAGGTTGCCTCCCTCATTCAGTAAGGGGCCCACACTTTCCCTGACCTTCTTCTTGTTGCTAACATACCTGTAGAAACCCTTCTTGTTACTCTTAACATCCCTTGCTAGCTGCAACTCCAAGTGTGATTTGGCCTTCCTGATTTCACACCTGCATGCCTGAGCAATATTTTTATACTCCTCCCTGGTCATTTGTCCAATCTTCCACTGCTTGTAAGCTTCTTTTTTTGTGTTTAAGATCAGCAAGATCACATAACCGTGGGGGGCCCTTTAAGATCACAGAGCTCAGAGTGGCTGTACCATCGGTAGTGCAGTTCTCTGGGGTTCTGTGATCTGTACTCACAGTCACACCTCTTGGCAGGCAGGTGTGGCTTAGAGATCTGAACAATGCCATAGTTCGCTTCCTTTGAATTGTAGGCTCACTTTTCAGTGGTGCCCCCTCCGTCTTTCATCTTTCCCGAGGAGATAAACTGAGGTGCGTGCAGGTTACTGTGCTACTCATACAGCGGAGACTTTAAAATGTGAGGCTCTGTCTGCTCTGCATTGACACTGAAGATCCTACATAGTATTTGTTTGTCACCTAGTCTCAGCCACATTCCCCCTTCCTCCAGCTGCAGAGCATTGCACATTCTGGTGGGAGACTGTCTAGCTGGTCTGTGATGCGCTTAGGGGTGAAAGCTGCTACACGCAGACACATTCTAAAGAAATCTCCTCCATGTATGTTGTAAAATGACGCCCATTTATCCATCTTACCATCTTCAAAGCCCATCTTCAAAAGCCTTCACCTTTCCAGTCTGCATTGCACCTTGATGTTGCTTCCGTGTTCCGAATATGATGGGCTAGATTTTCACAGATTCCATGGCCAGAAGGGACCTGTGACATTGTGTGTGACGTTGCACCCCATAAGGCTTCATGGGAATATGCTTATGAATGTATATATGATGTAACTGGAAAATGTTTTATGCTACATATGCCATGTAACATATCTATGTAAAGGTTATGATCTACTGAATATATTCATCCTGTTTGTAGGCATGTGTCATTGTTGTATTCGAAGTTATGAATATTGGCTGTCTACTTGCTTGATTTCTAAGTAGCTTTAGTGTAGCATTTGGTCAGCTTTTTGAGAAAGGAATGTGCAAATTAAGTGCCCAATCATAGAATCATAGAACTTAAGATCAGAAGGGACCATTATGATCATCTAGTCTGACCTCCCGCAAGATGCAGGCCACAAAAGCTGATCCACCCACTCCTGAAATAATTCTCTCCCTTGACTCAGCTGTTGAAGTCCCCAAATCCTGATTTAAAGACTTCAAGTAGCAGATAATCCTCCAGCAAGCAACCCCTGCCCCATGCTGCGGAGGAAGGTGAAAAACCTCCAGGGCCACTGCCAATCTACCCTGGAGGAAAATTCCTTCCCGACCCCAAATATGGCGATCAGCTGAACCCCGAGCACGCGGGCAAGACTCTCCAGCCAGACACTCAGGAAAAAGACTTTCAATATCCCAACATTGACCCTCGGTACTAATTACCAGTGGTCGCACGTTATTGACTTATTGACTAAGTCACGTTATCCTATCAAACCATTCCCTCCATAAACTTATCAAGCTTAATCTTAAATCCAGAGAGGTCCTTTGCCCCCATTGTTTCCCTCGGTAGGCTGTTCCAGAATTTCACTCCCCTGATGGTTAGAAACCTTCGTCTAATTTCAAGCCTAAACTTCCCGACTGCCAAGTCAAGAAACACTTAAAGGACAATGAATCTTGAAAGGCTCCAATCCACATAAAAAGTCTACCTGAGGATGTTCAGGGTAGCATGTAAACAATGGCTGCTGCCTGTTAAAGCTGAGTCATGTATGGACATGTGACTTGCCCATGTGACTCCAAAACTCCATCTTGGAGCTGGACTTTGCATAGGAGAGAGGAGGGGGTCTCCACCCACAGAGAAAGTCTATTTAAACCCCTGGGAGACCCCTCCATTTTGTTTTCAACTGGCATTGGCCACTGTCGGTAGACAGGATACTGGGCTAGATGGACCTTTGGTCTGACCCAGTATGGCCATTCTTATGTTCTTATGTAAAGAGAGAGCCTCTCCACCCCCAAAGGATACCTGAAAGAAACTGGAACAAAGGACAGTAACAACAGGATTGCTGAACCCAGACTAGAAGGAGACTAGTCTGTAAATGGAAGCGTACTGGAATTCCTCTGAGGGTGAGGTTTTTATCTGTATTCAGTTTTCATATTGTATTGGACATAGACTTGCGTGTTCTATTTTATTTTGCTTGGTAATTCACTTTGTTCTGTCTATTACTACTTGGAACCACTTAAATCCTACTTTCTGTATTTAATAAAATCACTTTTTACTTATTAATTAACCCAGAGTATGTATTAATACCTGGAGGGGGGGAGCAAACAGCTGTGCATATCTCTCTATCAGTGTTATAGAGGGTGAACAGTTTATGAGTTTACCTTGCATAAGCTTTATACAGGGTAAAATGGATTTATTTGGGGTTTGGACCCCATTGGGAGCTGGGCATCTGAGTGTTAAAGACAGGAACACTTCTTAAGTTGCTTTCAGTTAAGTCTGAAGCTTTGGGGCACGTGGTTCAGACCCTGGATCTGTGTTGGAGCAGACGGGCGTGTCTGGCTCAACAAGGCAGGGGGTATTGGAGTCCCAAGCTGACAGGGAAAGCAGGGGCAGACGTAGTCTTGGCACATGAGTTGGCAGCCTCAAGGGGGTTTCTGTGATCCAACCCGTCACAGGACCATTGTGATCATCTAGCCTGGCCTCCTGTATCACAGGCCAGAGAACTTCCTCCAAATAATTCCTAGGGCAGATCTTTTAGGAAAACATCCAAAAGTGACTAGTGACTTTGGGTGCTTCAGCTCTGGGGGTACCTAACCTGAGACAGATTGAAGAGACCGGATTTTCAAAAGTGCAACCCACCCAACAAATCCCATCACAGTGAATATTTAGGTGTCTAAACATGGACTTGGTGATCTTATTATTTTTGAAAATCCTGGCCAAACTCTTTGGACCAGAAACATATTATTATGCTAGTGGCTAAGATGTGCTAGGCCAGTGGTTCTCAACCAGGGTTACTCAGAAGTCTTCTAGGGGGTACATCAACTCATCTAGAGATTTGCCTACTTTTACAACAGGCTCCATAAAAAGCACCAGCAAAGTCATAGAATCATAGAATCTCAGGGTTGGAGGACCCCAGGGGAGTATCTGTCAACCCCCCTGCAAAGCAGGACCAAAAACTACTAAATCATCCCAGCCCCAGCTTTTTGTCCCTGACCTTAAAAAAACCTCTAAGGAAGGATTCCCACCACTCCCCTAGTAACCATTCCATTCCTTCTCACCACCCTACTAAAAGTTTTTTTTCCTAATATCTATCCCTAAACCTCCTGCCTCCTGAGACACCATTACTTGTCTGTCATCTTCTCTTCTCTGAGAAAGTCAGAGATCCATCCTCTTTGAACCCCTTCCCTTCCCTTCAGGTAAGGTACAAACTAAAAATTCATGCGGACAATGACTTGTTTATACGGTTCCATATACTATACACTAACATGTAAGTACAATATTTACATTCTAATTGATTTATTTTATAAATATATGGTAAAAATGAGAAAGTCAGCAATTGTTCAGTCATAGTGTGGCTGGGACACTTTGTATTTTTATGTCCGATTTTGTAAGCAAGTCGTTTTTAAGTGAGGTGAAACTTGGGGGCAGGCCAGACAATCAGCCTCCTGAAGCAGTCTGGAAGGGTTGAGAGCCCCTGTGCTAGGCTTTCCAAACATAGACGGAGATGCAGCCTCTGCCCCTAAGTAAAAATAGAAGGTTTCTGTACAGAGCCACGGGCCTCTTCACTTGCATTCTGTCTCCTGTCAGTGCCAGGGTGTCAATAAAAGACCCGTCCTATTTACTATAAGTCATAGGAGCCCAGGTTTAGGGCCAGATTGTGCCTTGCAGACCCAACCCTGCGTTGGTGGCAGCACAGGAAAGCCCTGTTCTGGGAGGAGCTCTGGGAGCACAATGCCTCCCAGCGCACATGGAGAGCATGACCACCATCCCCTAAGAAAGTGCAACATGATGTCTCCTGCATATCTAGCCAACATGGCAGGCAGATGCAAAGGGCGTCGGGGGTGATAGCAGAAGACAATCAGAAGAGTGCCCAGTCTGAAGTGGTACCTGTATCTTCCATGCGGATACCAAGGTGGGAGGGAAGGCTCCTTACATCCCCCTCCCCAGATGCAAGGTTAGGTGCAATCTGTCCCTTGCTGTCTCTTAATATCAGAAATGTGCTAACAACTGGGATCAGATGCTGCCCAGTTCGGCATCAGGCAGAGTTGTGGGAAGCACATGGCATAAAGCAACTGAATGCTGTTCTGCCAGGTGCCTCAGAGGCTGTTGCAGGCGAAGAGTCCATCTGTGCCAGGGAACGCAAGCCCACTGTGCTCACGCTGCATGCATGTGACTCAGGGGCAGTATTTACATGGCCGGGCTGTCCATGAGGAACAGTTTCTTTCCAGAAAAATAAAACAATGACCTTGTGTTTTCTTTGGAACGTCTGAGAGCATTGTACAGTTAACAGCACAGACCCTGATCTACAATCAGCCCCTCCTCCTCCCCGCAACCTGCTATGCCCTCCCGCCCCCAGCACTGAACTGAGTCAGGGTTGTGATCTCAGATGCTGACACAACACCATTGTCATGCAAAGAATGCAGCGCTTTCCTGCTCTGTGAAAATATTTTGTACAGTGCATTTTCCACCCTCTCTGGAGGAGACGGTGTCCGGATTCCTTCTGTATGCCTCCCCGCCCCCCACGTCGGAGTGGTGCTGACTAATGCTCCTGTTTTTCTCCCCCAGAGCTCTAGAGTTTTATTTACACTTCCACGTGGGGAAGTTTGATAACTTTGAGTTAAGATTGCCGGAGTGGATTGCCTCACAAATGCAGAAACTCTAAGGCCATGCCTACCCTTGTGGCATCGTGTGGGGTGTATGCGTAGTTACACGCGGCAGTGAAAAGCAGGCTGCAGCCACACTGTGGTGTGTTGCTACACGTGACAGTGAAAGGCTCTTGTGGGGGGCCGCAGCAGGAAGTGGGAGACACTGCTTGGGTGAGTGGATTGTTGTGTAGGGTATATGCCATAAGGGTCTGGCATGTCCGTATTGTACTCCCCTAACCAGCGCCTCACCATCTACACTGCTATTGATACTCATAGCTGGGCATGCTGTGCCTGTATGCTACATGCTGCTGTAAGAAGCAAGGAGAGTGATGGCTACCGTCCTCCAGTGCCATTCTCCAAGCGTTACCCTCTGCCATCATGACCACACCACACCAAATGCCCTAATTTTCCCTCCAACAATAATAGTGCCTTAGGAGCACATCTCAAAGGACTGAAAGCACAATGCAATACATCACCTTAACTCTGGCCTTCCAGTGCTACAGTTTTTAATAATGTAATGATGATTCTTTCTTAAAATTACAATCTTGGCATTTTTGCATGTCATATGCCAGATAGAGAAGGAATGTAAAGTTTTGCACATACTCATCATTACTTATCTGCTGTTTATTTACACCAAGGCTTGATACACTGTACCAAACAAATTGGTACCCAAACATTGTTGAAAGGTAAACTGTTACATAAAAGCCTTTGTAATGTGCTATATAATGAAATAACAAATCAACAGATCAGAGTTCAGGATGTGCATCACAATGTGATTTCCAGTTCTTTGACTGATGCTGTGAGGGTGATTGCATAAAGCCGTCATACAAACCCTGAACTCTGACCTCATACTTCACCGTGGGAAACACAACAACAACACATCCCTCAGTTCACTGGGATGCAGAAGCCCAGCAGACCTTTGTTTTCATTTTTCTGAGGTCAGAGAGAAGCTTTTGTGCTACAATGTGATGATGATATTTGTGTTGAGTTTCTGTGTATGTTGGAGGCATAAAGGAATTATAGAGAGTCAGAATCTGTTAGTGAAGCATAAATGTGATGTGTTGGAAAGAGTCTCAGCTGGACATTTTTTGCTTTTAAGTGTGTCTGTGTGTGTGTGTGTGTGCATGTATGAGTGCGTGCGTGTGTGTGTGTTGGGGTGCGGTGTGTTGATGGATGTAGTGGGCTGTTCTGGCTTAAGCAGCCTTAACTGATGGGGAGAATTGGGGGGACGGGGGGGTGAGGCTTCTGGTTTTGCAAACCTATGTCAGCTGGATCCAAACCCCAAACCAGGAGGGAATCTGGGTACCAATTTATCTGGTTCTCATGAGGTTGCATCCGATTTATTCCCTCACCAAATAGCATGTACATCTGTACCCAGTGAAGAGGCTCATCTGAGCGCACGGTAGGATTTGCCGTACAGGATCTGACCATCCAACCGTCTAGACCAGCATCCGTCAGCGGCCAGTATCTGAGGCTTCAGAGGAAGGGGAAAATCCTGAATATTGCACATACCCAGTTGTGAAATGTTGTATGTTTTGGAGCACGTAGAAGACGGGAAGTTTTCCTTCCTCATACCAGTGAACAACTAATTTATATCCTGATTGTGAAGCATGAGTGTTCAGAGAGTTTAAGTTCAGAAAGAGCTATTATAACACAGGCCATGGAACATTTCTGTGTTGGGCCCAACAGCTGGTGGTTGACCCAGACTGTGTATCTCAGAACGACAACCTATCTTCATGTCAAGCCTCCCAGAAATGGGGAATCCACCATTACTAATACCCCGGTCAGCTGTTCCAGTGTTAATTGCCATCACTGTTAAAAATGTGTCTTTTTTTCCATTTTGAACTACACTAATTTCAGCTTCCAGCCACCGGATCATGTTAGGAAAGAACAGAATCCCACAGGTGTGGTTTCTAGTCCCCTGCTCTAACCATTAGCCTACCAACAGTACGAAGGAGCAGCTCTGAGAGCTTTTCATATACACCACTCATTCCCTGCCGAGGAAAGAGGAGAAAAGATCATTCAGAAGGTGGGGAAGGTGGCTCGCAGCCAAGGAAGCACATTGCAGTGATACCAGAATACAATCCATTCTGCACAAGAGGGGTCACTGTCTATACCCACGGAAAGTCACTCAGACTTAGGAACAGATTTTTAAAGGTATTTAGGCACCTCACTCCCTATTTCAGTGGGACCGTGGCACCTAAATACCTTTAAAAATTGGGCCCTTAGATTCCTAGGTAACTTTGGTGCTTTTGAAAATAGGATTTAGGCTTCTAAGGGCTAAGGTGCTTTTGAAAATTTCCTTTAACATTTGAATACCAATTTGCCAAGCTTTCCCGAAGGCTGCAGGCCACAGAGATCTCTATCAATACAAAATGTGCCAAGCCTTGATTTTACTGGAACAAATTCTGTTCCTTGATTCCACAGGTCTCATTCTGGCAGCTACCCCAGCTACTTATTAAAAACAACTCAACAATTTTGTCAAACATTAATGAAGCCTCTCAGCATCCCTGAACCATGGATCAAAATTACACTGTTTATTAGTCATATTGCAGGGGCACCTATGGGCCTCAGTCATACATCAGGGCCCCACTGTACTAGGTGCTGCTCACACACAGAAGAAAGAGATGGTCTGTGCGCCAAACAGGCAGGGAGTACTAGGTAACAATGAGACAACTATTCATTATTTTACAAATGGGGAAACTGAGGCACAAAGCCAGAAAGTGAGTTGCTTAAGGTCCTACAACAAGTCAGTGGCAGACAACTCAAGAATCCCAATCTCCCCTTCTAGCCAGCAAGCAGCAGTCACTCCCTCCCTCACACCCTAGCTGCTCCCCTGGGAGTATTGCGACCCGCTTCTATTCCCCTATTTGAGATTCACTGGACAGCCAGTCTCTGGGCCTGTTTTTCCATCTGTACAATGGGAGATCAGTATATCTCTCTCCCAGCTGTGGTCTGTGGTTTAATTCAGAGGCATTGCGCAATGCATTGAGGTGCTCAGATGACAGGCATAGAAAAGCTCAAAGTAGCATTACTCTAACCTGCGTGTAAAGGATTTGGCCTCCCACCCCTTGCAAGGTGGCCAGGGGCACCGCTCAGGGTCTCAAGAAGTGGGGGTGGAGTGTAAAAAGTTTCCTGAACTTTTACTGAATAGTATCAGCTTTGTGAGCTAACTAAAACAGCAATTCTGCAGTCTACGAAGAAGTGACAAAACAAGCAAGTAATAATTACTTGAAATGTATTGACTAATAAACTGTTAATCAAGGGAAAATTTCCATGATTCGATTGCACTCCACATTCTGGCGATTTTCTCAGTGTCCAGGGAGTCGACTATGTTCATTTCACAAGGAAGAAGTCCAACTAGTCATCACCCAGAGTAGCACCATTTTGACCAGTTTCATCCTGCTAAAGATTCATTCTCCTTTTGTAGACGTTACAGAGACTGTCTTTGGCATTTTAAATACAGTCCACAATTTCAGGAGCCCTTTTTGATCCCAGATGTATGTCTGATTAGTACATCAAAACCAATATATAAACTTGTTCCAAAATTCTTTTCAACATCAGCTTTGAACAAAATCAGTTCTATCCCCAACTGTTCAGGTTGCACTTTGCAAAAAGGAAAAGCCTGAGTGAAGCTTTTGCATTTTGTTGCGTCAAGGTTTTCCAGGCATGTGATAACCGGCAGGATCTTTTATTTCATCTCCTTATAAGCCAGATATATTTCCTGCACCGTAACTGCAAGTGTTTTATGGACTTCAGATCTGTAGAACTCTTCAAATGATGGCTGTCTATGGAATGCATTGCTAGGGTCTCGAAACCGAGCAAGGGTGTGTCACGTTCAATGACTTATTTCAAGCTCTTGCTCAGGGTCATATTCCTCAGAGCCATCGTCTTGCAAATAATCAATAACAGTACTGTCTTTACTGTAGCAGATATCTCGTTCCATGTTATTTGGCTCAGACGTATTGTGATGTACATCAGTCAATTAGTTATAACAATGTCAAAGTCCTCAGTGAAGATATTATTAAAGCATTTGATTTTTTGTGCCAAGGTCTCATGAATCTCAGAACAAAAATGAAACTGAAACAATGAATGGAGGCAAAGAGGCTTCCAGCTTCAGCTCTCATTTCTGAGTCATGCTGTAGAATCGTGAGAAATATCATTGAGAGGCTTCACCACTTCTGATTGAGTGCTCCAGGTAGTCTGCAGCAATTCTTTCCTAGCACACCAGCATGTTTCCAAAAACCTTTTAACATGAAGTTTCCCCTCTACCATTTCCAGTGCACCTTTGTAAAGTACATAACACTTTGTTCCACTGGTAACGAAGTTGTAAATGCTTGTAAAAGTCCCAAACACATTTCTTATGATGGCATTAGCTTTGCAAGTGTGCTTTACTATATTATTTTCTTAATGGCCCAAGCATTGGAAATATAGAATCTTCCAACCTAGCATTGAGCTCATAGAAGTTTGCACTCCTTCAAACCGTCCAGACATGGTGCTGGCAAAATCACATGATAGAAAGACAATATAGTTTACATCCAGTCTTAAGGCATAGATGTATTTCACAATTTTGGCTGCTAAGTTTTTACACTTTATTGACTTTGCTTTAACAACAGCTATTGTTCTTTCTTTAGCAATGCCTTTACTGTTGACATATCTCATGCCCACAACTAACTGTTCAGCATGGCTGACATCAGGTGTCGTGTCAGCAAAGATGCCAAGGGACTTGCATTTGTTCAAGTCTTCCCAGATTGTGTTCTTGGCACCATCTGCAAGAATCTTGATGAATTCATTCTGACACTTCTGCTTTATGAAAGAGTCCATAATGATTTTCCAGCCATGCCCTGACATGGAGATTCTATTTGGAGATCAGTTTGGCTCGTTGATGAAAATTCCCCTTTGTCTCACATTGGAACCCCAAAAAGCAAGCTGTTGATGAGCTAGAACTTTTGTTACATCAAGGAACATTGATATATTAATTTTTTTCTCAGCTTCAACTTCTCTTGATATTGACAGGTTCCTGTTTTGGCATTTCAATAGTGTCTCAGTAGAAGCACTGACATTCATGAATTTTAGGTAGACCATGAGCACTGCCTTGTGTGATTCACTGTTAAAATGTTTTACCAAAAACCGGGGAGCATCTTTTCCCCAGGTTTTCATCCTGTCTCATACTCTGGATCCTGGTACAAAAGCGTCACTGGTGTTTGTTCTTCCTGGTCTGACAGGAAACTGAACACACAAAGCAAAATGTGGCATCTTTCTCTAAGCTATACTCATCAAACCAGCTCTTCACAAACATGCAAGTATGCCTTGTACCCCTCTTCAAAATCTGTGGGTCTTGAGGGTAGTTTTGAAGTTGGCACTAGCACAGGCCTAAGTTTCTCAGGTAAATTTCTAGGCCACCTGCCAGGATCATGTTCCTGAACTCACAAATCAATGAAACAGAAATGTCACTAGTTGATGTGATTTGTGATGTGAAATTCTTCACACCTCCAAGCAACATAGACACTTTGTTACTAGTTTCTTTGGCTATATCTAAGATTTTGTAAGATACAGATCTAGGATCTAAAATGCTTGCTTCCTTTGCAGCAATGAAGCTATGTTCACAAGGTTTCAAGCTGTTAAATCAGAAAAGAATCCAAGCAGAGTGAAGATGGAAATTAGCTCCTCATTGGATTCCTCAAGCAATACTTTTTAGTCAATTTCACTTAGCAGAATATCATCAGCCAATAGTTTGGTATTGTTGTCATCCTGAACTAAAAGCATTATGTTAGATTCAGATTGAGTGTCAATATTAGAAACAGCACTTTTTCAATATTGAGTAAGTTATTGGCCTACCTTGTTTTTACAGACAGGAAGCATTTTGAATATTTTAGATTAATAATTTGGCTCTATGTAAGGATAGACAGATTTACTCACACATTTGCGCAAATGGTGCATCTACTTCCTTTTAAGATCAGAAGAAACTTCATGAGGAGTTGGTGTATCTACAGGCAAAGGGGCCTCCGTATGCGGTGGGTCTGGGCTAGACGTGACTTTACTGGTATTGATACGTTCAGAAACTTCACTTAACTTCTGTCTTTTCCCACTTGCTGTGGCTTTAGCTGCTGCAAACAGATTGGCAAACTGAGGCATGTCTTTTAGAATTGAAAATTCTGAGGCTCTTCAAGATGAGCATGGCATCTTCTCACATGTTCATTAAAATAGTCTTTCTGAAAACTACGTCTGCACTCGGAACAACGCACTAACACTCCATTGCTTCTTGATGAAGATTTTTTATTTTTCACTCCAGACATGCTCTGAAAAAGTAAAATAAACATTTGGGAATCCAGAATTAACAAGATTGTCGATTTTATTACAGTAGCGGCTATTAATCCATGAGAGAACCAGTGTGACCCTGTCAAAGACAATAGACCTGATTCCATATAGACTCATAGACTTTAATGCCAGAAGGGACCATCATGATCATCTACTCTGACCTGCTGCACATTGCAGGCCACAGAAACTCACCCGCCCACTCCTGTAATAGACCCCTAACCTCTGGCTGAGTTACTGAAGTCCTCAAATATGTTGTATCCCTACATTAACCAAAAATTCCTGTTAAGTACCACACAATGAACTGCAGATAAACTACTTTAATGGATAAATATGAAAATACCTATGAACATTGCTTAAAGTTCAAGCAAGATTGTGAGAAAACTATTTTCCACTAAAAATTATTGGAGAATTTACAAATGCGTTGACTTATCTTGTTCACTGAGAGGTTGTTGAGGATTTTTAAAACCATCTATCATCTTAAAGAAACAAGAAGGTCTTAATGAAAATAGAATCTGTGTTGTCATATGGCTTTGTTCATAGTTACATTTACTACTTCACTTCTTGTTGATCATTCATCTGTTACTTACCTTGGGAAAAACAACATTACTTGCTATTTTTATCAATTGCTATTGTTACTTGTCACTCACACCAATGTAAATCACAGAAATAAATGTGAGAAGGTACCAAGATCGTTCCAATGAATGTGGGGGTGCTGTGTGTATTGATGAATGAAACAAATAAAGTATTGTTATGTAACTCACCTAACATTAATTTCTCATCAGCATCGTTTTTCTATTTCAGAGCTACACTTGCTAGTTACAGGGTATTTAACAAAAACGAAAGCAGGTATTTAATTTCTTAGAGACATCAAAACTTTTAAAGAGTTTTACACAGTATAAGACTTATCAGGCAAAATCTCTCAGCTATAGCCAGAGATGGGAGAGGAAGGATGGGAATAGAAACATTGCAGCTCCATATGTAGTAGGCAGTTGAGATAAATAATAAATATTTCTCATGCAAACAGGGAGTTGGGGATGGGTGGGGAGCGGGATTAGTGATGGAAATGAGCAATGGGCTAGGGAAGGACCCTGGGATGGGGGTCCTGAGGATGGGCATGGGGAAGCAAGGGGCAAGTGTTGGAATGTGCTGGAGGAGGCAGAAGGGGAGGAGTGGGTACTAGAGTTGTGTCTGCAGGCTTGGGTCCATGATCTCTATCTATGTGGGACTGGGATGAGCAATGGGGTGGGGGTTGTGTGCGTGAGGGGGTTGTTACAAGATTGGGGTGTCGGGATGGGGGTTTTCTGTTCTGTGGGGTGGAGGTGGGACTAGAATCAGAGGGTGGTATGGAGGCTATGGGGTTAGGAGGTGGAGTTCTGGGGCTGAGGAGCTGAGGGTGCAGATGGGATTGATGGGTTTGAGGGGAGAAGTCCCCAGTGGAGGGAATGGATTGGGATAGATACTGGGGTGGGGTTTTGGGGCTGGAGTCAGGTGGCTCAAGGGGGCAGGAGATGGGCCTGACCAGATCAGATCCTGAGCCATGAAATTGAATTACTGGATGGGTGTAGTGGGGCAACTGCCCCACTCCTGCAGCATGGGGGTTAAAAGCAGCCAAGCTGGGCTGATTGGGGAAGCAGCCACAGCTGTGGCCAGCTCAAGTAGGGCCCAGCTGGCCCTGCTGAGAGGGCTGAGGAGTCTCTCTCTAGCGGTGGAGAGAGAAGGATCTAGCTGCCGAGGCGCTCAGGGTACTGGGAGTAGAGCAGGGCTGGGGAAAGGCAAGAGGAGCTGGTGCACTCCAGCCTGGCCAGTCCCCAGGCTGCGGCCTTGCTAAAGGCCGAAGCAGGTCCTGGGGTTGCAGAGGTGCAGCCCAGGCTTAGGCAGAGGCAGCTGGTCTGACCCCCTTGCCAATGACGAGTGACCTTTACAGTCTGCCCCAGTGAGAGGGGGCTGGATGACGACTGGCAGTAGCCACTGAGGCGAGGTGGGTTTAGAGAGTTGGGGGTTCCCCTGAGAGGGGGGTACTGCGGAGGGCAGACCCCTGAGGTAAAGGGCACTGGGGTCCAGGAGTGACACAGGGGGCAGCTGTTGTGTATTTGGTTGTCATGGTTTTTGTTCCTATGGCAACTGAGTTAGATTATTAGGGGATAGCCCAGCCAGCTTCAGATCAGCTGGTCAGGTGAGCTCCGTGTCTGTAAATAAATGGTAGCTTTGTTAGCTGTCTGCTCTCTGGCCTCAAGTGATTTCTTCCTAAACCGGCTGCCCCCAAGGATATAACAGCAGCCACAGGCAAGACACCGGCCAGTAGGAGGTGCTCTGTACGCTGGAGAGCTAATTCCTGAGATGACCAGCAGGAGGCGCCGCGCCGGTGAGTCTCAACTTCGCTGCCGTGGGGTTTGCGCTTTTCTGCACCACCCGCCCACTATGCACTAGCGCCTCCTGGCTGGGCTCTTTGCCAGGAGACAATGGCAAAGTTCAGGCTCCTGGGTGGGGCCAGCACCAGCCGCACTGTAAAAAAGGTGTGGCAGTGGCAATGCTGTTCGCCAGGGCAGCATGGTCCCCTTCCCCAAGGTACCCCCACAGCTGGCTCCTCCTCATCCCCCCTCTCCCACGGCACCCCACAGCCAGCTCCTCAGCATCCTCCTTCTCTCACTGCACCCCCACAGCTGACTCCTCAGCATGCTTCCTCCCCAGGGCACCCCCATAATCAGCTTCTCAGCACCCTCCTTCCCCCATGGCACCCCCAGAGCCAGCTTCTCAGCCTGCCCCCCCAGGCAGTGTGTGGGAAGGCCTGGAGAGGCAGTGCCCCCGCCCCCTAGCCAGCTGCAGCCTGAGCTCCTGGGCTGCTAACCGTTCTCTATGGGCAGGGGGAGACCCTGGCTGGGCACCGTGCAGTCTCTGAGGCACAGCTGCCCTACCAGCCACAGGACAACGTTTTACTGAAAGTGTCAGGAGCAGGGTCGGGCCTTCACCTCTCTCCTCGCTGCCTTTCTGTGGTCCCCTGAGGGTGGCTAAGTTCCTGTTTATACTGGGGTCTGAGCAGTAATAGAAACGTGGCCCCCTGTGTGCCGAATGGGCCGCACGCCCACACTGGGGGCACTGGTGCTGGCACAAGGGGGGCACTAGGAGCTATTGTGCCTCAGGAGACCTTGGGGTGAATCTGCCTTTGCCACCCCTTAGGAGGGTGCGGGTTGGGCTCTCCTAGCCAGTGTGGATGGGGTGGGCTCCCTTCTCATCTCCACGCCTTTGGGGGATGCTCGCACCTGGGGCAGGGGGAGATTCTAGCACTGTGGCTCTGTGTGCCCTCGCACACTCACATACAGGTCTGGTGAGCAGCTGAGTCTGGGTGGGGCTGCCGGGCGTGTCTCCACTTTACACAGCTAGCTTGGGGTCTCCTGAGTGGCTTGGGAGATATTTCTTCTTGAGAACAACACGGTGGGAAAAAGCTGTTCCTGGGGCTGTGTCACAGAGGGGTTAGGAATTGATAGCAGCAGGGCCAGGGCAGGTGAATCACACTCTCCTGGACTGACGGGACAAAGCATTCGAGGAGGAAAACAACAGGTGCTCCTCCCCCACCGTCCCCCGGCCTAAAACACTTCTTCCAAAGCTCTTACGTCACAGCAGGTGCCCTTGGCCTTATGGTCACTGGGCCTGGCTGGCAACACGCACTTTCCTCGAGTGCATCCAGCTATAAACGTTCTGCTTCTCCAGACCGTGCCCCCTCGTCACCAGCCACTCACACTGTCCCTGCCCTAGCGGGCTCAGCCTGCCCAGCCTTTCGCAGGCCTGGGGGGTGGGGGAAAAGGGGCTACATATTTGAACAGCACCCTGGCCTCTGTTCAATGCAGGATACAATGAGAATTAATCACAGCCTGTCAGGAGGCCGCCGTATTTTTCCTTCATTCTTATTTGCGTGCTATCGCCTCGAAAACAGGATGGTGATGTTTTCCTGCTGCTTATTGACTGAGACTAAACAAGGAAGGTCATGTTTCCAGCCTCCCTCCCTCGGCTCTCTGATAACTCCAGGACTTTCAGGAATGGCTTTGGGGAAGGCGGTGGGGGGTGGATTTCAAAGCTCTGTCCTGCTGGCTGCCCAGGAGGGCAGGCCAGCAATCTTAGCAGGCATTCACCAGCACCACCACCAAGCTCAAGCTTTCCCCACTCTTCCTGACAGCATGACAAACTCCCCAACCAAAAGGGACACTCAAAGCCCAGCGCCCTCTTCTGCATGGTGGCTTCCCAGCCTTGGTTTTCACATGCTGTGCTGGGTTACTAGCATTAGTGTTTATTATTTGTGGTATTGCAGTGCCCAGAGGCTCCAGTCAGCTTCAGAGCTGCATTGTGCCAGGCCCTGTACAACCATAACGTAAGAGACAGAGGACTCATTGTGGGAGGGGAGGGAAGAAGACAAGGGTGATAATAGCACCACAAGGGTGCATGGGTTACAATTTTCAGACAAGCCAGCTCCTGTATGGGTACCAAAATAAACTCTTCTGAAAATGTGACCATCACTGTCACGATGGGAACTGCTTGGTGCTAGACACTTTGGAGAATCTTGCTTATTTAGGTGCCTAAAATTGGAGCCAAGCCCTTTTGAAAATCCAGACCTGCTCATGGGTGCTTTGAAAATTTGGCCCGATATTCTACCTACCAAAATTCCCTCCTGCCGTTTCAGTTGAATGCCATGTTTTTCTTCCCTTTCTGCTCTACATTCTTGTGCACTGTTGTTCTATGGAGTTAAATAGTTGCTTTCTCCCACCCCAGAAGGGGTTGCATTCAGCACTGGGTACAGTGATACCTACCAGATCTGTGGTTTGTATAGGGCTGTGGGATTTGTCTGAAAATCTGGTCCCAGTTGTTGATGCAGAGCTCTTGAAAATCTGGTTCTGAACTCGGTCGAAAATCTAGCCTCAAGTGCACAATGTGCAGCCAACATTTAAAAAAATTATTTAAAATAAGAGACATTGGGAAGAGATATTGCTGCATCACTAACAGGCCACCCACTTGACCACCAACCTGAGGTAATTTGCTGTGGGTGTGACGATTGGATGCTTGTGGGAGAAATGGAAAGGAGGCTGGAAGCAAGGGAAGGGGGTGAGTCATAGTGCGGGGAGATAAGAGACTGGATAAGTAGGGGGAAGCTAAACTGTGAAAGGCCTTGAAGGTGAGAGCCAGCCTGATGTGGTGGAGAAGGGGGAGCCAGAGGAGAGACTCAGGGAGTTACAGGGCTGGGCTGGTGAGTAGAAAGTGTGATTTGTAAATTCCCCTGCTTTGGCTTTTGACATACTTGCATGTGTGCGATGGAGACTGAACTGTGTCTCTTTGTGTTTGCCTGATGCACAACAGGAGTGGAGCAAGGATGAAGAAGGGCAGCTTGACTCCAGCTGGGCTGCGGGATGTGGGAGGCCAGACGAACAAAACACAAGGCGATTCAATCTGTTTTGCACTGTAGTTTAGTTTTCATCACCTCATTATATCTCTGGGTTTGGTCCTGAATGTTCTGTCCCTAGGATACTTTAATGCTGAAGAAATCCCCAAACACAGTCACACCGGGTTAAGGCCTGCAACCGTATTTTAGCTTACAAGATAAGAGCTTATTAAACAGCATGGAAATAACCTTGAAGAAAGGGAATTTAAAAAACTACAGTGCAAACACGTGAGGTTTTAAACTCAAATAGAGCAACCCAGTTAGGGTGCCTCATAAACACACTAGGGAAATGTGGTCTACATGAAATTACTATAAAGTAGGTGCAACAACTGGTTGAAAAACTGTATTCAAAGAGTAGTTATCAATGATTTACTATCAGACTGGAAGGACATATCTAGTGGGATCCTGAATAGGTCTGTCCTGCGTCTGGTAGTATTTAATATTTTCATTAATGACTTAGATAATGAAATAGAAAGTATGTTTATAAAATGTGTGGCTGACACCAGCCTGGGAGGGATCGCAAGCACTTTGGAAGGCAAAATTAGAATTCAAAATGACCTTGATAATTTGGAGAATTGGTTTGAAATCAAGAAGATGAAATTCAATAAAGACAAGTGAAAAGTACTACATTTAGGAAGGGAAAAAATAACTGCAAAATGGGGACTACTGGCTAGGTGGTGGTACTGCAGAAGAGGATCTGGGGGTTATAGTGGATCACAAATTGAATATCAGCCAACGATGCAAGGCAGGGGTGTTGTATGTCAGACATGGGAGGTAATTGTCCTGCTCTACTTTGAACTCAGCTGGAATACGGTGTCCAGTTTTGGGTGCCAAACTTTAAGAAAGATGTGGACAAATTGGAAAGAGCAAAGAAGAGAGCAACAAATAAAGATAAATGGTTTAGAAAATGCAACCTCTGAGGGAAGGTTCAAACAGCCGGGCATGTGTAGTACTGTGAAAAGAAGAGGAAAGGTCACCACAGTTTTCAAATATGTTAAAGGCTGTTGTAAAGAGGATGGTGATCAGTTGCTCTCCATGTCCACTGAAAGCAGGACAAGAAGTAATCCGCTTAATCTGTGGCAAGGCAGATTTAGGTTAGTAAGTACTGCAATAGGTTACCGAGAGAGGTGGTAGAATCCCCATCACTGTAAGTTTTTCAGAACAGGCTAGACAAACAGCTGCCAGGGATGCTCTAGGTGTACTTGGTCCTGCCCCCCATGGGGAGGCGCTGGGCTAGATGACCTCTCAAGGTCCTTTCCAGCCCAAAATTTCTGTGATTCTGTATTAAGATTCCCATGGGCCATGCATGGGTGGTGGGTGAACCCCCACTTCGGGGATGCTAACCTGCCGGCCCCATGCCTTCCACCCACAGGCCTCCCCTGAGCGTTGTGGCTCCTCCTGCTGTCGGAGGAGCTCTGGCCCGCCCACCTCAGCTGCCCTGAGCCACTGGCCGTCTGGCTGGCTCCAGCACCCGGCCAAGCCGATGACCTGACCCCCAGGCTGGCCTGAGCGTCCCAGGGCAGCCCTGGATGCTGGCGGGCTCGAGCTTCAGACTGCTGGCTGGAGCTGAGTCCCCACTGGCTTCAGGGGAGAGAAGGAGGAGGGAGGTGGGGCCACAGGGTGGAAGATGGGCAGGGCCGGGGTTAGGTCTGTTCTCAACCTTGGTTGGCACGTGGGAATTTCTAAACATCAAAGGTCTTCTAAGGAGTAAATGTCCCCAGGAAAAACTGGATGGGCTTAGTGGTTTGCACTCAATTTCTTTATACAGGGATAACATCCCCGCCCGTGAGACCTCAGGGCAGGGACGTTATCACAAGTGAACTGTTGGTGCTCAGTGAAAGAATATTTACTGCGTATGTACTAATCCCAGAGCCCCACACTAGCAATTCTAGTCAGCAGCAAAGCCACAGAGAGACTGGGAGAGGACAAACCAAGGCAGGCTCAGCTTTTGTCCCAACTGCCCTGGAAAGTGGAAGGGGTTTGTACTGCCAGATAACTGAATCCCCCTCCCCCCACCAACCCCCCCGCCCAGTGCTGCTCTGCAAAATTTGTGACTTGTGAATTGCAGATTTTGAATCTGAGGCAAATTAATGCAAACTCCCAGTGCTGCCTGCGGTGTGACGGGAGATCGTATCACATGCAGTAGTAGCTGGCAGCCATCCGTCTTGGAAGATGATGGTGTAAGAGCCCAGGCGGTGCCATTAACGTTTGTCATGCTGCAGCATCACGAGTGGCTAAAAAATCCAATTCTTGAGTGACCATCCTTGCCACAGCTAATGCAGGTTTAAGGCGCAGAGCCTGAGGATGAAGCCAGCGCACCACTAGCACGTCAGGTCTGCTGCCCTTTCCTCTCTCTCAGCCATCACATTTCAGCCTCTTCTACTCGCTTGTGCAGCGCAGCCCTCCCGTATGGCCTGTGGCTAGCTGTGTCTTCCCAGCGTGCCTTGTCGAGGTTGAACATTTTCAAGTCCCTCTTGCAAATGTTCTTGAACCTGAGCCTAGGTCAACTCAGAGCCTTGGTGCACCTGCAGTTCTCCATACAGGAGCTACTACTGCCATAACACTGTAAATGCCTGATACACACAGAATCTGGCAGAAATTATAAAAAAAACAAACCAGCAAAAATTCATGCTATTTTTTCCCAAAATTGTTTTCCCAGTGGGGGTGGGGAGGGATAGCTCGGTTGAAATTTTTAAATTTCAGAAATCATTTCATCCATCTCTATAGTTGGTCAAAAACATGAAACAAATTTTGCTAAAAATGTTTTTATTTATTTATAATTGGAGATATACCAATCTCCTAGAATTAATTGAACTCACAACTGTGGGTTTAGCAGGCCAATGCTCAAACCACTGAACTATCCCTCCTCCCCCAGCCCCTTACTCTCACTCCATTTTTCATCAAAATTTCAACAATTTTTTTTATCAACATTCAAAACATTTCAACCGGTTCTTCTATCCTTAAACCATAATCTCGCCATAATAATTCAGCAACTCCCAAATGTTAACAAGTTCATTTTTATGCCGTCCCTGCTAGGTAGGATAATATCACCCCTATTTTAAAGATGGTGAACTGAGGTCTGACCAAGTCCCAGTGCATTCTGTGGTGTCATAAGTCCATGGAGAGTCCTTTAGTCAAAGACCCTTATCCTCATGCAGCTTTATATAGCCCAGCTGGCCAGTCTGGACAATACTCTACCTTTCTCACACATGTAGCCCAGGTCTGGAGAAGCAAAAGTAATCTGCTCACAAATACTTTACATTCAGAAAGTGATGTGATGGGCTCCAAACTAGCAGTTTCTGGCCTGCCCCAGAAATGCAAATTGCCTACCCATTCATTGAATCCTTCCTTTTCTCCTATAGGTGTCACCATCGCTGTTCAGACGTTCAGCAGAGGGGGTACCAGACGCTATGTACAGGCCAGGGTGAAGAGCTCACTGCAGGGAACTGTGCTAAGAACTGGCTGTTAAAGGGAAGTCCCGCTGTCAGGTGGGGGGCAGTTTCAAACATAACAGTTGGTGAAAGAAGGTGCAAAGTGGAGTTTGGCAGGAAGAGATGGAGGCCCGGTTCTTCTGCATGCTGCATATTGTGATGTCATTTATACCTGTGCCAAATGAAGCTAATGTAGGTGTGCCATGTGACCAGATCACATCTCCCCACCCACACCAATGGCAATAGTAATACCTACTTCTTATTTAACACTTTTCATTACTAGATCTCAAATCACTCTACATAGGAGGTCAGTATCATTAACCTGGTTTTACAGATGGGGAAACTGAGGCACAGAGAGGTGAGATGACAAGCCCAAGATCACACAGAACGCTAGTGGTTGATCAGGGAGCATAGCACTCAGGTCTTCTGAATCCCATCCAGGGCGTATGTACTCGGGCACACGGGTAGTGGAAATAGGCAATATGGCAATTACGGTTCACATCTGAGACACGAACACTTGCACAGAGGAACTCAGTAGCTTCTGAGCAGTCTAAGAAGCCTCAGTCCCACCCCTGATGGGTGCAATGCACACACCTCCCTTGACTGTTATGTTACAAATGTGTTAGTGCTTGTAAGAGGTGCTGCCTTGCCAGGCCTGGCATGGCAAGGGACCACATCTACCGGAGAGACAGAAGTTCCCACTCCATGACCCATTTTGGCCTTGATCTCTCTCAGCTGCCAACAAAAGGGAGCACTTAGGCTGGTTCTGCAGCCATTTGCAAACCTGTTCCCTAAGATTTGGACCAAGATCAGTTCATACAGGCAACTTCTGGACAACACCAGCCCGAGAGCACAGTCACCACAGCATTAAACAGGCACAGTTCCATCCGCTTGCAAATCAGCTGCCCTTGCTTACATCAGCAGGGAAGGGAGGGGATTTGAACTGGGAAGAAGCTGCCCTGTGTGGTCCCTGGGAACATTTAAAGACCCAACTCTCTCTTCTCTGATGCCATATTCCACAGGGCATTATAGTGAGAGCCTGAGATTAGGTCTGATCTGGGTCAGCTGTCCCCATCTGGGCAATTAAACCCAAATAGTCGGCATGTACAGGTCCAGGGAACTTACCAACTCAGAAGTTTTCATTAAAAATTTCCTCCAATTTTCTGGGAAGGGAGGGGTTATTTAAAAAGAAAAAAATCCCAGTTGCCAAAAAAAAAAAAAAAGTTCTCGACAAAAAACAGATGTGAAAATTTCTATTTGGTTTCATTTTCCTGCCCTCAAAAACGTATCAATGGAAACATTTTGAGCAGCTCTGTCAGTCAGCTCATAAGTGGCTTCACGTGGCTGTCACAAGCTGTAGCACTGTACCTGCAGTCCACAGGCACTCAAACATGATTACGGGAAGGTATTGGGCTAGCAGTTGTACATACATAGTGAAAAGATGGGCCCTGCCCTAAAAGGCACAGGACAGGGTGAGCCTGCCCAGAAGGGTTTACAATTTGAATGGACAAGACAGAGTAAGTAGAGATTGTTATTCCCATTTATAGATGGGGAAACTGAGCCACAGACAGATCAGGTGACTCGTCCAGTGTCGAACAGGGAGCCTATGACAGAGCTGAGAATTGAATCCAGACCCTCTGTTCTAGAATTTCTGGTCAAATTCATAGATTCCAAGGCCAGATGGGACGATTGTGATCATCTAGTATGACACAGGCTAGGGAACTGCCCCAAAATAATTCCTGGAGCAGAGCTTTTAGAAAAACATCCAGTCTGGATTAGAAAATTGTCAGTGATGGAGACTCCACCACAACTCTTGCTAAGTTGTTTCAATGGTTAATTACTCTCACTGTCAAAAATCTGTACCTTATTTCCAGTCTGAATTTGCCCAGTTTTATCTTTCAGCCATTGGATTGTGATATGTCTCTCTGCCCAGTTGAAGAGCCCATTATTAACTATTTATTCCCCATGTAGGTACTTATAGACTGTGAGCAAGTCACCCCTTAACTTTCTCTTTGTTAAGCTAAATAGATTGAGCTCCTGGAGTCTATCACTATAAGGCAGGTTTTCTAATCCTTTCATCGTTCTCGTGGCTCTTCTCTGAACCCTCTCCAATTTATCAACATCCTTCTTCAATTCTGGGCACCAGAAGTGGACACAGTATTAAAGCAGCAGGCACAGCAGTGCCAAATACAGAAGTAAAATAACCTCTCTACTCGCACTCGAGATTCTGTAAGCACGGCCTACATTCTTTGTTCCTAGATTTACATTTACATTTAGCTGTATTAAAATGCATATTGTTTGTTTGAGCCCAGTTTACCAAGCAATCCAGAGTGTTCTGAAGCAGCGACCTGTTCTTTTCATTATTTACCACTGCCCCAATTTTTGTGTCATTGCAAACTTTATCAGCAATGATTGTATGTTTTCTTCCAGTTTATTGATAGCGGAAGGCCAAGAACCAATCCTGTTGGATCCCATTGGAAACACACCGGCTTGATGATGATTCCCCATTACAGTTTCATTTTGAGATCTAGCTGTTAGCCACTTTTTAATCCATTTAATGTGCACCATGTTAATATTATATTGTTATAGTTTTTTAATCAAAATGTCCTGTGGTACCAAGTCAAATGCCTTACAGACTATTACCTTTACCATCTAAACAGGTAATCTCATCAAAAAAAGACTTCAAGTTAGTTTGACAGCATCTGTTTCCCATAAACCCATGTTGATTGGCATTAATTCCATTACCCTCCATTAATTCTTTATAAATTGAGCCCCATATCAGCTGTTCCATACTGTTGCCTGGGGATCAATGTCAGGCTGACATTTTAAAAAATTGGTACATTAGCTTTCTTCCAGTCTTCTGGAACTTTCCCAGTTGTCCAAGACTTATTGAAAATCAACATTATTGGTCCATTGAGCTGCTCAGCCACCTCTTTTAAAACTTTTGGATGTAAGATATCTGGACCTGCTGATTTAAAAATGTCTAACTTCAGTATCTTCTGTTTAACATCCTCTTGAGAAAGTAGTGAAATTAGGGAAATTGTTATCATCACCATATGATAAGCCTATATCATCTGTTTTATCCCCAAATACAGAATAGAAATATTTATTGAACACTTCTGCCTTATTATTGATATTTCTACCATTTCCATCTAGTAATGGACCAATGCCATTGTTAGGACTCTTTTTGTTCCTTGTATATTTAAAAAAACCTTTTTGTTGTCTTTAACTCTGCTAGTCATAGATGTCTCCCTGTGTCACTTGGCTTCCCTTATCAATTTTCTACAGTTCCTAACTTCTGACATATTCATTACTGTCAACTTTCCCTTTCTTCCATTTGTTTATATCTATATATATTACAGTGGCCTTCACTTTCCCTCTAAACCAGGCAGGCTTTTTAACCATACAGCCTTCCTCTATTGTGGGATTGTGGCTTTTTGGGCATCTAGTAAGGTATTTTTAAATGATTTCCAATTATCATTCACATTTTTTAATGATTACATTCTTCCTCCCAGTGGATTTGGCTCATAATTGTTTTTAGTTTTGTGAAATTAGCCCCATTAAAAAGCACCAGATATATATACTGGTCTGGACTTCATTCTGCTCACACATTTAAATGTGATCGAGTCATGCTCACTTGTGCCTAATTAATTAATTTTTAATTCTGTGATCAGTTCTTCTTTATCTGTTAGGATAAGGTCTAACACAGAGTTTCCCCATGTTGGCTACAACACTTTCTGAGTTAGGAAATTGTCATTTTTAATGTTCAGGAATTCCAAGGTCATTTTAGTACTGTCACCATGAGACCTCCTGTATATGTCACTCAAGTCCCCCAGGATCAATGTTTTTTCTCTACACATTGTAGGGGTGTCATTCTGTTCCCTAGTTTGATTTAGTCTGGAGCACACACCGACTAGTACCCCATCTTGCGTTGTATCTGTTAGGACATAAGCTAGAAGCATTCAAGATCATTTTCTTCTGCTATTCCCCCTCCTCACTCAATCCTTCTTAAATAGCTGATAACCATTGAGTTGAACATTTCAGTTGTGTGAATCATCCCACCAGGTTTTAGTGATACCAACTAGATTGAATTTATGCTCATGAATGAGCAATTCAAATTCCTCTTGTTTGTTACCCAGGCTCCTAGCATTGGTATATCGGCGATTCAAGAAATTCTTTTATTCATGTCCTTTGGTTCCTTCATTAATTTTGTTCTCACCATCTTGATTTTGTGCTGAGTGCTCACATCTCCCCTCTTTTTACCCTCCCCTTTTGCTATTAGTCCTATTACTCTAGCCAGTCTGTCCCCAAGGAGGTTGACTCCCTTCCACTGAGGTGGAGGTTAGGGTGACCAGATGTCCCAATTTTATAGGGACGGTCCTGATTTTTGGGTCTTTTTCTTATATAGGCTCCTTTCACTCCCCACCCCTGTCCTGATTTTTCACACTTGCTCTCTGGTCACCCTAGGTGGAGGCCATCCAAACTATACTGCCCCCTCTCCCCATAGAAGGCAGATCAATGTTCCACAAAACCAAAACCTTCTACCGCACACCCCTTTCCTAGCCAGTGTAACTATAGCGCCTTTGTGGCCAAGATGGCGTCCACTCCGCAGGGGCTCCGGCCAAGAAAACCAAACGCAAGAACACAGCAGGAAACTCCCTTCTGCCCCAGAGTAAACATACACACACTGGGATAGTACAACTAATGTAGGAAAGGGAAATATTTATTTACAGAGGGATGGATGGAGAAAAACAATGTGGGGGTACATAGGGGAAGCAGTACGGTAGGACCCCCAGACCCAGTGGTACCACAGTGTAAAAGGGCAGATGCTGAGCACTGTGTCTACACTCAGAGGTCAGGAATCCTGGGCAGAGTTCCAGTCCAGCAGTGAGTGTTGGGTGCTCCTGGCAGGGCCGGCTCTACTGTTTTTGCCGCCCCAAGCAGCACGCCGAATTGCCGCGGGACGGCGGGGGCAGTCCATGTGCCGTTAGGGCGGCACGCCCGTTTCCGCGGCGGTGGCAATTCAGAGGCAGCTTCTGTCTTCAGCCGGAAGACAGAAGCTGCGCCCCCGCGGACAGATGAACATAGAAGTTGCTGCCGAATTGCCACGGCCGTGGAAACGCGTGTGCTGCCCTATGGGCACACGGACTGTCCCCGCCGTCCGGCGGCAATTCGGCGCGCTGCTTGGGGCAAAACCACAGAGACTGCCGCCCCTTGCAGACTGCCACCCCAAGCATCTGCTTGGGATGCTGGTGCCTGGAGCCGGCCCTGGCTCCTGGTGATCTTTGGCACCAGTGAACATCCCTTGCATCCCCTCCGGTGCCCTCTTCTGTTGCTTTCTGCAAACCCACACAGAGCAACAGCCTCCCCACTTAGCTAGCTACAGCCTCCCTCCTTATTCCCAGTGCAAGGTCATAAGCCCCACACTCATGGCCCCATGCAGCTCTGGGAGACAGTGATACTGGCTCCAGCTCCAGTTTGTCCTTCTTGGGGGATTCCTCCCTGGCACAGTGCTCCTCCTGGCTCCTTTCCTGGGGTGTCCCCGGTCGGCTGCTCTGTCCCTTCCAGGCTTTGGGCTGGTTCTTGGCTGCTTCACTAGGTGAGGGCCTGCTCGCTGCAGGCATCTTGTCTGGAGCTCCAGACACGACACACACCCCGTCGCTCTCCCTCTCTCCACTCCCCTGGAACAATCAGCCCTTCCTCTGCCTTAGAACAAGGTTTTAAAGGGGCCGTGCTCTCTAAACCCCAAGGGAGATACCCCAGCAGGCCACTTCCAGAATCTGCTTTCTGTCTTCCTTTTCTTGTGTGGCAGGAAGATCTCAGAGAAGACTGCATGGACATTCTTCATCTTCAGCATGCTTCCGAGTTCTCTGAAATCATCTACTATCTGCAAGATACCCCTGATGCCTTGTAATTAGTGCCGATCTGAGCCATCACCAATGGATCTTTGCCCATTGGTTTCAGAAGCCTGGCCAATCTTGGAGTGATGTCTCGTGTCTTGGCTTGCGTAAGGCAGCGCCCTGTCCTGGTGTCTGTCTGACTCCTGCAGAATGTTCTTTGAGTCTTCTGAGTATTGAATCCCCAATGAGGATCCTCTGGCTTCCTTGGAAGGTTGGAGAACTCTATGCAGGCAGGGCTGATTTTCTTATAGGTTGCACCAAGCTGCCATACAGAGGTGTGTCCCGTACCTCTTTCCATTCCCTAGGACCTGCCGGATCTTGAGAGATACCTTCCATAGTTTCCACACTGAGGACCTGATATTGATTTGAAATTTCTAGCTGTGTGAAATTCCTCCTGGTCCTCTTCTTTCTGGTGGCCACAGCTTGAGCATAGCAGAGGTGGGTGATGAGCTGCATTTCGGAAGAGGAGAGGAAATCACTGAAGCGAAGGGAGGTGAGCAGAGAGTTCCAGGTACCTGGTCCAGTGGCAGCTAAGGAACCACCTCCAGAAGGAAGCTAAGAGACAGAACTGGCTGCATAGGGGGGCCCTGGGAGGGTTAGAGTCAGAGGTAAGCCCAGGAACAGTCCTCGCCTCAAGGAGGGATGAGAGATGTCACCTAGAGCCAATGATGGTACCCAGAAGATGCTCTGAATCCCAAGTGGCTCAGGCCTAAATACCTTTGAGGGTCTGGGCCTCCTGGTCTTTTCTGAGTGAAGCAAAGGAATCCAAAAGTGGCTCTGTGGTGGGTGAACGTGCGATGCTGACACGGGGGTTTGTTGTATGCCTGAAGGGGTAAGGTTAATGCTTTTACCCACCTTCACACACATAGGCTAAGAGAATCTCACACCGCCACTGTAAGGAGGGAAAGCCCCATTGTACAGATGGGGCAACTACCTACTGCTGGGAACGCAGAAGCAAAGCTGGGTCTAGAACCTAGGCGTCCTGGCACACCATTCGCTGTGCTCCCTCCCTGTGTAACCCGTTCCCTTTAACCAGCTCTTCCTGCCGGAGGGCAGCGTCTCACTGCCGGAGCGCCGGGACCTCGGTAGAAGTGGGGGGCCCATGAGGACTTGCCTCTGTTCCTCCTCTTAAAAGTGGGGGGGCTATGATCCCCTTGGCCCCCCAGGTTCTGGCACCCCTGTCTCACTGGGATTGTGGCACTGTTCACTGGAGTAATGATTTCTACATATGGCATCCCTGATGCCTGACAGAGTGAAAAATCCCAAGAGCAATTATCAAAATTCTTGCAAAGACTAACAGTGCCCATTTATATAAACGGGGGAGGTTTAGATTGCTCTCCGGGCAAGATTATCAGGTGCAGGCATCTGGAGACAGATACCACTGGAGATTTCTTGGCAAATTGCAGCATCTCTGAGGAGTCTGCAGCTACTTGCAGTTACTCATCATCGGGGCTAAAAATGTTCTGATTTCTGGCAGGTTTCCGAGCTGATAATTGCTCAGAAAAATTCAGGGTTGGGCATTTACTTCTGAAATTAATTAGCTCATCAGAAAACATCCCACAGGGCTGTTGTCATCAGAAGGAAATAATGGACTTAGAGGGGTGATACAATTACATTCTTGTTCAGCAGAGGAGCCAATGAAACGGGTGCAAAAGGCCAGGTTCTTCTGATTGTGGCTTTTACCAGCTGAGCTTTTCTCCTGAAGCAGTTTGAGACCTTATTCAGTCATTTATGGAGCTCATCACAGGGGGATCCCAAATGTTCCAGGGGACTCAGAACACTTGGGCGATTTGGCATTGAAGGCCAAGCACATAACCTCTGCAAAGGTTTTTGTTTAAATGCTTTTTATTTAGCAACAATCACTGGCTGAGAGTATTTATAAAGACAGGAAATTAGAATAGGATCCGTGTATACTGACAAATCAACCTTCCCTCTGGAAGTGCAGATAATGAGAAGTGTGGGCTTGTATTTAAGGCCCTGCACTGGAGCTTAGGTGATCTGGCTTCACTTACCAGTTCTGCCACAGACTCTTTAAAAATTTGAGTGACCTTGGGCAAATTGCTTAATCCCTCGGTGTCTCTATTTCCCCATTTGTAAAATGGGGCTAGTGAACCTTCCTATGTACGCTCGTCTATGTAGATGGTAAATTCTTTGGGGGGTAGGGGTTGACTCTCACCAGCACAGGTGTGATGGGACCCCAATCTCAGCCACGGTCTGTAGGCTCTACCATAATATAAATAATAAAATGCCCTTGTTCGGTGCAGATAATCATATCTTATAACCCTCAAATAATATACTTACCTCGAGATCTCTCAGCTTCATAATGGATCCTGATAGGACTTAGAAATTACTCCAGATTCTCCCTAATCAGGGATGGAGATCAAGTCTCAAAGGATGAGTTCCAGGCAGTTTCAAGCCAGCCCGCTCTACGTGGTGCTCTCCGAACATAAAGCCTTCCTGAGGTGTCTCTCCTCAATGTGATTCTCCCCGAATGCAAATCAGGCTCAGTGCCCCACCAGAACATATGTGTGTTGGCAGAACCAAGATGCTAAGGCCTGGAACCACCAAAGGAGTTGGCATCATGATGCTCAGCGTCACAATGCCTAACTTTACGTGACTAGAAAATCCCAGGGACAGCACTGCAATCCTCCAAGCCTGAGTTAGGCGCCTAGGCGGAGCTGCCTAAGCTAGCCAATAGGAGATTTCGATGAGCCCCACCCTTCTCATGGGGATAGATGCCTACATTTGGGGTGCAAGGAGGCGAGTGATCTACAGCTGGAAACCTCTCTCTCTCATTGTGAGAATGAGTGAGGCAGGCACCTGGCTCCACATCGAATGGCCAGGGGAGGACGAGGTGGTGGCAGTGCCCACCTGATAACTTTTAGCACATGGTTAGAGCACTCACCAGCTGTTCCACTGTGGAGAAATAATTGGAGTCAGGGGAGCAGGGAGACTGGCCCCTGGCTCTCCCACCTCCAAGGTGGGTGTCCTAACCACCAGCCTATAAAGCCAGTCTCACTTCCAGGCTCTGCCCCAATGACTAGTTCTCCCCTCAAGCAGGGGGGAATTGAACATGGGTCTCCCACATCCCAGCTGAACATTCTAACCCCTGGGCTAAAAGCTGGTCACTAGCACCTCCTCCAGCAGCCAGATTTTGAATGGATCCAATCCAGTAGGCGGCCTACGAGCACACGGATGGGTGAGACAGGCACTCCTAGTCCTCTGCCTCTCTTCCTCCCGTTCATAGATCACTCTGGGGCTTAGGGGGATAGTCGCCCAGATGCCTAGAGGGAGGCAGCAGCATGCGTGCCCAGAAGCAGACACTGAGGTGCCACTGCCAAGGTAACATTACGGCAAAAACTTAGGCATCAAGCAAGTTTAGGCACCTTGAGGGTTAGGCAGCGGCTGAGCTGGAGTTTTGTGGATCACAGTAGAGCCCAAAACTTAGACTTAGGTGCCTAAACCCCTTTGTGGATCTGAGCTTAAGGCAGAGACAGATATTGGCAGCACTGCCAACCCCAAATGTTCAGAAATCATGAGTCAGGCTCACAAAAATCATGAGATTGGCTTTAAAATCAGGAGATTATGTAAGCATAATAGATTTCTATTTGCCTTCTGCTTTTTGAGCCTTTCGGGGGGGGGGGTCACATTTCTAGCCACAAGGGCTAGAAATTAACTTTTTCTTGAAGAATGAAGGCTGAAATCATCACACATCCACATGACTCCAGGAGCTGGGCCTTTAAGGAAAACAGTAATTATCATGAGCGCTGGCAACACTGTCACTGACCGGGTCAGACATACAGAGCCCATCCCTGGTGAATGGCAGGATGAGACCACTTTGAGCTGACGTGGGCTGAGGACCAGCAAACTCAGTGTGAAGGATGGAAGCTTTACACGGCCAAGTGGTTTGCTGCATGGAGATGTGGGTTCACACCCCATTGTGACAGTGACCTAGGAGGAGATCCGGGTAACATCCTGCTCTGCAGGCAGGGGATAGGGTACATCACGAGGGTTGCCAGGCATCCGTATTTTGACCAGAACGCCCAGTCAAAAAGGGACTCTGGCAGCAGTACAGTTAGTGCCAGACCACCAGGCCCAGAGTCAGAAGGGGCCCCGGCCAGCCTGATCCAGCCAGCCAGGAAAGCTGCCTCCATCACATCCTGCCTCTTCTCCACCCCAGCCCAGCCCTATCCCACTCCACCCCTTCCTATGGACGGTAAGGTGGATAGAAAACTGGCTAGATGGTCGGGCTCAACGGGTAGTGCTCAATGGTTCCATGTCTAGTTGGCAGCCGGTATCAAGTGGGGTGCCCCAAGGGTCGGTGCTGGGGCCGGTTTTATTCAATATCTTCATTAACGATCTGGTGTGGACTGCACCCTTAGCAAATTTGCAGATGACACTAAACTGGGAGGAGTGGTTGATACGCTGGAGGGTAGGGATAGGATACAGAGGGACCTAGACAAATTAGAGGATTGGGCCAAAAGAAATATGATGAGGTTCAACAAGGACAAGTGCAGAGTCCTGCACTTAGGACGGAAGAATCCCATGCACTGCTACAGACTAGGGACCGAATGGCTGGGCAGCAGTTCTGCAGAAAAGGACCTAGGGGTTACGGTGGACGAAAAGCGGAATATGAGTCAACAGTGTGCCCTTGTTGCCAAGAAGGCTAATGGCATTTTGGGTTGTATAAGTAGGGGCATTTCCAGCAGATCGAGGGATGTGATCATTCCCCTCTATTCAGCACTGGTGAGACCTCATCTGGAGTACTGTGTCCAGTTTTGGGCCCCACACTACAAGAAGGATGTGGATAAATTGGAGAGAGTCCAGCGGAGGGCAACAGAAATGATTAGGGGGCTGGAGCACATGACTTATGAGGAGAGGCTGAGGGAACTGGGATTGTTTATCCTGCAGAAGAGAAGAATGAGGGGGAATTTGATAGCTGCTTTCAACTACCTGAAAGGGGGTTCCAAAGAGGATGGATCTAGACTGTTCTCAGAGGTAGAAGATGACAGAACAAGGAGTAATGGTCTCAAGTTGCAGAGGGGGAGGTTTAGGTTGGATATTAGGAAAAACTTTTTCACTAGTAGGGTGGTGAAGAACTGGAATGGGTTACCTAGGGAGGTGGTAGAATCTCCTTCCTTAGAGGTTTTTAAGGTCAGGTTTGACAAAGCCCTGGCTGGGATGATTTAGTTGGGTTTGGTCCTGCTTTGAGCAGGGGGTTGGACTAGATACCTCCTGAGGTCCCTTCCAACCCTGAGATTCTATGATTCTATGATTCCCCTGAGCAACGTCCCAGGGGACTGCAGCCTGGGTCGGGCCCGGCCCCAGCCCGTTCCGTGCCACCGGTGAGTGCTGGGGGGGCCAGTTCCCCCCTGTCCTCCAGTCCCAAGGCTGGGAGCCAGGAGAGCAGAGCGGAGCAGGCTGGGGCTGGGTCACTGCACTTCCCACCGCCACATGAGTGCGGGGTCGGGCCCACCTTGCAATCACCGGGTGGCAGGAAGTGGAGCGACCTGGCCCCAGCCTGATCCGCCGGCTCCTGCTGGGGGGTGGTTCCCCCCGCCCCGTCCCCCAAGCCTGGGGAGGGATGGGGAAGAGAAGGGGATAGGGAAGCGGGGGCCCAGCATGTGGATCCCCTTGGCAGAAGCTGGGGCTCCCCTGCTAAGCAGGCCCATCAAACCCTCATCCTGACAAGCCCCACCTCTCCTGCATCTGTACCACCCCGATGAGCCCCCCCAGACACCCTCCCCACTGAGCCTCTCCAGACACCCTCCCCACTGAGCCCCAACCACCTACACCTGGACCCCCACCCCAATGAACCCCACCTCCCCTGCACCCAGAGCCCCCCACCGCCACTAAGCTCCTACCACTTTCACTTGGTCCCCTGTGCAGACTCATTGCCCCTGCACCTGGAACCTCCCTGTGCATCCAGTTCCCCACTGAGCTGCCTGCACCCAGACTGCCCCACACAGAACCCCCCTGCCCCCATCTGGATCGCCCCACACTAAGTCCCTCTGCACTCAGATCCTGCTGCCAGGCTGCACCTCCCTCCCCACATCTGGTGTGCCTGGCACAAAAGGGGCAGGACCCCAGGGTGTTTCTGTGGCAGGCCTGGCCCTTGTGGTATGTCAGGGTCAGGTTCAGCGTCACGGCCAAGTCCCTGTCCCAGGGGACCGGGGGAGACTGCAGGGTGATCTCCCACCTCCATGCAGCCAGTGGCCTGTGCTCCCCACTGTCATGGTGGAGCTTCCACATTTACTTATTGTAAAAAAAAATTGCAGAATTTTAAAATATTATGCACAGAATTTGATGCAGAATTCCCTCAGGATTTAGTTGGGGATTGGTCCTGCTTTGAGCAGGGGGTGGGACTAGATACCTCCTGAGGTCCCTTCCAACCTGAGATTCTATGATTCTATGATAGGGGGCGCTGTACAGCTGTGATGGTGGGACTGTGAAGGGGGTGCTGGGCAGTAGGGGATCTGCGGGTGAGGGAGCTGGGCTCGGGGTATGGTGTGCAGGGTGCTGTGCAGTTGTGGTGGGAGGTCACTGGGAGGGGTCTCCGGGCAGGGGGCGCTGGGCATGGAGATCCGTGGGGGAGGTCTCTGGGCAAGGGGGTGCTAGGCGTAGGGATCTGTGGGGGAGGTCTCTGGGCGAGGGGGCGCTGGGCGTAGGGATCTGTGGGGCAGGTCTCTGGGCGAGGGGGCGCTGGGCGTAGGGATCTGTGGGGCAGGTCTCTGGGCGAGGGGGCGCTGGGCGTAGGGATCTGTGGGGCAGGTCTCTGGGCGAGGGGGCGCTGGGCGTAGGGATCCATGGGGGAGGTCTCTGGGCGAGGCGGCGCTGGGCATAGGGATCTGGGGGGGAGGTCTCTGGGTGAGGCGGGGCTGGGTGTAGGGATCCGTGGGGCAGGTCTCTGGGCGCTGGGGCGCTGGGCGTAGGGAACCGTGGGGGAGGTCTCTGGGCGAGGGGGCGCTGGGCGTAGGGATCTGTGGGGCAGGTCTCTGGGCAAGGGGGCGCTGGGTATAAGGGCCGGGCACTGGGCAGGGGGGCAGTGTGGAAGGGACATGCTGGCAGCGCAGTGCTGAGCAGGCCAGTGTGCGTCTAGCAGTTGTGGGTTTGTAACTTTCAGAAGTGGGGAGGGCCATGGCCCATTGGCCCCTCCTGTTCTGGGACGCCTGGTTTACAGTCTAAATGTATCTCTCTGGGTACCTCTCTTGCTGAGTATTTCAGCGACACTCAGGGGGCCCTCTTGCATCCGACGAAGTGGGCACTCACCCACGAAAGCTCATGCTGCAAAACGTCTGTTAGTCTATAAGATGCCACAGGATTCTTTGCTATTCTTTGGGAACCCGCTGTGGGAACTGCTCACCCATCTTTTGTGTCTCAGAGAAATCAGGTAAATTCTTCAATATGAGAAAGAAATTCTCTCAACCCACCTCCAGGCTCATCAAGACCAGAAACTGGCCCCAGTCACTGCCACTCGTTTCACTGCAGGCAGATTTCTCGACAAGCGTCAGTCCCCTCTGCTCCTGGGCTGAAGGTTCACTTCAGAGAGGAGGAAATTTACGGAAATAAAATAATCCAGGCGGGAGGCACATAAGCCAGCTCCTTTCATGCACTGCCCTTGTTTTTCTCACTTCTAGACTTGGCTGAACCCAAAAGTTAATAGTTAATGATTGTGAATTCCTCCCTTGAGGAGGGGAAAGGGAAACGAGCCAGGCAGCCTGCGATCCAGCGCCATGGGGGCTGGCTGCATGCGGACTGCCCTGGACCCCTTGCTGCTTCAATTAGTTACAGGGGACCCTTTTTTTGTGTTGAGAGGAGGTGGATGAATGGAAATGAATAGTGCTCCCAAGGCCCAGAGCCAATGGCTTGTATTCTTAACATAAAAATACACTTCGCATTGTTCTCATTTCCCCTCATATGAATAATAAAGGCATCTTGACGACCTAATGACTATAAATATTTGCTGCCATAGCCAAATGTCCTTAACTAGTCTACAGCCAAAATACTAGTCAGGTGACTGGGACTTAAAGCCATTTAACCCCTCTTAGCCCATCTTAGTGTTAGGGAGAACAAATGCAGAACAGATGCCACAATGATGGGCAGCAGGATAAAATCCTAAGATTCTTCTTCTGTATCTGTATCATTGCAGTGCCCCACTTGTGGACCAGGACGCCACTGTATTAGGAACTGTTCAAAAAAAGCACAAAAAGGCAGTAGCATGTGGATCTCTCGGGGTGTGTTTAAACAGCAAAGAAAAACCTGTGGCTGGCCCGTGACAGCTGAATCAGGCTCACGGGACTTTTGTTGCAGGGCTGTTTCACTGCTGTGTAACTTCTGGGCTCGGGCTGGGGCCTGGGCTGTGGGACCCTGTGTGTTGGGAGGGTCCCAGAGCTTGGGCTCCAGCAATACCCAACAATGCAAAGCCCAAGCCCGGGAGTGTACCCAGCAATCAAACAGCCCTGCAGCAAAAGCCCCGTGAGCCAGAGTCAGCTGGCACGGGCCAGCGCCAAGTTGTCCTTTGCTGTGTAGACACACCCATAGAAGAGGGCAAGTACATTAAGGGTCACATTTTCTAAGTGTATCGTTGACCATGATTTTTATCTCCCTAAGCTCATCCATTTGCATCGACTGAGGGATAGTGGAATGCACCAGCTGGAAAATTGCAAAGGCAAATGGAACACAGGAGTCCTTGTGGCACCTTAGAGACTAACACATTTATTTGAGCATAAGCTTTTGTGGGCTACAACCCACTTCATCGGATGCATAGACTGGAACACACAGCAAGAAGATATTTATACATACAGAGAACATGAAAAGGTGGAAGTAGCCAGACCAACTGTAAGAGGCCAATCAATTGAGGTGAGCTATCATCAGCAAGAGAAAAAAAACGTTTGAAGTGATAATCGAGATGACCCATAGAAGGTGTGAGGATACTTAACATGGGGAAATAGATTCAATTAGTGTAATGGCCCAACCATTCCCAGTCTCTGTTCAAACCGAAGAAGTGGGCTGTAGCTCACGAAAGCTCATGCTACAATAAATTTTTTAGTCTTTAAGGTGCCACAAGTACTCCTGTTCTTTTTGCGGATACAGACTAACACGGCTGCTACTCTGAAACCTGTTCAAACCTAAGTTAATTGTATCTAATTTGCATATTAATTCAAGTTCAGCCGACTCTCTTTGAAGTCTGTTTTTGAAGTTTTTTTCTTGTAAAATTGCCACGTTCAAGTCTGTCATTGAGTGGTTAGAGAGGTTGAAGTGTTCTCCCACTGGTTTTTGAATGTTATGATTCCTGATGTCAGATTTGTGTCCATTTATTCTTTTGCGTAGAGACTGTCCGGTCTGGCCAATGTACATGGCAGAGGGGCATTGCTGGCACATGATGGCATATATCACCTTGGTAGATGTGCAGGTGAATGAGCCCCTGATGGCGTGGCTGATGTGGTTAGGTCCTGTGATGGTGTCACTTGAATAGATACGTGGACAGAGCTGGCATCGGGCTTTATTGCAAGGTCAGGTTCCTGGGTTAGTGTTTATGTTGTATGGTGTGTGGCTGCTGGTGAGTATTTGCTTCATGTTATGAAGTTAGGCCCTAAGTCTGGGCTGCTGGGAGGCTCCTAGCTCTGCCAGTGAGCCATGAATGCGGGGGAAGAGCCAGGGTGGGGGCCCTGCCCTACCCTACCCTACCCTACAAGTCTTAGCCCAGTGGGTAGGATACTCAGTGGGGATGTGGGAAATCCCCAGTTCAAATCCCATCCTTGCCAGATGTGGAAAAGGGATTTGAAGAGGGGTCTGTTACCTCATAAGTGAGTGCTGCAACCACTGGACTATTGAGTCATTCTTGATCTTTTGCTGGCTCAATTAATATTTAAATATTCAATTAAAGTGGAACAATTTCAACAGGGGAGATTGAGGGAGCCCCCACAGCAGAATATCTCATAGCCCAGTGGCACCTGAGCCATAGGAGAGCCCAGTTCAAATCCTGATCCTCAGGGGGACAAGGAGGAACCAGGGGCCTCCCACATCCCAGGAGAGTGCCCTTATCACTGGGCTGAAGATATAAGGGAGGTCCTCTGCGTTCTCCCTGTTATATTGTGTGCAGCTGGGTAGCCTCTGAGCACAAATAACAGATTGGATCCCGCAGGCTCCTGCCTTACCCTGCTCCATGGATCACACTGGGATTTGTCGAGAGTTAGGCATCCTGGCACCTAGAGGAAGGCTGCAGTGTGCATGCTCAGAGGCATGGGTGGAACTTCTGCTGCAAAAATGTAGGCACCAAGTGCACGGAGGCACTTGCAGTGTTCAGTGTCTCACAATGGCGCCCAAACTGGGAGTTTTGGCACCTAAGTTTTAGATATGGGCCTCAGAGAGATTTCCAAAAAAGCCCAAGGTAGTTAGACACCTAACTCCCATGGATCTTTGATGGACTGAGGCGCTTTTGAAAATTGTATCCATAATTCTCCAAAATTATAGTAGCTGCAGCTCAACTCCAGCAACTTGCAGTTCGCAGGTCTTTACAAATATTGACAAATTAAGCCTAAGAAATACCCTATGCTAAGGAATATACAAGCTTATTTCATCCACCTCTGAAATGTAACCACCTCTGGGGAGAACAACAGCTGCATAAGAGTGCACAGCAATGCTCCAAAACAGTGAGAATAGCTGGATCCAATTAAAGGAAAATGCAATTGCTCATGTAGGAATCTGTACCGATCTATCTAGATACCAATGTATCTACCCCACCCCCTACTCTTGGGAAATGTAGAGGAGACCTTTAATGAGCATCAGTGAACCATGGGTGCATATGGGTTTTACATCTAATGTGAAAAAAAGCTTAGGTGCTGCCTAAGCTTAATGCTCCTTAGTTTGCAAAATCTGAGGTGACCATAGCATGAGACGCTTCAGCATCTGTAGCCCGGCCACCACGGAGGCCCAGAGTCCTGTGCTGCACTCACAGCAGGGAGGGGGCGGGGCTTGTTTTACCTAGTGACTGGCAGATGTGGCTGTTGGGCTGAGTTTACTGAGTGTGTGCGCCACTTCAGAGAGAGGGTGGGGAAAGAGAGCAAGAGTTCAAAAAGCAAACCTGGCGAGGGAAAGGGGCAGAGCGGGAGAGAGGCAAATCCGCATGGCTCCCTAGTCTGGCAGCGGGCAGTGAGCGGGAGCTCGTTAGCTAATAGGACAATGGGTGGCGTACCTGGGGAAAACAAAGGGGGTCGGATTGTAGGAAAGAGAAGTTTGCACGTGTGCACCCATTATGCAGACCCCAGCCTGAGAGGTTTGTGAACTCTGGAGCTTCGTGAGGGTCATTCAGCGAGCCCAGGAGATAGCTGATTAATCTGTGCTGTCTCTCGCAATGCTGGACCCTGGTCAGGCCAGATCAGAATCTGCCCTGGCTGTTCCAGAGCCCCTTTCCTTCCAGAAAGGCTGGACGCACATTGTACAGTGTGACGGATATTGTCACTTCACCCATCACGGAAAGGCAGGCGTCACTGGGGTGGAATGCGCTGCACAATTACGAGGACAAGTGACACAGGGTGTGAGAATTCTGCATCCCTGAAAGGGTAGGGTGAATGGAGGGAGGCAGGTTGGAATTCCCCAGGATTCTTGTCCCAAAGGGCTGTGAGATCTTCCACGAGCGCTCCAGACCTTGCTTTTACAGTCTTGCCCGAAAGGCAGCAGGACAGCATGCGGTGACGTTGCTTCGGTCCTGTCTACAGGGACAAGTATCACCAGCTAGACTACTCCCCAGCCCCAGGGCTTTTTCCTTCCCTTGGAGGGCTCCTTTTCAAAGCACTCACCAGGCCCACCTCTGCTTAGCTTAAGCAAACAGCCACGTGTGGCATAGCAGCTTTCACTCTCATTGGCTGCCTCGCCCACGCTAACCTTCTCTCCTGGGTCCAACACAGGGCTACCCCAGCATGGTTCAGCTGCCAAACTTTTCAGGGACGTAGGACACACCCGCTATGCTGCTGACTGACTTTGACTTCCCAACCCAGCAGAGGGACACACACAAGGTGCAGCATAGGGACCAGCCATGATGGGTACATAGGACAAATGCACCTTTTCATTGTCACAGCGTGGTGCCCACTTCCTTAGGCCTGGGAGCAAGTCCTGAGCAATGCAGGTCTGCCTCACACAGGAAGCACATGAGCAAGAAGGGAATGACCCTGTTTTGGCCAATCTAGTTTGAAGTGTCCCATGTGATGGAGAAGTCACCGTTTTTCTCCAGTGGTTGTCCACCAGCCTCCCAGATCTCTGTGAGGAAGAGTTCCCTTCCTTATGTCACTCCTACGTTGCACCATCCTCAATAATTCCATTAAAAATATTAAGCAATGACTCACTAGTAACCCCGGGATGTTGTTACAGCTCCCCTTGCCCTCCCTCTCGTCCTCCCTTACGTGCTCTTGCTCGTTACTCTCGCTTGCTGCATCTTGTTTCAGATCACACTGTCAGCTCATCAGGACACAGCGTGTGGCTCTTCCCTCTCTGCTGCTGGTGCACTGGATGGACCTGCCCTTTTCCATGACGCTGGGAACCCCAGCAGATCTTTATACCCTGCTTAGTGGCTGTATCTGGTCAGGGTGCTACACAGGATAATCCTCTGGATGCCCCCTCGCAAGGTTTAAAATAAAAAAATAAATTAATTAATTAATTGGAGATATACCAATCTCCTAGAACTGGAAGGGACCTTGAAAGGTCATCATGTCCAGCCCCCTGCCTTCACTAGCAGGACCAATTTTTGCCCCAGATCCCTAAGTGGCCCCCTCAAGGATTGAGCTCACAATGCTGGGTTTAGCAAGCCAATGTTCAAAAAAACCACTGAGCTATCCCTCCCCCCACAATTTACTAACACTTTGCATAGAGGGGGAATGGCCTAGTGGTTAGGGGGCTAGCATGGGCCCGCAGAAACCCAGGTGCATTTCCATATTCTGCTGCTGGCTTCGTGTATGGCTTGGCAAGTGACTTTGTGCCTCAGGTCCTCACTGGTAAAACAGGGGTAATAATACTGCCCTCCCTCACCCGAGTGTGAGCAGGAACACAGATTGCAAGATGCTCAGCTACTGTGGTTCATGAGTCCATAAAGCACCTTAAACAGACTGACTTGAAGATCCCCCAGTGAAAGGCTCAAGTGCTGTGTGACCCTTTGGGATCCTTTCATGGGTATAAAGCTTCTGCTTCTGGCTCCAAAGAGTTATGAGATATCAGACCAAATATCATTCTGCCTGGTGCTGGAGCACTACATTTGGGGCGGCGGGGGGAAGGAAACATTTCCCTATCAAGCTGATTACAGAAAACGTCAGCTGCATGAAGCTGCTTAAGGATCTAGAATAAGTCCTGGAAAGCTGGGGGGGGGCGGGGCAGAAGGTAGGAGAGATGGTGAAAGATGCAGGAGAAATACAATTTAGTCCATTGGAGCCATGCATTAAAGAAATGTATCACTCACCTTTGTCTTACTTCTACTCTGCCCCCTCAACATCCCTCAGGGATTCACTCCACCACTCCCAAACCCTGAACAGCTTCAAACAGCCATGCTTAATTCTTAAAACTACCTGAGCCTGAAATATTTCCCCATCTGCATTCAACTGTGGTATTTCCTTCAAAGTTCACACCTACCAAGGCCCAGGATAGACAGGAGCAGTCTTGTCCCCAGGTGACCCCTGTTAAGCCTGTTGTTCTCCTAGATAGCAAAGCGAGAAATGTTTATTCCATTGAGAAGGGGAGACCCTCAACTTGCTAACGTGACATGCAGCACTGGCTTCTCACCATCGAAGGGCCCAAGAGTCCAGATTTTTAAGTAGTAATATTTTTATGCCCAGAAAAGTTCTGCTGGGACGTTTTCAGCGGTTTCAATGGCTCTGTCTCCAGGGGAATTAAGGCACCTGGTTTTGCATGGAAAGGGAGACAAAAGACAGAACTGATCATTAAAGATAACGACATGGAACACCTGATGATGTGGGTATGGGGTACAGGTTTGACCAGCACACATTTTGCATGGGGCATGTAACTCACCCGTGTCTTTGCCACTCATGACCAATGATGCTCCCATTTCATGCTCTTGCTGATGCTCCCATTTCATGCTCTTGCTGATGAAACCTTTGCACCACACCATGAGGTATTACGTATACATGCAGGGGAATCCTCAGGTGGCACAGGGCAGCCTCCACGCATCACTCCACAGCACCCAGTGCAGGGGAAGTAGCTGTGTCTGTGCTCTGCTGATCCCTAGTTGCTGATTTGTTGATTCCAAGACCAGAAAGGACCTGTAAGGACAAGGGTGTAGGTGGTCTTGCCTAATGGTCTCTGCTGGGCTGGAGTCAAAGAGACCCATGAGGCAGTCGTCAGTGAGCAGGGATCAGAGCGACTGCTAGAGCTGGGATCACAAGGCAAGAGTCAGGCTGGGATCTGAGACCCAAGATCAGAAGCAGTCACCGGGCTGCTGTGGGGTCGCAGACTGGAGATGGCAAGGTGAGGTAGAAGTCTGCATAGGTGCCCAGACAACTTCCTGGGCCACACTCTGAAATTAAATAGTAAGCAGGGGCTGCCCTGAGTGCTGCAAGGTGCTGCTGCTCTAGCCCCTCTGGGCAGTACTTCCTCCAGGGTGCTGCTGGCTTGGGGCTTGCAGGGCCTTGTGGGGGTGATGTGGGGCTGTCAGCTGCTTCAGGCTCTACAAACTCGGGTTCTGGTCCCATGAAGCCGTACAGGACTATTGTGATCATCTAGTCTGACCTCTTGTAATACACAGGGCAGAGAACTTACCTGAAATAATTGCTAGAGCAGATCTTTGGCCCCCTGAGGTCACAAGCAGCTGACACACAATAGAAACCTCTAACTTGTGCTGTGAGAACTAATCAGTGCTGGGATGGCCCCAGGGTGGGGAACACAAATTTGTTCAAAGCCACAGTCTACTGTCAAGGTCCTACATCAAGACCCAAGAATCTGGCACATAATATTTTCTGCTCCCTATGAGCTTCTTGGGCTGGAACATTTGCAAGTAGTGGCTCCTGTTGTCTGGATGTATCACAGCATTTTTTACTGTTTGAGGTTTCACAGTGTGACAGAAACTACCCCTGTGCTATTGTAATAATCTTTGTACAAAGTGTGCCTTGAAATGCATCATTTGAAAACTCATAATTTGCTGGTCATTGTTGTCCCGGTAAAATATGTGTGCTGACATTGTGTGTGACTTTATAAGATTCCACTGTATGGTGTTATTAACACATGTTTCAAACTGAGGTTGGCAAACAGGTATTTTTCCAACAAAAGAATGTGTGCTCTGCTTAATTTTCATTTAAGCAGTAAACAGAGTCATTAAGCAGGAAGGAAAACAATGAAAGCTCAAACAGGCAAAGAAAAAGCAGCAGGGAACATCCTTCCTTATAGACTCTTTGTCTTCTGGTACCCAGGTGGAAATGTTTTTCAAGGGGGGGACTGAAACTATAAAAAGAAGGGACACAGCCCCCAAGGCACCCCGATGTCTCTCCCTGCCCATCACATCATGGCACCTGAAGTGACAAAGAAGGCATTCATTGGATTCTAGGGGAAGAGGTCCTGAGCTAAGAAGTTTGGTCAGTAGTACTGCTAAAAGCTTGTGGTGAAACAACTTTGCTTTGAATTGAACATAGTTTGTTAGGTTAGGCACCAGTAAGCGTTTTATCTTTATTTTTCTTGTAACTGTTTCTGACTTTTATGCCTCGTTACTTATACTCACTTGAAATCTCTCTCTTTGTAGTTAATAAACTTGTTTTATTGTTTTATCTAATCCAGTGTGTTTAAATTGAAGTGTCTGGGAAATTCCATTTGGGGAGGCAAGTTGTGTGCATATTATTTCTATTAAAGAAACAACAGACTTTATATAAATGTGTATTGTCCATGAGAGGGCTGGGCAGTACAGGACATACATTTCTGGGAGGAAAATCGAAGACTGGGGGAGCACTGGGGTCACCCTGAAGCATAACCAAGGCTGGTGAGAGCCAAGTGTGGCTGGCAGCTGCAGTTACACACAGATACTCAGGGTGTGGCTTGCATACTGGGAGGCTGGTTGTGAGCAGACCTTCTTCAGCAAGGCATAGTAAGGTGCCCAAGTTTGCAGGGCAAGGGTGGCACAGCCACTCATTAGTCTAGATTGTAACTGGGATGTCTCACATAGCAATTTATGGGTGAAATTTCCTGCCACCAATGGTGATTTTATCTGCAGAGACCTACAATCGTTCAGAAGCAGTTGTGACCCAGGTGATACTGTCTAATGGGAAGTAGAGCTTTGACCTGTCCGTATCTCCAAGAGGCAATTTACCTGCAAATAACTTGACACGGAGAGAAAGAGGAGGCACTGCATGAGGCCTTCAGAGGAAGAGAAAGCTCTTTAACTCAGAAGCTTTAAGAACATGACAGTTCTGACCTGTGCTGGTGCTGGGATTCTCACGGCTGTCCATTAAATTGAGCTGGGATGAGGCAGCCTCTGAGGCATGTGAAAACGCCCATCCCATGATGCTGACCAAAGCCACTTAATGCATCATCAGAGTTGTCACCAAGAGCTGCTATGTAGCTGCCCTGAAGCTGTTACTGGTGCTCTGTCAGCTCCTACCAGCTGAACAGGCTTGAATTTGGTCAATGTGTAAATGGGAAACTGTCAAGGAAAGGGGTGGGACTGCAGGGCATAATGCTGAGTTCTGGTGTGTTCACATGGGTAACACAACTTCGTCCTTGTCATTCATGGCAATGTATCATAAAAATGTAGTGCTAGAAGGGACCTTGAGAATTCATCAAGTCCTACCCTCTGTATAATAAACCACTGCAGAATGGAGTGCAGTGAGGGTTGCAGCTGCTGTCTCTAGGATCTGGAAAGAAATGGTGATTGCTTGTGGTCCTGACCAAATTCCAGCCTGGGTGATTACATTCTGCCTGCCCTTCTTCTTGTGGTAACCTCCCTCAAGCCTGAGAGTTCACCTTTCAGCATTTCCCATTGTAGTCTTCCCTTTAACCAGTTCCTTACCCACCTTCTGATTCTCATATTAATCCCCATCTTCTCCAATTTAACTAATAATTTCCCATGTGGAACTGTATCAAATGCTTTACTGAAATCCAGGTAGATTAGATCTACTGCATTTCCTTTGTCTAGCAAATCTCTTATCTTCTCAAGGAAAGAGATAAGGTTATTCTGGCATGATTTATCTTTTCATAGAATCATAGAATATCAGGGTTGGAAGGGACCTCAGGAGATCATCTAGTCCAACCCCCTGCTCAAAGCAGGATCAACCCCAACTAAATACACCTAGCCAGGGCTTTGTCAAGCCTGACCTTAAAAACCTCTAAGGATGGAGATTTCACCATCTCCCTAGGGAACCCATTCCAGTGCTTCACCACCCTCCTAGTGAAACAGTTTTTCCTAATATCCAACCTAAACCTCCCCCACTGCAACTTGAGACCATTACTCCTCTCATCTGCCACCACTGAGAACAGCCGAGCTCCATCCTCTTTGGAAATCCCCTTCAGGTAGTTGAAGGCTCCTATCAAATCCACCCCCATTCTTTTCTTCTGCAGACTAAACAAGCCCAGTTCCCTCAGCCTTTTCTCGTAAGCCATGTGCCCCAGCCCCTTGATCATTTTCGTTGTCCACATCCTTTCTGTAGTGGGGGGCCCAAAACTGAATGCAATACTGTAAAACCATGTTGTATTTTATCCCAATTACTGTTTATATCTATGGCCTTAACTACTCTCCCTCTTTCAAAATTTGTTCTAAGACCTTGCATACATTTGAGGTCAAACTAACAGGCCTGTACTTTCCTGAATCACTTTTTCCCCCTTTCTTAAATACAGACTATGACATTCCAGGTGCAATCCAAACCAGTGGGGGACTGTGTCACCTCTGCTCTGCAACCTAGGGTGCCTCACAATGCTTTGCTGCTATAACTCCCAACCTGGGCTCCTCACAAACAGCCTGCAGGTCACACCCTGAGTGTCTGTGTACAGCCACAGCTCTGGTCCAACAGCTCTGACCCCCGCAGCCTGTTACCCAAAGGGAGCCACACTCCAGCTTCCAGGAGCCTTGGTTATTGCTTGCAGGGTGCACCCAACACGCTCCCAGTCCTGGATTCCAGCCCCACCAAAAAACACACGTGTTCTGCACTGTCCAGCCCTCTCCTGGACCGTCCAGATGAGATATACTAGGTCTGTTGACCTTATAATGAGATAACTGGCTTATGATGAGATAACCAGCTCTGTGGATGAGGGGAAAGCAGTGGATGTGCTATTTCTGGACTTTAGCAAAGCTTTTGATACAGTCTCCCATAGTATTCTTGCCAGCAAGTTAAAGAAGTCTGGGCTGGATGAATGGACGGTAAGGTGGATAGAAAACTGGCTAGATGGTCGGGCTCAACGGGTAGTGATCAATGGTTCCATGTCTAGTTGGCAGCCGGTATCAAGTGGGGTGCCCCAAGGGTCGGTGCTGGGGCCGGTTTTATTCAATATCTTCATTAACGATCTGGAGGATGGTGTGGACTGCACCCTTAGCAAGTTTGCAGATGACACTAAACTGGGAGGAGTGGTTGATACGCTGGAGGGTAGGGATAGGATACAGAGGGACCTAGACAAATTAGAGGATTGGGCCAAAAGAAGTATGATGAGGTTCAACAAGGACAAGTGCAGAGTCCTGCACTTAGGACGGAAGAATCCCATGCACTGTTACAGAATAGGGACCGAATGGCTGGGCAGCAGTTCTGCAGAAAAGGACCTAGGGGTTACGGTGGACGAAAAGCTGGATATGAGTCAACAGTGTGCCCTTGTTGCCAAGAAGGCTAATGGCATTGTGGGTTGTATAAGTAGGGGCATTTCCAGCAGATGGAGGGATGTGATCATTCCCCTCTACTCAGCACTGGTGAGGCCTCATTTGGAGTACTGTGTACAGTTTTGGGCCCCACACTACAAGAAGGATGTGGATAAATTGGAGAGAGTCCAGCGGAGGGCAACAAAAATGATTAGGGGGCTGGAGCACATGACTTATGAGGAGAGGCTGAGGGAACTGGGATTGTTTAGTCTGCAGAAGAGAAGAATGAGGGGGGATTTGATAGCTGCTTTCAACTACCTCAAAGGGGGTTCCAAAGAGGATGGATCTAGACTGTTCTCAGTGGTAGAAGATGACAGAACAAGGAGTAATGGTCTCAAGTTGCAGAGGGGGAGTTTTAGGTTGGACATTAGGAAAAACTTTTTCACTAGTAGGGTGGTGAAGAACTGGAATGGGTTACCTAGGGAGGTGTTGGAATCTCCTTCCTTAGAGGTTTTTAAGGTCAGGCTTGACAAAGCCCTGGCTGGGATGATTTAGTTGGGTTTGGTCCTGCTTTGAGCAGGGGGTTGGACTAGATGACCTCCTGAGGTCCCTTCCAACCCTGAGATTCTATGATTCTATGATGCTATAAAGGGATAAGTATACAACAGTTTGCTACCATAAATGGAGTTACCTACACAGTTCAATTTAAAGACAACACTGGAGAAGAGAAATAAAGATAAAACACTTCCTAAACTTAACAAACTAGACTTGGTTCAAGGTGAAATTCTTACCACAGGTTTCTAGAAACATGGCTGGCCAAATTTCAGGTCAGGATCTGCTCTCAAAATCCACCAGCTGTTTCTTTTGTTTTCTTAGGTGAAAGAGAGAGAGAGATGGATAAGGAGAGATAACTTGGGGTGGTTTTGAACTGCACTTTTATAGTTCAGTCATCCTTTCAAATGCATTTTCTTGAGGATTACCCCTAGATAAAGTTCCTTCCAGCTGTGAGGATGGAGATATGGGGTCTTGCTGAGAAATAGGTTTCATGCTGTTTGTTGTTTGCTAAAAATGCAGATTTGCCTTGACTCCCTCTTGCTGGTCTGAGGACCTTGTTTACTACTTATATGTAAACTAAGATAAACACACATTCCTTTGTTTAAGACCTGCTTAACCAGTCCTGCCTAATCGGGGCTACATGGGTTTGAACATGTGCTAACAATCTCATTCAGCGGAGATTCATAACTTTATATATAATGTTGCTACACACATTTCATCATGATATTATTGACCAGCAAGTTATTAGTTTTCAAATGATACCTCACAAGGCCTATTTTGATGGAGATTATTACAATGCTGTGTAGGGTGTGAATATAAGGGTGCATTCAGTTACACCGGACTATATTAGCAGCAAAGAATCCTGTGGCACCTTATAGACTAACAGACGTTTTGCAGCATGAGCTTTCGTGGGTGAATACCCACTTCTTCGGGTGGGTATTCACCCACGAAAGCTCATGCTGCAAAACGTCTGTTAGTCTATAAGGTGCCACAGGATTCTTTGCTGCTTCTACAGAACCAGACTAACACGGCTACCCCTCTGATACCGGACTATATTAGTAATTCTCCAGTCATGGGGATGACCCCTGAGTTTATGGCTTCATTAAAAATACTTGCTCTTGGGCTTGCAGTTTCATTCTTGAATGGAGATTATTCAGAACCCTCGGGTTGATCCCATTAAGCTGTTTGAGTTTGGCTTTCACCTCAGATGTGGTCATTTCTACTTCCACAGCCTAGTTTCCATTAGCCACCCTGCCTGCCCACAAGATCCTTATCACCCTTTAAAAATTGAGGCAAAGAATTCATTTAGGTGTTGGGCCATACCTAGACTGTCTTTAATCTCCACCCCGTCCTCAGTGCTTAGTGCCCACTTCTTTCCTTGTTTTCTTTTTATTTAAACATAGAACCTTTTACTATTGGTTTTAACTTACTTTGCATGGTCCAACTCTGCTTGGCTTTTCCCCTACTCTTACTGACCTCCAAGAGGTCGCTCACCCTGCTGATCCATCCCTTCTTCTATTCCTTGTAGGCTTTCTGCTTTCTCTTAACAACCTGTTTGAGATGCTTGTTCATCCTGTTTGCTCTGCAACCCTCCCCTACAAATTGTTTCCCCTTACTTGGGATGCAGGTTTCAGATACTTACTGCAATTTTTACTTAAAGTAGTTCCAAGCCTCTTCCACATTCAGATCTTTAAGTTTTTCAGTCCACTTCCTTAACTAATTCCCTTAATTTTTTAGAGTTTGCACAGTTGAAATCAAGGACCCTAGCTGCACGTCTGTTTTTGTTAATCCTTCCAATTAGTTTAAGATGAACTAGCTCCATCACTTTCTCTCCTAATCAGTTGTATAGTGTTGCTGTGTACTAGCAATAGCTGCTGCATTCTGACACAGACGGGGCTGCATTTCAGCACTGGGTGAATGACTCATGCGTCTTTAAAGTTACTATGTAAACATTTTATTATCCACTGGAATGACTATCTGGTAGCTGTCTTCCTAGAATTCCGTATAGCTTCCTGCAGTAATTCAATTCAAATTCCCTGCCATCAAAGTCAAGAGCCTGCACCCACTCGGCAATGTAATGTAGGGATCCTGCGGGTTCTCTGATGGCCCCCAAGACCTGCACATCAGCAGCCTTTAAATGTGACTGAAGTTTGGCCTTTCCAGGTGGATGAACTTTAATGGACAGAACACTGGACTTAGACTCAAGACCTTGGGATTCAGTTTCTGGCTCAGCCATGGATTTTGTATAAATCACTTAGTTTGCCCTGTGCCTTAGCTCTGCCTCTGGCAATGGGGATCGTACTTCTGTGCCTCACAGCAGTGCTGGGAGGATAAAATCCTTTAATGACAGTGCTCAGGTATTAGAGCTAGGCTGGGAAGGACTAGATTTTTACCTGTAAATGTCGATTTCACCATGCATACACTAACCAACAAAACAATATTTCCATCGATAATAACAGAAATTTACAGCCAGGCAAATTAAAAACAATGCTGCTTGAGAACTCCTTAGAGTTTGATTGAGGATTTTTACTTTGTATATTTTGACATGTGATGTTGACAATCTGTGTTTTAACAGTTATAAAGATTTAACTTTTTAAATCTCAAAGTCTATTATTAAATAATTGGCTGACCCCCCTTTATTGTCTGCAGCCCCTACTTTTTTGCAACTGGGAAATTTTAAATAGATTAAAATAAACATCAATATCCATTGAAATTATAAAAAAATAAAAATTGAATTCTGCCAAGCCTAATTATATAGCTAGATAGATGTGACAAGGTGCATTATAAATTCTTTTGAATCATGCTGTCAGATGAAAACTCTGGTGTGTTCCTGTTACTGCAATCAACAGATAGAACAGGGCTGATGGGGGCATGCACCCCTCCAAAGTCTCACTCATGCCTTTCATTATAGGCTAAGTGGGGAAGCCAGCTGCTGATGGAGCAGTAAATGAAGAAGGACCTCAAGATTCTAGCAGAGAAAAAGTTACTGGAGGAAATCCCTCAGTGATAAGTGGCCTGAAAGAATCTCTGTGTCCAATCAAGTCTCCTCGGGTATTTGCATTATTCAGATTTCCACGAGTACGGTTGGTTTTACTGGGTGTCCTTTTTCAGATGGTGGTTTGGAAAAGCTGTAAATTAACTGTAATCATTTATTGCATGCCACAGGGTATAGAGAGAAACTCTGCAAAGAAACAGCTTAGTTAGAGTGCTGTTGGCAGAAGCAGAACCCAGAGTGCTGTGTGTGTGCTGAGAAGCAATAGAAGGTTTATTTGTAAGGACTGAGGAATTGGAGGGTCAGTCAATGACTTGAGTTCATCTGTACACGCAGGGCTAAAGCGATGAAGAGGTAGGATGAGACAAGGCAGGAGCTCTCATGCCTGGGACACAGTCTGCAGTCCAGCCCCATTGCATGTGGGGAATGAGAGAGCTGCTTCCTCTTCAGCTCCCAGGGTACAAAACAAAGCAGGCAAACCTGAGCACTGTCCAGAGAAACTGCTTTGCATCTTACCAACAAGGCAGGTTGGAGGAGCCCCAAAGAGACGAAGTGCCAGCTAGCGGAGATCACACTACCTGGCTTGTAGACGAAAGCATAACACAGATTTCTGGAGCCAGGGGAGAGTGCAGCATACAAAGGAACTCAAGAAGCCCTCTGTGAAACTGCTTTGTTATCATTTTATTTAACATTTGGCTACAGCACCAAAGGTGCATGAGTTAATACAATTTACCGTGCCAACCCCCTCTTCCAAGCACAACCTCCTTCTGCTCAAACCATGTGATATGTGCATGGGAAGATGGTTTTTGGAAGAGAGATATCAGCTGGAAATAATCCTGAGTGAACAGAACTCAGCCAGCTAAGAGAACTAAGGATGTGCAAAAAATTATGTTAAAAGAACTTTATGCCAGGAGGGTCCTGTGGAAAAAAAATTGTATGTGATTATGTAATTAAAGACAGTCTCATAATTACAGCTGGTCAAGAAATGGATTTTCCATTGTAGAAAAAGTGTCAAGATTGACAAAAAATTAATCCCACATTAGATTGAAAAAACAGAATTTTCAGAAAAAAAATGCCAAAGAAATTTAATGTTGGATTCACTCAAATGTTTCATTTTGATTTCAATCCCTTTTAACCTTTAATTTTATATCTATCTATATAAAATAAAGTACGTTTCAAAACAAAAAATGGAAATCATTTCCAATTTTTTCTAAATGAAATTCTGTCAAAATTGATACAATGTTGTGAAAAATGTCTATTTCATGGGAGCTGAAATTTTCAATGAAAACTATTCCAACCGGCTCCAATCATAATGATCTTGCACCAGGAGGCTAAATTGAGGTTATACAGACAGTCTTAATTCTGGGATTTCCTAAATTTTGAGTGTTTGAATTTGTAACCTGAATGTACTTTTAGTGTAAATTTCTGGTATGTAATTTCTTAAGTTTTTTTAAAAACAAACTGAAAAAACAAATTCTGTCATCTGGGAACTAGATTGACCCTTTCTTGGGTCATCAGAAGGTTAGAACCCTTAGAGTTTATGCACAGACATCTGCCACTTTAGCTAAGGGAGCAACTGGAAGCAGTCAAAGTGGGCCAGGCAGTAGAGGGTGCTGCGACATGCACTTTGCTAGTGAGGGTCATAGCTGCCAGTAGAGGAATAGTAAGGTGCAGGAAGTCTGAGTTTGATTCCAAGTTCTAATGGTCACACACCATTCTCCTCATCTTCCTCCCACAGTGTATTGCTCCTATCTTCCACTGCCTCCTGTCCCTTCCCCCTCCCTTCTCATGCATAATATAAAAGCCTAATTCTGCCCCCATCTACATCCCTTTTACACTGCTGTGATGCCATGGCTTCAGTAGAGGTACTGATGATGAAATGGTCCTAAATCCCCTTGTCTCTGCATTACAAAATTCTGTATCGAGCATGCTTTACTTCAGGACATCAAGACCCCATGGGGTTTCTGGACTGTCTTTGCTGCTGGCACAGCTGTGAGAAGACAGGAGTCAAGCTGGACTTTGGTGACTAGTAAATTTGCCATTATTGGGAGGCAGCAAAACAATTTGTAAATTTGGACCAAATTCAGTAAATAGTTTGGATAACTGGAAAAGAATTTTTTTTTCTGGCTGATACTATTTACTGGAAATGACCCACATTTATTAATTGTTTTGATGCTTGAGAATATGGATTTTTTCAGAAAAATTATTATTTAAATCAACATTTGAAAAGTTTAATTTAGAACCAAATAAATTATTTTTTATTTTTCATTGTGGTGAAAAAAGCTGAGTATCCATCAAAAGTGAACTGATTATTTGTTTTGATTCAGTCATTGAACTGAAAACTCAATTATTTGCTCCACTCAAGACAAGAAATTTCATATATATGCAGGATTTGGGTGGGCTGAAAAACTGTTACATTATTGGGCAGATGTTTTTGACCTTTGCAGAACAAGTAACAGGGTGTCTGTCACGGAGTCCCCGGGCGATGCTCTGGAACTGCTCCCAACAAAGCCAGTCAGGACTTTGGGGAGCCTCCTCTCCCTTGGAGCAGACTGTCTGCAGGGAAAGAAGCTCACACGGCTTCACCTCTTGGGTCTCTCCTTGGAGCATTCAGCATCCTCTGCTCCTCCGTGCGCTTCCCACAGTGAGCCCGCCCCAGCGGGGTCCTGGGGAAGCCACAGGGTCCTGCCCCCCCACTTCACAGTCAGACGTGACTCTCAGCCAGCCAGTAAAACAGAGGTTTATTAGATGACAGGAACACGGTCTAAAACAGAGCTTGGTACAGCGAACCAGACCCCTCGGCCTGGTCCATTCTGGGGGGCAGTGAGCCAGATCCCCACATCTGCACTTCACTCCTCGTCCCCAGCCAGCTCCAGACCCAAAACCCCTCCATCCCCTCCTCCTCTGCTCAGTTCCTTTCCCGGGCCAGGAGGTCACCTGACCTCTTTGTCTCCAACACCTTCAGTTGGCACCTTTGCAGGGGAGGGGCCCAGGCCATCAGTTGATAGGAGACAGTGTCAGGCATTTAGGTGCACTGGCCCTTTTCTCTGTAGCAATCCCACACCCTTATTCCACCACCTAGATACTTAAGAACTGCCTAGGGGACACTGAGGCACCAACACAGTATTCAGAGAAAACATTAAGAACAGTCCAAGTTCGTCACCGTGTCTTCGAGAGATCAGGTCGATGGGCTCTTTTTGGTATAAAACCTTTGAATCCAGATAATGGTTGAGCTGCATTCAGATGGATCCATGATGTATTATTGACTTCTGCAGTTCCCTTGGTAGCTAAATGGCAAGCAGTCCTTTCCTAACTGTCCATATCTAAATTTCTGGTGCCACAAAAATACGGCATATACAGGAAACGGGGGAAGCTAAGAAGAACATCATTAAAGGATGGACCAATACTAAGATGAACACATGGATGCAGCAGCATTTGGAAGAGTGTGTTCATATTTGGTCACTTCATTTAAGACAAATACAATGGAGATTGGAAAGGTCCAGAGAAGGATAGCAGAGATGGTTATGGCTGGAATGGGGCAAGATTTGCACTCCTGATGGTGAGAGACTGCAAAAAGTAAGGTTATTTTAAAGGGAAAGGGCTAAGAGTTCTAGAGGAAATTTGATGGGGCAACATTATGAAGGGTGTAATCAGACTGGATCAGACCAGTCCCATAACATTTTTACTTATAGAATCATAAAAATGTAAGGGTGGAAGGGACCTTGCGAGGAGAACATCTAGTCCTTCCCCCTGTGCTGAGGCAGGAGCAAATATACCAAGACAATCCTTAACAGGTGTATGTCTAACCTGTTCTTCAAAACCTCCAGTGATGGCGATTCCACAACCCTCCTAGGTAATCTGTTTCGATGCTTAACTCTCCTTATCATTAGAAAGCTTTCCTTCCTATCTAATCTAAATCTTCCTTGCTGAAAACTAAGCTGATTACTTGTTGTCCTACTCTTGGGGGACATGGAGAACAATTTGATCCCGACCCCTTCACAACAGCCCTTAACAGATTTTGAGCCTGTTGCATTATCCCCCTTCAGTCTTCTCTTCTCTCTACTGGACATGTCCAGTTCTTTCAACCTTTCCTCATAGGTCATGTTTTCCAAATCTCTTATCATTTTTGTTCCTCTCCTCTGGACTCTCTCCCTTTGTACACATTTATACCTGTACACATTCATACAGCCCCCAAGGTATGCCAGATGCTTTGCAGACAGATTAATGAACAGGTTTCTGCCTGAAGAGTTTACAATCTCAAATCAGACAAAATGGCAGAGTAATGACACCACAGATTGTGCAGAGATTATCAAATAGCCTAGGGGCTTTGCTATCACTATTGATTTGGTGTGGAAGAAGCTCAGATGGTACCATGATGGGCAATACTAAAATACCCTACCATTAAGATAAAATAGTCCAACAGGCTTAGCAGGTAGAAGGGGTGGGTGTACTGGGAGGAAGGACAAGTCACTCAGTGAGAACTTGAGAAAACAAAGATATACGTTTAAATTACAGGGCTGCAGTTTTAGTTAAAATAAAAAGAAACACAGCCCCATGCAGTGGGGAGTCAAGGTGCAGAATTTACGTGCACAGCAGATCGTTGAGTTGACTATTGTAGCTTATTTAAAAGAGCTAGAGAACATTATGGGCACTGCCTAATAATAATATTTGCAGACAGGGAAGCTAAGATAACAAATGGTAACTGAACGGAGGGATTTAATCTCCCATTCTGGGAATAAGATGGTCATGGTGGGGGTCAAGAAAGAATCACTGCCTTCCTTGGCATGGCTGGACATGTATCTTAAAGAGCTACATCTTCTGCTGGAGCCTGAAGTACTAGTCAGTGCCAGAGGTGGGATATTAGACTATCATAGAATCATAGAATATCAGGGTTGGAAGGGACCTCAGGAGGTATCTAGTCCAACCCCCTGCTCAAAGCAGGACCAATCCCCAACTAAATCATCCCAGCCAGGGCTTTGTCAAGCCTGACCTTAAAAACCTCTGAGGAAGGAGATTCCATCACCTCCCTAGGTAACCCATTCCAGTTCTTCACCACCCTCCTAGTGAAAAAGTTTTTCCTAATATCCAACCTAAACCTCCCCCACTGCAACTTGAGACCATTGCTTCTTGTTCTGTCATCTGCTACTACTGAGAACAGTCTAGATCCATCCTCTTTGGAACCCCCTTTCAGGTAGTTGAAAGCAGCTATCAAATCCCCCCTCATTCTTCTCTTCTGCAGACTAAACAATCCCAGTTCCCTCAGCCTCTCCTCATAAGTCATGTGCTCCAGCCCCCTAATCGTTTTTGTTGCCCTCCACTGGACTCTCTCCAATTTTTCCACATCCTTCTTGTAGTGTGGGGCCCAAAACTGGACACAGTACTCCAGATGAGGCCTCACCAATATCGAATAGAGGGGAATGATCATGTCCCTTGATCTGCTGGCAATGCTCCTACTTATACAGCCCAAAATGCTGTTAGCCTTCTTGGCAACAAGGGCACACTGTTGACTCATATCCAGCTTCTCAGCCACTGTAACCCCTAGGTGCGTTTATGCAGAACTGCTGCCCAGCCATTCGGTCCCTAGTCTGTAGTAGTGCATGGGATTCTTCTGTCCTAAGTACAGGACTCTGCCCTTGTCCTTCTTGAACCTCACCAGATTTATTTTGGTCCAATCCTCTAATTTGTCTAGGTCCCTCTGTATCCTGTCCCTACCCTCCAGCGTATCTACCACTCCTCCCAGTTTAGTGTCATTTGCAAATTTGCTGAGAGTGCAGTCCCCACCATCCTCCAGATCGTTAATGAAGATATTGAACAAAACTGGCCCCGGACCAACCCTTGGGGCACTCTGCTTGATACCGGCTGCCAACTAGACATGGAGCCATTGAGCCCAACGATCTAGCCAGCTTCTATCCACCTTACAGTCCATTCATCCAGCCCATACTTCTTTAACTTGCCAGCAAGAATGGCAAGTTAAAGGGCAAGAATGGGGACTCATGATCAGTCTGCAGCACAGCGGTCCAGCTCCAGGTATAGCACTCAGAGCAAAGCAAGCAGCTCGACTTATGGAGCCTCAGCAGGATGCAGACACATGTTTAATGAGCAACTGTTTAAAATCCATCCCGATGCTCCTCGTTATGATGCACTGTCAGTGAGCAAGGCTGAGGAGGATTAAATGGAGCAATAAAATGAGGTCAGGCTTCGTGGGCACCACTGCCACACAAGCACACAGGGAAAGGGAGAGCCGGAGGAGACCTCCTGCCTCATTCCAACCTGCTTGGAGCTAAATATAGATGCCTCTGACCAGTCTGCAGCTGCTTCCCTTGATGAGAGCTGTGCCTCGGCGATCCTCACCACACCCTGCACACAAACAAGGAGTGCGGCATGCTGGGGGCAGCTGGGAAGTGCCAGCTCCAGCCAATTAATGGCCAAGGGCCGAATCCTGCCAGGGGGGTGCACTGGCAGCAGGTGTGGTACTGCTGGGCCAGAACAGGGGGGAGGGGCTGGGAAGACTCCAGGGCCATATTCCAGGGACTGTATGTTAAAGACAGACCAGGACAATACAGGAATCTGCTGCTCTGGGGAGAAGTAAGGTCAGACACACATGGGTGTTCACTTTCTGTCTCCTTCTCTCAACCGGAAGGACTCCTGGGAAATGTGGACCCCAGGGGCTGATGGGATTTATAGGCCTCCATCGCAAGGCATGCCAGGAAGGCGGGCTGTACATAGCCTCTTTCAATAGTGGAGGTGCTGGTAGTCTCTCCTGGAGGCAGGGAGAACTCTCCGGGGACAGCCTTGGCCCCTGGGGAGGGACTGTTTGTTTTGAACCTTGCCATGTGCTTGGCTCTGGGCAGAGAATGGGTTCCGTGGGGGGGAAGCCACCGGGGAGGGGTGCATTGTTTGTTCTGCAGAAGAATTTGACAGGCGTGGCCTTTGGCAAACACTGCCTGTTGTGTCCCCCGTTCAGCAGGAAGCTCAGAGTCTGGTCCCTGCAGGTGGCGACTGGAGGCTCTGACCTGATGTATGACCTCCACCACCACACATGGGGCACTTCACGTCAGTGGGGGGGATTGGCTCAGAAGTGCTGCAGCTGCTTCACAGCTGCCAGGGGAGGATTTTTTCCCGTCAGGTGCTGCCGCTGGGCTGAGGCTTTGCCTCAAAATCCATTAGAATAATAAGCTTCAGTTAATGGTTAATTAAAAAAAATCCAGCCCAGAGTAAACAAGTGTGATTCAATGTTCCAAAAGTCTGGTTTCCCCAGAGGGTGTGGTAGGTGGCAGGGCGAGGGCAAACATCCAAAGCGTCTTTTCAGATGATTAGTGCCAGTCAGCTCCCTGGCCTCAGAAGCAGCCCAGTGACTCTGAAATTCCACCAGTTCCAGCCTATATATTTTAAAGCTCTCGATTCCAACCTTTTTTCAGGCTTTTACAAATGTTATTGGTGAGTGGCTTTGCTCAGGCCCGTTCAGGACAGAGCTCTCCAGGAGTTCCTGGTTTCAGAAGGACTGGGAGTAGCTGCTGGAAGAGCTGATCTCAGTCAGGGCAATCTGGCTTCATTCTGGTGAGTGTCTTCCATCCCAAATATTTGTAACAAAGGAAAACTGCCTATTTCTAGCAAGTCCTTCCTGAAAGTCCCCAAACACTCCAAAAATGTTAATAAATTAGGCTTGGAGGCAGGGAAGTATTTTTCCCATTTTACAGATTTACACAAGGTCATAGAAGAAGTCTGTGGCAGAGCAGAGAATTGATCCTGGAGCTAGCACCTGTAGGGCTGGAAGGGACCTCAGGAGGCCATCTACTCCAGTCCTTTGCACTGAGCCAGGACCAAGTAAACCTCAACTATCCCTGACAGGTGTTTGCCTAATTGTTCTTAAAAACCACCAGCGACAGGGATTCCACAACATGTCTTGGAAGTTGTGATCGGGAGCTGTTGCAGGGGCCTCTTGCCTAGTGGGTACAGTTCAGGGTGGTGGCAGTCCGGCCTAGTGGGAACTGCTTGAGCAAGAGTAGGGGAACCCAGGCCCACCCTACTCCACCAGATTTCAACCCAGGGCCCTGTGGGCTGACTCAACTGTTCACCTGGCTCCGTAGGACGTTTAGCTTCCCTCAGTTTCTTCCTGCTCCAGTCCACATCCCATCTAGCCGCCACCCAGCTCTGGGCAATGCCACCTTCAGGGCTCCCAGCCATCATCCCTGCCACTGGGTGCTGAGTCTCCCCTGCTTGCCAGCCCGAGGCAGGCTCCACTCCAACCCTGCCCAGGAGCTCCCTGAGTACGTCTTCCTCCCTGGTTGGTCAGGCCTAGACTGAGCTGCCTGGCTGGCTTTTAAACCCTGCCTCCAGCCCAAGCATGCTTGGCTTGTGCTAAGCGGCAGAGCCTCCTGATCCCATAGTTGTTCCTTAATATTCTCTTGGCCAGCGAAGGGCTCACACACCGCATCACAGAAGCCTATTCCGAAGCTTAATTATGCTTAGAGTTAGAATAGTTCCCATAATATCAAACCTAAATCTCCTTTGCAGCAGATTAAACTCATTACTGCTTGTTCTACCTTCACTGGACATGAAGAACAATTGATCCCAGTGCTCTTTGTAACAGCCCTTAACATATTTGAAGATGGTTATCGGTTCCCCCTCAGTCTTCTTTTCTCATGACTAAACATGCCCAGTTTTTTAACCTTTCCTCACAGGCTTGGAAGGATTAGATTTGTATATATATCCACAATGCAATGCAGAGTCCCCTTTGACCAAGCTCTGCACAGTGCATCATGGGATTCGCACAGCTCTGGGTGCATCATGGGAGACATAGTCTGGCCAGCCAGCCTGGCCCATGGGGGAGAATGGGGGCATCAGGCTTCCAAACTACATCTCATGTGAGGCCATGTGCCATAATGGGAAAATACAGTTTAATGTTGAACTAAATGGAAACAATGTGTTTTGGAGCAGTTCAACAAACCAAAATTAAACTCGCTCAAATGAAGCTACAGACGAGCCCTTTGGTATAACTCACAGCAAGAATGACACGTACAACCTTGAATGTCAAAATTTTTAGTTTTGATCAAAAAAATTTAACATTTCAACTTCTTGTTCCAACTTTTTGGGTCTAAAACAAATGTTGAAATAACAGAATTTATTGCAGGATGAAAATGCCAAATTTTGCTCATCCCCATTGAGAGTATCCACACATATTTTGAACTGGTTTAACAAAAGCAGTTAAAAATGGATTAAAGCTAAACCAATGCAACTTTTTCATGTAGACAATGCCCAAGAAACCAAAGTCTCCTCCCTACAGGTGTTGAGCATAGGCTGGAGCCTCAGCCTCCATAGGCTGGAGCACCCACAGAAAAAAATTAGTGGGTGCTTAGCACCCTCCGGCAGCCAGCTCCTCCCCTCCCTCCCAGCACCTCCCATCCACCAGCAGCCCCACTGATCAACTCCTCCCCCTCCCTCCCAGTGCCTCCCACCCGTCATGATCAGCTGTTTCACAGCGAGCAGGAGGCGCTGGGGGAGAAGTGGGGGGAATGAGGACGGAGCACACTCAGAGGAGGGGGCAGAACTGGGCAGGAAGAGGTGGGGAAGAGGCAGGGCGGGAATAGGCAGGGTGAGGTGGGGCCTTGGGGAAAGGAGGTGGGGCAGACCGTGGGGTTGAGCACCCCCAGGGCCTGGAGGAAGTTGGTGCCTGTGGAGTCAGCACTTGTCTGCATGTAAATTTGCACTGGTGTAACTGAAAATGTAATTTAAAACTGATGCAGAAGGCTGTGTAGATACTTACATTGCTATAAACTTGGTATATATATATATATATATATATATATATATATATATATATATATATATATATATATAAATGATTAGGGCCAGATTTAAGCTAAACTGAAATAAGCTGTTCTCATTGAACTAAGAGTATCCCCACTGAGCTTTTCCCTTGTTTAACGAAATAGTTTAGGCTAAACCAGTCCAACTTCTGTGTGTAGACAAGGCTCTAGTTTCTCCTTCCCTCTGCAGTTATTTGAGTGGTATGGGCACAAAAGGGAACAAGAGTGTTACATTGAGTATTCCCAGTCCCAAGCATTTAAAAATCATGAGATTCTTCAAAAATACATGTTGGGTTCTTTGTATTTGCCAGGTGTTTTCTGGGCCTTTAGGTCACACCCGGGTTATGTTTTCTGCATGACCAAGAGGGCCAGCAACTAACTTTTTTTTTTCCAGAAAGCTGAGAATCTCCCCATATCGTATGAATCCAGCTGCCAGTGCTGTAAGAAAAGGAACAAATATGGTGAGACATGAGATAGGATCATGAGAGCTGTTGATACTGCAAACTGCGATTTTCAATGAGATGGTGAGTTGAGATAGAAGTGTAGGAAGGAGCTGCAGAGAGAAAACCTCTGGCAGTGAAGGATTTACAAATGTGCTGGATGGGCTACTTCCAGAGCCCGTGCGGGGCAGCAGCACATGTCTTGTGGGGTCTCAGCTGGACCCAAGACACGCTTGATGTGGGCCTGGATCTGGATTCAAATCCAAACTGCCCTAAAGCTCAGTGTGTTCGAGTCCTGGGTTTTGGTTCTCTTTTGTCTATAAAAAAAATAAATAGCAATTAACTCAACTTTTTTTTCTTTGAGTTCTGTTAGTTCTTATTCTGTCTAAGACAAAAGGCCCATTGCTCGCTGGTAGCGAATTACTGATCATCTACAAACAACCACTTCAAAACTGAACTACCTAGCAAGATTTAGCGAGTTGCTTGAATGCAGCCACAGATGGGCCCTTTGGTATAACTCATAGCAAGAATGATACATACAACCTTGAAACCTCCATCTACCCAACTGCACACCCACCCACCCAAAAATCTTCCAGAAATTGTAACAAACAAATCAACCCCCCTGAACAGAGTTCTGACCCCTGTGAAGCTTCCTGTGGTACCCAGTCATGTGTGGCACCTTGCTACCACCTGCCCTTAGCATGATGATGCCTTGTCTATGCCTGCCAGGGATCAGCTCCCTGATGCCCCCAGCCACAGGTCACACACACCTCTCAGCCTACACAGGCAGGTGAGCAATAGCATGGTTCAACCTCTGAACCCTCCAAGCGTCCCACTGCAGCGTCCAGCCCCATATCCACTGAACACTAATAGAATTACCAGATCCTCTGCTCCCAAGAAACAGTTGACTGCAGCTTCCCAGTCACTCCTTAGTCCACAGCTCAGCTTAACACACAGCACTAAGATTTGTTTATAGTGAAAACAAGCGTAAGTTTATTTAACAAAGAGCAGGGATTCAAATGACAGCCAGCAAAATATTGCAAACAAAGGGTTACATATCAAATCAAATCACAACACACATTCTAGAGCCTAAACTTAGCTAATGGGACAATATTATATCGTAAGAGCAAAAGCTCACCCCAAACCCTTCCAGTGTCTTACAGCCAGGCTTGGCTGTTATCTTCCATTCATGAAGCGAGCCCATTGTCAGCTCACTTCCTAGGTGAAAAATATAATGTGTTTCCTGATTTATTGCATTCTCCTGATATGCCAGACTAATTCTTTGATCTTAGTCATAAACTGGACACTGTCTTGCTGTGTGTTCATTTCTGTAGATTTTGTAATTTCTTCTTGACTTTGCTATCTTGATTAGTTGGTGATTCTGTATGCAAATAGACTTCCATTGTAAGACACACAATAGACAGTGGTCACCCAGGGAGACTTTGTACTCTTGTCTGAACAGAATCTGTTGATCATCTTCTGGTGCCCTATTTTACATACCTTGAGATCAAAATTCTCAGTATATACACATAACTCCTTACATATTATATGTACATACATGTTCAGTGATGTATGATGTACACACATGTTCAATAATTATGCTGATCAGTGTGAAAGAAGCTTTCATTGGTGACCTTACATGACATTCTTTAGTGAAGTAGGATGTAGCTAGCAGAGCCAATGGACCCCTGTAACCCTTATGCACTCCTGTGCCCTCTGCCATTTGGAACCAAGAGGTCCCTGGGTCACAACCCCAGAAAGTAGGTGTGTCAGTGACTCCATGGAATTCACTAGGGACTTTGCTATTGCTATTGATTCCACATGGAAGGTGCTCAGACACTACAGTGAGTGCAGGATAAACCCGTCAGAGTCACAGGCTGCTCGAGTTGTCTCACTGAAATCCTTCCCCACTTGTTGCATGTTTCTTCTCTCTCAGTCCATTTGTTTATATCCTCTCCACAATGAAATTTTAAAATAGTTCTCTTTATGGAGGCAGGCGATAGGGAGGAATAACTCAGAGCCTGCCAACAGGTCAGATATGTTTGCAATTCTATGATATCGGGGGTGTTGGCTACATTGCCTTTGTCTCCATTTCAGGAAATGATCATCTTGCAGATAAAGGGGTAGAACTTCTAGAAGACTCACCCAGTGCTGTTAATGTACCTGTTCTCAAAGTGTTGTCCAGTAAGTCTTTGCGGAGGGTCTGTGGAGAGCTGGTTGGTCACATGATGCTCGGTCCACCTCCTTGTTTTGAGTCCCTAAATTGCATGAAGGGAAACTACAGATATATTCAATGATTTCTTAATGCCACTATGACATGTCAGCCATAGTTGCATTTACAATGGGGAGGCAATGGACAATGGGATTGTGAATGGGCTTCCTTCTTGTTTGCCAGTTTCTTCTTGACTATTACTTCCCACATACAGCAGAGGGTCACTAGGGAAAGTGACTTTTGGGGTGTCAGCCTAATGAAAAGCAACCCCAACATAAGGTACAAATGGCAGCCTGTGCTTAGGTGAGGCCCAGGACTGGACTGGCAGTGGGGGAGCTGAAGATCAGGTGTGAGGAGTACTGGCAGAGCTGCATGGAGGGTCTAGGCCTGGAACGCTGGTGGCTGAAGGTGATTGTCTGGTTTGAGGAGCATTGCTGAGCTGTGTGGAGGGCTCAGAACTAGACGCTCAGAGAGGAGCTGCAGGTCAGGAGTGAGGTGCATCACCAGAGCCAGCTGGAGGGCCCAGGTCTGGCACAGTGGTGAGATGGCTCCAAAACGGGATGGAAGTGCATTGGCAGAGCTGTGCAAAAGAAGATTACAAGGCACCTGCTTTCCTGACTCCAGTTTATCCATTCCTTGCTTTAATAATCACTAACATGTCCCCATAATCTGAATAAATAGCTAGCTTGGTATCAGTGAACTGTTTTAGTTGGCTGCACCTGCCCCTACATCAGCCTGTCCCATCTTGCCAGGGCTGCAGTTAAGTGTGTTTAAATTTGGCACATCAAAGCCTATTGGAATGGGAAAGTATTTTCTTCCGTCCTTATCTGCCTGTCGGTTCATTGTAGTTTTGCATCAACATTAATGAGGGTGCTGTTGGGCTGGCTCACCTTGAGATAATGACCCGTTGCAAGGATGAAGAGCAAATAATGTGCTCAGTGAACATTTCCAAGGTGCTGGAGCTGTGAGCGACAGCGCTCCTCGGGCAGCCTTTGCCCTAGTAAATCTAAACTCACCCAACTGAGCACTGGACCAATAACACCCTCAAAAAGGAGTTGTGCAGACAGCACTTTGAAGCTGTGGCTCAGGCTGGACCTCGGGCTCTGAAGCCCACCCCCCTCCCTAGACTCAAAGCCTGAGCTGCAGCCTATAACCACAAAGCACTGTCTGCACAACTATTTTCAGAGGGCCAGCACGAGCCCTGCTAGCCCACAGCTGTCGCCCCAGGCTGGGAGGCTCACTGTCGCGGGCTCCCAAACACTGTGTGGACAGACCCTCAGGTTCTTACCTGGCTTCCACTGCCGTAGTACTGGAGTGCCTCACAGTCTTTGATGCATCCCGTGTGTGGAGCTCTCTTCAGAAGCTGGTACCAGCTGCAGGTGCTGAGCCCCTCTGAAAATTCTGGCCAAACAAGCTCGGCATGAGATGGCTTGGTATTAAAATCCAACTTCCGATTCACTCCTACCCACTGAAGTGATTGCGCCCCTGGCCTCCCCTGATCCCGAGGAGACCAGTCCCCTTGCAGCTCTTGCTTGGAGGAGAAATCCTCAAGAAATCTGTGTGTCTCTCAGGCCTTGTCTCCATGGGGAGTTTTCTGGCCTAAGACAAGCTGTGAATTTTTGCTGCCATAGTTATGCTGGGATAACACTCCCTGCAGAATAAAAGTGTCATTTTCCATTTTATTAACTTCATAAAGTCATTTAGTGGTAGCAGATGACAGAACAAGGAGTAATGGTCTCAAGTTGGAGGGGAGTTTTAGGTTGGATATTAAGAAAAAAAATTTCACTAGGAGCAGAGGGTGGTGAAGCACTGGAATGGGTTCCCTAGGGAGATGGTGGAACCTCTTTCCTTAGAGGTTTTTAAGGCCAGGCTTGACAAAGCCCTGGCTGGGATAATTTAGTTGGGGTTAGTCCTGCTTTGAGCAGGGGGTTGGACTAGATACCTCCTGAGGTCCCTTCCAACCCTGATATTCTATGATTCTATGATTTACGTTCCATACTTGAAATGAATGAATTCAACTGAAAAAGGCTGTGTTAGTTCCCTGCAGACAAGCCCTGGGAGTTGCTAAGGATAAGCTTGCTTCTTGTGGGTGATAAGGGATTAGAAGGAAGAGGCCTGATCCAACCTCACGCAGCTCTTGGGTCATTCCCTTGATTTCAGTGGGTTGTTCATGAACAGGGTATAGGAGACTGTCCCGGGAGTTAGTCTGCAGGGAAAATATACTGATTGAATTTTCTGTAGCATTTTGGGTGAAGATTCAGGCCTGATCAGGTCTGATTTTATTCCAAATGGTTTGCCCATTCTCCACTCAGCCACAGCAGTGCTCACTTGGGACAGGGCCTCCTGTTAGCCGCACACAACCCCTCCCAGCCTCTGGGAAACTTGATGGCACCTTTGTAGAAGTGCTAGTGTTAGCTCCTTGTTCTAGTGTTGCCCTTTCAGGACACTGTGGGGTAGGGTCTTATGCAAATAGATTTTCAGGTGAAACACTAAAAATGCCTGGTGAATGATACATGCTGAATGTATCTCCTGACATGGATTGTTGTGTAATCCAAAATCCATGTCAAACATAAGAGCTCTCCCAGCCCTAGGACTCACTGCATTGCAGGCAGCTACTGAAAAACGTACAAGTGGTAGGAAGCGATATTGCAGACTATGGTTAGTTGGCTGGGTCTTTCTACTCATCTAACTGCAGGGATGTGATAGAAGCTGCATTGGGGTGGCTAAGCAGAAAGTATAGATACTGTGGGCGGGTGGGTTACAGACCCATTGAAAGCTAAGGATCGAATGTGTTCGTGTGAGATACAGGAGATTCATTCCCCAGGGCTAACCATTTTCTGGAGATTTCCCAGGTAATTACAATCTCTCATGTATTCAGAGGTCATCATGCCCTCTAATCTCAATGAAGAGTGAAGGGTCAATAGGGCCTTTAACTGATGCTTGGCCATTTAAGGAAAATTCCAGACATTGTGCTCAGCCTAGGATGTCCATCCGTCTGTAGACAGGCCTTGTTGCAGACACTGACTGCACTGGCATTACGACAGGGGTGAATTTAGTCCATAGTTCCTAAGGTCAGAATGAGTGATCTTTGAAAGTAAAGACCAGATCCTCAGCTGATAAAAATCAGCCTAGTTCCCTCTGACCCAGAGTTTCCAATGAAAGCTGTCACCTCAGAGTGCACTGCTAATGTGCCATCAATGTACCACAGCAGGGCATGAGAGCAATGAACTTTGCAGAGTGGAAGCATGGCCCTCTGTTTAAAGCACTAGCCTGGGACTTGGGAAATTCAGCTTTGAGTCCACGCTTTGCAAAAAACTTCTCCTGTGACGATGGGCAAGTCACTTAGTGTCTCTGTGTCTCCATTTGCCACCTGTGTTATGGGGAGAAGAGTACTGCCTGGCCTCCCATGGGTGTGACAATAAATACATCAAAAATTGCGAGGTGCACCAATATGATGATAATTGGGTCTGTATAATGTGATAGAAAATGTAACCCAATTTGCATTCTGCTGTAACACTTCTTAGACCATCATAAGGACTTCTGAGCCTGACTCTCCTCCGTTGTGTTAATTCTGATGGAATAAATGGGTCCAGAGAGCCACAAGCATTAACACGACCCTGCCACTGTACAACATTAATCAGCCTTGGGGTTTTGACTACAGACCTTGGCCTGCTTAGTCCTATGGAAAACATACAAGACAATTCCTGCCAATGTTGGAAATGTATTGATCAGGATACACAAGAGAAAAGGAATCAGAGCGTGACACTTTGGAATTCAAATTGCGTGGTTATACAGATCAAACTTAACCAAAACCTATCAAAGTCCTTGTCAGAGATAGGATATCAGTTAGAGTCTCTTATTTTGTCAGACAACCTTTCTTGTTGGGGAGGAAAGTGTTAGCTCTGCACTAATGTAAATAAGGAGAATCTCCAAGCGCATTACACTGGTGTTAATGTGGTGCAGATGAAAAGAGCATCAGGCCAATGCATTTCTCATGGATAGTAAACAGAGAGGTCGCTAATGCACAAACTCCCTCAGAAGGGTGAAACTGCAGCCATCATGGCTAAGGACATCTCAGGTGCTGGGCAGAGTGGTGGCAGGGAGGAGCTATACTTCTGAGCCCCCTCGCTGGCATCTGAGAGCCAGTGTGCTGCTGCAAATTATCTGGCCAATGATGCGATGCCTCCTCTGCCTGTGACAAGCCAAAGTTCTGCTGAAGCTACTGGCAATGGCACTGCTGCCAGAAAGGAGAGAGCAGCATGTGCCCAAATGTGGAGTAAAGATCCTAACTTTTGACACCCACATTTGAAACGGTGCATCAGTTTACCCACTACCCAGAGTGTCTCGGAAGCACTGGAGATCTTTGGATGAAATATGCTGCAGACATACATGATAATTACTTGTGTTACAGCAGTGCCTAGAAGCCCAAGTCATAGACCAGGATACCGTTGTGCTAGGTGCTGTACATACAATGTGGTCTGATGGTTCTGAAGACTCAGCACCGAGACCAATGCACTTATATGCCAGGGTTAAAACAGCTCTTCTGTTCGAAGAGACCAATAGACATCTGATATTTCCGAAAAAGGTGGCTGTGGTCCCAAAACAAGGCTCCATTCAGTGAATAGACCACCAGGCAAATGAGGAGCTGTGGCTTCTGCTTCTCTGCTCACTTCTGGACATTTTGTAACCTCAGCCTCTCACATGGCTCCATTTCCCAAGTTTGTCCTCCTGTTGTGTCCTGTTTGCTATGTAGGGTGTGAGCACCCTGGGGCAGGGCCTGTCTCCTTTGAACCATGGCTTTACTGTGCCCAGTGAGGTGCCACTGTAATATACATGCTATGAATTCTTTTGGGTCCTTTGGTGTTTTAAGGATCTCAGTCTATTGTTCCAAATATTTCAGGCTGATGACACCAACAGCAGGGAGCATTACTGCTGCCCTTATGGAAGTAAAAGAATGCTGGGGGCGGTGGGGTGTGGGAGGGACGGGGAAATTGGCCTTCTCTCTTCCCGTAAGCGGTGCACGGGGAATGCGGTGTACTGGAAAGAATGGCAGAATGCTTGTACACCCTGTTTCCCAGGAAGGACTCCCTTGCTCATCTGCTGTGCTGCTCCGGCAAATCTCTGGTCAGTGAAGCGCAGCAGAACTCCAGGCACCGTGGGGGACTCGCCTCCAGCCATGCACAGTGCATTCCAAAGGACAGCCAGCTCCTGGGGGCTTGACTCTGCACTCACTCACACCGGCCTGGCTCCCCTGGTACCAGATTTACACCAGCAGAGGTGAAAGGAGAGTCAGGTCCAGGTTGTAGCTATGCTGGGGACATTCATTGCAGCTCCCGAAAGAGAAGACACGTGGCTCTTCTAGGGGGCGTACGGTCCACCTGTCTGAACGTTAGGTAGTGCTTTGCATGTGAGGTCCCTGCTACACTGGAAGCGTATGCCGGCCAGGTCAGGGAAATGGCCCCAGAAGCCTAGGGACACATTCATACGGCACATTCCCAGGGCCTTCCCACCAGGGACCAAGAGCAGCCCTAGACATTTTGCAAGCTGCGGTAGAAAATGTTTTTGATGCCTCCCCTGCAGCGGCTGAGAAAATAAAAAGCCGAGTGGGACATCAGTGCCCCCGGGATGCTGGCCCCCAGGGCGACTGCCTGCCCCTGCTCACCCGTCCCGAGAACCGGCCCTGAGTGGGGCTGCGACAGGGTCCTGTCTGCAGCATAACGCTGGCTTCCCTGGGTGGAAACACTGAAACAGGACAGTTCTGCCAACAGCACCCGCCCTCCTCTGGGTGGGACTCCCCTGTGGCTGCAGCAGCTCCCGCTAGCATGGGGGGGGGGGCGGTGGCAGAAAGCAGAGCATTCGCTAGCAAGCCACAGGGAGGGCCCAGGCTGGACACAACCTGGCTCCAGCCCTAGTGGTTTGAGTTGGGCTGAGGATGCAGAGCCACGACCTCTAACTAGGCCTCAAACTCCCAGAGCAACGTTGGGTGCTGCGGCCTCCTGTTTGATGTGCAGGATGGGTCTCAGGGAGGGGGGCTGTTGTGGGGGGCGTTTACATGGTGGGTGGTGGCTGCAGGTGACTGTCATTGGCTTGTCCTGGTGGGGAGGCAGGGAACTCGCAGGAGGGAATGACGTGGTGTAAAATGGGGCAAGTCCCTTCTTCACTGGCTGCTTACCCACGGAGCTTAGCAGAGTCTAGGAGTGGGGACGGGGGTGGCAGTATGGGACAGGGGGAGCAGCCAAGGGGGCAACCCTGCACCTCAGCAGGCCCCCTAAGGCCCGAAGGACAGAGCCTGCCCCTGGGGAAGCAGGAGTGGGGAACCTGAAGCCCTGGGCCCTGGACTCCCTCGTGCAGCCAGAGGCCTGGGGTTAGCAGGGATTTTGATACAGACATGACCGGAGTGGCAGGCGTTGCGTGGAGTATCATAGGGCTGGGAAGAGCGTCCTGGATACCTCCTCGCCTGTCTCTATCTAAGCACCAGCCTGGCTGTGGCTGGGGGTGGGGATGTGGGGTGTTTGTGGGGATGTGGGGTGTTGAATACCATAGTCAAAAATAGAACAGCACCTTTATCTGTATCAGTGGTGCCCCCAGCAACACCAGGAGCCAGCCCAGGGAGAGACGCCCCATAGGGGTTTCCTGCTCCCCCACCCCGAATCCTGTCACTCCTGGATTAATTAGTAACACTCAGGTGAAGGGGGAACGGCATCTGTGGTAGCTGGGGTCTCCTGAAGGAGGAGCTGGGCGACAGCTGCAGGGGCCAGGGGGCCTGGTGGGGGCAGGGAGTGGGCAAGGAGATGCCTAGGGGGGGTGAAGAGGGCCACAGAAGCTGTGCCTGCTGCCTTTGGTCACAGTGGCAGCAGCATGCCAGCCAACAAGGGGGAGGCGGAAGTGAGCTGCACACAGAGCCAAGGAGAACCAGCTGTGCACTAAGGAAATGTTCTAGGGCACTGGGAACGCTGAGGTCTCCAAAGACCAAGGGCAACATTTTCAGTGGGCCTTGGGGCCAGGTATTCAAGAGCTCTGCACCCAACGTGCACCTGATGTGCTGAGCCCTTCTGGACGCGTGTCTCCAATGGGTCCAGCCCGTGGGTAGGGCCTGTGGGCCTGTGGGTGCACAAATCCAGCCCTGCTGCTTCCCACTGGGAGGCTTACAGGGAAGCCTGAGCAGTTGGCAAGCTGCAGCTGGAGGACGGGCACTAATGAGGCCACGCAAGTTACCTGCCCTGTTTCTCTGCCTCGCTCCACAAGATTTGATGTTCCAGGGCTCATTTGCTTAATGAAATCCTGCTGAGGCCTCTGCGTTCCACTTCATTAGGTCCCTGCTTTAGTGCCGCTGTGGTGAGTCTCTCCCGCTGGGCCTAATGGCCTGTCGTGCTGCATGATCACCTGGGAGGGGCCTGGGAATCGGCGGATCACAGGCAGTGATTGCATGGCAGCATCTGACTTTATTCATCCCTCTCCCATTCTTTGGCAGTGTATCATTTCCAGGTTTGTCACAGTGCAGTGTTTTGCTGCTGATTGCAACATGGTTTTGTTTTTTAATTTCCAGCCACCAGAGATCTGTTCCTTTCCAAGGAGCTTCACTCTGCTGGGACAGATGGGGAGAAGAGAAACAAAAAGGGGGAGAAGTTGGCCTCATGGCCAAATGAAGGAATCTGGGCTCTGATGTCTGAGGAAAGTTTCAGTGTTGATAAATAGAAAGGATTACACACTGGAAAACATGATCCCAACTATACCTACAAAATATTGGGGTTTGAAGTAGCCGTTACCACTGAAGAAAAAGACCTAGGAGTTACTGTGGATAGTTCTCTGTAAACATCTGCTCAAAGTGCAGCGTCAGTCAAAAACACTAACAGACTGTTAGAAACCAATAGGAAAGAGATAGAGATGATAAGACAGAAAATATATTGCCTCTATATAAATCCACAGTATGCCCACACCTTGAAAACTGCATGCAGATCTGGTCACCCCATCTCAAGAAAGATATATTGGAATTGGAAAGGTACAGAGCAGGGCAACAAAAATGCTTAGAGGTATGGAACGGCTTCTGTATGAGGAAATATTAAAAAGACTGGGACTTTTCAGCTTGGAAAAGATTTGGGATTTTTGAAGGCCAAAACTATAATAGGTTTCAAAAAAGAACTAGATAAGTTGATGGAGGATAGGTCCATCAGTGGCTATTAGCCAATATGGTCAGGGATGTAAGTCCATACTCTGAGTGTTGCTAGCATCTGTTTGCCAGAAGCTGGGAGTGAACGACAGGGTTGTATCACTTGATGATTGACTGTTCTGTTCATTCTCTCTGAAGCATCTAGCATTGGCCACTGTTGGAAGACAGGATACTGGGTTAGATGGACGATTGGTCTGGCCTGGTATGGCTGATCTTATGTTCTTAACTCTGTATGGGAGGTCACTATGGGTTTGCCCCTTTGTCCTGGTCCTGCTGCTTCTTGGGGTGGCAGCACATTACAGAGTTAAGATCAATAGGGCAGTCCACCTGCCTTTTGGAGTTATTGTTTCAGGATGACTGCAGACTCAGGAAGACTACAAGTCACATGCAGGGCATGTAACTTAGATTGTAGGATTGTTGGAGAAGGGGCCATCTTTTTGCTCTCTGTTTACACAGTGCCTAGCACAGTGAACATAAGAACGTAAGAGCATAAGAATGGCCATACTGGGTCAGACCAAAAGTCAATCCAGCCCAATATCATGTCTACCAACAATGGCCAATGTCAGGTGCCCCAGAAGGAGTGAATGACATGCAAACTCCCAGAAGGAGTGAACCTAACAGGCAATGATCAAGTGATCTCTCTCCATCCATCTCCATCCTCTGACAAACAGAGGCTAGGGACACCATTCCTTACCCATCCTGGATAATAGCCATTAATGGACTTAACCTCCATGAATGTGTCCAGTTCTCTTTTAAACCCTGTTATAGTCCTAGCCTTCACAACTCCACAGGTAAGGAGTTCCACAAGTTGATTGTGCGCTGTGTGAAGAAGAACTTCCTTTTATTTGTCTTAAACCTGCTGCACATTCATTTCATTTGGTGACCCCTCGTTCTTATATTATGTGAACTGATAAATAACTTTTCCTTAGCCACTTTCTTCACATCACTCCTTATTTGGAGAGAAGAAAGCCCTCGTTCTTATATTATGTGAACTGATAAATAACTTTTCCTTAGCCACTTTCTTCACATCACTCCTTATTTTATACACTTCTATCATATCCCCCCTTAGTATCCTCTTTTCCAAGCTGAAAAGTCCTAGCCTCTTTAATCTCTCCTCATATGGGACCCATTCCAGATGCCTAATCATTTTAGTTGCCCTTCTCTGAACCTTTTCTACTGCCACTATATCTTTTTTGAGATGAGGAGACCACGTCTATACGCAGTATTCAAGATGTGGGCGTACCATGGATTTATATAAGGGCAATAAGATATTCTCCATCTTATTCTCTATCCCCTTTTTAATGATTCCTAACATCCTGTTTGCTTTTTTGACTGCTGCTGCACACTGCGTGGATGTCTTCAGAGAACTATCCATGATAATTCCAAGATCTTTTTCCTGATTAGTTGTAGCTAAATTAGCCCCCATCCTATTGTATGTATAGTTGGGATTATTTTTTTCAATGTGCATTACTTTACATTTATCCACATTAAATTTCATTTGCCATTTTGTTGCCCAATCACTTAGTTTTGTGAGATCTTTTTGAAGTTCTTCACAATTTGCTTTGGTCTTAACTATCTTGAGCAGTTTAGTATCATCTGTGAACTTTGCCACCTCACTTCTTACCCACTTCTTACCCCTTTCTCCAGATCATTTATGAATAAGTTGAGTAGGATTGGTCTGAGGACTGACCCTTGGGGAACACCACTAGTTACCCCTCTCCATTCTGAGAATTTACCATTTATTCCTACCCTTTGTTCCCTGTCTTTTAACCAGTTCTCAATCCATGAAAGGATCTTCCCTCTTATCCCATGACAACTTAATTTAACTAAGAGCCTTTGGTGAGGGACCTTGTCAAAGGCTTTCTGGAAATCTAAGTACACTGTGTCCACTGGATCCCCCTTGTCCACATGTTTGTTGACTCCTTCAAAGAACTCTAATAGATTAGTAAGACATGATTTCCCTTTACAGAAACCATGTTGACTTTTGCTCAACAATTTATGTTCTTCTATGTGTCTGACAATTTTATTCTTTACGATTGTTTCAACTAAAATGCCCGGTACTGACGTTAGACTTACCAGTCTGTAATTGCTGGGATCAGCTCTAGAGCCCTTTTTAAATATTGGCGTTACATGAGCTATCTTCCAGTCATTGGGTACAGAAGCCGATTTAAAGGACAGGTTACGAACCTTAGTTAATAGTTCCGCAACTTCACATTTGAGTTCTTTCAGAACTCTTGGGTGAATGTCATCAGGTCCTGGTGACTTGTTACTGTTAAGTTTATCAATTAATTCCAAAACCTCCTCTAGTGACACCTCAATCTGTGACAATTCCTCAGATTTGTCACCTACAAAAGCCGGCTGAGGTTTGGGAATCTCCCTAACATCCTCAGCCATGAAGACTGAAGCAAAGAATTCATTTAGTTTCTCCACAATGACTTTATCATCTTTAAGTGGTCCTTTTGTATCTCAATCGTCCAGGGGCCCCACTGGTTGTTTAGCAGGCTTCCTGCTTCTGATGTATTTAAAAGGTTATTACCTTTTGAGTTTTTGGCTAGCTGTTCTTCAAACTCCTTTTTGGCTTTTCTTATTACATTTTTACACTTAATTTGTTTATGCGCCTTTCTATTTACCTCACTAGAATTTGACTTCCACTTTTTAAAAGATGCCTTTTTTATCTCCCACTGCTTCTTTTACATGGTTGTTAAACTATGGTGGCTCCTTTTTAGTTCTTTTACTGTGTTTTTTAATTTGCACAGATTGAGGGACGTGATCATTCCCCTCTATTCAACATTGGTGAGGCCTCATCTGGAGTACTGTGTCCAGTTTTGGGCCCCACACTACAAGAAGGATGTGGAAAAATTGGAAAGAGTCCAGGGGAGAGAAACAAAAATGATTAGGGGGCTGGAGCACATGACTTATGAGGAGAGGCTGAGGGAACTGGGATTGTTTAGTCTGCAGAAGAGAAGAATGAGGCGGGATTTGATAGCTGCTTTCAACTACCTGAAAGGGGGTTCCAAAGAGGATGGATCTAGACTGTTCTCAGTGGTAGCAGATGACAGAACAAGGAGTAATGGTCTCAAGTTGCAGTGGGGGAGGTTTAGGTTGGATATTAGGAAAAACTTTTTCACTAGGAGGGTGGTGAAGCACTGGAGTGGGTTCCCTAGGGAGGTATTGGAATCTCCTTCCTTAGAGGTTTTTAAGACCTGGCTTGACAAAGCCCTGGCTGGGATGATTTAGTTGAGAATTGGTCCTGCTTTGAGCAGGGGGTTGGACTAGATGACCTCCTGAGGTCCCTTCCAACCCTGATATTCTATGATTCTATGACGTAGACAGTCCTGAGTGGGATGGGGAGAGAGGGGACCCTGATTCTACTAAGACGAGGCTTCAGAGAGGGGTATGAAGCTATGTGCCTGATTAGCATGGTGAAGTGCTAGAAGTTAAGACTCTGGCTAGAAAATAACAATTCTGTCTCACAAAAAATGTCAAGGTTTCAGAATCTGTTTTTGATCTGAGGCGGAGTGAAACCGGGGCCCTTTGCCATTTTCTGGCAGGAAGCAAGAGCCTAGGATAACCAATAGCCGAGTGGTTAGGACACTCACCTGGACTAAAATCACCCCAGCTTCAAGGCCCTAATCTGCATGATTCATAGAAAATACTTGAGCCTAGATCTCCTGTAACTGGGTTGACTTGGTGGCTCTGTCCACCAGGCTATTGGCTAGTCCACTGTGGGTCTCTTTTTCCCACTGCCTTCCTGCCCCCTCCCCAAAATTCTAGAGTAGGTATTTCTCTCTCTTTCACATGCACCCGTCCCCCACAAATTCCACCCTGGCCCTAAGAAACTGTTTTTCATGGAAAAAAAGTTTAATTGAAAAGTTTTCAATCAGCTCTAGTTAAGACCAAACATCCTCAGACAATTTATTCTCTGCCTACCACTACCCCTCTTAATTTATGCTGCCAAGAGCAAGGAAGCAGGTCACAAAAAGAGTTGAGACTTACTGCGCCGCAGCGCAAGGGCTAGGAGGTCTGATGCTCTCATCTTGTATGGCAATTCTGGAATCTTTGGTCGTTTCCAGCACTCGACCCATGGCCTACATTCTTCTCCAGGGGCCAAAAGGAAATGAGTTGCTAGAAGTCCTTGCAAATTCCCAGTGAGCTCAGTGTTTGTCTCTGTGCTCCAATTCTGTTTCTTTTGCATGTATCTGTTGTGTGTCGGTGTTCGCCGGATAGACTATGACAAGCAAATTCAGCCTATGGGGTGTTCACAAACTGTTGAGTTTGATTATTTTGCTATTCAATGGCGCCTGATTGGTTACCTCAGTCACACAGTATTCTTTCTGCTCCCTGACTGGGTGACAGAAACTTAGCAGAAGACAAACAGAAAATAACAAATGACAAATAGAAAAGAAGTAGTAATGAACAGCCGCGTGTCCTGGATCCACGGTGGGTGAGGGCAGGAGAGGGCTCAACTGTCCGCCTCTCCCAGCCTCATTGCTCCTGGAAGCCCAGGTTGCTGAGCCCCTCCTTCCACAAGGAAGCAGGGCCCAGTAAAAGCCCTCATCTAGGAGGAGCTGTGGATTCCAGCCCACATGGCTAGCATGATCCTGTGTCCTAGAAAACCAGGACTGTCTCTGTCTCCAAGGCCTGTCCCTCAGAACCAGTTGGCTTTACCAGGAACTGTAGACAATTCCCAATGAACAGACCTGAGCTGTTACTCAGACTCAAGGATGTTAGGGATGGAGAAAACTAGCTGATCATCTAAATCACTGGCCACTCCAGAGTTCTTCCCCACAGTTCAGTTTTCATTCATTTATCCGGCCTAGCTCTAAAACCAAACAATGGAACGTGTCTCAGGACATAACTCCACTAACAGAACTCACTTCCCGAAAGATTTGTTTTTAGTGTCCTTTCTACATTCAATCCTAACTCCTTGTTCTACCTGGGGATTAACACTCTTCAGCTAAACGGTTATTAAATCCCCACCCCGGAGCTGTCACTTAGCCAAACTAAACATATTTAGCAACTGGAATTTTTCCTCATGAATTAATCATTCCAATTCTCCTCATCATTTCTGTTGCTCTTATCTTAGCTCAGTCAAATATCTTTATGGTAACACTGTGCCCTGAACTGAATACAATATTTCAGCTGTGGGGTCATTAGAGCTGGTACAAAAATGGCAATTATTGTTTATGGGAATTTTTTTTTAAAGTATTATTTTTGTCAAAATTTCAGTTGTTCATTTTTCTGATGAAACAAAATCTGAAAAAAAATCAGTTTTTGAAAACTGTTTTGAGTAAAAAAATGTTTTCAGTAAAATTTCAGGATTTTGGTAAAATATTTGCTTATTTTATTATTGTTTTCAGGTTTGGAAAATTTAGTCAAAAAGTAATTTTTTCCACAAATTTTTGTTGTCTAATTAAAGCCATTTGACATCAAAATTATGTTCTGACAGAAAAATTTCAATCAGCTCTAGGTCTCTGTGATACTCTATACCTCAGGGGAACCCCCTGAACCCCCATGTTCATCCTTATAATATGATTGTGTGGTATCCAATGCAAACTTTGTCATGTTGGGTGTCTTCGGATGGCCCATGATGCACTGAGCATTGTTGTTATAATAATGTTATAGGTTGTAATTTAATGTATATAGTTATGAGTTGAAAATGTGTCCTCATGGCTTAAAATAAGCCCAGGCAAAACTCATCGGGGCGTGTACGGGACAGACCCAGCCCAGCCTCACAGGAACAAAGGACACTGGCCTAGGCAGCGATAAAGGATCTGTTGGACTCTCGAGTGAGTCACCCCACTTCCCTTGGTGAGTTTGAGACTGCGATGAGGTGATGCTCACCTGACTCTGAAGGGGGGGGGGCAAAGCCAAGAGGGAAGAAAAAACATGATAAAAGAGAGAGACGTTTGCCAGGCTCTTCCTCTCTCTTCCACCTCCATCTACAGACATCACCAGCAAGCGACTGAAGCGCTGATCAAAGGGGAGAGCCTGGCTCAAGGGCAACCAGCCAGCCTGTGGTGAGAAGCATCTAAGTTCGTAAGGGCGTTTTCTTTTTATTTCATTTGACCAAATCTGACTTGTTGTGCTTTGACTTATAATCACTTAATATCTATCTATTGTAGTTAATAAATGTGTTTGTTTATTCTACCTGAAGCATCGTGTTTGGTTTGAAGCATGTGAGAGACTCCCCTTGGGATAACAAGCCTGGTGCATATCAATTTATTTATTAAATTGACGAACGCATATAAGCTTGCAGCATCCAGCAGGCATAACTGGACACTGCAAGACGGAGGTTCCTAAGGTTGTGTCTGGGACCGGAGATATTGGCTAGTATAATTTGGTTGCACAATCCAAGCAGCGGCTGGCCAAAAGTGCTCAATCACATAACTCAGAGCAACTTACATGCTAGAGGCTGTGTGTGAATAGCCTGGGAGTGGGGGTTCTCACAGCAGAGCAGGGTAAATCTGACTCCGAGAGTCGAGGACTGGAGTGACTTAGCAGATCACCGGTCCAGATAACACCAGGAGAAGTCACAGTCTCCCGTTACTTGCATGGAGAGGGGCTGTTCCTTACTGATGACCTTGTGTGTTACTCCTCTAAACCCATTTAGGGACATCAGCTGGGTTTCTAGTTGACACTGATGTGTGTTCCTTTAATGTGCAGTTCAGTTCCTTCCTCTTTCCCCACTTGTCGCTCCCCATTCCACTAGACTCCACATTTGTTTTTTATAATTTATTTCCCCCCTTGCTTTTGATGATCAGATATCTGGGCATGTACTCCACAAGGGGCTGAACTCCTCCTTTGTGGTGCTGAGCACCCTGACCTCCCACTGGAGTCAGTGCAGCACCAAACAGGATTGCTTTGTGTAGGACTGAGTGACTGTCCCTCCCTGTCAATCTCCGAGGCAGGCCATGCCTCCTCACTACAGGCGCTAATCTGATTTCCAGTAGTCTGAAGTTTTTCGTAATTTTTCAGAAATAACGATCAGTGGTCTGGGAAGTTCATTCCTTAATGGCACAGGGTGTGGGATTATCCAGACTAGCTGATTGGTATATGTTGTATGGAACTCTCATGAGCATTTCTGAAGTGGGGTGGGACTTTTATTTTCCAGCCTGTGAAGCCAATTTTAGCTATTAAAGCTCCAGCAGACTGACATTCCTGGGATCTTTTCCAGGGCTTCTGTTTTGGACCACAAGGGGCAAGGCAGGACGTGGCACCGCCAGCACTGAATAGGCACGTGTAACATACAAGTGCTCAAACTATTCCTTTAGAAAGGCTCACGTTCAAGCCATTCAGGTCTGTGCTTTCAGTTCCCCGCCAGTGCTTTTGCTTTAGGGTAGAATTTTGCTGGCATGGGGTTAGGCCTGGTGCACGTACCATACAGCAGCTGGCCATGTTCTAGAAGTAACACAATACCAAAGAACAAACAGCTCAGGCAACAAAACCGATTTGCTCCTGTCACTCAAACCCTTCTCTGCTTTCAGCTCAAGATACATTTCTTGCCATCAAAAAGCCAGAATGAACAAGTACGTGCCTCTTTTTCAGAGCCTTAATCCCTGAGCAGTTTTTCTGTCTGACAGCAACTTGAACTCCCTTTTCTTTGACAGCACCCTCAATAGACTCATAAGGCAGAGATTTTAAAGCTACACTGTAGAGATGAAAGTCATACACAGACCTGGAGCTCTCAGATCGGTCCTTCCCCTCTAGGGCCTTTCCTGCCCTGGAGGGTGAGTCCTGCTGAGCGCCACTGAGTTTTTGTCACAAAGGCGGGTGTGGTATTGTGGTTCCAGGACTGCACTCAATAAAACCCTTTCCTGATTTAGCTAGTTGAGCTGGGCAAAGGCTGGGGAAATATGCTCCCTCCCATGGCTCAGAGTGACCACATTCCTGCCTCTTTTTGATCAGCTTTTTGTGGTCACTTAGGCACCTGCTTCTCTTTGCGTGAAGGAGGGGGAAAGTCTATCTGTGCAAATAGCGTGTTTGTGCATAAGGGGGAACTTTTCACAGCCCCACACAGAGGAATATGCTTCCTCCTGATGCCCTCTTGAATACAGAGATACACTCTGAGCAACTTAGAGTAAAGCAACAGGTCTCAGTTACCTCAGGAGGAATCCAGAACAACTTCAGAGAAGTCAGTGCAGCCTATTTACACCACTGAGGGTCTGGCCTTGACTGGTGAGCCAATAGTGACTCTGGTCTGGAACCCCACTCTTCTGACAGTGATGATGCCTTAAAGGCAAACAGCAGAGGTCTGAAGTGAATTAATTCACATGGTCCTTGGGCTCCCAAAGAACATCTGGGGTCAGATCCTCAGCTGGTGTAAATGAGCATTGCTCCACTGAAGTTTTACCCCAGCTGAGGAGGTGGCTGCAATGCTCACTTCACTATGGCAAAGCCAGTAGTATATCAGAGAGAAAATATATTTGGCCTTTATTTACCTACCAGGACCCTAGTGCAGAATTCCTGACTGCGCTGCAGCTAGGTGGCTGTGAAATAACTGGCTCTTGCAAGGGAGAGGCGCATGGGCTCAAGGGAATGAGGAGGTGATTGCTGTAAGAGCGAAGGGGATTTGCAGCCCAGGTTCTCCACAGCTCTGCACCATGCCAGGCTGGTGTCAGTGTGTTTGACACCCACTTTACATGGGGGGAAAAGGTGAAGCAAAGTACACAGCAGGCAGAGGCATGCCTGTCAGTCTGATCTCCCTCTCACCCCTTGTATGTGAATAGAGTGACTTCTGATTGCCTGTATGAAAGCAAGAGGAACATCAGTCCCACCTCCAGAATCCTACTGCAGTTTTGGAGAAAACAAAAGACCCCCATGGGTCTAGAACTGAGACCTGCAGAGCTACCAGGCTAGCACCCGCTGCACCCACTTTGTGTTTCACTTCCCATGACCAGCTGTGGACACACCATGGGAAGTTCTGCCTCAGAGGTTTGACAGACAGCAGCCTCATGCTTCTGATTGGCTCCACTATATAAACCCAAGGGGTGTTCCATGAAGCGTCCAGGCAACAGAGTGGATGTCCTATAGCTGTCATGATTGTTCCTGCTCCTTGAGCTTGAATTCTTGGCTTGATTTGGACTTTGCCTCCTGACTTGGACCCTGAAACCTAACGTGGGCTCTGACTCTTGGTGTCAGCCCTGGAACCTGGCTACGAACTCCTCAGCTGCTGCCAGCCTCAGGTTTGCAGAATGTCAGTGAATGGCAGCACGTGACAGGTGACTGAGTTGGGGTGATTGTGGTGAGAGGGGTTGGATCCCCAGCTAGACTGAACGTGCTGAAGGAAGCAGGCAAAGATGACTTCTTCCTCTGATCGTGGTGGTAAACTGGCCAGAGACTCAGTCTGGTGTGGGAGCCTGGGTACCATTCCACCAGCCTGGGATTGCTGCAGTGCGTCAAGTGCTGCCTCTTACCCTTCCTCACTCCTTGTGGTGACTTTCTGCCTGTGCCGGGGACATCCTCAGCTCCTTTCCACTGCTGGAGTGGAGCAGAGGACACTGTAGCAGGGCTGAGGATCTGACCCTTGCTTCCTACAGTCTTTTCCCCATGCACTGACTTCACCAGAACAGCATGAAATCTCCCTGGCAGCCTCTCCTGAGTTATTGACACACAGATGGACATCAAAGGGGAAAGCCCCATCTTCTGTGTCAGGCTGGCTGTAATGAGGGGAGCTTGCTTCCTCCAAGGTTTGGTTCACCAGTTGCTTTTTCCTGCTGGGCTGGCTGGGGGAGGGTGCAGGCTGGCCAGGAATGCTGCGGCTGCCATTTGCAGGATCCCTGTGGCATGGGTTTCAGAGGATTCATGACGTGCAAATATACAGCGCGTGCCCCACATGCTACACCTTGTTAGCAACTGCTGGACCCCAGACAAAGGGGACACTGTTTAGGCAATTTGCTGATTCCATCTGGTTCATTCTCCATCTCTCAGCACCTAGGTCATCTGAGTTCCACTCTCATCCTCTAGCCACTGGAACGTGCTGCCAAATACAGGGGCATTCCCACTGCCATCCCACATACCAAAGTATCTGCACGCTGGCTCCATTTTATAGTGGCATTTGCTAAATATATTACAACGCACGACTTACCTGGCTCTGCAGCTTTGTGACTCCTGGGTGTTCGCTAAGAATTTCACAAACTCACAAGGGGGTGACTGTTGGACCAGCCTGTCTCCCTAGCCACTCAACCAAGTGGATGTTGGCCATGATTTCCAGAGATGAGTGCCAATGCTTAGCTAGCTAAGGCCATGTTTAGGCAGTAGTGGGTGCTGGGCTCTCAGGACTATTAGGACCCACTAATATGGGTGCCTACCATGCTGTGTTACCTTGCTGGGTTGAGTGGCAAGCTTCCCATATGCTGTTTCCTGCTCATGGGAAGAGGAAAGGCCATTGCACACACCTAGGGGCCAGATTCCCAGCTGGGGTGTGCTGGCCTAGCTCTATTGACTTCAACTGAGCTTTGCAGGTTGACACCCGCTGAGGATCTGGCACCTTTAAGTGGCCTTTCTGTAGAGACAGGTGACAGGGCTATTTGGAGCCAATTGCAAGGGTGGGGTCATCTCCCTATTAGGATGTGGACTGAGACTCCCAGCGTGTTCTGTTTAGGCCACTGAACTGCTAACCACTTTCTTGCATTCACTACTGAGCTGGGGGCAGACTTGAACCACTCACCAAGACCTGAAGGGGCCTTGATCAGTTCAGATGTGTGTATTTCCATCAGTTCAGAGTCTCAGCACTTAGCCTGTGGTGTGTGCGGAAGAGGTACGTGTCCAAGGATAGTCACACCAAGCTCTTGAGTTTTGTTCCCAGCCTCTTGAAGCGCTTTAAACCACAGCATTGGTGCCCATTGACCAACAATGCTTCATAAACCCAACCGCTGCACACTGACCACCCCAGGGTAAGAGCCTGAGGGACCAGACAGGCCCCAGCCTGTGTCCTGAGTTGCTCAATTCCGGCACAGACAGAATTGTCTCTCTGCTCCATGGGCTACTAGAGGAGGTCAGCCAGCGCCATTGCCAACGCTGAAAATGTCCTGCTCCAGCCCGCTAGAATTTAAGGCCAAGATTTTCACAAATGCGGAGTGATTTTGGGCACCCAGCATGAGATACCTTAAAGGGGCCTGATCACCAGGAAGTGCTGAGCACCTGCCCTCTGAAATCAGTTCCCCTTAAAAAGTGTCTCTAGTTGGTACCCAAAAATGGGAGCATCAAGAATCACAAATTGCTTTTTAAAATCTTAGCTTAAAGCAAGATGCTCTTAGCAAGAGCGCCCCAGCTAATCTCAGCTATCGTGATGGTGCATGGAGAGGGTCTCTGAGACAGCAGGGTCCTATCCCAGAGGACGCTTTGTGTAAATACCTCTAATGGTATGTCTACACTGCAGCTGGGAGCATGCTTCCCATCTCGGCTAGGAGACACATGTGCGCTCTGCCTGAGCTTTGCACTAAATATAGTAGCATGCTGGGGATAGCATGGGGGGTGTATTTTGGCAACTAGCCAAGCCAATAACCCCCTGGATCCCTGGGTACATACTTGGGCAGTTAGCCAACCCTGCCACATAGGCTACCACATCTACACAGCTATTTTTAGCACGCTAGCTCAAGGAGTGCTGGCATGTCTCTGTCTACCCGAGCGGGGAAGCGTGCTGCCAGCTGCAGTGTAGACATACCCTAAGACAACAAAATTGCAGTTGGAAAAGTCTCCAAACCTTTGTATGTTATATAACAATCTGCAAACAGTCTGCACCGGAGATGCTGGGTGTTAAGTCGCAATGAAGTTTCTTAAGTGCAAACAGCGTTCTCCGGGATTGTACGGCTCACTCAACTGATGTTAATAAATGGGGGGATTAGAAATTTGAGGGAACGAGAGGCAGAGGCACCGCTAATTTATTCTGGGGCCCATTGTGATAAATAAGACCCAAGAGGGGGTGAAACGCTTTGAAACAGATCGAACAATTCAACGAGGATGCTTTAGCATTGAGTAAGAAATGTGACAAATACAAGAGTCAGCTTGGAGAGGGAAATTACTTTCCCCCATTGAGCGACTTCATTGGATCTTTGTACTGATACGTGGATGTTAAAGGGGAATCACTCTGAATTCCTTTATGTGGTGGGAGGCTTTCACATCCCACATCAATGTGCTCTTTGACTGTACTCAGCAAGCGTGTGGACAAAGGGGGGAGTCAAAGGTAAAATGTTCCCTTGGCAGAAGCAGAGATTAGCCATTCCTTTGCTGAAATTTACTAGAAGAAAATATCTTTTAACCCTAATTTCCTGCTCCCGTCAAAGGGATGGAGAGGAGAGCAGGACCTCTGGCTTTAAATCCCTCTGTCCCACTTCTCCCAGAAAATCAGCTGGTAATTGCTATCTAATCTCTGGGTGAGGAGGATTCATGGTCCTGGTTTTATGTAGTTTATGAGGAATGGGAGCCTAGTCAAACAACATCAAAAGTTGCCACTGCTCATGAAAATCAGTTCTGACAGAGCAGGCTAATGCACATCACCAACCTCCCAGGTGCTTGTGGTCAATTATCGCCCCCTTCTTTAGTGTTTTCCAGTCACATTGATCAGTGGGGTGCTTGTACCTCACACCCACAAAGCTACCTTCTGTTCTGTACATGCGTAAAGTGCCTCTGATCCATGGGCACAAAGCCACCTGGGAGGGATTCTACATTAATTACACAGAGCAGGAAATGTCTAATTCCTCACAGGCAGAGTCAGGAAAGTATTCACAAGCAATAAACCTGAACCAAACCACAGGCTGCTGTAGTGCCACTCACTGCAGAGACGGGGGAAGACAGGGCTGTAATGAATAACAAAGGGCAGGTTAAGGGGTGACAGTGGATAAGTATTACATAGGGATCAGAAATCTGATATTAGGCTCCTCGATTCGAGCAGACAACGGTATAACACAATCTAGTGGCTGGAAGCTGGAGCCAGATAAATTCAAACTGAAAATAAAATGCCAATTTTCAGTAGTGAGGGTAATTAACCATTGGGACAGTGAACCAAGGGCAGCAGCAGATTCCCCATCACTGGCAATTTTAAAAGCAAGATTGGATGTTTTGTTTAAAAGATCTGCTCTAGTTCAAACAGGAATTCAGGGCAGTCCTATGGCCTGTGTTATACAGGAGGTCAGACCAGATGATCCCTGTGGTCCTTCTGGCCTTATAATCTAGGAATAAGGGGGAGTCTTCACTGAGACAGCTGGGCATAGCCAGACCCTGTGGTTTTCTCTGGAGTGCTGGCTCCCAAACTAATTAGCACAACCTCTGCTGCTTAGTATCGTCACACAAGATCTATCTAAATCCCGCAGAAAGGAATGGTTGACTGCACAATGAGTCCAAACATGGTTGAACTTTGGGGACGTTTGGAAATAGGTCCAGATGCAGATTTGAGTCCAGATCTAGATTTGGCTACATTCTTTGGGCCCAGACCCTATAGATCAGATTATTAAAAGTATCTAACCCCTATTTAGATAACCAAATCAGTGATCATATTTACAGAGACTGCCAGGCACTGAGTTCTTCTGAAAATCAGTCTGATCTCTGGCCTCAACTGTAGGTGCTGAAAATCCAGGCCCTTATCTGTAATGGGTTGAGCTGAAACTCAAAGTCCAGAAACTTCCAAACATTGGAGGGTTTGGGATCTGGAGCCTGATCCAAAATGGTGCAGTTTGGGTGCATTGCTAATACTCATTGCTGAAAGTAGTGAGGTGCTAAAACCTGAAATCTCTGGCTTCGTTTAACCTTAGAGCACCTGAGAAAAGCCTGCTGGAAGGAATGGTTCTAGTCTCATTTTTTTAATCTTCAAAGTATTATTGCCAGAAATTAAAGCATTCCTGACATTTCCCAACTGTCTTGTAGTTACTATTGGGCCAAACCTCAAACAATGGCAGCAAATTAGGTTTGGGTGCTGAAGATGACTTGAGTGACTTGAACCTGGATGTCACAAAATTGGGCTGGCTGCCTCAGGCAAACAGGCTTTTAAAATAAGACTTCTGGCTCTTCTGTTTCCTGTTGTAGCTGGTTCTTGTGGTATTTCCAACAGCTTCTTGCGTTGGGCCCTTCTGACCTCAGTCAGAATCTGGAACTGCAGTAGTGACCAACTTGCGTGTGTGGAAAGGGGGTAGGGTTGAGTTTAATTGTTAAAAGGAGCAAAGGCTCAAGAATGGAGGTGAGCTTCTGACTTAGACCATCCCCAGTTTTAGTATATTTCAGGAATACTGAAAAGATCAGAAGTGATTACAGAGCTCTGGGAGTACAGGTGAAGGAGTTCAGAGCGCAGGTGGTGTTCTCTTCGATCCTTCCGGTCAAGGGTAGGGGCCCAGGCAGAGACAGATGCATCCTGGAGGTGAATTCCTGGCTGTGAAGATGGTGTTGCCAGGAGGGCTTTGGCTTTCTCAACCACGGGATGCTGCTCCAGGAAGAAGGACTGCTAAGCAGAGAGGGGGTCCACCTAGTGAGGAAGGGGAAGAGCATATTTGGATCCAGACTGGCTAACCTAGTGAGGAGGGCTTTAAACTAGGTGCGAAGGGGGCAGGTGACCAAAGCCCACAGGTAAGTCAAAAACATGGAGACCTGGGAGAAGGGTCAGAATTTGGGGGGCGCATGGGCTGTTATAGCAGGGATAAAGGAGAGACAAGACAGAACGGGGGCAGGGGGGGAAGGGATCAAATCAGTATCTTAGATGTCTGTATACTAGTCTGTATACAGATGTCTGTATACCAGGGGTGGGCAAACGTTTTGGCCTGAGGGCCACATTGGGTTTCCAAAATTGTACGGAAGGCTGGTTAGGGGAGGCTATGCCTCCCCAAACAGCCAGGTGTGGCCCGACCCCCATCCCCTATCTGATCCTCCCTGCTTCTCGCCCCCTGACGGCCTCCCCGGGACTCCTGCCTCATTCGCTGTTCCCTGACCACCCCTGGACTCCCAACCCCTGACTGCCCCCCACTGCCCCATCCAACCCCTCCTCTCATTCCTGACTGCCCACCCCGGGACCCCTGCCCCATCCAACCACCCCTTCTCTCTGACTGCCCCCGGAACCCCTGCCCCTGACTGCTCCCAGCCCCCCATCCAACCCCCCCTCTCCTTCCCGACTGCTCCCTTGGGACCCCTGCCCCCATTCAACCCCCCTGTTCCCCTCACTCTGACCGCCCTGACCCCTATCCACCCCCCCACCCCCTGACCACCACCCCAAACTCCCCTGCCCATTATCCAACCCCCCCACTCCCTGCACCCTCACCGTGCTGCCTGGAGCACCAGTGGCTGGCGGCGCTACAGCCACGCCCATCCAGAGCACCAGGACAGGCAGCTGCACCACCCAGCTGGAGCCAGCCATGCCACCGTGCAGCACCGAGCACCGGGTCAGGCTGCTGCTCTGAAAAGCCCCACAGCCAAAAGCATTGCGCCGGTGGCTCAGTGAACTGAGTCTGCGTGAGTGGGGGCATACCGGAGGAGGGGCCAGGGGCTAGCCTCTCAGGCCAGGAGCTCAGGGGCCGGGCAGGAGGGCCCCGCGGGCCATAGTTTGCCCACCTCTGCTGGATACTAATGCAAGAAGTATGGGAAATAAGCAGGAAGAACTCGAAATGCTAGTAAATAAACACAGCTATGACATAGTTGGCATCACAGAGACCTGGTGGGATGATGCCAGGGTAAAAGCCTTTAGTGGAAAGATTTTTATCAACTAACCCCATAAACATCTGGCACAAATCAGTAAATATGGTTTAACATCTGAGGAGGTTGGTGGAATAATAATAAGGAATAGAATCACCTTTAACAAAGGTCCACTGGTAGGATTTTCAAAACACCGAAGTGATTTAGGAACCCAACACATTGCTTGTAAATCACTTTGGTGTTTTGGAAAACTATCAAAACAAGATCTATAATTGCACCCTGGGACAGACAATGCACTTTTCAGTGCGTCATCACAGACTGTAGATATATATAAGGGAAAGACAATAATTTATGAGTATAACAATTCCTTTTGTTTGTTCAACAGAGGGTTTTTCCCCAGCAATATTTATAGCTTCTGAATATTCTATGTGTCAAGTGTTTGTTTTGCCATTTTTGTTGTTAATCTTTAGTACCTCAAAAATATAAATAGCCTTTGGGATAAAACAAGTAATGTATCCGCACAGTCCTGACCGATGTGGGACACACTTTAAACTGGCAGAGCAAGTGGATATATGTTTATAAAGCACCTTCCATGCAGAAGAATCCCAAAGCATTCAGTACGGTGGGCGAAATGGACCCATTGGTCTGTTCCATATGCTGTGAGATGGGCTCTACTATAACCTCGGGGGTCCTGGGAAATCTGTTGTCTGCTGTAGATGGTTATGTAGGTTTTAGCTTTGCCTCCTTTGTGCCAGTCAGAGATGGGCCAGATCCCCCTGCTGGGGACCACCCACAGCAGGTACAGAGCCAGCATAGCTCACTCCTGTGCAGAGGGTGTGGTGCGGGCAGACAGGGTGAGGCGGAGGAGTGGCCAGGGCACGATGAACGCTGGCAATTCCCAACTAGTGGACAAACCCTGTGCTGCAATACACCCCCCATGGCCGGCCCGAGGCAGCTGACTCAGGCTCTATCATTTCAGTGTAGATGTTCGGGCTCAGGCTGGAGCCCCGGCTCTAGGGCCACGCAAGGGGGGTGGGTCCCCCCTACCTATGGGCAGAGGTGCACTGATGGGTGGAGTCACGTAGAAATTGTGCCCGAAACAGAATGTGCTGTACCGGAGGGTAGTGTGCTGAGAGATGGGGCCCGTAGGTGAGTGTGTGAGGGAGAGTGTGTGTGGCATGTGAGGGGAAGAGAGAGGGAGGTTTATAGAAGTAAAAACAGAGGAATCGAATGAAAACAAACTCAATTGAATTAGCGAAAGCTGAGGTTGTTCCCATTCGGCTGATACTGTTTTTCCTAGAATGATCTCATAGCAGGCAAAGAAATGCCTCCCTGCTGGAGAGCGGGCCATCTGTCTGCCCCTCCCTGCCCTCCCACTCCCTCCCTTTTTCCATTAGCACCGGTGCCTGCAGGGCCTCTTAAAAAATAAAGGCAAATAAGTTACATAACCAGCCGTGCATGCTGCATGTTGCTGCCCACCCCTGGATGGGCCGGGGTGAGTGCTGGCCTGCAGGGCCTAGCGGGTATTTCTAAAGGGCCACTGTAGCGGGGTGGTGACCCGCTCCAGCCCTGACAGGGCTAAAACCAGCCCTGGGAGAGGGCTGGAGGGCTGGGAGAACAGCCCAGGCTGATTGGGAGGAAGCAGGCTCAGCTGGGGCCATGCCCCAATCAGGGCCCAGCTGGCCCCTATAAAGGCCTGAGCCAGGAGCTCAAGCTGACAGTCCCTCTCTGCGTTCAGAGAGAGAAGGGCCTGGCTACAGGGAGCTTAACCAGGTATCTGGAGTGGAGCAGGGCTGGGGAAAGGCCAAGGGAGCTGGGGAGCTCCGGCCTAGGAAAGCCCCAGGCTGCGGGCCTGGTAAGGCCTTTTAGGTACTGGGTTGCAGGGGCAGCCCATGGGTAGCCAGAGGCAGCAGCTTCAAATCCCTTTGCCTGTGATGAGTGGCTGATACTGCAGTCTGCCCCCGTGAATGGGGGCTAGATGGAGACTGGCCAGTAGCCAAGACTGAGGTGAAGTGGGGATAGTGGGTGGGGGTTCCCCTGGGAGGAGGAGACCCAGACTGTGGGGTTACTGCCGGGGGCAACACCCAGTTAAAGGAGCACCCAGGGTCCTGGGAGGGACACAGGGTCCAGCGAAAGTGGGACACCGGCCTGCAGAGGGTGCTCTGATGGCTGGAGAAGAGACGACCAGCAAGAGGTGCCGCAGGGGTGAGTCCACACTAAGGCATTGCTTGGGGGTATCTGGCTCGTCACCGCTAGATGGGAATAGCTTCTGCTGCTGCTGCCATAGACACAGTAATATTGATAATAACACCCAGCTCTTCCATAGCATTGCCCAGCCGTAGATATCAATGCACTTAACAGATGTGGGTCAGGACTACTGCCCCATCTGACAGCTGGGGATCTGAGGCATTCAGCAGGGAAGTAATTTCACTTTGGTCACCCACCAGCCCAGTGACAGAGCTGGGAACAGACCCCAGGTCTCTTGACTGCTAGCCATTGGGCCACACTACTTCTCAGTGCCTTGGCAAGGTCTGGCATTGCTCCATTTCTTCATCCTGTGGTTTGTCATCATGAGACGTGTAAAATAGCAACAAACCAAATACTCCAAGGATGACCCCTGTCCAGGCTCTGCTCTGGGCAGGGGGAGCTGCTAACGGCTGGCTTCCATCCCCAGCTTCAGAGACAGCAAGATTGTGGCAAGAGAGCAATGGCTGGGCACTTCTTTCCTCAAAGTGGTGCCAGCCCCCTTTGTATGCTGGTGCCCCATACCAGATACCTCCATGGGAAGGGTCCAACTCTACACATTTCTGTGGCTATTCCCCAAGACTCTAAACCATGTGAGCACTTCCTACCGCTTAACTTCCATAGACCTTGCATCACTTTACAAAGGTGGTTTAGTATTTACAACTAGGAAACTAAGGCACAAAAGAACATAACATAAGAACGGCCATAGGGGGTCAGACCAAAGGTCCATCTAGCCCAGTATCCTGTCTACCGACAGTGGCCAATGCCAGGTGCCCCAGAGGGAGTGAACCTAACAGGCAATGATCAAGTGATCTCTCTCCTGCCATCCATCTCCAACCTCTGACAATCAGAGGCTAGGGACACCATTCCTTACCCATCCTGGCTAATAGCCATTTATGGACTTAACCACCATGAATGTATCCAGTTCTCTTTAAAATCCTGTAATAGTCCTAGCCTTCACAACCTCCTCAGGCAAGGAGTTCCACAAGTTGACCATGCGCTGCATGAAGAAGAACTTCCTTTTATTTGTTTTAAACCTGGTGCCTATTAATTTCATTTGGTGACCCCTAGTTCTTGTATTATGGGAATAAGTAAATAATCTTTCCTTATCCACTTTCTCCACATCACTCATGATTTTATATACCTCTGTCATATCCCCCCTTAGTCTCCTCTTTTCCAAGCTGAAAAGTCCTAGCCTCTTTAATCTCTCCTCATATGGGACCCTCTCCAAACCCCTAATCATTTTAGTTGTCCTTTTCTGAACCTTTTCTGGTGCCAGTATATCTTTTTTGAGATGAGGAGATCACATCTGTACGCAGTATTTGAGATGTGGGCGTACAATGGATTTATATAAGGGCAATAATATATTCTCCGTCTTATTCTCTATCCCCTTTTTAATGATTTCTAACATCCTGTTTGCTTTTTTGACCGCCACTGCACACTGCGTGGACATCTTCAGAGAACTATCCACGATGACTCCAAGATCTTTTTCCTGATTAGTTGTAGCTAAATTAGCCCCCATCCTATTGTATGTATAGTTGGGATTATTTTTTTCAATGTGCATTACTTTACATTTATCCACATTAAATTTCATTTGCCATTTTGTTGCCCAATCACTTAGTTTTGTGAGATCTTTTTGAAGTTCTTCACAATCTGCTTTGGTCTTAACTATCTTAAGCAGTTTAGTATCATCTGTGAACTTTGCCACCTCACTTCTTACCCACTTCTTACCCCTTTCTCCAGATCATTTATGAATAAATTGAATAGGATTGGTCCTAGGACTGACCCTTGGGGAACACCACTAGTTACCCCTCTCCATTCTGAGAATTTACCCTTTATTCTTACCCTTTATTCCCTGTCTTTTAACCAATTCTCAATCCATGAAAGGACCTTCCCTTTTATCCCATGACAGCTTAATTTACGTAAGAGCCTTTGGTGAGGGACCTTGTCAAAGGCTTTCTGGAAATCTAAGTTCACTATGTCCACTGGATCCTCCTTGTCCATGTTTGTTGACTCCTTCAAAGAACTCTAATAGATTAGTAAGACACGATTTCCCTTTATAGAAACCATGTTGACTATTGCTCAACAGTTTGTTTTTCTATGTGTCTGACAATTTTATTCTTAACTATTGTTTCGACTAATTTGCCCGGTACTGACGTTAGACTTACCGGTCTGTAATTGCCAGGATCACCTTTAGAGCCCTTTTTAAATATTGGCGTTACATTAGCTAACTTTCAGTCATAGGGTACAGAAGCCGATTTAAAGGACAGGTTACAAACCTTAGTTAATAGTTCCACAACTTCACATTTGAGTTCTTTCAGAACTCTTGGGTGAATGCCATCTGGTCCCGGTGACTTGTTAAACTCAACATTATCAATTAATTCCAAAACTTCCTCTAGTGACACTTCAGTCTGTGACAGTTCCTCAAATTTGTCACCTACAAGAGCCAGCTCAAGTTTGAGAATCTCCCTAACATCCTCAGCTGTGAAGATTGAAGCAAAGAATCCATTTAGTTTCTCCACAATGACTTTATTGTCTTTAAGCGCTCCTTTTGTATTTTCATCGTCAAGGGGCCCCACTGGTTGTTTAGCAGGCTTCCTGCTTCTGATGTACTTAAAAACATTTTGTTATTACCTTTGGAGTTTTTGGCTAGCCGTTCTTCAAACCCCTCTTTGGCTTTTCTTATTATACTCTTGCACTTAATTTGGCAGTGTTTGTGCTCCCTTCTATTTGCCTCACTAGGATTTGACTTCCACTTTTTAAAGGAAGTCTTTTTATCTCTCACTGCTTCTTTTACATGGTTGTTAAGCCACGGTGGCTCTTTTTTAGTTCTTTTACTGTGTTTCTTAATTTGCGGTATACAATGAAGTTGGGCCTCTATTATGGTGTCTTTAAAAAGCGCTCATGCAGCTTGCATGGATTTCACTTTAGTCACTGTACCTTTTAAATTCTGTTTAACTAACCCCCTCATTTTTGCATAGTTCCCCCTTTTTGAAATTAAATGCCACAGTGTTGGGCTGTTGAGATGTTCTTCCCACCACAGGGATGCTGAATGCTATTATTGTCACTATTTCCAAGCGGTCCTGCTATAGTTACCTCTTGGACCAGATCCTGCGCTCCACTCAGGATTAAATCTAGAGTTGCCTCTCCCCTTGTGGGTTCCAGTACTAACTGCTCCAAGAAGCAGTCATTTAAAGTATCGAGAAATTTTATCTCTGCATTTTGTCCTGAAGTGAAATGTTCCCAGTCAATATGGGGATAATTGAAATCCCCCACTATTATTGAGTTCTTAATCATCACTATCACTGTCCTGGTCAGGTGGTCGATAATAGATCCCTAATGTTATATTCTTATTAGAGCATGAAATTACTATCCATAGAGATTCTATGGAACATGTGGATTCACTTAAGATTTTTACTTCATTTGATTCTACATTTTCTTTCACATATAGTGCTGCTCCCCACCCACACGACCTGTTTTGTCCTTCCAATATATTTTGTACCCAGGAATGATTGTGTCCCATTGATTGCTCTCAGTCCACCAGGTTTCTGTGATGCCTATTATATTAATATCCTCCTTTAACACAAGGCACTCTAGTTCACCCATCTTATTATTTAGACTTCTAGCATTTGTGTACAAGCCCTTTAAAAACTTCTTTGTTTATTTGTCTGCCCTTTTCTGATGTGTCAGATTCTTTTTTATGTGAATGTTTATCATCTGATCTGGCCCTTACATTATCCTCTTCCATCCTCTGCTCCTGACTATAACCTGGAGATTTTCTATCATTAGACTCTCCCCTAAGAGAAGTCTGTGTCCGATCTACGTGCTCCTCTGCAGCAGTCGGCTTTCCCCCATCTCCTAGTTTAGAAACTGCTCTACAACCTTTTTAATGTTTAGTGCCAGCAATCTGATTCCACTTTGGTTTAGGTGGAGCCCATCTCTCCTGTATAGGCTCCCCACATCCCAAAAGTTTCCCCAGTTCCTAATGAATGTAAACCCCTCCTCTCTACACCATTGTCTCATCCACGCATTGAGACTCTGAAGCTCTGCCTGCCTACCTGGCCCTGCGCGTGGAACTGGGAGCATTTCTGAGAATGCCACCATAGAGGTCCTGGATTTCAGTCTTTTTCCCTAGTAGCCTAAATGTGGCCTCCAGGACATCTCTCCTACCCTTCCCTATGTCATTGGTACCTACATGTACCATGACCACCAGCTCCTCCCCAGCACTACACATAAGTCTGTCTAGATGCCTCGAGAGATCCGCAACCTTCGCACCAGGCAAGTCACCATATGGTTCTCCCGGTCATCACAAACCCAGCAATCTATGTTTCTAATGATCGAATCTCCCATTACTAACACCTGCCTTTTCCTAGCAACTGGAGTTCCCTCCCCCGGAGAGGTAACCTCAGTGCGAGAGGCAACCCCAGCACCATCTGGAAGGAGGGTCCCAACTATGGGAAGGTTTCCCTCTGCTCCCATTGACTGCTCTGCTTCCCTAGGCCTTTCATCCTCCTCAACAGCGCAGGGGCTATCTGACCAGAGGTGGGGCAATTCTACAGTGTCCCGGAAAGCCTCATCAACATACCTCTCTGCCTCCCTTAGCTCTTCCAGTTCCGCCACCCTGGCCTCCAAAGTCCGTGCATGGTCTCTGAGGGCCAGGAGCTCCTTGCACCGAATGCACACATATGCCACCCACCCACAGGGCAGGTAATCATACATGCTGCACTCAGTGCAATAAACTGGATAGCCCCCACTCTGCAGCTGGGCTTCTGCCTGCATTTTCTCCTTGTTACTGGAAGGGTTGTTTAAAGCAAGAAGTTTTGAATGTAGTTTGGTTTATAGGTTTTAAGGGGAATAAAGGGAAACAGAACCGGCATGGGACCCCGCTCCCTTCCCAACTCCCTTGCAAAACTCCCTGTTAGCAGCCCTGGTCGCAAAGCTCCCTGGTCGCTTGTGCGCTGCTTTATAAAGCCCTGGCTTGTGTGAATGCCCCACCCACTGATTAAGGAAAGTGATTTTCCCAAAGTCCTGGTGTGGCCTGGTGCTCTCTCTGTCAGGCCACACTGCCTCAATAAGGGATGAGTGTTGCCCTCATGTGTCCAGTGCCCAGTGGCAGTTCTAGCTTTGGAGTGTTTGCAGCACTGACCTGCCCAGAAAAAGGGGAACAGAAGATCAAGGTTGAATGAAGGTCAGTTCACCAATGCTGAAAAGAGTGCTCAGTTCAAAGGGTACAAACAGCTCTCTGAATGCATGGGTCCTTCCCTTTATCACCCCAAGGTAGAGCCAATAAAAACTTCTTGCACTTCAGCTATGCTCGTCTGTCTCAGTGTTTGAATGTGGGATTTCCCTTCTTTGCGATGGGCTGTTAGGGTTGTCACTTCTGAGGTGCAAAACAACTTGGACATCTGGGATGATCCTGAGCCAATAAAACTGGACAGCTGGCCAAGTGCACTGCATATTCCAGGACAACTACCTCAAGAAAGGGATGATCCTGGGAAAACCTGGACAGTGGCAACCCTCAGCCTGACCTTTAAAATAAAGAGCTGGATGTATTCCTCACTTGGTCTTTCATACTGTAGGAGTCATGGTATGGTGTACACACAAAAGGAACTCATGCTATAGACCACCAGACTAGGGGGATGAGGTGGACGAGGCTTTCTTCTGACTGGAGTACAGGTATTGAAGGGTATGTGCTGTTTAGGAAAGACAGAAATAAAGGCAAAGGTGGTGGAGTAGCATTGTATATCAATGATGAGGTAGACTTTAAAGAAATAAGAAGGGACGGAATGGATAAGACAGAGTCTGTCTGGGCAAAAATCACACTGGGAAAGAAAGCTACTAGAGCCTCCCCTGAGATAGTACTTGGGCTGTGCTACAGACCGCCGGGATCTGATTTGGATATGGATAGAGACCCCTTTAACGTTTTTAATGAAGTAAACACTAATGGGAATTGTGTGATCATGGGAGACTTTAACTTCCCAGATATAGACTGGAGGACAAATGCTAGTAATAATAATAGGGCTCAGATTTTTCTGGATGCGATAGCTGATGGATTCCTTCACCAAGTAGTTGAAGAACCAACAAGAGGAGATGCCATTTTAGATTTGTTTTTAGTGAGTAGTGAGGACCTCATAGAAGGAATGGTTGTAGGGGACAACCTTGGTTCGAGTGATCATGAGCTAATTCAGTTCAAACTAGATGGAAGGATAAAAAAAAGTAGATCTGGGACTAGGGTTTTTTATTTCAAAAGGGCTAACTTTAAGGAATTAAGGAAATTAGTTAGGGAAGTGGATTGGACTGAAGAACTTGTGGATCTAAAGGTGGAGGAGGCCTGGAATTACTTCAAGTCAAAGTTGCAGAAACTATCAGAAGCCTGCATCCCAAGAAAGGGGGGAAAAATCATAGGCAGATGTTGTAGACCAAGCTGGATGAGCAAGCATCTCAGAGAAGTGATTAAGAAAAAGCAGAAAGCCTACAAGGAGTGGAAGATGGGAGTGGAAGATGAGAGGGATTAGCAAGGAAAGCTACCTTATTGAGTTCAGAACATGTAGGGATAAAGTGAGAAATGCCAAAAGCCATATAGAGTTGGACCTTGCAAAGAGAATTAAACACTGAAGATGGAGTGGAGGTTAAGGATAATCTAGGCATGGCCCAAGATCTAAACAAATACTTTGCCTCAGTCTTTAATGAGACTAATGAGGAGCTTAGGGATAATGGTAGGATGACAAATGGGAATGAGGATATGGCGGTAGATATTACCACATCCAAGGTAGAAGCCAAATTTGAACAGCTTAATCGGATGAAATCGGAGGGCCCAGATAATCTTCATCCAAGAATATTAAAGGAACTGGCACATGAAATTGCAAGCCCATTAGCAAGAATTTTTAATGAATCAGTAAACTCAGGTGTTGTACCGTACGACTGGAGAATTGCTAACATAGTTCCATAGTTTTAAGAAAGGGGGGGGAAAAGTGAACCAAGTAACTATAGGCCTGTTAGTTTGACATCTGTAATATGCAAGGTCTTGGAAAAAATTTTGAAGGAGAAAGTAGTTAAGGACATTGAGGTCAATGGTAACTGGGACAAAATACAACATGGTTTTACAAAAGGTAGATCGTGCCAAACCAACCTGATCTCCTTCTTTGAGAAGGTAATAGATTTTTTAGACAAAGGAAATGCAGTGGATCTAATTTACCTCGATTTCAGTAAGGCATTTGATATGGTTCCACATGGGGAGTTATTAGTTAAATTGGAAAAGATGGGGATCGATATGAAAATTGAAAGTTGGATAAGGAACTGGTTAAAGGGGAGACTACAACAGGTCATACTGAAAGGTGAATTGTCAGGCTGGAGGGAGGTTACTAGTGGAGTTCCTCAGGGATCGGTTTTGGGACCAATCTTATTTAATCTTTTTATTACTGACCTTGGCACAAAAAGTGGGAATGTGCTAATAAAGTTTGTGGATGACATAAAGCTGGAAGATATTGCTAACACAGAGAAGGACTGGGATATCATACAGCAAGATCTGGATGACCTTGTAAACTGGAGTAATAGTAATAGGATGAAATTTAATAGTGAAAAGTGCAAGGTCATGCATTTAGGGATTAATAACAAGATTTTTGGTTATAAATTGGGGACACATCAGTTGGAAGTAACAGAGGAGGAGAAGGACCTCGGAGTATTGGTTGGTCACAGGATGACTCTGAGCCGCCAATGTGATATGGCCATTAAAAAAGCTAATGCGGTTTTAGGATGCATCAGGAGAGGTATTTCCAGTAAAGATAAGGCAGTGTTAGTACCGTTATACAAGGCACTGGTGAGACCTCATCTGGAATACTGTGTGCAGTTCTGGTCTCCCATGTTTAAGAAGGATGAATTCAAACTGGAACAGGTACAGAGAAGGGCTACTAGGATGATCCAAGGAATGGAAAACCAGTCTTATGAAAGGAGACTCAAAGAGCTTGGCTTGTTTAGTGTAACCAAAAGAAGACTGAGGGGGGATATGATTGCTCTTTATAAATGTATCAGAGGGATAAATATTAGGGAAGGACAGGAATTATTTGAGCTTAGTACCAATGTGGACACAAGAACAAATAGTTATAAACTGGACACTAGGAAGTTTAGACTTGAAACTAGACAAAGGTTTAGAGGAGTGAAGTTCTGGACCAGCCTTCCAAGGGGAGCAGTAGGGGCAAAAGACATATCTGGCTTCAAGACTAAGCTTGATAACCTTATGGAGGGGATGGTATGATGGGATAGCCTAATTTTGGCAATTAATTGATCTTTGATTATTAGCAGGTAAATATGCCCAGTGGTCTGTGATGGGATGTTAGATGGGGTGGGGTCTGAGTTACTACAGAGAATTCTTTCCTGGGTGCTGGCTGGTGAGTCTTGCCCACATGTTCAGGGTTTAACTGATTGCCATATTTGGGGTCGGGAAGGAATTTTCCCCAGGGAAGATTGGCAGAGGCCCTGGAGGTTTTTTGCCTTCCTCTGCAGCATGGAGCATGGATCACTTGCTGGAGGATTCTCTGCACCTTGAGGTCTTTAAACCACGATTTGAGGACTTCAATAACTCAAACATAGGTTAGAGGTTTGTTCCAGGAGTGGGTGGGTGAGATTCTGTGGCCTGCGTTGTGCAGGAGGTCATATTAGATGACCATAATGGTCTGACCTTAAATCTATGAATCTATGAACTAACAGAAGTTACTAGATCACAGGCCCTGGTTCTCATGGGAGATTTCAATCACCCTGATATCTGCTGGGAGAGCAATAAAGCGGTGCACAGACAATCCAGGAAGTTTTTGGAAAGTGTAGGGGACAATTTCCTGGTGTAAGTGCTGGAAGAACCAACTAGGGGCAGAGCTCTTCTAGACCTGCTGCTCACAAACCGGGAAGAATTAGTAGGGGAAGCAAAAGTGGATGGGAACCTGGGAGCAGTGACCATGAGATGGTCGAGTTCAGGATCCTGACACAAGGAAGAAAGGAGAGCAGCAGAATATGGACCCTGGACTTCAGAAAAGCAGACTTTGACTCCCTCAGGGAACTGATGGGCAGGATCCCCTAGGAGAATAACATGAGGGGGAAAGGAGTCCAGGAGAGCTGGCTGTATTTTAAAGAATCCTTATTGAGGTTGCAGGAACAAACCATCCCAATGTGTGGAAAGAATAGTAAATATGGCAGGTGACCAGCTTGGCTTAACAATGAAGCCCTTGCTGATCTTAAACATGAAAAAGAAACTTACAAGAAGTGGAAGATTGGACAAATGACAAGGGAGGAGTATAAAAATATTGCTCAGGTATGCAGGAGTGAAATCAGGAAGGCCAAATCACACTTGGAGTTGCAGCTAGCAAGAGATGTTAAGAGTAACAAGCAGGGGTGGCTCCAGGCCCCAGCACGCCAAGAGTGTGCTTGGGGCGGCAAGCCGTAGGGGGCGCTCTGCCGGTGCCGCAAGGGTGGCAGGCAGGCCACCTCCATGCCTGCAGGAGGTCCACCGAAGCCATGGGACCAGCAGACCCTCCGCAGGCAAACCGCCGGAGGCAGCCTGCCTACCGTGCTTGGGGCGGCAAAATTCCTAGAGCCGCCCCTGGTAACAAGGGTTTCTTCAGGTATGTTAGCAACAAGAAGAAAGTTAAAGTAAGTGTAGGCCCCTTACTGAATGAGGGAGGCAACCTAGTGACAGAGGATGTGGAAAAAGCTAATGTACTCAATGATTTTTTTGCCTCTGTCTTCATGAACAAGGTCAGCTCCCAGACTGCTGCACTGGGCAGCACAGCATGGGGAGGAGGTGACCAGCTCTCTGTAGAGAAAGAAGTGGTTTGGGACTATTGAGAAAAGCTGGACGAGCGCAAGTCTATGGGGCCGGATGCCCTGCATCCGAGGGTGCTAAAGTTGTTGGCGGATGTGATTGCAGAGCCATTGGCCATTATCTTTGAAAACTCATGGCAATCATGAAAGGTCCTGGATAACTGGAAAAAGACGAATGTAGTGCCCATCTTTAAAAAAGTGAAGGAGGAGGATCTGGGGAACTACAAGCCAGTCAGCCTCACCTCAGTCCCTGGAAAAATCATGGAGCAGGTCCTCAAGGAATCAAATCTCCATCCTTAGAGGTTTTTAAGGTCAGGCTTGACAAAGCCCTGGCTGGGATGATTTAGTTGGGGATTGGTCCTGCTTTGAGCAGGTGGTTGGACTAGATGACCTCCTGAGGTCCCTTCCAACCCTGATATTCTATGGTATTGTTGCAGTGTGGTGCTGCTCTCACCACATGTGGCCATTCTGAATGGCATGGCAGTTTCTGTAATAGTAGGATATTAACCCCTGTTGTGGATTTTTACATAGCTGTCATGTTCCACTCCAGAGCTGGCTGCCTTTCAGTGGTGGGGGACGTGACTCATGCTTGTAAAGTGCTTTGGGATCATTTGGGATGGAAGGTGCTAGATCACTTTATACTCTTCTGGCTGTCACAGTGTCAGATCTCACCAGCTATTCTAACGTGTGCCATACCATTTTTACCACCTGCTCCTTTATATGGGGCAAAGATATCATAACCACTGCAACAGGTAAAACCCTAACCACTGAGCCAGAATGCTGCTGCTTGAGACCCTCTTCACTTTGCCCTGGAGTGACTTCTTCTTGACCTCTGCCCATTTCTATAGTGGGAAATATGTTTTCTCCCCAAAGTGCTGCTAAATGGAGCAGGTGCTAGAAGCTAGAAGACCTGCCATTGAGACTGGGACCCCAAAGGTGTAGCCAGATGGGATGCTGCTTCCTGTCTCATTTTGAATTTGCAGGGGGCTGGATTTTCAAACACATTTAGTGCCTTTTGTTCAGTTTGCTCAGCACCCAGCAGCTCCCACCGCCAGATTTTCTTAAGTTCTGAGCACCCAACATGTTGAGGTCTTCCGAGACTCTGACCCCTTATTAGGAGCCTAACTGTGAACTGAGCTCTTCTGAAAGTCGGTGTGACCATAGCGCCCCCTCAGGTTAAACCTTAGCAGAGCTAAATCTAGTCCTGCAGGGGAAATGCTACCCAAGGAGCAGCAAGCAGAGTCCTTCAGGAGCTCCTTTCTGGAAAAGGCCTGCAGAATTTAAAGAAAGGGGGTTATTTTATATACTAATTTCGGAACTGGTCTACACAGTGTCGTACAGAATTATATCCCTGCTCCAGACTTCAAGCAACCCCCAGAGAAGACTGCATTCTCTAGTCATTTCTACAGAACACTGCTCAGTTCATCCTTATCACCCTCCATCATGCTGCCCAGCCATTACCTAGATCTCTCAGTGGAGATTGTGTTGATGTGCAACACTGCACCCTAATGGAAGAGGATATAGCTGTTGCTCATGAATGACCCCTTACACCTGGGAAATGGCTCTTCTGCAGCAGGGACAAGAGAGGTGATACTAATCCAGGTTCTGGGAAGGGATGGAGGTGGAGCAGAACTCTTGTCTAGTGCTCCCTGATGGTGGACATTCTAACTGCTCGCTAGCACATGCTCCTGGTGCAACATATACCTCCACCATTGAGCCACCTAAGAACCAGCACGGGAGATAAACTGCCCGGGAACACAAGGTTGATGGTCAGAATTAGCAAGGGATTGGGGCTGACTGTAGCTGTGGAACCTGGAGGGCAGCAGCAGGATGGGATCTGTTGTGGAGATAGGGGCTAGGTTGGAGTGCAGTTGCGGGAGGGTTAGGGAGACGGGAGAGGGTTGGCTTGTTTTCATGAGGGAGAAGGAGAAAGCAGCATTTGAGAAGGTTTTGGGGAGCCTATTGTGTTGGTGGTAGTGGAGCTGCTACAAAGGAAGGCCTGGAGTGAAATGGGGTTGAAGGACTTGGGTCTAAACCCCATTGAGCTCATACTGCTGTGGGTGGGACTATCTGAAGAGTATTCTCTGTGCCCAAGGGTTGGACTGAATAATGTCTGAGAGCCCCTGAGGCTCCGCTCAGAGGCTGGGCATGTGCTCTAGGAAACAGGTGGCACCCGAGAGCCTGGATACTACAGGAACTGGTGCCACAGAAACGCATGTGTATGGTCATAAATAATAACGATGTCGCTGTGATTGACAGGTTTGTGCCTGTGGGCACCACTGCCCTCTGCAGGCATACAATGGAGCTGCTCTCCACGGGTAGGTTTTTCTAGAGCTGGTAGGCAAATGGAGGGAAAAATGATTTCCCCTCCCCCGATTTCATCAGCATTTTGTTTTGATGACATTTTTCCAGCCAGCTCTTGTTTCCTCTACTCCCTAGGAGAGTTCCTGTAGCTTACCGGGTAGGAGCCTATGGTTCTGAAACCAAAGGTCCCCATTTGAATGCATTTGCTTCATTTGTTGTCTTTTTCCCTCAGCTTTATACATTGAAGCAAGTGGAATATCAGCTGTTTAGCAGGCGGGTTTTATGAAGGTCTTCAGGCTGGAGAATCTTGTCAGCCTTTCCCCTGCTGCAGCTAGTGTTTTGTATCACTGTAATGGAAAAGGTTTTTCTCTCAGACACCTCTTTAATGTCTCTTGTCTCGTCCAATCATGGAATCATTGACATGAGAGATGGAAAACCCCTATGAAGTCATCAGGCCCACCCCATTTCCAGCGCTGAATCCCAAGTCAGTGAAGGCACCCAGACCCATTACATTCCAGCTCCATTTACTCATAGACTTTAAGGACAGGACCATCATAATCATCTAGTCTGACCACCTGCACATTGCAGGCCACTGAACCTCACCCACCCACTCCTGTAAGAGACCTCAAATCTCTGGCTGAGTTACTGAAGTCCTCAAATCATGATTTAAAAACTTCAGGTTACAGAGAATCCACCATTTACACTAGTTTAAACCTGCAAGTGACCTGTGCCCCATGCTGCAGAGGAAAGCGAAAAATGCCCAGGGTCTCAGCCAATCTGACCCGGGGAAATTCCTTCCTGACCCCAAATATAGTGATCAGTTAGACCCTGAGCATGTGGACAAGACCCACTGGCTAAACACCTGGGAAAGAATTCTCTATAGTAATTCAGAGCCCTCCTCCATCCTAGTAGCCTTTCTCTGCACCGGTTCCATCTCTCTTAAACATGGAAGCCCAGACCTGCACACGGTATCCTGGATGAGGTCTCACCAGTGCCTTGTATAATGGTGAAAAGCGACAAAGTCCCGTGGCATATTATAGACTAACAGAAGTATTGGAGCATAAGCTTTCATAGGTGAATACCCACTTCGTCAGACGCATGTGGTGGAAATTTCCAGAGGCAGGTATAAATATGCAGGCCAGAATCAGTCTAGACATAACGAGGTTAGTTCAACCAGGGATGTAAATATGTGGGCAGAGTTGGCATCAAGGTTTGTTGCATGGATTGGTTCCTGAGTTAGAGTGACTATGGTAATATTGCTTTAATTTGTCCAGGCTGACAAAAGCCCCAAAGGGACAATATGGCACCCGGGGGCGGGGAAGCCTGGTCATACCACCTTTTCCCTCACTCGACTGTGCTGGTAGCCGGGAGTGCGGTGTCTGAGCTCCTAGTCCGGCTCTGTGCCCCTGGAGGCTAAATTCCAGCCCAGGCCCAGGACATGAATTGTTATTTATTAGGAATTTACAAATCCCCCCTCAATAAAAGGGGCAATTCCCCCTCCCCATGTTTTGTTTGTTTTTCGTACCAGCTCTAGAGCTGGTCAAAATGTTTCAAATTTCAACATTTCAATAACATTTCAAATTTCAATTTTTTAAAATCTGGGAAAATGCTGAGAAATGTTTGTATCTCTCCCTCCCCGATTTTTCATCCATCTCTCTGGACACCGACAATGCTCCCCCTCCCCCTAAGGGACCTCGTCTGTGGGCGGTGTCCCAGTGACGTTACTGGGTTGGACACGTTTCCCAGCAGGTTATCACGTGAGACTGGGGCCTGGTGTACACTGGGGGTTGGGAATCAATCTAAGATACGCAACTTCAGCTGAAGTCGACGTATCTTAGGTTGTCTTAGATTGATGTACTTCGCGTCCTCGCGGCGCGGGATCGATGGCCGCTGCTCCCCCGTCGACTCCGCTTCCGCCTCTCGCCACGGTGGAGTTCCAGAGTCGACGGGGAACGCGTTCGGGGATTGATTTATTGCATCTAGATGAGACACGATACATTGATCCCCGATAGATCAATCACTACCCGCCGATCCGGCGGGTAGTGTAGACATACCCTTGGGTTGAGACACAGGAACTCAAATACCAGTGCCCAATGCGAGGCGGCTCTGGAATTTCCAGAGAGAACTATCCCAAAGTCTGGATGCTCAGGCTCCTAGAAATCAGAGGTGGAAACAACCTATTAGCTCCTCTCTTTCCCGGGGCAGGCAAAGCAGGATTGCTGCCTGCAGCACATTTTCAGGCACTGTCCCCATGTCCCAGTGATGGAGCATCCTGTGGAAGCCCGTTCCCTAGTCCAAGAGCCGATCTCCATACTGACCCCTGAGGAATTCTATTAGTAACCTCGCTGCAGCCTGACAGTTCACCTTTCAGTATGACCTGTTGTGTCGCCCCTTTAATCAGTTCCTTATCCACCTTTCAGTTCTCATATCAATCCCCATCTTCTCCAGTTTAACTAATAATTTCCCATGTGGCGCTGTATCAAATGACGATTAGATCTACTGCATTTCCTATGTCTAAAAAATCAGTTATCTTCTCAAAAAAGATCAATTGGGTCTGGTATGATCTACCTTTTGTAAAACCATGTTATATTTTATCCCAAATACAATTTACTTAACTACTTTCTCTTTCAAAATTTGTTCTAAGACCTTGCATACAATTGAGGCAAACTAACAGGCCTGTAGTTTCCTGGATCCCTTTCCCCCCTTTATTAAAAATAGGTGCAATATTAGCAATTCTCCAGTAATAGGATATGACTCCCAAATTTACAGATTCATTAAAAATGCTTGCTATTGGGTTTGCAATTTCATGTGTCAGTTCCTTTAATATTCTTGGATGGAGATTATCTGGGTCCCCCGATTTAGTTCCTTTAAATTGTTTGAGTTTGACTTCTATCTCAGATGTGGTAATTTCTACTTCCATATCCTGTTGGCATTAGTCACCCTGCCACTATCCATAATCTCCCAATTATCCTTGTTAAAAACTGAGGCGAAGTATCTGTTTAGATGTTGGGCCAGGCCTAGATTATTTTTAATCTCCACCCCATCCTCAGTGCTGAGCAGTCCCACTTTGTCTTTTCTTGTTTTCTTTTTATTTATGTGGCTATAGAACCTTTTACTATTGGTTTTAATTTCCTTTGCAAGGCCCAACTCTGCTTTGTTTTTGGCAGGTCTCACTTGCTCCCTACATTTTCTGACCTCTAAGGAGTAGCTTTCCTTGTTCATACTTCCCATCTTCCATTCCTTGTAGGCTTTCTGCTTTCTCTTAATAACCTCTTTGAGAAGTTTGCTCATCCACTTTGGTCTTCAACCCTTCTCTATGAATTTTTTCCTCTTGTTTGGGGTGCAGGCTTCAGATATTTTCTGCAACGTTGACTTAAAGTAATTTCAGGCCTCCTCCACATCCAGATCCTTGTTCTTCAGTCCAGTCACTGCTGCAACTACTTCCCCTATTTTTTTTAAAGTTTGCCCTTTTGAAATCAAGGACTCTAGTTTTAGATCCAGTTTTGTTTTATCCTTCCATTTAGTTTAAACTGAATTAGCTCATGATCACTGGACCCAAGGTTGTCCCCTGCAGCAGTTCTTCTATGAGGTCCTCACTACTCAAATATTCCAAATCTAAAATGGAATCACCTCTTGCTGGTTCAGCTACTGTTTGGTGAAGAAATCTGTCTGCTATCACATCCAGGAAAATCTGGGCCCTTAGTAGCACTTCTCCTTCAGTCTATCTCTGGGAAGGTAAAGTCTCTTATAATCACACAATTCCCAGTAGTATTTATTTCATTAAAAACATTAAAGAGGTCTCTATTCATATCCTAATTCAGTGGTTCTCAAACTTTTGTACTGGTGACCCCTTTCACACATCGAGCCTCTGAGTGTGACCCCCGCAATAAATTAAAAACACTTTTAAAATATATTTAACACCATTATAAATGCTGGAGGCAAAGTGGGGTGTGGGGTGGAGGCTGACAGCTTGTGACCTCCCAGGTAATAACCTCGCGACCCCTTGGGGGGTCCCATCCCCAGTTTGAGAACCCCTGTCCTAATTGGATCCAGAGGTCCATAGCATACCCCAAACACTGTCCCAGGGGAACCTCTGGAAGCTATCTTCCAGAAAGTGATTTTCACCCAAACACACTCTGTTTTACCCATTCCATCACTTCTAATTTCTGTACAGCCTCATGATTAATATACAATGCTACTGCACCACCTTTACCTTTATTTCTGTCTTTTCTGAACAGCACATACCCTTCAATACCTGTGCTCGAGTCATGACTAGTATTCCACCATGTTTCTGTTATCCCTCTAATATCTGGCTTCACTTCCTGCACCAGTAGTTCTAGTTCTTCCATTTTGTTATGCAGGCTACTTGCAGTGGTGTAAAAATATCTTCGTTGTTTCTGCTCAGATTCGCCCAGATTCCTCACCCAACTGGGTACAGTCATTCTACTGCCAGTATCACCTACCTGACTGTTAGCGTCACTGATATTGGCACTATCTTTCCTCTTAATGTCCATTCTTCTACCCATTGCTCTTCCTTTCTCCATTGCTGTATTCTCTCTTTCTTCATTTTCTTCTCAGTCAATGTTAAAATCAGGCGTGGAGACTACATGAGCATTTCCTAACTGTCTCCCTTGAGTTTCTAGTTTAAAGCTCTTTTAATCAGTTGTCCCAGAAGTCTATTTCCCTTCCTACACAGGTGGAGTCCATCCTGTGAGAACAGTCATCTGCCCATGAATGCCTCCCAGAGGTCAAACACCCCAAAGCCCTCCTTATACCACCACTGCCTGAACCATCTGTTGGTCATCATAATCTTGTCTCGCCTTTGTTCTCCATCTCTAGGGGCAGGTAGAATCCCACCCAAGATCACCTGAGCCTCCATTCCTTTAAGCATCTTCCCCAGCCCGGCAGAGTCTCCCTTGATGTGTTCCAGTAAGAATCTAGCGAGAATCCCATTAGGATCCTCTTCAGCCTCAGGTCCACATCCCGTATCTTAGCCCCTGGCAGACAGCACACTCTTCTGTTCTCCGGATCAGCTCTGACTGTTCTTCTTCGTAGGGAGTCACCAGTCACATAGACCTGCCTTTTCCTTGTATTGGTGCAATTCTCCAGCCCTCCTACTGTTCTTTCTGGCTGCAAGTCCTCTTGTCTTTTGTTCTCCCTTGCAATCTTCTGCAAGTCATCCTCTGTCCTCCTGGGACTCTGAACTCTGTCTCCATTGACTCTTCCCCTCTTCTTTTGGACTAGCTGCTCTTCTCTTCTTCCTCCCACCTTCAGTTACTGCCTGTTGTGCCCCTTCTTCATTATCCAACTCAGCAAACCTGTTCCTGAGCTTTATTTCCCCTTCACTAGCCGGTCTTGTCCTCGGCCTGGTTCTCATAATCACATGCTTCCACTGGCCTCTTTCCTCACCCAGCAGCCTCCCCTCAGAGTTCTCCAGTCCAGCTTGCATCTGTGAGTCTTGACTTTTCCCTTCAGCCTCCTCTCTCCTTCTTCCCATCCATATGCTCAAATTCCCTTCAAACCTCAACCATAGTTTCCACCTGCATCTCCAAACCTTGGATCTTCTATCCACTCTATCAGGCGGCACCTCATACATATGAAGCTCTTTTCAGGTATGTGCTCCAGGATAATGTACATCCCGCAGCTTCCACATCCGATCAGCTTCATTGTCTCTTCCCTTCCTTGGGTCACTGCCACCGCTGCCTCTAGTGCTGTCACAGCCTCCCACCTAAATGCCTGCCAAGGAGGGAAAAAAAAAAACCCAAACCAAAACCAAACATTAAAACAAAACCAGAACAATACACATCCCGCCCTCAACTCCCCTGAAAAACTCCCACTCAAACTCCCCTGTTTTCAGCTCTGTTTGCTGGCTCATGTCCTGCTGGCTGGCTGCTTGGCTGCTTTTATAGGTACAACGCACACAAAACCACACAAACTCACTCACTGCCCCTAAGGAACAGGGGCTTGTCTTCTCCCTTCTCCTCCAGCTGAACTCCCACTCAAACTCCCATTTTCAGCTGTTTGCTGGCTCCTTCTTGCCAGGCAGTGGCCAGAAGCCCTGCCCTTGAAGTCAAAGGAAAGCAGTGAGTAAATCACAAGCCAGCACATTTTCTCCCTTCATCTTAGCGCTCCAGACTGATTTGAGTCTGGTTAAAACCCTTAACCAGAGTTAGATCCCTTTTCTTGTCATTTATCTGAGGAGCTCAAAATCATTAGAAATATGAAGGTAGCAATAAGAGCATAAGAACGGCCATACTGGGTCAGACCACTGCTCCATCCAGGACAGTATCTTGTCTTCTGACAGTGGCCAATGCCAGGTGCTTCAAAGAGAATGAACAGAAAAGGGAATCATCAAGTGATCCATCCCCTGTTGCCCAATCCCCGCTTCTGGCAAACTGACGCTAGGGACACCATCTCTGCTCATCCTGGCTAATAGCCATTGATGGACCTGAACTTATCTAGTTCTTTTTAAAAACCTGTTATACACAACATCCTCTGGCAAACAGTTCTACAGATTCACTGTGTGTTGCGTGAAGAAATACTTCCTTTTGTTTGTTTTAAACCTGCTGCCTATTAATTTCATTTGATGACCCCTAGTTTTTGTGTTCTGAGAAGGAGTAAATAACACTTCCTTATTTACTTTCGACACACCAGTCATGATTTTATACACCTCTATCATATTCCCCTGACTTAGTTGTCTCTTTTCCAAGCTGAAAAGTCCAAGCTCTATTAATCTCTCCCAGGTGAGGCCTTACATTCAACTTGATGACATTTCTCTGTTTCTAGGTATGTATATATGTAATGCAATAACTTTTGAATGCCACATCTGATCAATTCCAAAATTTCAGAGAATGTTCTAGACGTCAATGGCCAGAAAGTTTTTATTTGGGGGGATAATTTGAACACTGAATGGCAGGAAAATGGGGGACAAGGTTGCTATCATCTGTTGATGGCATCCATTAACAGTTTGCAGCATAACAATACCCCTGCTCAGGGACAGCCTGAGGGAAAGGAGAGAGAATGCTTCATTCCTTCTCCCTAATGTTCTGCCTCCTCAAAGACAGCACAAGTTGTCCACACCTTCCTTCTCAATCTTGTGGGAAGAAAGATATTTCAAGGGGCATGGCAGGGAAAGACAGAGCCTCCATTTGCACTTTAAAAAAATTGACAAATCTAAACAGCAAGGCCTGCATGAGCAATGAAGCATGCAATCCTCTAGTGTGTGTAGGCAGCAGGAGAGGGTGCCAGAGTTTCTTCTGCTGCTGCACCAAATGGGCACTTGATTTTAGCTGAAAATGGGTCTTGTTTTTGATTTTCACCAAAAATCAATACAACATTCCATGACATTTTTTAATTATTTGGATGCAGTTTTCAAAAGTTATTGCACAGCACAGAAAAATAATATTGAGCTGTGTAGCAGGATGGTCCCCTGCTCCTGCCCTGAAGGGCTTGAAACAGCCCAGGAGAGGGCTGTGGCTGGGGCAAGAAGCCTGGGCTGATTGGGGAAAGCAGGCTCAGCTGTGGCCATGCTCCAGTCAGGCCCAGCTGGCCCCTATAAGAGGCTGTGAGCCAGGAGTCCACACAGTCTCTCTCTAGCTATAGAAAGAGATGGGCCTGGCTGCAGGGAGCTAGAGACAGGGTACCTGAGTGGAGCAGGGCTGGGGACAGGCAGAGGAGCTGGGGAGCTCCAGCCTGGAAAGCCCCAGGCTGTGGCCTAGCGGAAGGCAAATAGGTACTGGATGTTGCAGAGGGCAGCCCAGGGGTAGGCCAAGGCAGCAGGTCCAAACCCTCCTTGCCAGTGATGAGTGGCTGATACTGCAGTCTGCCCCAGGGCGTGGGGCTAGACGATGACTGGCAGTAGCCATATACTGAGGCAAGGTGGGGATAGTGGGTGGGGTTCCCCAGGGAGGGGAGACCCTAAGAGAAAGGGGATACTGCTGGGGGCAGCATCCCAGGTAAAAGGGCACCGGATCCAGGGTGGGATGTGGGGGCCAGAGGACAGGCGGATCACTGGCCTGCAGAGGTGCTCCGGAGCTGGAACAAGCTAATTCCCCGAGAGACCAGCAGGAGGTGCCGCAGGGGTGAGTCCGTGCATCTACAAGCTGAATTTAGGACCTTGCTTTGTTTGGCCAACTAGTAAATCTTTACTTTAATTCTAACTTTTATTTGCACTCACAGCCCTAACTGCTTAGTAAAAACTATTTAAATATTTTGCATAGCTGGTTGGGCAACATCTAAATAGCCCCCTTGAATATACATATAATATTGTGTTTCTGCATATATTAGTTTTTAGGTTGTTAATCTTTCTTATATGTTAATGACCAGTCTGCACAAGGCACTTCCCCCGGTGAGGTGGGTAAATATTCTCATCCTCCTTTATAAGTAGGGAAACTGAGACCCAGAAACATAAAGTGACAGCTACAGAGCAAGTCAAGGACAGAGCTGGGAGCAGAACTCAGGGACCCTGGACACCAGTATTTTCTGAATTAGCAAAAGGGAGAAACAGACCTGGAGATCCCATCAAGCTGCTTCATGGTCTTGTTTTCTGGCAAGATTTAATCAAGGCAAAGGTTGAGGGGGAAAGTTTCTTAGCGAGGCTCCCAATTACAAGCAAGAGGGGACAAGAAGCAGTGTTGCAAAGGGAAGGAGACTATTGCCCGTAGGACCTCTGCCTTGTTTGTGGCAGGAGTTGGAAGGTGTGTAGTGAATGAGGCAAAGGCTTGCAAAAAGACAGACAACGGTCTTACGATTAAGGCAGGTGAGTAGGTGTCTTGGGGAATTTAGATTCTATCCCTGCCTCTGCCACAGAGTTCTTAAGTGATGCCAAACTAGTCACATAAACCAAACTTTTCACAGGTGGTCACTGCCTCTGTGTTCCTCATTTTCTGGGTGCCTGACTTAAGACTCAGGGTACGTGATTTGCAGAAGTGCTGAGCTCTCACGGGCACTGTGCTAGATAAAAATCAGGACCTAGGTGTCTTAAATTGGGCACCCAAAATTAATGGATAGTTTTGACCTTGATCTCTCTGTGGCTCAGTTTCCCATCTGTAAAATGGGGATAGTAGGACCTCCACATCTCACAGGGGTGATGTGCAAATAAATTCATTAACACTTGTGAAGCACTCAGATCCTGCAGTGGTGGGCACCATAGAAGAACCCATGCGGAAAGCTATAGTGCTGGCTTCAGAAGAGACAGTAAATGAGACCTGGGGCCACACACTGAGCAACAAGAAAACAACAAATATTGACTAGCTGCTCAGTGCGGGAGAACCGTTCGGTTTGTGCACTAATGAATGGAAATAATAGGATGTGATCATGTAATTACAGACTTGTCATGAGGCACAGGCACAAGCGGGGCCAACCTCAATTCAAGCATTTCCTGACTTTTGAGTGTTTGACTTTGCAACTTGGATAATGTTCTTTTAATGCAATTTACTAATATGCAATAGTTATATAGTGCTATAGCCTGGTTCCATTGAAGTCACTGGCAAAATTTCCGCTGACTTCAATGGGAGCAAGTAGTGGCCATCACTCCTTTCCTATACACTCCCACCTTAGGACTTACTCCTGCTCTTAGGCTCCTGTTCTTTGACAGCTGCATTGCTAGGCTCTCATCAGGCCAGGACCTGTGAGCTTTGCGTTCTGCTCGCACATGACAACACCTTGCACCATACAGGATTCAGCCCCGTGGATCTGAAATGCAAAATAAAGATGGTTCTGTACAGGACTTGTTCTGGTCCTTTAAGGGCTGATCTTACATAGTGCTGAGAGACTCCTAGGAGGTACTGTGCACCCTGGACTTCCATTGACAACTAAGGTCACAAGCGCCTTCCAGAAATGGTCCCTTATAGCTGGACCTATTACTTCAGCTCACACAGTGGGAATGTCATAGCCTGAGTGTCCTGCATGGGCATCTGTGTTTGATTCCTACACAATGGCATGATCTGACTGCAACATGACTGCAAATTCCCAGGCAACAGAGACCTCATGGCATTTGTTCCTGGTGGCACTAGAACTATGGTGGTGGCGCACTGGAAATGCCTAGACCACCTATGCCTAGGCAGAAAACCAGAAGAAAGCAAAGTGAGCGCTGTTCCTTGGGGAAAAATAATCCCCAGCCTGACTATTACTGCTAATGGGGACCAAATACTCAAAGCAAACGTAGGTAATTATAGAGCAGGAGTCAGCTGCCTTTCAGAAGTGGTGTGCAGAGTCTTAATTTATTCACTCTAATTTAAGGTTTCATGTGCCAGTAATACATTTTAATGTTTTTAGCAGGTCTCTTTCTGTAAGTCTATAATATATAACTAAACTATAGTTGTATTTAAAGTAAATAAGGTTTTTAAAATATTTAACAAGCTTCATTTAAAATTAAATTAAAATGCAGAGCCCTCTGGACCAGTGGCCAGGACCCGGGCGGTGTGAGTGCCGCTGAAAATCAGCTCGCGTGCTGCCTTCAGCACCCGCGCCATAGCTTGCCTACCCCTGTTATAGAGCAACCAGGTTTTTGAAATTCAGGTGTGGGCCACTTGTCACCCTGCAGGTGGCGGAAGGAATTGGCCTGAGAGCAGCATGGAGGGTGGGTGGCATTCAGGCCACGTCATAGAAATTACCATGAAGATTAAAAGTTGTGGGCCAAGTTTATCCCCGGTGCAACACCATTAGCTTTAGCAGAATCACATCAGGGAAGAATCTGGTCCCTTGGCTTTCTAAATAACCTTGAAATCTCCTCTTTGCTCTCCTCATACACCCCCTTCCCCTTCCCACACGTACACTTCCCCGCAGCGGATCTAAGTTCTGCAGTTTAGAAAACCACTCAGGGCTGTGTGTGATGTCACACGGGTGTAAACTTGAAGTAGCTCCATGGAAGTATGAGACGTATATGTAAGAGCAGAATTAGGCTCACTGCAATGATCCATATTTCGGGTTAAATAACAGCTAACACTTGTGCTGCTTGAGGGTTGGTATGAAAGATGCCTCTAGCATATGCAATAGTCAAGAGAGCAGTGAAATTATCATGTGGATAATCCTGTGTGCCCAAGTTTTTGTCTCACCTAGTTTTATTCCATTGAAAAAAGAACTTTTTAAAGAATTACACACACACACACACACACACACACACACACACACACGTGACTATGTCATTACTTCATATGATATTTTCTCCCCTCATAAGATGATGAGGTCTACAGGATCTGGTCCTGCTCTCAGATACACTAGTGTATGTCAGGAGTGATTCCACTGAAGCCAGGAGAATCACACTCAGTGGCATTCTCCATGCCGCCGTACGGGTAGACACAGACGCAGGGAAATAGAGCAATGGAGGGCTGATCTTTAAAGGTGTCCTGCAAAGCTTTATTTATAAAACAAAAACTGCCTGTGGTTGAGTCCCAAATCTGGGACAGAATCCTTGAGTACATTTAGGAATGATAAACACACAACCAAATACAGTTTAAAAACCAATTCTTTGTGAAGCAGCTCCTCCTCCACATAGCATCGCAGACCCCTTTAGCTGGCCATGGTAGGGAGTACACTGAGCCTGAGAAGAGGTCTCCTAAGTCTGTGCAAGCAGCAGGACTTAGACTCCATGGCAGAGACTCTAGTGCCGCTTCACAAAGAAGCAATGTGCACTATGGGTTCCCTAGGGAGGTGGTGGAATCTCCTTCCTTAGAGGTTTTTAAGGCCCAGCTTGACAAAGCCCTGGCTGGGATGATTTAGTTGAGGTTGGTCCTGCTATGGGATGCCACACCCCTTATCCAGGAGGTCACACCTCCTTGGGATCATGGAATGCTGCTGGGTACAACCCCTGTCCAGCACTCTGGAGGAAGTAGGTTAACAGTCTGCAAAGACAGTGTTTGGGTCACTGAGCATGGGAGCTACCTGTGAGGGCAAAGCAGATTTTAGCCCTCTGTTTATCCTCCTCCAGTATGTTGTCCTTCTCTGGCACTTTCCAGTAGCAGGTCTCAGGTACTTCAGAAACCTTAATGACACCTGTGACCTGGGTCAGTGGCATGATCCCCATACAGTTGGGTAAGGAGAGCTCAGAGTTAACTCACACAGGAAGTAGAAGCTAGAACTTCTGACTCTCAGGACTGTACCTGGAGCAAAACACCATCTCTCCTCCCCTTGCTGAGTTTTATTTGCCAAAGCCTTTCAAAGAAGGATCTTGAAAATAAAAGCACCAACAATGAAAGGGAGGTTATGCATTTCTGATCGTCAAATGTCAATCGTTGCCTAGGTTGGAGGAGAAGAGGAGCAGATCCTGAGACAGAGCAAGAAGTGAACGAATTAGTATATTAATCTACACCTTCCCCGTACAAGAGAACCCAGCTTGTTTGCTAGGATGTGTATGTGACTGGAGACTGCATAATCTTTTCCAAATCGCCCTGTTCAACCCCACCCCGTTCCCCTCAGGTTTGTTCTCACCCGCTCTTGTCTCATCAAGTCTGAACTCTAGACTGTAAGCTCCTCGGGGTAATTCTGCTCGGAGTGGCACACCTTAGGTGCAGCACAAATAATAAATAATAGTAAGAGCAATTGCTTAACAAAGATTAAACTGCAAACAGCAGATCCCAATGATATCTTCAAATGTAGACGCAAATGTTGCCCAAAGAATCACTGTCAGGAAAAAAGGGGTTGACCTCTCTCCCCCTGCCCCGCCCGAAACTCCATGGAGCATGGCCATCATCGGCGACAACGACAAACACTTTCTGATTTCTTGTTAACAGCATTTTTGCCCCTCCTGGTGAATTTCCTTTGTTTTACAGGCTCGTCCCACACCACTGACATTCCTGACTGTTGTTTGCAATGTGTGAACAGCATTTGCTTGCAAATTTAATAAAAATTAAACTGCTAGATGAAAGAGGCACTAAATGCTGTGTAAAGATCTAGCCAAATAAACCTTCCTGCTCCCCCCCGTGTAAACACAAACATGTACAGACACATATATTACACACCAGCAAATATTTTCACATATGCAGATATACATACACCTATATCACTTGCCTGCGCCAACACATAACACACACAGACACCTGTAGACACACATAGTACCTGCACATATACAGGAATATAGGCACCTATATGGAGGCACATACGTGCACTCATGTGTATACATGGGGTATTCCAACATGCACATACATCACTCGCAGACACTGGAGCCTTGTCTGCACTTGGATATATTGCTCCAAATTTCCTACCATTGTTGAAGTTGTGGGAATTTTGCTGCACATGTGGCTCCAAGCAGCTGCTGGCATTATTACCAAGGTATTGTCCAGACTTCATAGAATCATAGAATTCAAGATCAGAAGGGACCATTATGATCATCTAGTCTGACCTCCTGCAAGATGCAGGCCACATAAGCGATCCACCCACTCCTTGCAGCGACTCCTGCCCCATGCCGAGGAAGGGGAAAAACCTCCAGGGCCCCATTGCCAATCTTCCTGGAGGAAATTCCCTTCCCGACCCCCCAAATATGGCGGTCCTGAACCCGAGCAGCATGGCAAGACTCTCCAGCCCATACTCTGGAAAAGGTTATATCATATCATTGACCCATTGTTGTATTTTTGTGTGTGTGGCTTATTGACCCTTTTGACTAAGCCTTATATCCTATCATACCATCTCCCATAAACTTTATCTAGCTTGATCTTAAAGTCATGGAGGTCCCTCTCCCTTCCCTCACTGTGGCTGTTCCAGTATTTGCAGCACTCTGATGGTTATGGTTAGAAACCCTCTAATTCATTGAGTCTCCTGACTGATAATTTATATCCGTCCTCCCTTCCTTCCTCGCACTGACATTAAATAAATAAATAATTCCTCTCCTTCCCTCCTGATGATATATTTAATCTATTATATCATATCTCCTTCTTCTCCTCTTTTTTCCTTAAAAAACAAAGAAAACAAACAAGCCTCCTCCCTCCTTTTCCAGGCCTCCATTCTCTTTTCTTCCTTCGTTCTTTCTCCTTCTTTTTTTGTTTGTGCTCCAGTTTGAATTCAGACTTCTTAAACAACACACTCCAAAACTGCACACAACTCCAACTGAGATCTCCTACCAAATATATATAACGGGACTATCACCTCCTCTATCTACTAGAAAATCCTAATGCATGCAGCCCAAGACCACATTAGCAACTTTTTTTATACACATCATCATCATCACATCATCCTATCATCCTCATCCTCTCTCCTCCTAGGTCCTCCCTCTCCCCCCTTTACTCCTCCGTCTTTTATCCAAACTGTTTTAACTAAAGTTCTTAACTTAAACCCTTAAATGTCATCCCTATACACTTAATTTCATTGACTCCTACTCCAATATCCAAACTCATCCTTCCAAATCTCCCTCAACCTCCCTCATCCCTCCTCCCAACCAACCTCTCTCCCAACTTGGTGTCATCCCATACTTCCATCATAGTTCAGCTCTGCAAGCAATATCCAGGTGCCCAAAAAATAGCAAAAAATAAAGAATAAAAATCCTCTCCTGATCCACTCCACTCCCCCCCCCAACCAACCAACCTGTCCTTCAATTTAACCCTCTCCTTATCCACCTCTCCTTTTTCTCCTCTTTTATCCACTTTCATTTTATTTCCATCCTTCCCATCTCTTCCAATTTTTCTCATCTTTTCTAATTTAACATTAAATAATATATATTTACTCCAGAGCATTTATTAGATCCAAAGCTTGTCATTTCCTCTAAAAAAAAATTGAGAAGAAAAAGAGATGGATCTAGCTTCTATTCTACCTTTCGCTGCTCCATGCTGTCTGCTATCCCAGTCATCACCACTGCCATTCTCCTCATTTTTCTAAGATCTTTTTTTATTTTTTTTGAACTCATTTACAACAGTTAAACTAAGACTTTGCATAACAGGCCTTTTTTTTTCTTTTTCCCTTTTTTTCCTTACTCCAGTTATGAATCTTTCATTAGCTAATTACAATTTAATTTTATTATTAATTATTAAGATAAACATTAAGCAGATAACTTAATATTCTCCAATATTTATTTATATATTATATTTTTTATATTCCCCAAGTTGTTGTTCCCCGATGTTCTGTTTCAGCTTCTACCTCAGATGTTTCATTCCCCCTCTTCATTCCCATATCCCCATCCATATTATCACTATTCCATTCTCATTAGCCTCATTAAATTCTATAAAAAAACTTACTCTGAGCAGGGTCAGGCAACATGGGGATTAAAACGCTGGCTACCACATGGAGCCCTAACTACATGCGCACTCCTACCATTGAACCAGTGCTAGCAACAATGGGAAATTTAGGACAAAGGCCCAGAACCTCAAAAATAATTAGGTGCCTAACTCTCATTGAGTGCCTAAGTACCTCTGAGGATTTGGGCCTAAATGCCTTGCGTCTGCTCCAAAGGGTTAATATATCCCATTATCGCCAATGAGAGTCTTTTAATTAACTTCAGTGAGCTTTGGATCAGGCCTGTAGGGCTGGTGTCCCCGTCTTCACTCACACGTCCACTCCACCCACTTAGAAATGCTGCAAAACTTTATTCTGACGGTCGCGCTGGCTGGAGTGGCTCATGAGTGAAAACACCGATCTCAGGGCAGACTGTGCAGAAGCAGGACACAAGCCCCAAGCTGGCTGTGCTCTCTATTATACAATCACCAACCAAACAACAAACAAAGTGTGAACTCTCAGGCTTGATAACACTACTACACCACAGATCACCAGACACGATCTATCTTGCCAGCCAGGCAAACCTGACCCTGATAGCTGGTTGCTTTACAGCAAAGATCACAAAATATTCAGGTTACTCCCAGTCTCAAAGGACCAGTCACTTACCCCAGGTCACAAACCAAAAACAACACTTGTAGCCAATCCTACAGTGCACTAACTAAGGATTTATTAACTAAGAAAAAGAACTGAGAGTTATTTACAAAAATGAAAGCAGGTAAACATACACTCACCAATGAGTTGCAGTCTTAGGCTTTAGATGGTGATAGAGCTGCTGAAACGTCAGCTCTATAAGTCTGTTAGGGCTAACCTAGAGTAATCCTGGGGATTGCTTGCATATGTTTAGGAATCTTTGCCCCTTCTAGTCCCAACAGCATAAAAAGACCCTAATTCCTTCTGGGCAGGGATTTTTATCCCCATCTCCCTAGAGTCCAAGCTGATGGGACAAGCGCTTCTGCACGTCCTCCTCTTCATTGGCTGCTGGGAGCAATCAACAAAGTCCTTGTTCTTCGGTGGTTTACAATGGCCCATTTGCTGTCAATAGGCCTTCCTGATGGGCTGGAGGGAGCCCCTCCTCACGGGTGCAAACCAGGCTTTCACACTTGCTGGTGTTTCTTTCCTGACTGGATTTACAGTTTCCGAGCAAATATTTTTACAGTTGCAGAACAAGCATTTAAGTGTTACCGTAGAGCCTGGGTTCCAGATATTGTACGTGAGATGAACGCGTGCAGCAACTTACAAGCATTTCGTAACCTCTAGACTCTAAACACACTGGTGAAAGTCTAATACCAACGTTAGCAATACTCACACACAGGTGAGGCAGACGTACGTTTGATAGGCATTTACCCAGGAGAGAGGGGACAATCCTGCCCCCAGTGCCCCCCTTTTCCCTGCTCTTGTGAAGAGTGTATCGGGATCTAGGGCCTTTGTTTTCTGTCTGTTCCAAACACTGGCCTTTCCAGCAGTATAGCACTCCTTAGCCTCCTGCCAGGGCACCTGGTTGGGACTGATAATATGTCTGAGCTGGGATTTTCAAAGCAGGCCAAGGGAGTTAGGGGCTCAACACCGCTTCATTTTCCGTGGGGCCTTGGAACCCCTTAAAATCCCAGCCCTTAACAGAACTGATTCAGAACCAACCAGGAGCCCCACTCCTGGTTTTTGCTACACCGACCCCCTGATTCTCGGCTTGTTGTTCAACACACAAGCATTCCCAGGACAGACTGACTGACCGATTTCCTTCCCCTGTAATTGGGGGCAGCTGCTGGTGGGCCTCAGTCCGTGCTGGCTTCTAGTGTTGTGTTTCTTTCTTTCTTGTTTTTTTAAGTTATGCACACTTGTGTAAAAATACTCATTCTTTTTTAATCTTAGAAGGGAGGAAAAAACAGAGTTGTGGTCTCATCTGTTTTAGGTTGTTTTTAATCTAATAGAGTTTACAGACAATTCCTTCCCCATGACAATCGGCGCTTAAAGGATTATTCTTTATTAAGTAAAAAATTAAGGTAGCTGAGAAATGAAGGTAAGAAGACCAGCTAATGGTTCATGGAAATGCTATTTATATAACCTCTATTTTCTCTCTCTCCCTTCTCTCAGTCTTGATGAGAAGGGACACACAAAATAAGATTTTCTTCAGACTACATCAACTCCTGAAATCAGGCTCTGGTCTACCAGAAGCCAAGAGTAATTCCACTGACTTGTGCAGTATAACTGTTATCAGTGTCTGGTCTATGGTCTTGAGTTTATGACATCATAACTCAATAAGTGCTTCCTGTGGAAATGCCTGTGATGTCACAAACAGGATGACTTCGAGCATGGCCGGCTCCAGGCACCAGCGGAGGAAGCACGTGCCTGGGGCGGCACATGCTAAGGGGCGGCATTCCGGCCATTCGCGGGGCGGTACAGTCCAGGTGGCTCTTTTTTTTTTGCTTCAGCAGTTCGGGCGGTGGTCCGAGCTGCCTTTTTTTTTTTTTTTTGCTTGGGGCGGCAAAAATGGTAGAGCCAGCCCTGATTTGAAGGGAAGAACAAACTATAGTCAGTAATACCCTGTATTTCTGAGGCCAGAGAATTTGCCATGGAATTGTGCTGCTAAATCTGCTTCACTTGTGAAAAATTATGTCTGTAGCCCTTGTGGAAGTGAAGAACACCTTGAAAAGGTGAACGGAGTGTGAACTAATGCATTGCTGTCGGCCTGATTCTGCAGACAGCCTGAAACGATAGTTCTTGGAGTTGTCTATTTCAGTGTGGTGTCGACTCTGAAACATACAGAGGACAGTTTAAATGTCAGCATTGTTGACTGCTAGGTGCTTGAGATGAAACAGCCAGATACCCACCATAGGGGCTCTTCCCAATCCCTGACTGGAAACTGCCACTTTAAATCTAAATAAAGCTGAATTCCCAATCTGCTGCACCCTTGCACCACATCAGCCAGAGACCTTGCTGCAGAATTTAGGCCGACAGCAATGCATTAGTTCACATTCAGTTCACCTTTGCTTGGGGCTTGCTACAGGGCACATGGTGCATTGTCCGTGGGGCACAAGACAGCGCCATAACATTTTCAGTTGTTCTGGTCCTTGCTGTCTCTCCCCAACTCTGCCAAACGCACCTCAGTCCTGAGCTGCAGCAGGCCCTGCTATTCCAGCCTCAGTATCTTTGTCAGCGCCTCCAATTGTGTGTGTGTGTGTGTTGTGTGTGCGTGCACGGGGGGGCAGAATAGGTGTGAGGGGCAGGGCACAGGGATGTGATAATGACTTTGTTGAGACCGTCAGACTCGCTGCACTTGGACTTAATCCCAGTTTGCGCTCGGATCGTGCGGGATGCAAGTTGACTTTGCATATTATTGTTTGGCTGCCCCATTTGCAGCTATTTGCCTTTGCAAAGTGGGTCAGTTTGCCTTGTTCACCCAAGGACGGCTAGTCAGGGTAGGCAGTTTACTGTAATGTACAGCCTACACCAGTCATTTATTGGTTTCAGTGGCACATTTGATCTCTCACTTATGTGTTTAAACCCTTCCTTAAAGCTACCTGAATAATCCCCAAGTGTTGCGCTAACCTCTCCCTGACCCACATGCTATTTTTACCTGACTGCCTCATCTTGCTTGGAACCCTGTGCTGTAATTGTCAGTGGCTGGCAACCCATCCAGCCTGGGGGCAGTCCTGTCATGCTGACACAGATGGAAGGCATGCAAACTTCCTTGTTTGATTTGCAAGCTGTAAAATCCTCGTCACCTCCCTGATGCCAGTTTTGTACCGAGTCCAAGATGACTGCAGGTCTGTTCAGACCACACGAAAACTGCCCTGAATCTACTTGCTGAGGGCATCAGGCTGCTGTAGCCAGGCATGGACGTGGCTGTGACGGCCGCGTTCTGTGCTCTGACTCACCGCTATGTTCCCTGTCTCCCTAGCAGGGCCTGTCACAGTTCTCTCTCAGCTGCAACCAAGGTTGGGAGTTAGGTGTGTTTGAAAATCCTACTAGGTCCCTACCTGCATCTTTAGGCACCTAAAAACTTTACAAAATCTGGCCTCTCAGAGTCCAACTTTTAGGGACTAGTTTTTGAAAGTCTTGGTCATGGGCCTAATTGTGATTTGCTTACAGAGGAGAATGAGCTCCGGTAAATGAAGGGAATTTCAGTCTGGAGTGATACTGAATTGGTAGCTAGTTTTATTTTCATAAATTACTTTTGTACTTGTGATATGTGGCATATGCTGCCATTTATTTGTGATGGTATTTCATAATGCCAGTTACCGGGTCTGTTCTACAAATATGTATGTGCGAATCAGGGCATTTGGTCATGGAGGGGCATTGAACTGTTAGACTCATAAGTACATGGGAAGTTCAGAAGACCAATCTGTTCTTCTCTTAATAGGGAAGTTCTATCCAGTTTCTTAATTACTCAAAGCTGGAACTGGTCCAGTAATTCATTATGAACAGTGTAGCCGATGAATTTGGCCTTTTTGCTGATTGTGTCATTCATTAATTGATCCTCATTTCTATATTTAATGAGTATTTAATGCAAATAAATATCAGTACAGAGACAGAGGCCAGGTTTCAGCCTTTCTAGAAATTTAATCCCAAATGTCAGAAGTTTGGCTTCAAACTTTCAAAAATCCTGTTTCACACCAGTTTCTAAAAGGTTGATCTTGTTACCTATACATTCGCTTTGATACATAGCACAGCTTTCTGAGCACATGCTAATGCCAGTAACGATGTCTGAACAACACAACCTTTAGCTGTAGTCTGTGTTTAGTCACCAGGGAGAGTTCCTTGGACTCCTTGTCTTCTTACGCATTCAAATCTTTGGCCCCATCTTTCTTAAAGGACAACTTTCTATAGCCAGTGACTGATTCATTCGGTAACATCTGCCTGATACAATTAGACTAAAGAATGGAAGTTGAGTTATTTATAATTCAAGTGATTTGGTTTTTCCAGCGTGATCAAATAAAATGGAGGCTCAAGTGACCTATTTCACGTGCTGTGAGCCATGTTAACAGGAGGTGAGGACTCCCTGTTTCTAACACTACACAAGCTCTTTATGAAGAGCACTATTTCCAGAAGGGCTGCAGCTGGAGTGAGCCTTCCGGCCATTTGCACACAGACCGACTTCCTGGGGCCTCCTCCAATCACTTCCCTGCTGCAATCTGTGCTCCTCCCTCCAGATTTCATGCACATTGCTACAGCTTTCTCTTTAACGTTTCCGGCTGTTGTTGTATCTTTGTGTCAATGTTTGCTGACTTGCTGGGGCCAGAGGTTGCTAGTCATATATCCCGCCCTTGGGACATGGCCTTTAATGGCCTCCTATTGGTGTCTGTTAGGCCTAAATTCCTTCAAGTGTGCTGGTCTTTGAACCAGTCTCTCACTTCTTGTATGTGTTACCACTGTTAGTGGGAACTTCTCTCCAGCCAGGTGCTGCCCTCCTTCTGTTAGTCCTCTGTGTTGCTCGTTCTTTCTGACTCTCCTGCGTCAGGCCAGATGATGGCTGAGGCTGTTTCTAGTCCTCCTGGTCCTGACTTTGGCCCTGTCTGTCTCGCTATTCTGTAGTTGTCTCTGCTTTTATCTCCACTGCTCTCCTGACTCTGTGGTGACCTCACATGGCTTATGTCCCGCTGCAGCTGGGACACTTGCCCTTTGCCATTGCTTTGTGTGGCTATTTGATGTTTGGACCCAAGTCTACTCACCTGTGCATAGTGGCTTCAGGTCCTTGGCTCCTTTGTTGTGGTGGGCTGCTTGCTTAGCTTGGTTTTCTCTTAACTCTGTCTGTGTCTTGTCTGTATTTCCACCACTGGGCTGCCACAGACGACCCCCTCATGGGAAGCAGAGTTTTGGTTCTCTGGCCCATCAGTCCCTGTGCTGGGTTATCATTTGGGCCCTGGGAAGGAGAATTACAATGGTCCATCATGGCCAGATAGGGACCCCTTCCCGTCTGTTTGGCTTTTGCCATCAGTCTCCTGAATGTCTGTAGTGCCAACTCTGCCTCCCTTTGCTTTGTGGGTCCCCAAGGGAGGTCTTGTGCTCAACCCATTTGGGGCTGAATCAGTTGTATTCTGCTGCAGTGTGCTGTGGCCATTGTCTGAGCATCACAAGTCAGGGATGCCGGACCTTGCACCTTCAGTTTCCTCATCACAGGCCTTACCTCAGTGTCCTCCAGACCGACCAACTTCCTGTCATTAAAAGTGACCAGGTGTGTTATGACATGTTCCCTGGGTTGGGTTGGGATTTCATAAGGCTGTAGAGACTCCTTCTGTTGTCACTCACATCTCACACAGTTCCTTGTACACCCCTCAGAGGGTGTTCATGCCTGGCCATTAGATGCACTCCCTGGCTCCTCTCAGCCATGTCCCTATCCCCAGGTGTGAAGTGTGTGTCCATCTCAGGATGCCAGCTTGTAAATCTGCTGGGATCACTGCTCAGGGCCCTTTGCACAAATCCTGCCTTGTGCACACACCTCATCCCTCAGCTGGGAGCAGGGGGAGCGTCCTGGGGCACCTGCTTCTTGTGACCTGGCCAGCCCTGGAGTATGAATCGTTTTCCTGCCTGTGCCCACATCCTGCTGGGTGCTTGGTTTGATTGCCTGGAGCCTTCTGGGGAGATGCGCAGGTGATCATAGAATCATAGAATCTCAGGGGTGGAAGGGACCTCAGGAGGTATCTAGTCCAACCCCCTGCTCAAAGCAGGACCAAACCCAACTAAATCATCCCAGCCAGGGCTTTGTCAAGCCTGACCTTAAAAACCTCTAAGGAAGGAGATTCCACCACCTCCCTAGGTAACCCATTCCAGTGCTCCACCACCCTCCTAGTGAAATAGTTTTTCCTAATGTCCAACCTAAACCTCCCCCTCTGCAACTTGAGACCATTACTCCTTGTTCTGTCAATGTAGTAGCGTGTGGATAGACTGTCTCCTGTCCCACAGAGCCATCCATGCTGGACTCTGGATTGTCTGCCCGGCTCAGTGTATCTGCCAGCAGGAGTGACTTTCCTGGGCAGTACCTTAGCCTCACCTCACAGCACTGCAATGTAAATACCATGTGTCGTAGTCACAGGGGTGAACTCAGCCTTGGCTTCTCCATGACGCTTTCTAATGGCTTGTGCTCAGACTGCATGTCTGCCTCCCCAGAGGGGAATTGATGGGATTGGTCCAGTCCACAGAGTGCAGCCAGGAGCTCCTCATCTGTCTGAACATGCCTCCCCGCCACGTCTGGCAGGGCTCTGCTAGCAAATGTGCGTGGCTGGCTTTGCATCCGTGTGGCCCCTGGGCCTCCTTCGGAGGCGTCCCACTAGAGCTCTAGCTGCTCCACGGAGTTCGAGCACTATGGGGTCATGCCTTGCTTGGCACTTGCTTTCGTTTTTCCAATGCCTGTCCTGGGGTCTCTGACCATTCCCACCCTGCGCCGTTGTGCGTTAACTGTCGCAAGGGCTCACAGGCTTCTGAGAGGTGTGTGCAGAACCTGGAAAGAGCATTGTCCACCCTTATAAATCACTGGACTCCCTTTAAGTCCTTTGCTCTGGGCATTTCCTTAAGTGCGCTCTGGTGGTCCGGGTTCAGCTGCAGTCCCTCGGAAGTCAACAGATGTCCCAGGTAGGGGGCGCAGCGTCAGCCAGAGCCGTAACTAGCTATTTTTGCGCCCAAGGCAAGAATATAAAATTGCGCCCTCCCCCCCCAGGTGCCACCCAGCACCCCAACCCCCCCTCCAGCACCGCCCAGCCCCGTGGAAACACCACCACCCCCAGCGCCGCCCGCCCCGTGGAAACAAACCCTAGTGGAAACAAACCCTCCTTCCCCAGCGCCACCCCGCCAAAAGAGCTGTGGGCCGAAAAGGAAGGTTTGGGGGGGGGGGGGGGGAAGGGGAGAAACAGCACGCATAGGGTGACCAGATCATAGCAGTAAAATAGGACCCGCCCCCTCCCCGCTCGGCCCCACCATCACACCCCTCTTCACCCCCCTAACACCCTGCTGGCTTGCTGCGTCCCTCCTAGTCAGTCCCCCACCCACCACTCGCCTCCTTTCACCTTCTCCCTCCCCTGCCAGAAACCCTCATGCCTGCCCCTAGAACCCCTGCTGGCTCACTGCTCACCTCTGTGCCCACCCGCTGCTTGCCCACCCGCTCGCCCCCGACTCGCCACTCGCCCCCTTGCCTCCCCCAGTATAAAGCCTCATTCAAAGACCAGGGGTCACTATATTACTGCACACAGCAGTCAATCAATGCAGTTGTAGATAAATCTCGGCATTATGCATTTTTGTATAACTTTTATATGACTTTGTATTGAACCTTGGTAATATGTTATAGCGGGCCCCTGAGGTAGTGTAATTAAGGTAAAAGAAAAATGTCTTTTTGCTAGAAGAAGAATAAGATCTTCCCCCCACTTTGTAATCAATTGCCCTGTTGAATGAATGAGGTGTGAATGAGGAAGGCGTGGAAGGCAGGCACCTCCAGACAGCTGCAACCCTTGGAGAGGGGCTGGGAGCCAGACCAAGGACAATCAGACTTGTCAAGTGGGCTGGCCTCAGGGGTTAGAAGCAAGCCCCTTCCTTTGGGAACACCCCTTTGCAGCATTGGGACAACCCCCAGCCCAGAGAAAAGCAGCAAAAAGGACCAACGGACACAGTCCCAGATTTTGAATCTGGGAGATTTGCCCCACTCCAGCCACCGACTCGCCGCTCACCTCCTCACCCCCCTTCCAAGTATCAGGGGCGGCAGGTTTGTAGAAATGTTGGTGGTGCCCAGAACACTCAGAGCTCCCCCGAACTCTGCCGCCCACCTGCCTAAGGCTCTGCGAGTGAGTTTGGGTGGGGAGAGGAGGTCTGGGGTGCAGGCCCTGGGTTGGGGCAGGGGATTGGAGTGTAGGACGATTGGGCTCTGGGATGGAGTCTGGGGTGCAGGCTCTGGGAGGGAGTTTCGGGGCAGGAGAGGGTGTGTGGGAAGAGGTGGGGGTGCAGGCTCTGGGATGGAGTTTGGGTGCTGGTTGCAGGCTCTGGGGTGGGGCAGGGCCTCTGGATGAGGAGTGCAGGCTCTGGGACGGAGTTTGGGTGCAGGAGAGGGTGTGTGGGAAGAGGTGGGGGTGCAGGCTCTGGGATGGAGTTTGGGTGCAGGAGAGGGTGTGGGGGAAGGAGTACAGGCTCTGGGATGGAGTTTGGGTGCTGGGTGCAGGCTCTGGGCTGGGGCACGGGGTGGGGGTGCAGGATAGGTGGAGGGGTGCAGGCTCTGGGAGGGAGTGCGGAGGGCTGGGTGCAGGCTCTGGGAGGGAGTTTCGGGGCAGGAGAGGGTGTGTGGGAAGAGGTGGGGGTGCAGGCTCTGGGACAGAGTTTGGGTGCAGGAGAGGGTGTGGGGGTGGAGGTACAGGCTCTGGGATGGAGTTTGTGTGCTGGGTGCAGGCTCTGGGCTGGGGCACGGGGTGGGGTGCAGGATAGGTGGAGGGGTGCAGGCTCTGGGAGGGAGTGCAGAGGGCTGGGTGCAGGCTCTGGGACAGTTTGGGGGGCGGAGAGGGGGTGGTGGGTGCTGGGGGGAGGGGACTGCCATCACATGTGGCTTCCTTCCTCCCCTGCTGCCCCTCGCCATAGCCTCTCTGGGGGTGGGGGATGGGGCTGCCCCTTGCCCAGTTTGCAGGAGTGGTGGCTGGGGGTGGGGGGAATCACAGGGTCAAACACTCACCGAAGCCCCAGCAGCTGCTCAGGTGAGTGAGGTCCACTGCCGATGATCCTGTCTCCCACCGGAAGCCCCCTCGGCATCTCCTCCAGGTGGGTGCCAGGGGAGGGGAGGGTGTGTGCCTCCGTCCTCCCACTCCTGATGTGCTGCAGCTGGCTGCTCGCCTTCAGCCCTCTGCTGGCCAGCGTCTCTGGTTGCCATAGAGCCAGCAGCTGCCCTGCGCCCCTCGGCTTTCCGTGCCCGAGGCAAGTGCCTCACTCGCCTCGCCCTTGTTACGGCGCTGGCGTCAGCTCATCTGTATTCAGCCTAATGTGATGCTCCCAGCACCTCTTTAGGAGGTGCCACAGCTTGGGAACATGGTCCTGGGTGGCCTCTTCCTTGACATCTGCTTCTCCTACAATAAGAATGTCATTAGCTACGGTCTTGAGTTCTGGAATTACACTGGAATGCCTCTGGGGCATTTGTATCCTGAAGTACCTGCCCAAAGGTGTGGCAAAGGCTGTCAGGTGGCTGGATGGCTCATCTGGCTCCATGTACCAGAACCCACTCTTGACATCACAACCAGTCATTGGTCATCGGTGGTGACTGCTTTTCAGCGCTCTGTTGAGTGGGTTTGGATCAGTGCAGACTCTGAGATTATCCAGAGGTTTTCTCACCATGCCTAGGCTCATCTTGACATTCTGTTAGAAGGCTGAACGGGGCCCCTGGAACTAATCTCCCTGCTCTGTCATGTTGAGCATATTCTGGGGCTGTACTGTGATCCGATCCTTGGCTTGCCCTGCCTTGGTGCCCAGCAGGGCGGTACTGCTGTGTGCCAACAGGCAATGACACCTCTTGTCCCACGGGTTGCCTATTGACAGCCTGCATTTGCCCAGGGTCTCAGAATGGTTTTATTGTACATCACCAGCACTTCCTCATATTTTACAATTTAATATTGCTACCCTCAGTGTTGCTGGGATTCCATTGCAGCTCGTTCCACAGTCTAACTGGAATTGAATTTGTCCTTGATCAAATAGCATAGTTGCAGATAATGGCATTTGAATGGCTGGCAGCCGCCTTCTGCAGTGCGTGTACATTGAGAGTCACATGGCAGATCTCCTCCTCTTCACTGGAAGCCTCTATGTACTCAGTCACTGCATGTTCTGCTGCTTTTTACTTCCTGGGGTAACCTGTGGCACTGGGACATGAAGAGTTTATGTTTCCCACACCCCTGGCACCATTACACATACGCTTGGGATTTTTCTTTCTGCCTTGCTCTGTTGATTTTCACAGTATATGCACTGAACTATGATGCTTGCAGTCTCTGTCAGTCTCTCTGTCCTGCTTCCTGGGTTCCTTTAGCTTGAGCCTGTGTACTTGCTCTGTGCTAGTGGCTGTCATTGTTTTGATCCTTTCTTTAGACCAGGCCTGCACAACTCGTAAAGCGGCGAGGGCCACATTACTCCAAAGAAAAGAGCTGAGGGCCGAAACCTCCCGGCCCCGCGGAAACACCACCCCCAGCACCTCCCGGCCCCGCGGAAACACCCCGCCCCAGCACCGCCCGGCCCTGCAAAAACAAACCCTCCTTCCCCAGCGCCGCTCCACCAAAACAGCTGTGGGCCAAAAAGGAAGGTTGGGGGTGGGGAGGTGATACTTGATTTTAAATCAACCAGGGGCTCCCAGCTGAAGAGGTGGCTAGGAGCCCTCAGGAGCAAATTAAAAGGCCCGGGGCTCTGGCAGCTGGGGGAACCCGGAGCTTTGTGGGGCTGGGGCAGGGTTTTAAAGGGCCCAGAGCTCCTGCCGCTGAGGGGAGCCTGAGCCCTTTAAATCCCAGCCCCAGCCCATCCGCTGGAGCCACAGCCGGGATTCAAAGGGCTCTGGGCTGCCCGCAGCGGCGAGGAGCCCTGAGCCCTTTAAATCTCAGCCGCGGCCGGGAATCTCTGCGGGCAGCCCAGAGCCTTTGATTCCCGGCCACGGCTGAGATTTAAAGGGCTCAGAGCTCCCCGCAGAGCGCCGTGTGCACGGGATTTAGAATCCCCCTGCGGGCCGCACAGTGAGCCTCCACTAGCCGCATGTTGTGCAGGCCTGCCTTAGGCAGTTCAGCTGTCCTTGCTGTTTGGATGCATTTCTCTGGGGTCTGTTTTATATGCTGGAATAGCATGTCCCACAAACTAGCCTTCCTCTAATTAAGGAGTCTTTTATTCCCTACATTTCTATTGCATCTTGTCCTATCCTCAGAGGTTAAGGAGAACATTTTTTCTCCCTCCTCATTGTAACAACCTTTTGTGTACTTGAAAACTGTTATCATGTCCCCTCCCAGCCTTCTCTTCTCTAGACTAAACAAACCCAGTTTTTTCAATCTTCCCTCATCGGTCACATTTTCTAGACCTTTAAGCATTTTTGTTGCTCTTCTCTGGACTTTCTCCAATTGGTCCACATCTTTCCTGAAATGTGGCACTCGGAACTGGACCCAATACTCCAGTTGATGCCTGAGTAGAGCAGAAGAATTACTTCTCGTGTCTTGCTTACAACACTCCTGCTAATACAGCCCAGAACGATGTTCACTTTTTTTTTTTTTTGCAGAAGCGTTTCACTGTTGACTCATATTTAGCTTGTGGTCCACTCTGACCCCCAGATCCCTTTCTGCAAGACTCCTTCCTAGGCAGTCAGTTCCCATTTTGTAAGTGTGCAATTGATTGTTCCTTCCTAAGAGGAGTACTTTGCATTTGTCCTTATTGAATTTCATCATCTTTACTTCAGATTAATTCTCCAGTTTGTCCAGATCATTTTGAATTTTAATCCTATCTGTGACAAAGTTCCTCCTCTACCTTGGTGGGTACTGTGCTTATTGGTGGATTTGCCCACCTCAGAGATCTTCCCCTCTGGTGGAACCCACAGTACAGGTCAACTCCTCCTTTGTCTGCTAACACTTGTGCTCCTCAGTCCTCCAGCAGCACACCCTCTCACTCTCAGCTCCTTGCACCTCTTGCTCCCAGCTCCTCACACGCACACCACAAACTGAAGTGAGCTCCTTTTTAAACCCAGGTGCCCTGATTAGCCTGCCTTAATTGACTCTAGCAGGTTCTTGATTGGCTGCAGGTTTTCTAATCAGCCTGTCTGCCTTAATTGTTTCCAGAAAGCTCCTGATTGTTCTGGAACCTTCCCTGTTACCTTACCCAGGGAAAGGGGACCTACTTAACCTGGGGCTAATATATCTGCCTTCTATCACTCTCCTGTAGCCATCTGGCCTGACCCTGTCACATATCCTCCAAAGCACTTGCAACCCCTCCCAGCTTCGTATTGTCTGTAAACTTTATAAGTATAATCTCTATGCCATTATCTAAATCATTGATGGAGGTATTGAACAGAATCTGACCCAGAACTGATTCCTGTGGGACCCCACTCATGTTACCCTTCCAGCATGACTTTGAACCACTGATAACTACTCTCTGGGAACAGTTTTCCAACCAGTTATGCACCCACCTTATGGTAGCTCCATCTAGCTTGCATTTCCCTAGTTTGTTTATGAGAAGATGATGCGAGACAGTATCTAAAGCTTTACTAAAGTCAAGAAATACCAGGTTTACCACTTCCCCCCCTATCCATGAAGCTTGTTACCCTGTCAAAGAAAGTTATCAGGTTGGTTTGACATGATTTGCTCTTGATAAATCCATGCTGACTGTTACTTATCACCTTATTATCTTCTAGATGTTTGCAAATTGATTGCGTAATTATTTGCTCCATTATTTTTCTGGGTACAGAAGTTAAGCCAACTGGTCTGTAATTCCCTGGGTTGTCCTTATTTCCCTTTTTATAGATTGACACTATATTTGCCCTTTTCCAGTCTTCTGGAATCTTTCCTGTCTTCCATGACTTTTCAAAGATGATCAATAATGGCTCAGATATCTCCTCAGTCAGCTCCTTGAGTATTCTAGGATGTATTTCATCAGGCCCTGGTGACTTGAAAACATCTAACTTGCCTAAATAATTTTTAACTTGTTCTTTCTCTATTTTACCCTCTGATCCTACCTCACTTTCATTGGCATTTACTACGTTAGGCGTCCAATCAGCACCACCCGTCTTGGTGAAAACTGAAACAAAGGAGTCATTAAGCACCTCTGCCATTTCCACATTTTCCATTATTGTCTTTCCCCCTCATTGAGTAATGGGCCTACTCTGTCCTTGGTCTTCCTCTTGCTTCTAATGTATTTGTAGAATGTGTTCCTGTTAACCTTTATGTCCCTAGCTAGTTTGATCTCGTTTTATGCCTTGGCCTTTCTCATTTTGTCCCTAAATACTTGTGTTATTTGTTTATATTCATCTTTCGTAATTTGACCTTGTTTCCACTTTTTGTAGGACTCTTTTTTGAGTTTCAGATCATTGAAGATCTCCTGGTTAAGCCAGGCTGGTCTCTTGCCATACTTCCTATCTTTCCTGCGCGGTGGGATAGTTTGCTTTTGTGTCCTTAATAATGTCTCTTTGAGAAACTATCAACTGTCTTCAATTGTTTTTTCCCCTTAGACTTGCTTCCCATGGGATCTTACCTACCAACTCCCTGAGTTTGCCAAAGTCGCCTTCTTGAAATCCATTGTCTTTATTTTGCTATTTTCCCTCCTACCGTTCCTTAAAATCTTGAACTCTACCATTTCATGATCACTTTCACCCAAGCTGCCATCCACTTTCAAAATCTCAACCAGTTCCTCCTTATTTGTCAAAATCAAATCTAGAACAGCCTCTCCCCTAGTTGCTTTCTCCACCTTCTGAAATAAAAAAATTGTCTCCAATACATTCCAAAAACTTGTTGGACAATCTGTGCCCTGCTGTATTATTTTCCCAACAGATGTCTGGGTAGTTGAAGTCCCCCGTTAGCACGTCCTGTGCTTTGGATGATTTTGTTAGTTGCTTACAAAAAGCCTCATCCACCTCTTTTTTTCTGGTTAGGTGGTCTGTAGTAGACCCCTACCATGACATCACCCTTGTTTTTTACCCCTTTTATCTTTACCCAGAAATTTTCAACAAGTCTGTCTCCTATTTCCATCTCAACCTCAGTCCAAGTGTATACATTTTTAATATATAAGGCAACACCTCCTCTCTTTTTTTCCCTGCCTGTCCTTTCTGAGCAAGCTGTACCCTTCTATACCAATATTCCAGTCATGCATATTATCCCACCAATGCCAGTTCTGTCTTGTCTCTCCTTTATCCCTGCTATAACAGCCCATGCGCCCCCCAAATTCTGACCCTTCTCCCAGGTCTCCATGTTTTTGACCTACCTGTGGGCTTTGGTCACCTGCTCCCTTCGCACCTAATTTAAAGCCCTCCTCACTAGATTAGCCAGTCTGGATCCAAATATGCTCTTCCCCTTCCTCAATAGGTACCCCCATCTCTGCTTAGCAGTCCTTCCTGGAATAGCAAGGAAGCCGAAGCCCTCCTGGTGACACCATCTTCGCAGCCAGGCATTCACCTCCAGGATGCATCTGTTTCTGCCTGGGCCCCTACCCTTGACCGGAAGGATCGAACAGAACACCACCTGTGCTCCCAACTCCTTCACCCTTACTCCCAGAGCCCTGGATCACTTCTGATCTGCTGACGGTCATACCTCGCAGTATCATTAGTGCCCACAAGAATGAGTAGCATGGTGTGTCATAGAATATCAGGGATGGAAGGGATCTCAGGAGGTCATCTAGTCCAACCCCCTGCTCAAAGCAGGACCAATCCCCAGACAGGTTTTTGCCCCAGATCCCTAAATGGCCCCCTCAGGGATTGAACTCACAACCCGTGGTTTAGCAGGCTGATGTTCAAACCACTGAGCTGTCCCTCCCCAGATCCTTGACAATCCCTCCATAATGTCTTGGATACAGGCCCTTGGCAGGTAGGATACCTCCCGGGATGCCATGTCAGGGCACAGATGGGTGCCTCCATCCCCCTCAGAAGAGAGTCACCAACCGCTACTACCCTAAGTTTCCTCCTGGGAGTGATAATTTCCTGGATGATAGGTTGATCAATGGCTATTAGCCAAGATGGTCAGAGATGCAACCCCATGCTCTGGGTGTCCCTAAACCTATGACTGCCAGAAACTGGGAATGGGCGACAGGGGATGGATCACTTGATTGCCTGTCATATTCACTGCCTCTGAAGCACCTGGCATTGGCCATTGTGGAAGACAGGATGTTGGGCTAGATGGACCATTGGTCTGACCCAGTTATGGTCATTCTTATGTTCTCTTCAGACCATCCTACTTGAAAACCCTTATACTTGTGTGTTATAGATAGAGAGACGTCTGACCCCTGGGTCCAAACACAGCTCCCCACCCCAGAACAAAGAACTCAGATATCACAACTATGGATGCAGTGTGAAAACAAAGATAGACAGATTGATCAATCGACCCTTGGAGGTGTTTGAAATCTGAAATCCAGACCCACATTTTACAATTGGCCTCTGTGTTTATAATGGGCTGAACCAACAGCTTGGGTCCGAACGCTGGAGTATTTGATATCCAAACGATGGGGCTTATGCCCATCTCTAGTTGTAAATCTATGGGCTGTGCAACTGGATTCCAGAGATACTAAAGAAACCCAAATCGATTAGTTTTTTTCTCTCTCGCCCCAACCTCATCATTTTTATATGATGGAAACAACATGAAATCTTGTCCCCTCATATACTCCTACTGTCCAAGGACTGAGATGCCAGGAGAAGAGCAGATAGTAGTAGCAGTAGTTATTTTGCTGCCATAAATGGCTCGGTCAAGCATTGAAAAAGTCAATTTAAAAGATGAGCACAAACACAAATAGCAGAAAGAATTCATGCCCTTAACCAGATAGAAAACCTTTTCCCTTCTCCTGCCCGTGCTGGTGTTCTCACTAGAGATTCTAAACTTCCTTCTCTCCAGCAAACCAGGCCTAAAATGGACATATCTCAGTGCTGTTTACATACGTTGTAAAGGAGGGTGTATTAAGCAAACAAAATGCTAATTTGGTTACATAGGATTAGTCGATCTCTTTAGGCTAAGCATAGGGAGAGAGAGGGGAAAAAAACTTGTTTTGATGACTTAACTGAGCAAACATAACAGGAGAGTGATGAAAAGGTAGGGAAAGAGAAGACAGGGTAAACAGAGCGCACCAACAGGCGCTAGCTAAGTAACAGTAGTGTTGTGCTAGGCAGGGAGTAACCCATTACTCACACCGCCACAGGTACAGTATGTAATGGGGAGTCGGTTTATGTCACAGCAAGTTCTGGTTTGCTCTGTTATTGTTTTTATTTAAAGAAAAAAAGGTTGAGTTATGCAGAGAAGCAAATGTAAATGCTCCGTCTTCCCTGTAACAGCAGGGCTTGGGGCTAGAGCCTCTGCCTCTACCCTCCAGAAAGACTCTGGCAGCAAAACTTCCTCGCTGAGCTCTGTTAAGTTGTGGTACAGTATTCCAAGGAAGGTGGGAAATGCACTCGAGCACACTGTTGGCAGTCATTCTGCTTGTCTCGCTGATCCAGCAGGTTTCTAGGATTGCATGGAAATCCCAAATATTCCCAAAGGGTGAAATTCACTCTCTTGGCATAGGCTGCAGTTAGTCAGGCGATCAGTGAGTGGAATGGAGGATGGGTAGGGAGGTGAAATCTACTGCCCACAACCAGGGCCATGGGTGCAGTGCCTCAGTGTAGCCTCCCTGCAGCTGCTACCCAGCCCATTCCAAGGGACTCTTGGGGCTTATTACTGAGGCCATTGGATCTGCATGAACATGGATCTGCAGCCCTTCCCTTGGGCTGCTTCCTGCTCACCTGCAAGGTGGTCTGCACCAGCCTATGTGGAGTCAGCGCAGAAATCCTTCCGCAGCGGATGTGCAAGCAGCCAGGTGCAGCTCCGCTGCCAGAAGATGCTTTGTGCAGCATGTTTGTGTGCTGCAGAGGACCTTGCACTGAGCTCCCATGGGGCATGAATTCTACCCAAAGTCTGCAAAGCTGGCTGAGATAGGAAAGAAAGGAATGTGTGTGTCTGTGTGTTTGTGGCATGGGAGTGTGTACACTTGTGTGTGCTTGTTCGTGCAAGAGAAAAATAAATTCAATCTGGCTTCAACATTTTTTCACCATGCAAACAGTTCTCAGGCTGGGGATGCTCGTTTTGCCATGAAAATCTTTTTACTTCCTAGACGATATCAAATCTCCTGTCCCCTGGAGCAAGTACATGAAAATGCTGATTCTGCCCAGCTGGTGGAAGGTGGTTGTTTACACTGTGAAAAGCCCCATTCATCATAGTGACTCCCACCCTCCAGTGGAGTAGTGAAATAGTCAAGTTCTGCAAATGACTTTTGGTGAAGAGCATGAATACATTCCCCAGGTCTTGGCAGGCTCTGGTGGTTCCCAAACATACCACATTCCAGAAAGATCCAGAACCTGGCTCTGTGTCTGACCCAAACTGCAGGGCTGTGGAAGTTTGAGTGCCATGAAACCACCATGGTTCTCATTTTCTTTTTAAATTTCTTTAATTATTTTTATACATCCTTATATATAAGGAAATCACTTACTCTGATTGACAGTCCTCAAAAAGAAAAATTATTCTTCAGTTAGCTCTTGCCAATTCATGCATGACTAAAACCATACAGTACAGGCACATTGCAGCAGAAAGTAATTAAATCGTGTTCCTCCATTGTGTGGATGAGGAAAAGCAGCCAGGATTCTGTACCTGACTATATGTCAATTCATAGCCAAGTTTTTTTTGCCTAACTTCCAGTTAATGTCGCTGCTTCACATTCAAGTTAAAATAGATATACACTAAAAATGGTCCAGGACAAAAAAATTAGACCCTTGTTTTGCAATTGTGTACATGTAAGTGGCCACCTATGCCTTCATGGAGACCCACTGACTTCAGTGGGCCTCTACACAAGGGACTCTGTCTGCTCATATGCTGTTGAAAATCAGGGCCTTATTGTTTAACAATACGGAAAGGTGAAATTAAGGGAAGGTAAACATGAAGATTTACATGCACAGAAAGCTTGACGTGTAAAAATTAAACCATGCTGACTATAGGGACTCTCCAAACGGGACTCTCTTCCATTTTAAGAAAGCGTAGCATTGAAAGTCCTACAACGATTTGTTCAACTTAGTTCAAACTTCGCAAAGATTCTACTCTGGTACCAAAGTAATTGCAAAGATTTTGAAGCCTAAGGAATTTTTTTGTCTAAAGTTGTGTGTGTGAATGAGGGTGCGTGACAGAGAAAATTAGGTTTATAATGAAAACCCAGTTATCCTCTTGTCGTGATTTCTTACAAACCTGCCAAAATCCTCCTCCAATTGTGACCAGTTACACAGTCTTGTTTTTAGAGTCTTATCATGCAAAGAATAAAGTCGCATCCGTATCTGATTCAAAGCAAACAGCAGAGCTTCCAATTGTGAGGTCACCAGCACTAGCCTACAACTTGAATTTAACACCACACAGAAGTCTCCTGTTAGCAGACATGCCAAACCTGCGGGAAAAAACGCAGAAATTGGACTTGGTTTTGGCTTAATTGGCTTGTGAGTTGCTTATTGGGTAGTTTTTGGTTTGTAGCTTGTTGCTTCTTTTTTTTTATCTTCTCCCAGAAAGCAGGGGCCAGGGGTCGGAGAGAGTCGGGGTGCACAGCGGGCCCACCACAGTCCCAGACTGCCGCCAGGGGGCCTAGTCACATAGAGTGTTGGGGTTCTTAGGGATTGGCTTGTTTTGGCCTTGTTTTGAAATGGGATTAGCTTGAATTTTGGCTAATTGTGAAAGTTGGGTGCTTATTTACCATGTGAAAGTTGGCCACTGTGCCTGTTAGGCATTTTAATCTCATCTTTGTTAGGGTTTGATCTTTTGAACTGGAGCAGAATGTGCCAGAAATGGAAAACGGTTAAAAAGAGGAAATATTAATTTAATCACCAGCAACCTCAGCCTCCATCATTGCTTGGTTTAAACTATGCCCATTGTGGGCACAGCCCCTTGCTAAGGAATTACCCCATGGACTCCCATCACATGTAAGCTTCGTGTCACATCTTCAAAGCTCTACAGAACCCTGCTCCTCCCTGCTTTCCTCCCTTGCCATGATTTGTGTAGTGTGTCCCCCATCTGCCATGCTCCACCAATTCTCCCAGCCCTGTCCTGCCCATTGTCAGCTTCCCCTATACCCACCTCTGTGCCATCTTCCACGCAGCTCCCTACGCATGGTTCAGCCGCTTGAGCCTACCTGCAAAGCTCCTGCCTGTACATTGAAATCCCTCTGCTGCCATGCTGCCCACAGTGGATTGAATGGCTAGTATATAAATTGCCTATTTCTGAGCCAATTCTCCCCAACCTCTGTCCCTATATTGTGAGCTCCTTGGGGCAGGAACCGTTATTCTTGAGGGCTTGGAAAATGTCTAGCACATAGTGGGAGCTAATGTAAATAATAATAATCACAGGGGTAAAATGGGACGTCTGGTGCGTTGACAAGTACGAGGAGGTAACTTTGGCTCCCTTGCCTATGAATTGCTTTTTACGGCTAGCAAATTTCCTCTTCCCTGTCTGCATGGCCAGGCAATGGCTGATAACCGGACGATTTCCAATTCTTTATGGATAATGCCTCATTTAGCTGCCTGGAACCTATCCCCGTCCTTGTGGTCAGAGAACAGTGTCCTTGTGGCTCCCCTTTGCTGTTGCTTTCCCAAGTGGGTTCTGAAGCAGATATCCACCGAAACAGGATTTGTTTAAACAACACAGAACAAGGGGAATAAGACAGCAAATAAAATCCAAGGGATTGCAGCATGCTGGCCTTACGAAGGATACCAAGCATTTGCTCTGGAACAAGAGAGGCAGGGAGGGACTGAGAGAGAAGGGGATTTTGCTAGAGAGGCAGGAGTGGAAGAAAGTGTTACCAGCAGGGGAAGAGGCGGGACCCAATGAAGCCAAGGAAGAAAAGTTTGCAATGAGTAAGGCAAGACATAAGAGGAGTAGTGGTGGGGAAAGCTATGACACAGTGGTCATGGAGAAGCAGCAGGATGTAATGAGAGAGCCTGGGTATAGAAACTGGCTGTTGGACTGTGGAACGGGCTCCCACAGGACGCCTCACCACTGGGAGAGTGCTTGAAAACGTACTGCAGGCAGCAATCCTGCTTTGCCCTGCCTCGGGGAAGAGAGGAGCTAATAGGTTGTTTAAGATAAATTCCATGTAAATTCCAGAGCTGCCTCGCATTGGGTATTGATATTTGAGTTCCTGTGTCTGAACCCAAGGGTATGTCTCCATTACCCGTTGGATCGGCGGGTAGTGATCGATCTATCGGGGATCGATGTATCGCATCTCGTCTAGACACGATACATCAATTCTTGAACGCGCTCCCGCTGACTCCGGAACTCCACCAGGGCGAGAGGTGGAAGCGGAGTCGATGGGGGAGCGGCGACCATCGATCCCGCACCGCGAGGACGTGAAGTACGTCAATCTAAGACAACCTAAGATACGTTGACTTCAGCTACACTATTCTTGTAGCTGAAGTTGCGTATCTTAGATCGATACCCGCCCCCCAGTGTACACCAGGCCCCAGTCTCACGTGATAACCTGCTGGGAAACGTGTCCAACCCAGTAACGACACTGGGACACCGCCCACAGACAAGGTCCCTTGTGGGAGGGGAGGAGCATTGTCGGTGTCCAGAGAGAAGAGAGATGGCTGGAAAATGGGCGGGGGGGAGATAGAAACATTTCTCAGCATTTTCCCAGATTTAAAAAAATTGAAATTTGAAATGTTATTGAAATGTTGAAATTTGAAACATTTTGACCAGCTCTAGAGCTGGTACGAAAAACAAACAAAACATGGGGAGGGGAATTGCCCCTTTTATTGAGGGGGGATTTGTAAATTCCTAATAAATAACAATTCATCTCCTGGGCCTGGGCTGGAATTTAGCCTCCTGGAGTTTCCTCCAGGGGATTCTCCAGGCAGGGGCACAGAGCCGGGCGAGGAGCTCAGACACTGCACTCCCGGCTGCCAGCACTGCCGAGCGAGGGACAAGGCAGCGTGACCAGGCTTCCCCGCCCCCGGGTGCCACATTGTCCCTTTGATGCTTTTGGCAGCCTGGACAAATTAAAGCTTAAAGTTACTTTTGCCAAGGATTCCCTCTCCTGAGTTGTGCACACACTCCCCAGCCCCAGCCTATGGCCTGGGCCCTGCCAGAAAATCAGAAATAGGAAGTCAGAGAATCAGTACATGTTCCTGCCCGCCAGGGCTAAAAAGGGGGCATTCCAAGAGGACAGCTTCCGTGCATTTATCTTGAGTCTTATTTTGTGGGGTGGGGGTCAAAGCCCCAGAGCTTGGAGTCATGTGGTTTGTGTGAATCTCAGCTTTCATTAAAAAGAAAAGAGACTGATTGCAGAGATGCTAAACATGTCTTTGCATCTGTCTTTAGCATAGAGAATGATGGGGGAAAACCTGCCCTAGGATGATGTTTATGTGTAGCGCTGGTGAAGCAGTATTTCCAGTAGAGACAAGGAGGTGTTATTACCAGGCACTGGTGAGACCTCATCCAGGATACCGTGTGCAGTTCTGGGCTTCCATGCTTAAGAAGGATGAATTCAAACTGGAACAGGTGCAGAGAAGGGTTACTAGGCTGATCTGAGGAATGGAAAACCTGCCTTATGAGAGGACACTCAAAGAGTTTGGCTTGTTTAGCCTAACCAAAAGAAGGCTGAGGGGAGCTCTGATCACTCTCTATTAATAAATCAGAGGAATAAATACCAGGGAGGGAGAGGAGTTATTCAAGTTAAGCACTAATGTTGGCACAAGAACAAATGGATATAAACTGGCCATCAACAAGTTTAGACTTGAAATTAGACAAAGGGCTCTAACCATCAGAGGAGTGAAGTTCTGGACCAGCCTTCCAAGAGGAGTAGTGGGGCTAAGAAACCTAACTGGCTTCAAGACTGAGCTTGATACATTTATGTAGGGGATGGTATGAAGGGACTACCTACAATGGGTATGTAGCTGATCTGCAACTGGTAGCAGCAAATATCTCTAATGGCCGGTGATGGGACACTAGATGGGGAGGGCCTGGGTTACTACAGAGAATTCTTTCCCAGGTGTCTGGCTTGTGAGTCTTGCCCATGTGCTCAGGGTCTAACTGATCACTATATTTGGGGTCGGGAAGGAATTTTCCCCAAGCCCGACTGGCAGCGACCCTGTAGGTTTTCCACCTTCCTCTGCAGTATGGGGTAAGGGTCACTTGCAAGTTTAAACTAGTGTAAATTGTGGATTCTCTGTAACTTGAAGTCTTTAAACCATTATTTGACGAGTTCAGTGACTCAGCCAGAGGTTAAGGGTCTATTTCAGGAGTGGATGGGGAGAGCTATGACACAGTGGTCATGGAGGTTCTGTGGCCTGCAATGTGCAGGAGATCAGACTAGATGATCATGATGGTCCCTTCTGGCCTGAAAATCTGTGTGTCTCTGGGAAAGAGAGATCCCAGAAACAGAGATGTTGGAACAGCAGGAGATGGATGGTTCATTATGTATCCCAGAGATAGGAAGGAAATAGCTGAACTACTGACCAAAATAGATAGAATGCATCATGGTAAACAATTACTGTACTATCCCAGAGGGCAGAAACTTGGCCGGTATTGGAACAGGTCTTTTAAAAGGTACTATGGATAATCCCAGGAATTATAGACCAGTGAATCTTAGTTCAAGGAAACATTGATAAGGAAATAAGCAAACAACAATAAGGTGTCAAATGTAGCAAGCACATGATAAACGCCATTATTAACTTGAAGCTCATGTTAGAAAGATCAGTTGAAATGGGGAAAATGGTGTAGTTGTAGTTCATTGACTTCCAGAAAGCATCTGACAGAATCTACCAGTACAAATTGCTCTATACTGTATATTAAGATTTGTGGGCACAGATGGACATGAGCTCCGACTAATAAACAATTATGCTGGAATCATAAGACAATTTTAATGAGAGATGAAAATCTAACAGATCAAGAATGGAATAAGACATGGGTGTATAATGTCACTGACTTTATTCAACATTTATAGCAAGTGTTTGATTAAATTAATCAAAGAAACTGAAGAAGGTATTAAGATGAATGCAAAATGGGTGAATAATATTCAATATGCAGATGACACAGTACTGTTGACTGATTCAGAAGAAGGTCTGATGAAGTTAGTGGAGATTATATATGAATATGACAAAGCATATGGTCTAGAGATGAATGTGAACAGGACTAAAACTATGTGGTATGCAAGGATCTTTGATTACAGAAGATAGAAGATTGAATATTGAAGTCAGTGCCAGAATAGCAACAGTGAAAGAGACATTCTGGAAGAATAAATTTATGAAGAGAAGGGACATAAATCTGAAGACTAAATTCCTGCTCTTAAAATCTTACATTTGGTCTGTTAAATTATGGTTGTGAAACATAGACATTCAAACAATTGATAATAAATAAATGACAATCCTTTGAATTATGGTGTAATAGAATAATTCTGAAAATATTGCGGAAAGATCATGTGACCAATGAAAAAGTATTGGAATTCTGCTAACCTTAGAGAACAGAAAGACTTGATTTCCAGGGCACATTTTACGAGCTTCAGTAGGTGATGCAAGTTTATGGGGACTGGAAGGGAAACTTGATAGCAGAAGAACACAAGGCAGAAAAAATGATCTTGGATGAACAATATGTTATCCTGGGTAGATCAAAAGGCATATTCATCCACAAAGAGATTAGCCATACAAAATGAACTACCATAGTTACAAACTTCCAATAATGGAAATACCTCATCAGAAGAAGAACCTTAGGTCAGGAAAAAGAGTTGAGAAAAACTTTAAAGACAGAGTTATAAAGCTCCTCCCTAAAAGAGAGAGAAACTAATTCAGCTCTAGCAAGAATAACTAATGTCCCTTTAACCTGCCTTGTCTTTAAGTGCTACCAAACTGTAGGAGTGGATTAAAGGGAGTCAGTGAATATAAATTATTGATATTTTCTAAAAGCCTTTGATAAGTTCTCAGAAGAGGCTGTCAGGGATGCTTGGCAGGTTGAAAGATAAAGTCCTGGATTGAAAATTGGGCTAAAGGGCAGGAGGCAAAGAGAAGGTAAACCTCAGCATGCAGAGCAGAACCCTGGGGTCTGGGCCCAGGACTAGTGCTCTCAGTGTTATTAACTAATGACAGATGAGTCAGTGAATAGCACAGTAGTGGTGTCACTTACAGAGAGCCACAGAGCTAAAGGAATAATTCAGGATGAATAGTGTATTCAGTGAATTGCACTTAGGGCCCTGATCTTGCACAGTGTTATGCATGTGTTTAACTTCAGGCATATGAGCAGTTCCATTGATTTCAATGGGACTATTCTGACGTATAAAGTTAAGCATGTCTGTAAATCTTTGCAGGATTGAGCCCTCGACTATAAACTCTTTGGGGCAAGGGCTGCCTTTTTAATAAGTGTTTATACAATGCTTAGCACAATGATTCCCTGATCAGTGCCGGCTCTACAGTTTTCACCGCCCCAAGCAGCGCACCGAATTGCCGCCACGGGCGGCGGGGGCAGTCCGTGTGCCCTTAGGGTGGCAGGCGCGTTTCCGTGGCGGCGGCAATTTGGCGGCAGCTTCTATGTTTAGCTGAAGCCACCGCGCAAAGCTAAACATAGAAGCTGCCACCGAATTGCCGCCACCGCGGAAACGCGCCTGCCGCCCTAAAGGCGCACGGACTGTCCCCGCCCTCCGCGGTGGCAATTCCGTGCGCTGCTTGGGGGCAAAACAACAGGGACTGCCGCCCCTTGCAGAATGCCGCCCCAAGCACCAGCTTGGAATGCCGGTGCCTGGAGCCGGCCCTGATGATGATGATGATACACTTCTGCTTGGGAATTGTCCAGGAATAAATAGAAATGTATTTATTTGTGATTAAAAATTATTCACCAAACAATATCTGGGAATAATCTTTGGTTCTGTGGCTTATTTGTGGTGAGTATTAGGTGCTGAAATCTGAGTTGCTTTAATTGAACACATGTCAATGGTAGGTTTCTGTCCTCTAAACAGAGGCCATAACTCAGAGTCAAGTTTCCAATGCAAATACTCACAATTACAGTGAGTTGGAAAAATTCCCCCAAAACAACATTTCACCATAAAACAGAAATGTTTGAAAATGTCATCAACTCCTTCTTTTAATTAAGAATGTAAAAATGGCCATGCTGGGTCAGACCAATGGTCCATCTAGCCCAGTATCCTGCCTTCCAACAAAGGCCAATGCCAGGTGCCCCAGAGGGAATGAACAGAACAGGGAATCATCAAGTGATCCATCTCCTGTCACCCACCCCAGCTTCCAGCAAACAGAGGCTAGAGACACCATCTCTGCTCATCCTGGCTAATAGCCATTGATGGACCTGTCCTCCATGAATTTATCTAGTTCTTTTTTTAACTCTGTTATAGTCTTGGCCTTCACAACATCCTCTGGCAAAGAGTTCCAAAGGTTTACTGTGCCTTGGGTGAAGAAATACTTCCTTTGCTTGTGTTAAACCTGCTGCCTATTCATTTCATTTGGTGACCCCTAGTTCCTGTGTTATGAGAAGGAGTAAATAACACTTCCTTTTTTACTTTCTCCTCACCAGTCATGATTTTATAGACCTTTATCATATTCCCCCTTAGTCATCTCTTTTCCAAGCTGAACTGCCCCAGTCTTAATCTCTCCTCATATGGGAGCTGTTCCATATCCCTAATCATTTTTGTTACCCTTTTCCAATATTTTTTTTTTGAGATGGGGTGACCAGATCTGCATGCAGTATTCAAGATGTGGGAGTACCATGGATTTACCGGTATATGGCAGCAATATGATATTTTCTGTCTTATCTATTCCTTTCCTAATGATTCCCAACATTCTGTTAGCTTTTTTGACTGCTGCTGCACATTGAGTGGATGTTTTCAGAGAACTAGCCAGAATGACTCCAAGATCTCTTTCTTGAGTGGTAACAGCTAATTTAGACCCCACTATTTTATATGTATAGTTGGGATTATGTTTTCCAGTGTGCATTATTTTGCATTTATCAACACTGAATTTCATCTGCCTTTTTATTGCCCAGTCACCCAGTTTTGGGAGATCCCTTTGTAACTCTTCGCAGTCTGCTTTGGACTTAACTATCCTAAGTAGTTTTGCATCATCTGAAAATGTTGCCACTTCACTGTTTACCCCTTTTTCCTGATCATTCATGAATATGTTGAATAGGACTGGGCCCAGTACAGACCTCTGAGGGACTCCACTATTTATCTGTCACCATTTTGAAAACTGACTCTTTATTCTTACCCTTTTTTCTCTATCTTTTAACCAGTTAATGATCCAAGAAAGGACCTTCCCTCTTATCCCATGACAACTTACTTTGCTTAAGAGCCTTTGGTAAGGGGCCTTGTCAAAGTCTTTCTGAAAATCTAAGTAAACTATATCCACTGGATCACTGTTCTCCACATGCTTGTTGACCCCCTCAAAGAATGCTACTAGATTGATGAGGCATGGTTTCCCTTTACAAAAATCATGTTGACTCTTCCCCAACAAATCGTGTGCATCTATGTGTCTGATCATTCTGTTTTTTACTATAGTTTCAACCAATTTGCCAGGTACTGAAGTTAGGCTTACTGGCCTGTAATTGCCGGGATCGCCTCTGGAGCCTTTTAAAAAAATTGGCATCACATTAGCTACCCTCCAGCTGTCTGGTACAAAAGCTCATTTAAATGATAAGTTACATACCACAATTAGTAGTTCTGCACGTTCACATTTGAGTTCCTTCAAAACTCTTGGATGAATACCATCTGGTTCTGGTGACTTATTGCCATTTAATTTATCTGTTTGGTCCAAAACTTCCTCTAATGACACCTCAATCTGAGATATTTCCTCAGATCTGGCCCCTAAAAAAAATGGCTCAGGTTTGGGAATCTCCTTTACATCCTCAGTCTTGAAAATTCATTTAGTTTCTCCGCAATGGTCTTATCGTCCTTGACTACTCCTTTAGCATAGGGTGACCAGATAGCAAGTGTAAAAAATCGGGACGGGGGGAGGGGTAATAGATGCCTATATAAAAAGCCCCCAAAATTGGGACTATCCCTATAAAATCGGGACATCTGGTCAACATACTTTAGCATCTTGATCATCCAGTGGCCCCACTGCTTGTTTAGGAGGCTTCCTGCTTCTGATGTACTTAAAATTTTTTTGCTGTTATTTTTTGAGTCTTTGGCTAGCTGTTCTTCAAATTCTGCTTTGGCCTTGCTAATTGTATTGTTACACTTGTACAGAATATTCTTTTCAATTATTCTTTTTATTATTTACACTGAGGTGCCCCAGGCATGGACCAGAACCCCACTGTGCTAGGTGTTCACTGCCCTGCCTCAGAGAGCTTGTAATCTAAATACTCTACTTAGATCCTGCTCAAGTGGGGTCGAGTTAGCATGGAGCTTCTGGAAAGACATCACATCAGATCATGATTTCATTGCATATATGAAAAAAGATCCAGGTGTCAATGAAGATAGTTCAGTGCACAGCAATGGTCAAAAATGAGTAAAATGTTAGACCATATTAAAAAGAGCTAAATATAAAACAAAATATTGACATGCCATTATCTGAGCTAATGGTATGTCCTCATTCTTCATTTCATCACTATTCACCTTGGCTTTAAGGTGATATCTACACTGCAATAAAACACATATGGCAGGCCTGTGTCAGCTGACTTGGGTGTGAAGGGGGAGGGTCCCAGAACCTGGGCTTTAGCCTGATCTGGGATGTCTACACTGCAATTTTATAGTCCCGGATCCCGAGACCCGTGAGCCTGAGTCTGCTGACATGGGCCAGCCGTGGACATTTGATTGCAGTGTAGCAGAAGGAATCTAGACAGAGAGAGATGTAAAAGGCCAGGTCTGGTGAGTGTGAGATGAAAAGCAAGAGGTGATATTTTAAGTGCTGTACACAAAATAATGAACAGCACAGAAAATGCCAGCATGGTGCTCCTTTTACACTTCCTACTCACACAAGGACAATAGCAAGCTCAGTTAGATTAAAAGGTACATTACATCAATTTAATATGGATAAAGGAAAACATTTTGTGTGACATAATCAAACCACAGATCTGACTGATGAGGGGCAGGGAGCTAATTACCTTTTTTTTTCTTTTTTAGAGAAGGGTTACATAATTGTGTGGCTATGAACAGCCTCTGCAGTTATCCAAGCTATGTAGGATCAGCGATCAATCCTTATGCAGCAGGGTGTAAGGTAATTACTAACCACGACAGTAACAATTTCCACCCTGGTATTGTCTTTTTATGAAAGATCCAGCATTAGGTGCTGCTATAGGCAGGCTAGTGAATTAAATGGACCATTGAAAGACTACTAAAGAAGACGGATCATTGTGCTGTTCTGACGGGGCAGGTGACAGACTAACTTGGATGGATTAGTCTGTTTTGCTATGGCAGAAGGGCAGCTGGATTAGATGACCCATTGGTGTCTCCAAGTGTGGCACAATCCTGTTTCACAGTTTCCCATGTAAATGCAGCCGGGAGGCCACACCTCATCATGCCCAGCGACCACCTTATATGGGTAACAGACAACCACACGCAGAAGAGGTGTTGCATTAACTCCAGCAGCTTACCTATTGACACTGTGTCAACCAATCTAATCTCGGATGGATGATGTTAACCCAACGAGGCCAGACTTGTCCCATCAATTCCCTGCTTGCTGATGCTGAAATTGGACAGCCTTAGTATTTCCACCCTCAAAATAAAGTGGAATCTCTCCTTTATTTATACAAGGGGTGTTGCCTCATTAAAACAACTACCCAAGGGAAAGGAGAGATGGTGCAGTTTACAGGATGCCTTGTACCATACAATTAACTGAAAAAGTCAGAGTGTGTCTGCGGTATTATTAGCTGGCATCTCCAGAGGCCTTTTGGGGAGACCAAGCAGGGAGTAGATAGGGTAGCTGTGATTATCTGTGACCCAGAGGGAAAGTCCTGGCTGATGGATGAACCAGAGAGTTGGTTCTCAACCTTTTCTGTATCAGCAGCATCTTTTTCACAGTAGGTCTCCCCCTACCCCATCTAGCTGGGAACAAGCCCAGGCCCCCTCCCATTTAGTAATATGGGAAAGGCCGGGTGGTCACAACCCCCTGACACCTGTTCATAACCCCCAGGTTGAAAATCCATAAACAAATGACTGATGAGTCCCTTTCAGTTGCGCGTGACTCATGATGGCTGCTCTCCCCTATGACCTTTCCCTCTGCTGAAAGCAGAGTCTGGATTCATCCTCAGTGCAATTCAGTGAAGGAAATGAAGTCTCCCAGAGGATGAACTTGTCTCAGTAACATCCAAGGGATCCATTGCCTGCTTATTAGAACATCATAGCTGTGGTGCTATTATTATGCCTCAAGACAGTTTCATTCGTAGAGCCAGATTCTCATCTCAGTTACACCAAGGAATTGCCAGGTGGGATCAGACCAGGATCCATGTAATTCAGTGTCTTACAGTGGCCAGAACAAACTACATCAGAGGAAGGTGCAGGAAACCCCTGAATCTTCCCAAAGTTCACCAGAGGTGTATTTATGCTCTGAAGCAGGAGGGTTTATATCTGTTTTGAAATTTTTGGTCTTCATTCCTTCCTTTTGTGCTCTTGTAAGTCTGGGTGTTCTTTTGATCCATATACATTTCTGGTTCTTTTTTGACTCCGGCTAGTCTATTAGCTTCAATGATACCTTGTGACAATGAGTTCCAGAGCCTAATTGTCTAGTGTAAAAATGTGCTGTCCCTCGCACAGGGGTTCATTTAACTTACACACACAATCTTCTTTTCAGTTATTGAACACTTCTTTATTCTTGAATCATTTTGCCCCAAAGATGCCCGAGCAAGCTTCTAACGTAAGTTATAATCCAAAACCTGGCTTCAGATTCATGCCAGAATTTTGCCCTTTGCCTTTGCCTTACTGTTAATTTTTCCCTGTGGTATCCACATACCTATCCAGATATAACCTCCAGGGCCAAGCCCATCCCGGGTGTAACTCCAACTTATGTAGAGTTGTGGCAAGGATGAGTTTGGCCCAAAGCACAATTTCAATGGTAAAACATTCAGATTATAGATGCATGTGAATCTGACGCCTCCTAATGAAAGAAAAGAGATGGCTGGGTCTATAAATGCACAATAGTGTGGAATGCAACGTTATGGATTGGTTCCATGGTAACTGTAACTTGACCACGTCACACAAATGTGGCCCACATTGAGCAGCAGTTCCAGTAATGCACAGCACCAAATGTGGAAAAGGGGCCGAGGTGCAGATATGCTGCCAGATACAAAGTTTTCAGTTTCTTTACTTTAATCAAATCTATTTACTTAGCTTGGGAATGTTGTGTGGCAGGGTTCTGCGTTTGTACAGTGCCTAGCACCAGGAGGTCTATCACTAATGCTCGTAGACACTATGGCAATACAAAAGTACATGCAGCCTGGAACCATCCTTCTTGGCCATATGTTTGAGATCCCTGGTCTAGCAGACAAAGGTGTAATAAAATCCAACAGCTGGAAGCTGAAGCTAGGTACATTCAAACTGAAAACAAGGTGCCAATTTTTAATAGGGTAATTAACCATTAGAACAGCCTGTCCAGGGACATGGCGGATTATCCATCACTTGAAGTCTTTAATCAAGACTGGATCTTTCTTTCTAAAAAAAATATGCTCAACCACAGTTTATGAGCCGATGCAGGGATAATTGAGTGAAATTCTTTTCCCCGCATTCTGCAGGTCAGACTAGAGATGTCCCCTTCTTCCTCCAGCCCCAAGGAAACTCCTTGGTGTGAGCATGTGTTTGAGGAGTTTGGGGGACGGGGAGATGCAGCTGGGAAGTAGCTAAGGAAGGAGGGCCGTGCCCAGGAGCTAGCGTCTTTAAGCTACAACATTCTCTTGCAGTGTGGCAGAAGACAGTAGAGTCTAAGGCCCAGACCCACAGAGTGTTTAGGTACCTGGTTCCTGTTGATTCTAGTGATTCTTGATTCTTATTCACATAATACAAGAACTAGGGGTCACCAAATGAAATTAATAGGCATTCTTCACACAGAGTCAACTTGTGGAACTCCTTACCTGAGGAGGTTGTGAAGGCTAGGACTATAACAATGTTTAAAAGGGGACTGGATAAATTCATGGTGGCTAAGTCCATAAATGGCTATTAGCCAGGATGGGTAAGAATGGTGTCCCTAGCCTCTGTTCATCAGAGGATGGAGATGGATGGCAGGAGAGAGATCATTTGATCATTGCCTGTTAGGTTCACTCCCTCAGGGGCACCTGGCATTGGCGATGGACCTTTGGTCTGACCCGGTACGGCCTTTCTTATGTTCTTATGTTCTTATGTAGTGGGAGCTAAGCACTTAAAGACCTTTGAGGACCTGGGCCTAAGTGCCCAAGTAAGAATTTATACAGAGTTGTGTGCCCCTGTATCTGGCTCCTAGATGGTTCTGGTTATTCACCATGTGGGCTTCTTCTTGCATCCATGTGCAGAGCCCACAAAACTGCCAGCCCTCGTCTTGCTGATGCATAGGATTGCCATGTTCCTTGCAGTGTTCTGCTCTCCGCTCAGTGACTCCTGAAGTACATCCGTGTGCCATGGCACAAACGTTCCTCACTGCTGCCATGACAGTGCCACGCTATGGAAACTCTGCACATGTGAAATCATTGAGTCTCCAGAGTATCTTTATCCCTGCTATAGTGTGGTTTTACAAAGGACACGTGCTGCCCCTTAGCTAAGGCTCCTGGACGCCGATGTGCATTGGTACCCACACATTATTATTACTGTTAGCAGGAACCCAGCAGCACATACCGACCACGTATTCCCAGAGTAGCTCTTAGCTTGTGGGTGCTGTTTTCTCTGTGATGCGTGCATTTCCCGAGTGCTGCCTGAGTGCAGAAGTGAGACAAGAATAGATTATCTTCCAAACTGCACCCTGATGTTGCTATCTCCAGCCTGAAAATTACATGGTAATTCATCTTGGAATTATTCGGTAACTTGACGGATAATTACGAGGTAACCTGCAAGAACCTGCCTTTGCTACTGCATGGGCAAAACCTCCATGACATTTGCTATGTAATTAAAGAGCAAGTCCCTGGTTAGCTGTGCCCGAGGAAATAAAGGGATACCTGAAGTTTGATTAAGAAGAATGCAGACTGACTGTTTAGTATATTTAAGAAATGCATTATGTGTGTGTCATGCTTCTTGTTCTTGGGCTGAATCCAAACCATTCCTACCCTCTCCTCTGAAGGCACCTCACTTGCTGCCAGAGGAAAATCTAGGTCTTCCTCAGCTGCATCTCTGAAGAGCTGAAACAGCCTTGAGTGACTGGTAAAAGGGAATCACAGACACACCTATGTCTCAGCTATAGCTCATTACCAGGGAGGTCCCTAACGCTACCTCCACCCTAGACGAGCTGAGGTGATGGAAAATAGTAGTTATGTTAAAAAAAGATCCTCCCACTATTAAGTCTCCTGTATTAAGTCATTTTCATGAGTCTTTAATTCTATATCTTAGTCCCATAAAATGTGGTACAATCTGTCTACCTGGCTACAAGTCTCGGTAGCTCCCCTTTGCCCCCTCCTAGCCCGCCACCTCCCACCCCCCATTCACAGGGAGTTTCCACCCCCCGTGCTGGTTTTCACCAGAGCACAGAAAGGTCAAATACACCCCCACACTGAGTGTGCATAACCTCTGCTCGCTGCTCAAGCACATCCACGTACACCTGGTTGTTTGAGGGATAACAACGGTTCACAGAAGTGGTTGCTCATAAGATCAATGTTCATAAAATTGGGGTTCTGCTGTATGCACTGGAGTCCCATTGACTTATATGACTGTCCTGAATAGGGATGTTTTCCTGGATCAGGGTCCTGAGCCTGAACCATGCACAGGAGCATGAATATGCTCACACGGCCTCTTGAGGCTCTTCTTCACTAGGAAATGTGCTGGTGTTTAAGTTATTATTTTAATCCTTAAGCTAGCAGCCATGATGGTCACCATAGAGAAGGACAAGTTGTGTTCAGCATCATGCTGTCAAGTTATGGGTATGCCCCACCGGGAGCAGTGTTTACACACACACGAGCATCAGTGCTGGTATCTTTCTCAACCAGGAGCGCATGGGGCTAGTTCTGTAAAGGTATTTAGGCACCTAACTCCCACTGGAAGGCCATAAATATTTTTAACATGTTGCCGTAGGGACCTGATCCAAACCCTTCCAAACTCAATGGGAGTCTTTCCCACAAGGGACAATTTTAGTGCTCACAGGCCCTAGCTGAAATCAAGAGTGGATTGTTCTAGCTGCTGCACACACACATCGCGAGACAGAGCATGCCCCAAAGAGCTTACAATTGAAATAGATAAGCTAGCAAATGCGATGGAGCATTGGCTTGGGCATGGGACTTCTAGCAATGGTTCTGCCACTGACCTCCTGTGTAACCTTGGGCAGGTCCCTTTGCCTCCTGTCGCTCTTTCCCTTTGTCTGTCTTGTCTATTTAGACTGTCAGCTATTCAGGGCAGGTGTTGCTTCTTCCTATATTTGGACAGCACCCAGCACGATAGGCCTCTGATCTGAGCCAGGGCCTCTAATATATTTACCACAATATAAAAACTAAAGGATGAGAGGGGAAAATGATTTGTCTAAGGTCAGAATCAGGGACCGAACCCAGGTTTCCAAGCCTTGCGCCCTCTCCATTGCACGGCACTCCCTCGTTATTACGTCTCAGCAGTGCCCACTGCAGCCGGCTACTTGTTAATTTGTTTAATGCAAAATCAGAACATTTCTTTGTAGCCAAAATAATCTTGCCAGTGAGCAACATAAAAATACAAATTCCTCCCACTCCAAACAGTCCCTGCCCCTACAGTTACAGTTACAGCCACCCTGGTCCTACTTGCCTTTACAAGTGCTGGGGAAAACAGGAGCTGCGCAACAAGCCCTGAGGTTTATCAGATTCAGACTATTTTGATCTATAGGGTGCAAACCTCAGACCTGAGCAGGTCAAGCATTTTCCACCATTTTTTTTAATTAACATTTTTTGTTTTGTTCGAAATTTTACACGGAATTTTTATTTTTTTCAGTGAACCAAACTGAACATTTTCCAGTTGTAGTTCACCCACCCCAAACCCTGTTTCTCTTTTTTCCATAGCAGGAGGAGGGAGGGAGAGAAAAATAGGAAAAAAAAAATCAAAAACCTGAAAAGAGAAGAAAAAAACATTAATTTGACCCCAAAGGCCATTTTTCATCTACAAAATGTTTCAGTGAAATGTTTTCAGCCGGGTCTATGGTGAAGTCATGGAGCCCTCCCAGCCAGCCCCCAGTCAGCAGCCCCCCCACTCACACCGACATGGCACGACTGGGCTCCACTCCACTAAAGGTGGTTCCTTGTACAGCGTTCACTGGATCTGAATAGGGGCAAAGACAGATGAATGTGCCCTTGCCCACAATCTCACTCTCCCATCCCCACCCTTCACCTTTCCTCTCCGTGACCGGAGTGCAGCACATAACGCTCGGTAAATACCTGGGTGGGACACGCTGGAGAGTGTTTGCTGATGTGCCAGTTGATACTAAATGCCGTGTTCAGAAATCAAAAGCAAACTAAACCCAGAGGAGCAGCGTTAGTGCAAAGAGCAGGGAGGAGAGTCGGAGGAGGGCATGCTGGGTAAGGGTGCAGTTGACTTGGTGTGGGGAGGGAGAGCTTGAAATGCTCATTCGGAGTGTGACTATCTGCCCTCCATGCAACAGTGACAGCCTATTGTGTTACTAACAGTTACCCTGATATAAAAGGGGGGGGAGGGATAGCGCAGTGGTTTGAGCATTGGCCTGCTAAACCCAGGGTTGTGAGTTCAATCCTTGAGGAGGCCATTTAGGGATCTGGGGCGAAAAATTGGTCCTGCCTAGTGAAGGCAGGGGGCTGGACTCAATGACCTTTCAAGGTCCCTTTCAGTTCTAGGAGATTGGTATATCTCCAATTATTACCTGGGCTACACCAGCTCCAGCCCTTGGTGGGTGCCCTCTCAGAAGCACAGATTGCAAGTAAGGAACCCCAGATTATTCTACCAGGGCTGACAGAGATAAAGGCTGCAAATATCACAGCCAATAGCTTTAAACTGTTACAATAAAGATCAAAGCAACAGTTCAACTACAGACCTCTGGGCTCCCTGCTGCCCGGCCTTCCCATCCATAGCCAGCTCCCAGCCTTCCCTCCACAGCCAGCTCCTGGCCACCCCTCCACTGGTGTCTCCCAGGCTGCTGCCCGTCCATCCCTCCGCTGCCAGCTCCCAGCCACCCCTCCACTGCCAGGTCCTAGGCTGCTTCATCCAATTTGCTGCCCCTATTCTCACGCAGCATCTGGCTGCTTCCTGAACCCGCTGCTCTCTGAGCTCAGAATATGTTTCACTTTCCTGTACTTTAAGGTTTTTGGAGCCATATGCCAGCTTGATCCCTTCCCTCCAGCTCAGTTGAGATGGGGGCAGGTTCAGTACAGCACTGTGTTATTAATATACTGTGCAGCAAGCACTGCCACACAACAAGTAACTCGGTAGCCACCTGCAATTTCATAGCAGCCACCAGGCTCCTCGCCAAGACTGTTCAGAACATCACAGCTGCAGCAGGATTAGAACTCAGTTCTGCTTCAAAAAGCCCAGATCATGCCTACAGAGCCTCTGTTAGATGAGCAGAATTGGGTCTAAGATATACAGTTGGGCAGTTCTGATTCTACTCACCAGAAGGAAGTGGTGTACAGACACACTAGGACGTTTTCAGAGTATTTTATATGCTTTTCAGAAGAGTGAAAATGAGGGAAATTTTGTACTGGTGTTTGGTGGGGTGTTCACCCCACACCAGCCCCTGGAGGGGCCAGTTAACTGCAGAGGCTGCACCTGGAGGGGGAGCCAGGGAGCAATGAGGACTAATCAGAGGATGGCGCTCACCTGCACAGGAAGAGGCAGGGCTTGTATAAAGCCAGGGGGCTGAGGGCAGAAGGGGGCCGCAGAGCCCTGCAGTCACTCTCTCAGGCTAGGGAGAGAAGGCAGCTTGGTCTGGAGGGATGGGCATACCCAGAGGAGGGTGGAGAAGGAGCCTGATAGAGACAACATAGAAAGCGGTCCAGGGAAATGGCATCAAGGTATGGGACAGTGCAGACCTTAGCCACTAGTTGTAGGGTCCCTGGCCTGGAACCCAGAGAAGACAGTGGGCCTGGGTTTCCCTACCAGCCACTGGGGAAGTGGCACCATTGCGGTGCAGTGAATTGGAAGATTGCCTGGCATGGTTGGTAGAGAGAGACTTTGGTACACAACCCATCCCCCTTCCCCCTGGAGGGCCAAGCCATGGAGTCCCAAGAGAGATGGAGTGAGCATCCACAGGAAGGGGCGTCTGGCAGAGTTAATCCCCAGCCACAGCCGGAAGGAGGCACTCCAGTGGTGAGTACAGCACCCCGTGCCAACGTGGGGGTTTTAAAGGGTATTTTGTGTTGGAGAAAGGTGCCAGACAAAGAGCTCTGAAGACCACAGTCTTCGATCCTACAAAGAGTTGTAGCATTGTACGTCCCTCCTAGGGTGACCAGATGTCCTGATTTTATAGGGATAGTCCTGATTTTTGGGTCTTTTTCTTATGTAACCTTCTGCCCCTCTGAGTTGGCAGCAACAAGGGCTGGGTTCAGTATCCAGGGGTTCCGTTTCAATAACACAATGCAAAACCGGCTCGAGTCCCCACCCAGTCAACTGGGACAATTACATACCACTCCCCCCCCCGGGTTCCTCTAGGAGGCAATACTTCCCCACTCGCAAGCACGAAGTCCGAGTGTAGCAAAATCTTTTTAATAAAGGAGGGAAACAATGCGGCATCACATTGGAGAAACACCACAAACATAATTATAACACAAACCATAAGCAAAAAACCCACCTCCAAGTACGTTTGTTAATGTCCTTTCCCCCCTAGGGTCTTAAGTCCAATCACCCCAAAGTCCAACAACTCAAAAGTCTCTGTTTCTGGTCAGTGCCACCCCAGAGTTCAAAAGTTTATCTGCAGAGTTTTACCCCCCAGCCTGGGTGGAAATGGCGGGGAGGAACACACACACAGGGTGTTAAGGGGCATCTTACGTGGGCCAGGGCCAACTGCTCTGCCTCTCCGTGGAGTTCTGCTGCAGCCTTCACCACAACCAGCTCCACTCCACCAGCCGTGCGGCTCCTCCAGCCGACCCGTGAACCGCTCCCGCAAATTGCTCCGCTCACTGTTCCATGGGCTGCTCCAATGTGCTGCAAACTGCTCCACTCTGCCAGCCGCTTAGTGATAGATCTTCAGGCTCCCGCGCTAGTTAACACAGCACTCAGTGATCTCAGCTCAGTAAGCTTAGCTCTTTTAGTGATTTCAGCTTGTAGTAGGGGAGCCCAGGTGCTGGTGCACCATTGGCCCAACATGAATTCAGCTCAGCAGCCTCTAGATGGACTCCTAATGGATTCAAAATTAGCTCAGCAGGCAGGCCCCAACCTCTCTCAATTCACTGGGTTTTGGCATCCATGTCCCTTGTCTAGCAAGCGCCACCCACCTGATGGTGAGACATCTGTCACAAAGCAGTCCCACAGTTCCTCATCCACACAACCAGGGCAATAACACTCCATTCCTCCCGCCCCAACAACAAAGAAACTGGGGATCCCAGAGCTGTCAAAACAACCATCCCAGGCTGCCGCGAACCACGCCAGGCGGGGTGGGTGTGCCAATGCAAATACCTGAAATTCCCTTCCACACTCCCCACAATTCACCACCAGATGTCAGGGCAGAGCCCATCCTGACTCTGCTTACCCTTATATAGGCTCCTATTACCCCCACCCACTCCCTGTGCTGATTTTTCACACTTGCTGTCTGGTCACCCTCATCCCTCCCCCCGTTATCCTGCCAGTGCATCTCAAGCCTGGCCTGGAAGCACACAGCGGAGATGACATAGTTCATACTTCATAGCCATTCAGTTCCTGGCCCCCTTGCTGAATCTGCCAATTAGCTCCAGTGGGGGCTGGCTAGGTGCTGTTGACATCTGTCCGTTAGCAATTGGCTCAAGACCTATCTAACAAAAGCTTTCAGATGGGAACAGCTTTCAGCTGCTGGAAGACAGGGATGGATTTGACCTGGGCGTCTGGCAATGAGGCGTCTCTGCCAAACTGCCCATCCCCTGAGTCATAGCTAGGGCTTCACTGAAACATGAGTGGGGCCTAGGCCTTGTGTGGGATGAATGTCACCCTTAGAGAGTGCTGGCTCGGCCTGCTATGGCTGGGCTCTTATTGCAACTGAAGTGCTTCCCCTTGCTTGTGGGCTGCCCTCTGAGTCTGACTGTATTGCTGAGCGCCAGCAGCGCTATCACCACCGCACGCCTCGTCAGATGGACGGTTCCCCGTATTCACCGTGCTCTGCAGTGTTTCCAGGCCCAACAAGGTACATCAGATACCCAAACTGGCAGATATTTGGAGTCATTTCTTTGCAGGTTGGGTGGGAGTCACTAAGCCTAGATTCCTTATCAGAAACCCTTGGGCTCTGAAACATAATCCACATTCGGACACAGGCATTTTAGCTTCAGATTTAAGCCATCATTCCTAGGTGTGAACTGTTTGTGTTTTGCAGGGACTCCTCTGGTGAATGTCTATTGCACAGGGCTTTGCCAAGCAATCCACACAGCTCTGACTGAAACCTGCCATTGGGACTAGGCTAGATGGCTGCAAGGATTACGAGAAGGAGGTGATTTTTGTTTTTCCACAGGAAACAGAACATTCCCAATGAAACAAGTATTAACCAAGGCATCTTGGCTTGGAGTTTGTGATAGGTTTTGTTAATTGGTGGGCCAAATCCTTAATCGGTTCTTACTTGTTTTATATGCAGTCCTTAATCAAGCTAATTCCCATTGAGCCATGGGAATGTTGATTTAATTAAAGCCTAAGCAATGACTTTAGGAGTGGGGGGTTGATATGTGTATGGCACCATAACTTTGCATGATGCTTTACAGAGATTAAAAAAAGACACAGTCCTTTCCTTAAAATCTGTGTATTAGACAAACGTAGCAGAATATATATAACTGAGAAAAGAAGAGCTAGGGAAGAGGTTAAAACTAATAAAGATGATGATTTATTTGTATTGCAGTAATGCCTAGAGGCCTTAGCCCTACTGTGCTAGGTGCTGTACAAACAGGTATCAGAGACAACATCAGTGTAAGAGACAACAGATTGGATACAACAAATTGATGGGGGAGCCCAAGAGAGCAAGAGAGGCTTGTGATTTAGCATGAGAAGCAGCAGGGTTTATTGTATTACTAAGGAATTCCGTATATTCTGGTATTTGTTGAACAAGAAATGAGGCAGGTCACAAGGGAGGAGTAAGGAGTACAGGGGTGGAGGTCAGTGGACAGAAGGGTCATTTTGAGGTGGGATGTGAAGGAGGCGAATGCGGGTCATAAAGATGCACTTATAGAGCTAATATAAAGTCAATATAGGGGTCAGAACCAGCTTCCTCCATCAGTCCAGTAAGCACTGCAAGGGCACAGGGTTCCCGACCTTCTCCGTGCTGGGATCCCCTCCCATCAAGCCAAGACTGAAGGCCTGTGACCCCCGACTGCTCTTCATGCCCCCGTGGGTTGTGACCCCCAAGCTGAGGACCCTGGCGGTAGCACTCTCCAGGGCATGTTCTCAGGTACATTCTGTATCACAGGACAGCACTCGCCCTGCAGCGCATTAGTGCTTTTGTACAGTTCTTCTCCCCATCTGAAAATCTTTTCCCTTATACACAGGCATATTGCAAAAGAGAATGTGACAGGGCTACGCATAATGAGGGCTCCATTCCACGGAGGGGCACTCGAAGGAACATGGGACTAAGTGACTTGCCCAGCCCTGCACAGTGACTAGTAGAGCCAGGAACCAAGCTCTGGAATCGGGCCGGTTCTAAGCCCCTACCCTCTGACCACTAGCCAACACTCTGTCTTCAATAGGAACAAGCAGTGATAATGTGTCTCTTACTCAACACCACACCAGATCCCTGCTCAGCAATGCAGTGCAAGCCCCTGAAGTCTATTGTGTCAATGTAACACATCACAATTATGGTATCCTTATTCTAGCCATGGTATTGGATTGCACAGAACAGACCAGCAACCCCAGCCCTTGTTAGGTAAGATAACTGGGTTTCCTTCTGCACAGAGATGGCAATCCAGTAAGAACCCAGTCTGTGGACAATGGGTGTCAAACTTGTTTATGAAAAGCCCCAGGAGCCCCAGGGAGCAGAAGTGAAACCACAATGAGAAAATGACAATGGCATGCTCCGATATTGTGTCTAGCATAACAGCACGTTGATCTATGTTAACCCGCCCCCGTGCTGTGCACTGGCAACTTCCCGTTGCCGCAGGCAGCCAGAGGCACCCTCCAGCTCTTGTTGATCTAGCACCTGGAACTGAAACCACCTTTGCTTGCTGGGGAAGACTTTGTTGCCAAGGAAGCCAAGCCACCAGCCAGGCCTTTTTCTACAAAGTGCCTCAATTCCTGGCAGGCCCAGTCTGACAGGAGGCCATTAATGGAGGTGGCATTTGCAAAGGTCAGGAGCAGCTTAGCAAACAGAAGTATCGCTCAGAGAACACAGGAAGAGAAAGCAAATCTCTCTGGAATTTCCGGTTGCTGCACATAATGGTGGCACTGACGTCTGACTGCAGCTGGGCTGGGGGAGGCGGATGGGAGGAAGGCGGCTCAGGTGAAATTCCATCATGCTGTGGGGAAGTGCTTCACACTCCATACTTGGAGATGTTATCTGAGCTGAGCAGTGACACCACCATGGCCATTAGGGAAAGCTTCTATTTTTCCTTTCCTTCTCCACACCTGCCAGACCCTTTGGCGCAGGTCTCTGACCTTTAGGAACATAATACTATTGCTATAGGGCTTCCCCACTACTGGCCCCAGTCCAGGTATCTCAGTAACTACATGCTATTTTCAGAAAGCTCAACTAATCTTCCTTTCTGTCTCCCTCTTCATGGACCTCTGAGTCTCATTTTTCTTAATGGCGAGCACTGTGGTCCAGTGAGTAGAGTACCCCACTAGTCATTAGGGGACTTGCTGTGTTACCTGGGGATGGTCAATCCCTAGTCTGTGCCCCCTGATTCCCCATCTGTGAATGGGAATGTAGATCCCTATGAATTCTTCCTTTCTGCAGAGGCAGCAGCCATATTGTTCTCAGAGCTGAAGCAGCTTGTCACAGAGGGGTTGCATGCACTGTGCTCTCTCCAAGTGACTTTACTTTTGTTCTTTCTTGTTTTGCTTTTTTCCTTAATTGAAAACAGGAGTAGTTCAAACTGAAAGGAGATGGTGGCTCTGTGTGTACAGACAGTGATGAGAACTCCCATTACTTCCTGCTTCTGCTGCTGTATCACAAAAAACAGCCTGGCTCTTTGTATTTTGTCACTGTCACTTCCAGTGCTAGAGGGAAACAGCAAATGCAGAAATGTTCAGGGGAAGTGAAAAATATCCAGATTGGTTGGGGTGTCGATGGCTGAAATTATTTGGTTGTATATAAACAAACACTTTGGAACCTCAGAGGAGGCTTGTGTCAGGGCCAGCTGGAGTTTGGGTGAAGGTGTCTGTAGGGCTCTTGTTTAATCTGGAGGGGCTTGTGATGGAAACACCGATCTGTTGCATGGTATCACCATCCCAGGCAGTACCACCTCCAAAAGGCAGGATTACTGGGAATAGTTTCATGAGGCCAGCAAATCACCATCTCCCATATAGCACCATCCATTGCTCTGGCCTCTGAGGATGATGCACCCAGGAAGGAAGTGCCTATGCCATTGCGGCTTCAGGAGAGAAGGTATGAGCATGGCTATCTGAATGTTGCACTGCATTCACAGGGGATTGCAAGTCCATCACCTCCACCATGCCTGGTAAGCAGAGGCTCTACTCTGGTCTTCCTGCCTTTCAGGCTGGTTCGCACTTGGCTGCCAAGACCTTCTTCACTCCTGCTGCTCTGAGCAGAACTCTTCCTTTCCTGAATTTTCTCCTTTTTGATGGTCAGGCTAAGGCCAGAGCTTATGTGGGATTTGAGTAGCGCTAGACCTGTGCACTGGGGGAATTTAACCCTTTCATAGAATCATAGAATATCAGGGTTGGAAGGGACCTCAGGAGGTATCTAGTCCAACCCCCTGCTCAAAGCAGGACCAACCCCAATTAAACCATCCCAGCCTGGGCTTTGTCAAGCCGGGCCTTAAAAACCACTAAGGAAGGAGATTCCACCACCTCCCTAGGTAACCCATTCCAGCGCTTCACCACCTTCCTAGTGAAATAATGTTTCCTAATATCCAAGCTAAACCTCCCCCACTGCAACTTGAGACCATTACTCCTTGTTCTGTAATCTGCCACCACTGAGACCAGCTGAGCTCCATCCTCTTTGGAACCCTCTCTCAGGTAGCTGAAGGATGCTATCAAATCCCCCCTTACTCTTCTCTTCTGCAGACTAAACAAGCCCAGTTCCCTCAGCCTCTCCTGAGGGGAAAATGCCTGAAGGGTAAAGAGTTCGGAGAGAAGAGAGCAGGACAGCACTTCAAGCCGGTCACACAAAGCTTGGACGTGAGCACTAGAACAGAAACAGCTGCACACAATCACATCAGTGCTTTGGAGTGTGGGTGTGAGTGTCCATGTGTGTGAGAAACTCATTTCGGAGAGCTATTATTGAGGCAAATCACTGCCATGAGATTCAGATCATAAGGAATAACAGTGGCAATTCCAGCAGTTTGGAGAAAAAAGTGACCCAAATGCTGACTGCCCAGGCCTCAGAGCATCACCCCATGGTGCGCTGGGCTCAGTGGGCGGCTATGCCACGGCTCGGCCACAGGGTACAGTGTTGTACAATTTGCCAGGTGTATCACTGGGGTGATGCGGTTGCCTTTTCCTCAAGCCATCGCCAGGGCCTGGATACCAGACCCGATGGATCCTCAGCTTCAGGGAAAGGAGCAGTGAGCTGGTGATTGAGGTGCTAGCTTGGACCTTAGAAGAGCTGCGTTCAGTTTCTGGGCCTGCCACAGGCTTCCTGCGTCCCCTTGGGCAAGACACTTAGGTTCGATGGTCAATGCTATTTGGTGCCTAACTCCCATTGAGATCAATGGACTTTGAGGATCTGAGCCTTAGTGCTTAGTGGAGATAAGAGCATTTCTCTGCCTCACACTGGGTTGTGAGTCTACATACACTCACCGATACTTTGGTGTGGGGGCTGTATTAGCACAAGACAGATGGTCCAATCCACTATGGCCCATTCCTATCCTCTTATAGGACCTTGTCTGCACACGGAAGTTACACTGTTAACAAAGTTAGGTTAACAAAACGGGTGCCCACTCGCTGGGGGAACAATTATATTGGTGTCAAACTACTTGCACCTGTAGATCCACCAATACAAGCTACACTGATATAACCGGGTTTAAGTTGAACCAAGTGTCCACACAAGGATTTCCTCTGGGTCTAACTAAACTGGTTCAAATCCCCACATTTTGTTGAACAATTTCAAGTGTGTGTGTGGACCGGACCTCAGCATGCAAATGGGAGCAGAAGCTGACTCTTTTTTTGCTGGACTTGCCCACTCAGTACCACAGTCCAACTCGAAGAACCAGATACACAGTTTCCTTTGTGGATAGAAACTAGGCTGGGTAGCTCTGATCTGTATTCATGTGCACAGTCACTGAGCGCTTGTTTACATACATTCAGCAGCCGGTTAATAGATGGTTTTGCATATTGCTGCTTCTGCCCTAGTTGGCAGGATCATATCCAGTTCTGTGCTTCCCCTTTAAAAACCATAAATCATGCTTCAAAACAAAATCACCTTAAAGGAATTAATTGAGCACAGAGGCTGGTGTGCCAGAAATCACACCAACTCTTGAGGCTGATAGGTACGCAAGGCATGTCAGCCCAACTTCAGCAGAGCAGAAGAGATGCATGTTTGGCCCTGTGCAATAGCACCACCTGATGGAACTGCTTCAAAACCCTGGTGGCACGCATGCAGAAGGCCAGGAGACTTACCCAGAGCAGGCAAAGAGTGTAAAGCAGTGTCAGAACTGAATTGAGAGGCAGTTGCTAAAAGCAGAGGGTGGGGCAGAAGCCCATTAGATTGTGGTGTAATTATCAGAGAGGAACAGGAACTGAAGAGAAAAGCAACTTGCACAGAGCAAGAAATACACAGAAAGAAAGCAGAATGGAACTATGTGCAATGAACAAGAAAAGAGACCTTGGATTACACCACTGCAAGAAAGTGAGGCCTGTGGCCTCCATTGCTTTGTAATTGCAGGGTGAGAGGAAGTATGACTCAGCAAAATACCGTATTTTATTTCTGGTGCATTCAAACAACAAACTATCTCCATGCAACTAAGAAGGGGAGATCAAGCAAACAGGAACAAGCAAACAGCAGAGTCAGGTACATGGTGCTTTTTTTAATAATAAGAACAGTAATACTGTGCCCGTCTCTGTTGTTATCCAGCATTTGTACATAGAGACAGAGAGGCATAAAATTCACAGCGAAAACCAAGAGATGAGTCCAAAGGGTGCAAATTGGCATAACTCCATTGATTTGCATAGGTCTATGGTCGTAGTCTCATAGATTATAAGGCCAGAAGAAACTATTATGATCATCTAGCCAGACCTCCTGTAGGCCATGGGACTTCCCTGAATTAAGTCCTGTTTGATTTAGAGCAGATCTCTTAGAAAAATATCCAATCTTGATTTAAAAATTGCCAGTGGTGAAGAATCGATTTGGATATGTGGTTCCAGTAGTTAATTACCCTCTCTATTAAACTGTGCCTTATTTTCAGTTTGATTTTGTCTAGCTTCAGCTTCCAGCCATCAGATTGCGTTATAACTTTCTCTGTTGCACAGAAAAGCCCATTATCATTTTTTTTCTTCCCCAGGTAGGTACTTACAGACTGATCAAGTCATCCCTTAACCTTCTCTTTAAGTTAGATTCAAGAAGCTCGATCTGTTTATCACTCTAAAAGCAGGTTTTCCAGTCCTTTCAATCCTTGCTGTGACTCCTCTCTGAACCCTCTCCCATTTACCAACATCCAGTTGTGGGCACCAGAACTGGACGCAGTGTCCCCGCAGCGGTTGCACCAGTGCCAAATACAGAGGTAAAATAACCTCTCTACTGCGACTCAAGTTTCCCCTGTTCGTACATTCAAGAATCTTATTACTCTTTTTGGCCACAGCATCACACTGGGAGCTCATGTTCAGCGGATTATACACCGCAGCTTTCTAATCTGTTTTAGAGTCCCTGCTTCCCAGGATAGAGTCCCCCAGCCTGTAAGTATGCCCTGTATCCTTTGTTCCAACATATAATTTTATATTTGGTTATAATAACACAGATTGTTTGCTTGTGCCCATCTTACAGAGCATTTGTATTGCTTGTTATCAGGGACTAGTCCTCTTCGTTATTTACCACTGCTCCAATTTTTGGGCCATCTGAAAATGTTATCAGTGATGATTACATTTTTTTTCTTTCCAGTATAGGGACAAGAACCAATCCCTGTATGACTCCAATAGAAATACGCCCACTCAATGATGATTCCCTGTTTCCAATTATATTTTGAGAGCTAGCAGTTAGCCAGTTTTTAATCCATTTAATGGGTACCATGTTAATTTCATATCATTCTAGTTTTTTAATCAAAATGCCTTGTGGTACCAAATTAAATGTCTCACAGAAGTCTAAAAATACTACATCAATGCTATTACCTTTGTCAACCAAACTCGTAATCTCACCCAAAAAAGATATCAAGTTTTTATGTTGATTTACACAAGCTGAGGAACAGTCCATAGGGGCAAATTTTCTGCTGCCTTGCACCTTGTGTCTCCACTTTCATCTTTACCAAGGGAGTGTAAATGGTCGATCTGAGTGGGTAGTGTTTTATACTCAGTTTGCCCAACCTCTGCATTTTAGCAGCTGAAGGACAAGGACAAACTGCCTTGAAAATTCCCCCTAGCACAAGGCCTATGCCTCAAAGTGCCCTATGTGATTTCTTGGTCTAGGCTAGAGGGCTAGATCTACCTTTGCTTAAGCTCACATACAGCTGGCAATTTGCCTTCACTGGACTTTCTGCTTACACCTCTTATCTCACAGCTGGGTGAGTTCTCATTACCACTGACTTCTCAAGAAAAGCAGACTTGCTGTGTGGCTTGGGAGATTGCATTGGCATTGGCATGCAATTACCCTTCATGCTTTGCACACACTATATAAATACTCTCAAGTCAGAAAGAAGATAAAATGGGAATGTGTTGTTTTTCATGTGCTATCAAGGCCGCGAAATAAATTCAGCCGTGATCCTGGGCATGTTCAAAAGGCCCATAGATAAAATGGCAGGCCAAATGGCATATAAGTCAAACCCACATGACTGAAGGGGGACTCTTGACCAGATTTCTAACTTGAGTGGATGTGTCTCACTGGTAGCTTGGACCTTGTATCCCATGGAGATTAAATGTTTTTGGCTGAACTTCCCTAGGGTCTTGTGAATTTCACCTAAAAATGGCTGCAGAATTCAGATCTGGAATCAAACTTTCCCAAAGTCTGTGGCAATTTGGGTTGGACTCAGCTCTGCCTTGGCTGTATTTCCGTGAATACCACCTCTTGCTGGTATTAGCCCTTGTTGACTTTTTCCTTCCTGGACGTGAGCCGGGTGTGTGGGAAGTACTGTAGGTAATAATAATACTTCACCTTTCTCTGGCCTCTTTCACCCGATGATCCCAGATCGCTTCATTAACTCAGCCTCTCGGCACCCAGGGAGCGAGTTCTCAGACTGCACGGGTGGGTAAACTGAAGCACAAAGTGGAAATGCTGCAGTTAAGTGACGTGCTCATGGTCACACAGATAATGAGGCTGACCTGGAAATGGAACCTAAGGGTCAGGTTAATTTAAATGGGATTATGCACAGGGGTCAGGGAGTACAGGATCAAGAGTCTCCTTTTTCCACTCCCACCATCACAAACAGGGAATGAATTTTCCCCACATCAGTTCTAGCTCCAGATGTGCACTAGCATAGTCGATTTATCTGTGGTTCTTTTATGGCCCTCATTCCCATCATTCCTGACTCAGCATCTCACAATACTTAGTGTATTTATTCTCACAACAGCCATGTGAGCAGGGCAGTGCTATTAGCCCCATTGTACAGGTGGGGAACTGAGGCACAGAGAGATCAGGTGACTTGCCCAAGGTCAGATGGGAATTGAGCGCAGGTTTCCCAAGCCCCTGGCTGGTGCTGTAACCATTAAACCATCCTTCCTCTCTTGGTGTTGGAAATGGAATATCACGTTCATGAACTGTTCAAATTTTGCCATTGGTCATTTGCTACTTTCCTCTTTAATAGGTTACAGTCATCCAATCAGGGAGCAGACACAATACCATATGCCTTAAGTGACCAATCACATGCCATGAAGAACAAATGGTCATAGAATCATAGAATCTCAGGGTTGGAAGGGACCTCAAGAGGTATCTAGTCCAACCCCCTGCTCAAAGCAGGACCAAACCCAACTAAATCATCCCAGCCAGGGCTTTGTCAAGCCTGACCTTAAAAACCTCTAAGGAAGGAGATTCCACCACCTCCCTAGGTAACCCATTCCAGTGCTTCACCACCCTACTAGTGAAAAAGTTTTTCCTAATATCCAACCTAAACCTCCCCCTCTGCAACTTGAGACCATTACTCCTTGTTCTGTCATCTTCTACCACTGAGAACAGTCTAGATCCATCCTCTTTGGAACCCCTTTTCAGGTAGTTGAAAGCAGCTATCAAATCCCCCCTCATTCTTCTCTTCTGCAGACTAAACAATCCCAGTTCCCTCAGCCTCTCCTCATAAGTCATGTGCTCCAGCCCCCTAATCATTTTTGTTGCCCTCCGCTGGACTCTCTCCAATTTATCCACATCCTTCTTGTAGTGTGGGGCCCAAAACTGGACACAGTACTCCAAATGAGGCCTCACCAGTGCTGAGTAGAGGGGACTGATCACATCCCTTGATCTGCTGGAAATGCCCCTACTTATACAACCCAAAATGCCATTAGCCTTCTTGGCAACAAGGGCACACTGTTGACTCATATTCAGCTTTTCGTCCACCGTAACCCCTAGGTCCTTTTCTGCAGAACTGCTACCCAGCCATTCGGTCCCTAGTCTGTAGCAGTGCATGGGATTCTTCTGTCCTAAGTGCAAGACTCTGCACTTGTCCTTGTTGAACCTCATCAGATTTCTTTTGGCCCAATCCTCTAATTTGTCTAGGTCCCTCTGTATCCTATCCCTACCCTCCAGCGTATCAACCACTCCTCCCAGTTTAGTGTCATCTGCAAACTTGCTAAGGGTGCAGTCCACACCATCCTCCAGATCGTTAATGAAGATATTGAACAAAACCGGCCCCAGCACCGACCCTTGGGGCACTCCACTTGATACCGGCTGCCAACTAGACATGGAGCCATTGATCACTACCCGTTGAGCCCGACCATCTAGCCAGTTTTCTATCCACCTTACCGTCCATTCATCCAGCCCAGACTTCTTTAACTTGCTGGCAAGAATACTGTGGGAGACTGTATCAAAAGCTTTGCTAAAATCCAGAAATAGTACATCCACTGCTTTCCCCTCATCCACAGAGCCGGTTATCTCGTCATAGAAGGCAATTAGGTTAGTCAGGCATGACTTGCCCTTGGTGAATCCATGCTGACTGTTCCTGATCACTTTCCCCTCCTTTAAGTGGTTCAGGATTGATTCCTTGAGGACCTGTTCCATGATTTTTCCAGGGACTGAGGTGAGACTGACTGGCCTGTAGTTCCCTGGGTCTTCCTTCTTCCCTTTTTTAAAGATGGGCACTACATTAGCTTTTTTCCAGTCATCCGGGACCTCCCCCGATCGCCATGATTTTTCAAAGATAATGGCCAATGCCTCTGCAATCTCATCGGCCAACTCCTTTAGCACCCTCGGATGCAGCGCATCCGGCCCCATGGACTTATGCTCGTCCAGCTTTCCTAAATAGCCCCGAACTACTTCTTTCTCCACAGAGAGCTGGTCACCTCCTCCCCATACCGTGCTGCAGAGTGCAGCTGCCTGGGAGCTGACCTTGTCTGTGAAGACAGAGGCAAAAAAAGCATTGAGTACACTAGCTTTTTCCACATCCTCTGTCACTAGGTTCCCTCCCTCATTCAGTAAGGGGCCCACACTTTCCTTGACTTTCTTCCTGTTGCTAACATACCTAAAGAAACCCTTCTTGTTACTCCTAACATCTCCGGCTAGCTGCAACTCCAAGTGTGATTTGGCCTTCCTGATTTCACACCTGCATGCCTGAACAATACTTTTATACTCCTCCCTGGTTATTTGTCCAATCTTCCACTTCTTGTAAGCTGTTCTTTTGTGTTTAAGACGAGCAAGGATTTCACTGTTAAGCCAAGCTGGTCGCCTGCCATATTTACTTTTCTTCCTACACATCGGGATGGTTTGTTCCTGCAACCTCAATAAGGTTTCTTTGAAATACAGCCAGCTTTCCTCGACTCCTTTCCCCGTCATGTTATTCTCCCAGGGGACCTTGCCCATCAGTTCCCTGAGGGAGTCGAAGTCTGCTTTTCTGAAGTCCAGGGTCTCTGTTCTACTGCTCTCCTTTCTTCCTTGTATCAGGATCCTGAACTCGACCATCTCATGGTCACTGCCTCCCAGGTTCCCATCCACTATTGCTTCCTCTACTATTTCTTCCCTGTTTGTGAGCAGCAGGTCAAGAAGAGCTTTTCCCCTAGTTGGCTCCTCCAGCACTTGCACCAGGAAATTGTCCCCTACACTTTCCAGAAACTTCCTAGATTGTCTGTGCACTGCTGTATTGCTCTCCCAGCAGATATCGGGGTGATTAAAGTCACCCATGAGAACCAGGGCCTGTGATCTAGCAACTTGTGTTAGTTGCTGGAAGAAAGCCTCGTCCACCTCATCCCCCTGGTCCGGTGGTCTGTAGCAGACTCCCACCACGACATTACCCTTGTTGTTCATACTTCTAAATTTAATCCAGAGACTCTCAGGTTTTTCTGCAGTTTCATACTGGAGCTCTGAGCAGTCATACTGCTCTCTTCCGTACAACGCAACTCCCCCACCTTTTCTGCCCTGCCTGTCCTTCCTGAACAGTTTATATCCATCCATGACAGTACTCCAATCATGTGACTTATCCCACCAAGTCTCTGTTATTCCAATTACATCATAATTCCATGACTGTGCCAGGACTTCTAGTTCTCCCTGCTTGTTCCCCAGGCTTCTTGCATTTGTGTATAGGCACTTAAGATAATTCGCTGATTGTCCCGCTTTCTCAGTCTGAGACAGGAGTCCTCCCCTCTTGTAATCTCCTGCTTGTGCTTCCTCCCGGTATCCCACATCCCCACTTACCTCCGGGCTTTGGTCTCCTTCCCCCGGTGAACCTAGTTTAAAGCCCTCCTCACTAGGTTAGCCAGCCTGTCAAACAGAACAGTCTGCAAAGTTCCCAGAGATTGAACATGTTTTCCCCAAACTAGTTGGTGAGTATTTGTGAATAACAAACAGATTTGCAGGAATCAGGGCTGCTGTCTAAATGACCAGTGAACAGAAAACAGAGCTGGATTCGCAACTAATGAAAAGAAATGTCACTTGCCTTTGAAAATGTAACCCAAGTATAACTAACACTGTCGTGTCTGCCTGAGTCTACAGATGGCCACCAGCAGTGGAATAGGCAGCAGCCACTAGAGCTGGTAAAGGAGCCAGCTGGCCCCACACCCACCACATCGGACCAGGTCCTTGCAGCTCTGGAAGCTGGAGGCCCTGCTAGACCTTGTTGGATAAGCTCCCTTTTGGTTGGCTCTGCCACCTGGGCTCCATTCCCTCTCCATGACTTTTTGCATGGGTCAGATTGGGAAGAAATGGCAGTGCTAAACCTCCAAGCTGCCCACCCACTCATTCCTCAAAACCAAATATCCCTCCATTAGACTGTACAGATCTTCAGGTTATGCTCATGCCTCTGCTCTCTATGGATCTGATCAGCAGTGAAGTGATTAACAATGGTGACATTTCAGTTATCACCACTGGGCAGTTCAGTAACATTCCATTGGAATGAATGGGGCAATACACCCCTCTCAAAGCTAGTGATTCAGGCGTTCTGCAGACTCAGGCACACTGCAGCATTATCCATGGGTCTTTTTTTACAAGTTACCTTTGCAGCCATTTTCCTTTTTTAAAAAACCATGAAAGCTAAGACTCTGGAAAACAACATGGCAGCCACCATAAAAAAGAAGAGAGGTCCTGCTTCACAGATCTAGCATACTTGGGCCCAAACATGATCAGTTTTAGTCACTGCTGGGATGAGGACACCACTGACATCTAATGTCTGTTACAGAGTCACACACCAGGGAGAAAGGAAGTGAATATTAAACCCAGCCCCACTTCTGGTGGAGGCAGTGGGAATCTTTGGTTCCCTTCACCAGAACTAGGGCTTGAGAATGAAGAAAGAAATTGCATAGGCCAGGAAGGAACTCCAGGTGGGCAGAGAGCCCTGTTTTCAGGGCAGGGCAGCGTTCCTCCGAAATGACGATCCTATCCTGCATTAACAGTGGCTTTTCCCCACTGTTTCCCAGGGGTCATGAGCACTGAGCAGCGAACGAGCACAAACCCCCTTGGCATGGACAGTGAAACCTGACAGTGACAAACAGCAAAATCTGACCCTCTCTGTGTGGGGATTATGCTTTATGGGGGTGATGTAATAATGCATTGGACGAGCCACCTGGAGGGAGTCTAGTGGTGTCTAGTAGCTAGTGCTTGAGGCTGGGACTCTGACCACAGGCTCTATTTCAGATGCTACCACTGACTTGTGTGGGCTTGGGCCAGTCACTTAACTGCTTCGTGCCTCAGTTTCCCTATTGGTAAAGTGGGGATAATAATCCTCAGAGGCTTCCCATGGTGTCTAGGTGTATGATTAGTCTGATTTAACTAATGTCTGACAGTGCTGTGAGTGACAGGAGCTCTAACAGTGCAGAGAACAGTTATTATTATAAATGACCTGGCAGTTATTCTGTGGGTAGTTTGTGCCTAGAAGCATCGCCAGGCCATTCCCCGCATTGGCCAGTCTGCTGCTTGTAGTAACTACAGGCCCAAGAGATGCTGCCCCCTACGTTCAGAGCCCCAGCAGTGCTAGCAGCTGGGGTAATGAGCAGCACCGTCATTTAGTTTAATTCTTCATTGAAAGGTTGCCCTGGGACTGGGGGATGCTGAAGAGGGAACAGTTCCTTTAGAGCTGGGGATTATGGAAATGAACCTTGGCTAAAGGGACGAAAGGCTTGGGGAGGTGAGTGCAGTTCTCATACAGTCTGAGCCAGGAGATTGGTTTGAATGTGAGTGTTATTAAACCTGCCTCTGGATGGATTTGTCCTGCTCAGCAGAGCCCATCCCTGCATGCACAGTGCCCTGTCCGAGAGGAGGGAGAGGTAGGAACCATTCAAACCCCATGTCTCCTCGACTCTCTTTACTGAGTAATGGGGAGATGCATACTGGGGGTCATAAAAGAACTCCCTTGGGCATAGGTCCTGGAACTAGGGGTGCTGGAGGTGCTGCAGCACCCCGTGGCTTGAATTGGTTTCCATCACATACAGGGTTTACAGTTCAATGATTCTCAGCACCCCCACTACCGAAATTGTTGCAGCACCCCTGCTGTCGGAGGAAAGGCGCACAGACTGTGGCAGTGCAGTGAACATGGGAAATGCAGGAACAATCACTAGTTATTTCTGATTAATTATTTTACCCCCCTTCTCTTGCAAAAATGGTTTATTCAGGCTTGAGCTGCAGTGGGATGGCGGTTGCACAGGGCCACCACCCTAATACCTAACCCGCACCACAGCGATGTTCTGTTTGGGAGATTGGGCTATAAAGGGCTAGGCATCAGCAGGAAACGTATGTGTTCTGCAGGACAAATTTATCGCAGGTCTCGTGGTGATTTTTGTTTTTCTTGAAGCCCCTGATCCCGGAATCAGGTGATTCTGGCTGAATCTCATCTCAGCTGTTAATGAAAGGAAGCTGGAACCTATCACTGAGTTGCTATCCCAGCATGCCCCCTGAAGGCTGCACGTGGCAATGCAGCTACTCTCCCTCAGTTTCCCCACTATTATCTTCAGCCTATTCCAGCAGTAGAGATGACTGGTCCTTCTGGCTAAGCTACTTTAAAGCATTCAACCCTTTCTGGGGTAATAGAAACACTTAGTCCAAGTCCAACAAATGCACCAAACAAAAGAATTCTCAGTCCAGCTGGGCTCAGCCTTCAGCACCCTTCCTATCTATAGCACCCCCAGCATCTGTAGCCTATCTTCCTGCTTAGCGACTGGTCCCACGGCTCTTCTCTGATTAACCCTCCAACCCAGGTCTATACTCCTCCTAAAGGCTCCAGCAGGCCAGTCCCCGGTCCAAGAGGGGATCCACACCCCACACAGGCGCAGATCTCTGTTCTTGTTCCCATACAGCCCCCCGTTGCTGGGCTTTCCTCCTGTTCAATCCAGCGCTCAGCACAGGTGGAGCAGAGCAGAGCTAGCCGAGCCCAGGGCTGCTCTTTAACCCCTTCCTGTCTGCGGTGGGGTTTGTCTGCCCCATCACAGAGCCTTGCCGGTTGTGGAGAAAAGCATGAAAATGTGACTTCCAAAGGCTCCATCACCAGAAGGCGAGGACAAGGATCCAAATCATATGAATTTTAAAATCTCATGATTTTGGGAGGCCTGGGGTTGGCAAAGCCATAGTTCATAGGTCTGTTGAGTCAATGAAGGAGCTGTTGCAAACAGCTTCCTGTTCCTCTGACAGACAGGTTCATAGCATGTGCATGGTTGTGGCGTGTGTGCGTGTGTGTCTGTGCATGCATGTGTGTGCACGTTTGCCCTACTGCCACGCAAAGTAAAATATGAACCATCTCAGCATTGTCCTGAAAAAATCCAGGTTTTAAATGTCTTTGTCACGGGGACCGCTACTCATAACTGGAGCGCCCACTTCTGGGGATTAGCTCTGCCAGCCTGACATCCTCTTCTCGTGGTTCCTCAGCCTGTCGTCTTACTCTCCCATTCTGCAGCCCCACCCCTTACTCCTCAGGAGATGCTGCACCTCGTCTCTGTGGCTTAGCCTTTCAGCCAAGTCACCAGCCTCCTCCCCCTGTGGGGTACTATCACAGCCCTCAGCGCCATCCCCGGCAGCCCTTAACACCGCTGCCCAGGCTGAGCCGTTCCCTCTGTGCTTAAAACAAATGGACACGGACAGTCTTCAAGTTCCCTGCCCAGATTGTGCCACTCAATGAGTGGCCAGGAGGGGAATCTGGGCCCACCCCCTACTCTGGGTTCCAGTCCAAGGCCCTATCACCAGCAGCGAAGGGCTGGACAACCACAAACCTTCCTGCCACTTCCCTGGACTACGTCCCATCTTGCCTACTTTGCATTCTCTACCCTCTAGGCAACTCCCTTTTCTTTGCAGAAAAGATACTACTAGATCGTTGGTCATGGGAGGCTCATGCACACCAATGTGGGATGCACCCTGTGCACAGGGAGAAGGAGCAGCTGCTTAGCACGATGATCAGCAGGCAGCTGGAAATGCCAGCCCCTGTCCTGGGGAATCTGACCCTGTATCCCTGTATGTGCAGCATAATCCCAGTGAGGTTCTCTTGGTCCTAGACTGCCTCACCCAGCTTCCTCCATTCCTGGCAGCTGCGCTAACACCTAGGGGGAGAGAGGACTCCCTTTATGCCTGGTAATGATTGTAACCCCCTCGTTGCCATGTAAGCACCTCCGCACAGTGTACATGCGCATGGACAAGTCATTTCGGGGCATCAGGATCAGCGTGAGAGGGCACTTGCCCCTCTCTTGTAGTATCTAGCTGAGGATCTCAAAGAGCTTTGGAAACATAAGTGAGTTACGCCTCATAAACCTCCTCATGTAACGTGGGAAACTGAGGCCCAGAGAAACACTGAAACAGAGCTGCCCATAGAACATGCATCTGACGAAGTGGGTATTCACCCACGAAAGCTTATGCTCCAATACGTCTGTTAGTCTTTAAGGTGCCACAGGACTCTTTGTGACTTTTTTCATAGAACACTGTGACTGCTTTGTCCGTACTTATGCCGTACTTAGAATCATAGAATCATAGAATCTCAGGGTTGGAAGGGACCTCAGGAGGTATCTAGTCCAACCCCCTGCTCAAAGCAGGACCAAACCCAACTAAATCATCCCAGCCAGGGCTTTGTCAAGCCTGACCTTAAAAACCTCTACGGAAGGAGATTCCAACACCTCCCTAGGTAACCCATTCCAGTTCTTCACCACCCTACTAGTGAAAAAGTTTTTCCTAATGTCCAACCTAAACCTCCCCCTCTGCAACTTGAGACCATTACTCCTTGTTCTGCCATCGGGTACCACTGAGAACAGTCTAGATCCATCCTCTTTGGAACCCCCTTTCAGCTATCAAATCCCCCCTCATTCTTCTCTTCTGCAGACTAAACAATCCCAGTTCCCTCAGCCTCTCCTCATAAGTCATGTGCTCCAGCCCCCTAATCATTTTTGTTGCCCTCCACTGGACTCTCTCCAATTTATCCACATCCTTCTTGTAGTGTGGGGCCCAAAACTGGACACAGTACTCCAGATGAGGCCTCACCAGTGCTGAGTAGAGGGGAATGATCACATCCCTTGATCTGCTGGAAATGTCCCTACTTATACAACCCAAAATGCCATTAGCCTTCTTGGCAATGGCACTCCCATCTTTACTATGGTCTTATGCCGACACTCCCATCTTTACTATGGTCTTGCTTCTCCCACCCTCATTTATCAGCTTATCCAGCAGTTGGGTCAGAATCCTAGACTGTCTTTGTAACTAAGTTACTTAGATGATGCCCATAACCATAGCAACTGAGCATCTCACACGCTCTAATGCATGTAGCCTCGCTGCCCTGTGCAGCAGGGCAGTGCCGTCACCCCCATTGTACAGCTGTAAGTGACTAACGCAAGGTCCCACAGGAAGACTGTGGTGCACTAGGGAATCGACCTGAGCAGTCCTGGGTCCTAGGTGACTGTCCAAACCTTCTGTGAGTGTTTTGCTGTGGGGAGTGGACTTCTAACCTGTACAACACCCAGCACAATGGGGCCTTGCTCCCTGGAGTGCAGTAACACTAGTAGCATTGTAAACGTATTACAATGGAGTTCGAATCCCAGCCTGTCACCCTCCCCCCTGGCAGACAGCACCTTCCCAAAACAGAGGGTGTTATGTCTGGATTCAGAGGGAGAAGGAAAACCCAGACTCCAGCAAAGAAGAAGACAGCAAGCCAAGCAGCTTGTTAGGCTACTCTCCATATGATCGATGTGGCATGCTGGCGGCTCTCAGGCACTCCCCGGTAGCCCCAGGTGAAGCAGCCCGAAAGAATCTCTGTCCCCATCCCCCCACTGTAGTGACATAGAAATAAGTTTGTTTACTTGCCATGTTTAATTCTTGCTTCCCTTGAGTTTCCTGGTTGTTCAGACTGTTCCTTGTTTATCTTTCCAGACAATCTCCATTGCCTTTGTTTGGCTTCCAGAAAATCAGTGTTCGAGCTGGGCAGGAGGAAGAGATAAGCCAATGGCTTCCTCTCTCCGCGATCATTAGCCTGGCGAGTCGGGAGAAGGCAAACAGCAGTGCTCTTGCCACTGGGCTGCAGTCTGACACCATCTTGCTTTTTCTCATGGAGGCCACTGAACGTGCTCTGTGCCTCCAGCACGTTCTGTCCTGAGCTAAATCCGGCACGTTACAAGGTAGGATGTCAGTGAGGGACAGGTGTCTGTTGACACCGTATGGCCATTGTGTTTTAGGTATTCCGGGGGAAGGGGGCAGGTTTCCATCTCACTTTCATTGGGTCAAAGTTGATGATAATTCTTGCAGGAAATCAGTAGGCATTCGGCACAGATGGCCATGCCATCTCAGAAAGTGTTGGGTGACCGTTTGAGAGAGCGGGACTTATTAAGTTAGAAAATGGATCTCTTCATTTGACTTGAATTTCTGCCATTTGATTTGATCATTCAGAGATGCTTCATCTGAATGATATCCAGCTTCTTTTCAGTCTTGATAATGAGGGGCCATGTTTCAGTCTCACAGGGCAGATTGCTGACCACCAAAGCATCATATAGCCTTGGCTTCATCTCTCTACGGATCAGGATGTTCAATTTGCAAAAGATGTTCTTAATGGAGAGTCCCATCACTGACAATGCTTTTGCAGCGTGGCCTTCGAGTTGTTTCTCATTGCCACCCACGTAATCAACAACAGAGCCAAGGTTGGTGAAATTACTGATAATCTCAACTGGGTGGTCGCCCACTAATAGGCTAGAGTCCATGGCATATTCATGTTCAACCAGAAGAATTTTGGTTTTACCCGAATTAATTTTCAGGGTGACTTTTGCCACTGAGCTTCCCAGGGCTTTAAGAATGACAACTAGCTCGTCCACTGGTTCCACAGCTAGTGCTATGTCATTAGCAAAGTCAGTGTTGGTGAGGTTCTTATCACCAAGGCATATGTGTAAAATGCATTTAATTAGTGTCTGATCAAGCATGTAGTCTATGATGGCATTGAAGTGTTCTGGGGCAGCAAACATCCTTGTTGAATGCTCGACCTAATTCAGAAGACCACGGTTCTTTTCCCATTTACAAGAATGCAGCTTGAGGAGTCATCATATAGGAGCCGGACCGTTCTACAGGGAGGCTGGTGAGTTTCAAGATCAGCCACTTGCTGCCTCGATGTCCACAAATGCAATGTGAACAGGCCACTTGAATTCTTGTGCCTTCTCAATAAACTGGCACACTGTGAAGATTTACTCCATCATGGAATGGCCAGGAGTGAGGCTGGCTTGCTGTGGTCTTCTTACTCCTTAAGATATTAGTGGCTTGGGCCAAGAAGACAGAAGCAAAAACTTTCCCCAGGTCAGGTGAGAGTTAAAAGCTGCATGCTGGGCCTCATCCTCCTGTCACGTTGGTGTAAATCAGGAATAGTTCCCATAAAGTCAGTGTAGTTACATTGGTGTAAAACTGTTATAAGTGAGAGCAAAATCAGGGCCATTGTCTATTAGACACACAGCTGGTCAGGATGTAAAAATCCTTTGTGCATATTTTAGTGAATATGAGTGTGGTTTCTAGGGTCGGAGGTTCCATTATGCACAAATGTTTGTGCAGTCACTGGATATGCTGAAAAACAATCACAAATCAGAAACTGTCACAAAAAAAAATCATCCAGAAATTCAGACCAGCTAGTTGTTGTTTGCTCAGCATTGGGACACACAAATGGCCAGAGCCAATCAGATCTGGGGTCCATCAGGCCAGCATCCTTTCTCCAACATCTCCCAGTACTGGTGCTTCAGAAGAAAGTTCAAGAAATCGCAAAAAGGCCAGTTGCATCCCGCAGCAGCAGATTTCCCCTGTCCCAGGCAGATAATGCCTGAAATGGATGGCTTTATATCCTTTCTAGAGAATTGCATCTTATCTACTGTAACTGCAATGTTCCTGTTCTCCTTTTAAATGTCTAAACTTGGTTGGAATCCTCCTAAGCTCTTGGCCTAATGATATCTAGTAGCAGTGAGTTCCATGGGCTAAACAGACATTACCTAAAATCAGAGTTTCCTTAGCTCAGTTTTTGAGTTTACTGCGTCTCACAGTGTTCCCTTGTTCACGTCTTCTGGGCAGGGATAAATAGGAGCTCTCCACCCACCTCTTCTACACCACTCTTTAATTTGCACCCATCTATAATGTCCCCTCTCTAAGGCAAACCATCTCTCCTCAGAGTCTGGCTGTAGTCTAGGACCTTCCTTAGCCAAGAAATGCTCCCTCTCATCCCTGGATTCGGAAGGGCTTCTCACCTTTGGGATTTACAATCCTCTCCCCTCCTGCATCTCTAGGTGTGACATAACCTGGGCCAGCTCACCTCTCAGGCATGCTGCATAGCCCAGATGGGGAGGCAGCCCTTTGAGGAGAGCTGAGGTAGTTGTGGGAGGGGCTGGTTTGTGGGTAGGTGAGGTGTGGGGGCCTTGTTTTATAGAATCATAGATTATTAGGGTTGGAAGGGACGTGGCTCTGGGGTGGGGAGATACGCACTGTGGTTTCGATGTTCTAATTATTTGTGTGCCAGGCTTTTAATTGTCACCCCAGGCCTAATGCTTTTCATAAGGTGTTTGTTAGTGCGGTGTTTAAATCCAAATAAATAATCATTTTCATTGCCCTCCTTGGACCCCTACTGTCTCTGGTGTGTGAAAAAATGTATCAGACAGAGAGACAGGCCCCTATCCGAGGGACACTGTGGTGTCTGAAGGCAAGACTCTGATTTGCCTGGTAGCCCAAAGGAGAGAAATAATGATAGAATTTAACATCAGATATTGAGTGTGATACTTTGTAACATAAAAGCAAAATCACAGCAAAATTATCATCTTAATTGTATTAATGCCGCCAATTAGAGACACAGCTCGTGTGGCACAGCAGGAGAGTTCTGGGATGGAAGGGAAGACAGACAATCTGTAAACTCCTAATTTTGTCTTGTAAATTATCACCTCCAGGTATTCAATAGCGTGGCTAGCCCTGATCACTGAGCACTGTTCTGAGAGTGTATTAAGGAAGGGCCCACAGGCCTGCTCTGTTTTGTCCAAATTAGCTGAAGTTGTTGCATTGCCCAGAGTTGAATTGGAAAGGAGAATTTTGGTCTAAATCACATATCATCAGCACACAGCAAAACAGAACTGAGCGAGTTGGTAAACCTGATACACTGCAGCTTGCTAGGCCTGGTCCATGGGAAAATTAGGGAGAATTAGGCAGCTGGCATGCTGTGATCATGTGATCAGAATCCTCTCCTTACCACCTTGTTCTTCCCCACCTGTTGTCTCTCATCTTCTCCTTAGATTGGAAGGTCTTTGGGGAGGGACTGCCTCTTTGTTCTATGTCTATATAATGCCTAGCGCAAGGAGTGGGGTGGGGTTCCTAAATCTCCTGCAATACAAATCACAGAAGGACCACGCTGACTTCAGTTGGAGCTGGACTGGGCCCTCTGAGCTATAAACAAGGAGGTTTCATCATCAGCTACGATGATGAAAAAGGGATGAGTTTTGAGACGGCCTTGGTCAGTTCCTTGAGGTAGTGAAAAGCAGGAAGAGGTGTTGTTGTTTGTGACTTTTGAGTGGACTGAAGAAGCCTAGAAAAAAGTAATCCAGAGTATGGATTCTCCAAAATTCTCTGTCTTCAGAACATTCAGGAGGGATCTTTCAATATCTGAGGAAAAGTACTTGATGCTTCAGGACCTCCAGACACAAAATGTTCTTCACTGGCAATATTTAAGTATGAATAAAGTATGTGGAGAAAATTCTCAATATCATGGCTCATGCCTAGCATTTCATTTGGTTTTTCCATGAAGGGCCCATCATTGAGATGTTTAGATTAAAGATGAAATATTCTGACTATTCCAAATGGGTTGAATCAAACACCTGCTCCAAACAGGCCTAGACTCCAGGGTGTTTGCCATCTGGACTCCAAAGTAGGGACATAGGTTGAGGATTTGACCATGTCCACTTTGAATCTTTCCTCCTAAGTCAATTCCTTTTGCTCATCTCTTCTAATGCACTTCCAATCTATTGTCTTTTTAGTAGTGAGGTGCCCAGAATGGGATGTAGTGTCCCAGGTAATGCTGAACTCAAGCCAAGGAAACAGAGCTGTCCTATTCTTGTGTTGCCTTGTAGATGTGCAAAACCATGGTTGTGTTGGGTTCATAAAACCTCATTCACTGGGATTTAGCTTGGAAAGCAGGGCTGGTTCTGATCCAGGTCCTTGTATAGAAATCTGCAAGGTTCACACAGAAAGGGGGAATTCAGGATAAATAGGTCTGGTATGGGCTCATATCTAACAAGAATCCCCTTTCGAATTCACAGTGTTCCATTACCAACCCCCTACTTGGCTCCTGGCTCTGCAGATATGGGCTCCAAGGTCAATGAAGAGCAGAGCTGAGTGTGTCACTCAGCAGTTCATAGTTAGATTCGCCTAGCCTAGCTTAGCCTGGAGACGTTGTGTGATCCTGTGGCTAGGACACTAGATTATGAATCAGGAGAGCTGGGTACTCCACCCACTGCTGACCTATTTTGTGACTCCAGGCATATCACTTCCTCTCAATCTGGTCCTGCTTTCCCATCTACCTTGTTGATTTAGATTTTAAGCCCTTTGGGGCAGGTACTGGTATAATGGCTCTCTGATCTTGGTTGGGGCCTCTAGGGACAACTACAATCATAATAAAGTAATAATAAAACCCAGTTTAGAAACCTATTCAGTCATTGCCAAGGAAGGAGCAGTGACCTACAGAAGAACTCTGAAGGGGAATCCTAGAAAGGAAGGGGATGATCCACTTAATTGGGAGGTTACAACCTCCAGCGGGCTTGCGCTCTTTTCAGCGAGGCTGCAAAGTGAGCTGTGAACTCTGGCAGCGACCCCTCCGCGTGGAGCCGTCGCACTGGTGAAGAAAAGGCGGCTGTGTAAACAGGCGAGAAGAGGAAGCAATATTAAGTCAAAATAAATGCCCATGAAATTCTTTCCATTGTAATTCACTGAATACAAGAGCTGAGATGCTGAGGCCATGAATTCCAGAGCAGGGGCAGCAGGAACAGGGGTGGCTAGGAAGGGGAAAAAATATTGTAAAACATAATGATCAAACAGTCAGGGAGGGCAAGGACCATAAAAACATCAAAAGTCCGGGCAATTGTTTTGGATGAGAATGTTTTTAAAAGTATTTGTTTATGTTGGATGGGAGCATTGGCTTTGAACAATGGGTGAACTTTTGCAAAGCAGGGAAAATCCACTCCACTCATTACTGTCAGGTCTCTTTCTTTTCTTTGTGTTAAATATTATAAAACAGGAGAAAGCTTGGAAAATCCATAGGCATCTTATTGCATAACTGTCCTCTCTGGGGTTTCCTGCATTCCCCTTGGAAACATCTGGTGCTGGCCACTGTCAGAGACAGAAGACTGGACTGGCTGGACATCTGATGTAATCCACTCCTATATATTCATGGTGACGTGTTATTTATAATAGTCCTGCATCTCTGATTTAAGATGCAGATACAGTGGCCTCTTCCTACGGAATTAGTGTCCGGGTATCATGATTTGTTCCCGTGGAATCAGGTACCATTTCTTTCAGCTACAGTCAGCATGCAGACAGCATGGGAGCAAAGAGTAGGGCATTAGTCCCAGCTGATCCCACTCTCTGAACATTTCCGTGTCTCCAGTCCCTAGTTTTGTGGTTAATTTTACCATGCTGAGGCACGTGTGACACATACTTTTGTATCTTCCATTATCATGAACTGATGTGACTTCATGATAAAATATGTAGGGTGAGGAATGCAGGGCTTAGTGGATTTGGGGGCTGGTAGAGGAGAAGATCTTTAAGAATAGCCTGAACATTGTTTGAGTTTTGGGTTCCTGACATGGGGATTGTCATATGGAACTTATTACTTACAAGTGATTTGCTTTCTGGGATCCCCTACAGGCCTTAAACAAGATTGGACCCCATTGTTCTGGGTGCTGTACAAACACACAGTGAGAGACAGTCCCTTCCCCAAAAAGTTTGCCATCAAAGTAGACAAGACAGTGAAAGGACACATATTATTCCCCCTTCACAGATGGTGAACTGTGGCATGGAGACATTAAGTGACTTGAGCAGGGTTACCCCGAGAGTCTGTGGCAGAGCCAGGAATTGAAGCCAAAGCACCCGAACCCCAGTTCTGTGCCTTAGCCACAAAACCAGTCTCTCTGGGCACACGTTCTCTAGCAGCTGTTGTCAGGGACAGATCCCCAGTTTAGCTGGCAACTCTGATCCCAGTGGGAGATGGGGAAATCTGCCTCACCTGGCTCTGTACCCTAGCAGGGGAGTCAGGAGGCAGCCGCTCATGCCAGCACTCAGCTCCCTGCGCTGAGAATCCAAGAGCCTCGGTAAACACAGCTGCAAACGAAGACACGAAAGAGACCTGAGTGTGTAACCTCTGTCCTTATGGGAGGCACAAGTAAGAGGTGACCCACAAAGTGGTTCTTGCCCCTTGGGCTGGTCCTGCCCCCCCTGCCTGGGCATCTGGGGCTACTCCTTGGTCAGTGCAAGAGGGAGGGAGACTAGCTCAATGGCCTGACGTGGCTTCTGTATTAGGCCCGTAGACAGGATCCATATCGGGGGGGGGGGGGGGCTGGGCAGAGCGAGCTTTGAACATTGCCCACCTTGACTCCAAGGAGGCCACTTCTTTTCCTTAGTGGGGAGTTCGTGGGAAGCACCTGAGTCTCCCAGGAAGGCCTGAGGGGATGGGAAAAACGTACGTCTCTCACTTCTCCCCATAAGGAAGAGAAAGCCTGAGCTACCCCACATCACAGTGCCCATTTCACAGCTTCTGATGAATCTAAGGTCACTGCAAACAGGCTCACTGTATGCATAAACCATCCCCCACCACCCCCCGAACCCTGGAAAGTTCCAAATCCACATCTGGGTCTGAGGCTAATGGTGGAGAGACACAAAGAAGTGGGGTGCGGGCAATCAAATGATTCTGAGAACCACTGAGCTAGACTGTATCTTTTTAGAAAGACATGCAATCTTGAGACAGAGAGAGAGAGAGAGAGAGTGTTTTCACTGCCCTCTGCTGGCTGGGACAATGTGCATGTGAGGGGAGAGGGGTACACCACTCCCTGCTAGTAAATACGGCTCAGCTGTGTGTCATAGACCCTGTGCTGTTCACAACTAGTGGGGATTCTCCTTAGCAAAGTGGCTGTGCAGGAGAAGGAACCAGGTTCTATCCCTGGTGACTATGTGGAGCTCTGAGAGGTTGTGTTGTGCAGCAGAGGTTAGTGAAAATTATGTAGACCTTGCTGGACAGGGATTTGCTGCTATCTAATCATTCATCTGATACCCAGAAGGCCCCATATCAGGTGTAAGTACGTTAACACCATGACTTGCTACCAGGCCTTAAATTCTCAAAGAGTATTTCACAGAGACCCCCGTGGGAGGTCCCAGAGCTCTGCTCCGCACAGCTCTGGCTGAATTTAAGCCCTGCTTGCTACATAATATGCTACAGACCTGTTCCATGGATTCCCTGACCGTAAAATGACCCCCTCTGACACACAGCGTGCACATCTCTGCTGTAGCCAGTGGGGCATTTCCAGAGTCCATCCATGGACGAGGATGGTGGAGGAGGAAGGGAAGAGGATATGGCAACTCCTATGGCAGGAGGGTTTTCCCCTCTGCCGCCCCTGGACAATGGATGGCTGTTCTTTGAGTGTCCCATATGTTCCAGGACACATTGAGCCTTGCGAGCTAAATATTTAGTCTTTCCTGAATTCAAATACTTCCTGAGCTCCTGGGTTTGTTATTTTCATATATTTGCCTTTGTTTCACTAGATTAGAGCAGTGGGGTTTGTAGATAGGGACTCTATTCTTGGCAGAGAGCAAAGTATTATTAACATTCCTTATCGCAGGAGTGTATATTATTGTGTGACATTGCACAGACTAACCTTAACATAAAAAACCTCCCCTGCCATTTGTTGAATGTTCCGAGTCTTGTTTTGGCTGTTGGCCACTTCGTGTGGCTTTGAGCAGAGACACGAGCCCGCTGGGGTCTAAACTGCCTTTTCCACTCTTCTGCCAACCCCTGGCCATTCATGCCCCAGAAAAGGGCACGTCTGAGAGGGTCTTTCCTGGGGCCGAGGGGCGTGGTGTGGCAGAGGCAGAGGCACTACCGGTGAAGAAGAGTTATTTCCGCTTCAGTTTCCTCCTTCCTTTGCAAAGGTGGCAGGGGAAGGGGTATGAACTGCCTGCTTGGGAGAGATATAAGCACTTTGAAAATTACTTCCGAGCCTGCCCTGTGGCCATCTTTTTAGCAGCTCCTAATCCCCGCGTCCCCTTTGGTGTTTGCCTTACCCAGCCTGGCCAGGAGGTTTGGGCAAGGAGAAGACCCTCTGTTCTCAGGAGGCTTCACCGAGGCGCAGACTTTTGTCAACTTTTCACTATGGTCCTTGAGCAAGTGTTTAACTTGCTCCTTTATCCATAGCCCATGTCTGACAGTGGAGTTATGCACAAGTAGACAATGTACCTGCTCCTCGTTTGTTTTACAGCTCCTAAAGATGTGCTAGGCACACTCCAGAAACACGGGGAAGGCTAAGGTGCTGAAGTGTGCATGCTTTAATAGAGTCTCATTGCTGGAGCTGGCTGCGATTTTTTTGTTCACAATATTTTTGACTAAAAATGACTTCATTAAAATGGAAATTTCTGCAGGAAACAACCGGTTTTAATGCTTTTTCCCTCCGTTTTTTTTTGTTGTTGTTGAAAAACTGAAACTTTTTTGGTGACCAAAACCTGAAAATGTTTTCAATTTGTTTGGCTTTTAGCAGCTAAAATCTGGAAGATTTCAGCCTGCCAGGTGAAAATTTGGAATAAAACCAAAGATGTTTTCTGGACCGGCTGAAACTTTTTGGTTTTCAGTTGCTGGAAAAGGAAACAATTTCAGTTTTCAGCTTTTCAATCTTTTAAATGAAACTGAACAAATGAATGGAAAAGTTTCCTGGCCATCTCTCCTAATTACGCTTTCTGATTGCCCTCTAAGGAAAGGTTCTGTTTGGATTCACTTTGAGTTGTGCAGCAGGATTTTCTGTTGTCCCTCCCTGCTGCAGACCGAAGTTGTTGTTTGTTAGTGACATTTACCCCAATAAGAAAGGATGAAGGTTCATTTAACTTTAGTGATTTCTACTTGGAGCTTCATTTGGTCTCTTTTGTTCCATAGTCTAAGGGTTCAACGTTCTATGTTCCAGACAAAGATGAGGCAGTTTGGCTGGGTTGTAGTGGGACGAGAGCACAGTCCAGCTGTATGGAGTTAGCTGATCAGTGTGAGGTAAGAGTGAATTGTCATAGAAATGTAACCCTCTATATTACACATTTATTAAATGCAAAGCCTATATTAATGCACCGTTAAGACTGCACAAGTGTGATCAGTTTGGAAATGCAAAGTTAAGTTTCCAGCAGCAAGACTGGCTCGATCGAGATGCACTTCCTGCATGTTTTTGGGACACACACTTTACAACTTAAATAGTGATGTATCTAGCTACACATTGACCCAGAAAAACAGGGCATAGAACGTGCTGCATACATGCAGTGTGCCAAATTAATGTTGCTGTCAGAACCTTAACTCTTGCTGTTCCTGACTGCACGTGGTTCTATATGTGCCTTGTTCTCTGACAGGGGTAGGTAACCTATGGCACATGTGCCGAAGGCGGCACACGAGCTGATTTTCAGCTGCACTCACACTGCCTGGGTCCTGGCCACCGGTCCGGGGGGCTCTGCATTTTAATTTAATTTTAAATGAAGCTTCTTAAACATTTTAAAAACCTTATTTACTTTACATACAACAATAGTTTAGTTCTATATTATAGACTTATAGAAAGAGACCTTCTAAAAACGTTAAAATGTATGACTGGCACGCGTAATCCTTAATTTAGGAGTGAATAAATGAAGACTTGGGACACCACTTCTGAAAGGCTGCTGACCCCTGTTCTCTGATCAAACAAAAGCAGCAGCAAAGGCAGTAACTCATCCTCATGCCTAATTAAGAGTTATTTACATGCTAGCATTAGTAAATGCAAACGGCCACATGGCTACACCTCACTCCTGAATGGCCCCAAGTTTCCTGCACAGCGTATGTGATTAGTCCCTGACCTAGATTGCAGGAGCTCATTAGAAGACTGTTTCCTGGTGACTCAGTATAAAGACACTGCAAGTTGTAGGGGCTGGAAGGCGCTGACAAGGAGCAAACTCACCTCCTGGGTAATGGACAAATCTGAACCTCTTGCCACATGGATTGGGCAGAGATAGACACATGGATCGAGCAGTATCTCAGAGAGCTATTTTTCTAGTGAAAAGGATCATGTCTCTGACAGGGCCGGCTCCAGGCACCAGCGTAGGAAGCAGGTGCTTGGGGAGGCCAATGGAAAGGGGCGGCATGTCCGGGTCTTTGGCAGCAATTCGGTGGCGGGTCCCTCAGTCCCTCTCAGAGAGAAGGACCTGCCGCCAAATTCCCGCCAAAGAATGAAGCGGTGCAGTAGAGCAGCCGCCGAAGTGCTGCTGATCCCGGTGTTTTTTTAAAAATCTTTGCCGCGCTTGGGGCGGCAAAAAAGCTCGAGCCGGCCTTGATCCCTGAACTAGCAGGGCATATTGACTATCCTGAAAACTAGGCAGAAATCCAGGTCAGATATAAACACCTGAAGGCAAACAGACACTAGAACCATGCTTTCATGTAGTCATTGGTGCAGGTGCAAGTCTCTCCCACTACTCTTTTCCTGCAAGTCATTGACAATTGCCATCTAGTTAAGCTTAACAGAAGTATGTTTAATAATTAGCAGAGATCTGGAGGGAGGGCCTGTTTGCAGCTCTATTGCTCACAGAGGGGTAAAATAAGCTTATGTCACTCACAGGTGTAAATAAGCCACTCTCTTGAATGGCATCAGTTACACTGACCTAAGTGCCAGTGTGGACAGTGCTGTGTCTCTCTTGCAGACACAGTGAGCGCCTCTCACGGAGGTGGTTTTATGATGCCGCTGGGAGAGCTCTCTCCTGTTGGCACAGAGCGTCTTCACCAGATGCAGGGGATTTTGAGCAGGGAGTTGGACTAGATACCTCCTGAGGTCTCTTCCAACCCTGAGATTCTCTGATTCTATGATGAGCTACGGTGGTGCAGCTGCACCGATGTAGCTGTGCTGATGTAGTGCTTCTCGTGTACACTAGCCCCAAGAGGACGTGGGCAGGGGAAGAAACGCTGAATGCCGAACACATGCAGCAGCAGGAGCTCAGAATGGTCTCATCCATCTCTTTGTGATGTAGCCCAAGGTCCGTTGTCGTCACTGCCCCAGGGTTTCTCCTTGTCTCTCCAGCGCCATCTGGCCTTTCATGCTAGAAGTTAGGGATGGCAAAGGCCTGTTAAATTATTGCTGGTCCATTCCTCCGAGGCCAGAGGAGAGTTGTCCCTTCTACAGCATGTTCTCTAGCATGCCCTCCCCTCCAGTTTGGAACGTCCCATGACATGCGGTGTCCACCTGTCCTGTTGTGTTATTCGATCAGTCTCATGCACCATCACCATGGAACTGGGCACCTGGCATGTGTTATAACAAGCAAGAGAGACGAAGTGGGGATTCACCCACGAAAGCTCATGCTCCAATACGTCTGTTAATCTATAAGGTGCCACAGGACTCTTTGCTGCTTAAGCAAGAGAGAGTGCAGCACCCACTCCCGGCACTGCCACCCAGCTGTGGCACATGCTCTTTTGAGAAGCTGCATTGCCAGAGCTCCTTCTGCCCTGGCTCAGCTTTGCCAGTTCTCACATGCTCTATATGGCATCGTCTGCATGCATTTCAAATGCCCTCCATGGCTTGAAGGATTTGCTTCTGAAAGCTGCTTTTCCGCTGCCTTGTGTCATTTACAGCAGTGCAGAATGAATGGAAAATGCTCCTGGATCAGAATGGGAGCATTGTACACAAATGCGAGGTTCAGGCTCTGAGTCTGCAGTGCGGCCCCATCCAGCTGTGCCTTCACCCACTGTCTGCTACAGCCATCTGTAGTGAGTGACAAGCCAAAGCCTCAGCCATCTCCCTTTCCTCTGCTGTTCCCTAAGGAATTGCTTCCTCCATCGCCCCCCACCGCCTCTCCACCCCCACCCCTGGGCCTCCCCTGCTTGGTGCCAGCCACTGTAGTTCCTGCAGCTTCAGGAGTCCCACCACACGGGGTTGCGGTCTCTGTTGCTATTCTCTCTCTCCTTGCATCTGTCTCTCGCTCCATTCCACACCCCCATCAAACTCTTTCACTCCATTTTATCTCCATCTACTGTCACTCTCCCCCATCTATCGACGCCGTCTCTCGTCTAGCTTAGCCTTGCTCTGGCATTCTGCCTGTTGGCAGTTTGGTCCCCACCTTTCAGTATCCTCTGAAATTCCCCTTTATGGCTTTGTTTTGCTTTTATGGCCTTTTACAATATTTGCATGGTACCAAGGCCCTTTCCCTTTCTGCCCCCCCCCCCCCCCGAGGATTATTGCTCTGTTTGTGGCTTTTACTGCCTTCCCTCATTTCGACCAGTTTCATCAGCAGGAATGTGATCACACTCCTCAGAGCTGATCGGTGTGACATGCATTGATTTTCCATGAACAAATCATGCCAAACCAGCTTGATTTCCTTCTTTGACAGGGTAACTGATTCGGAGGATAAGGGGAATGTGGTGGACATAATATACCTAGACTTCAGTATGGCTTTTGACACCGTCCCATGTGACATTCTGATCTTGAACCCATGTAGAGAAACTAGAAAGGATCCAGAGGCGAGCGACACAGATGATCAAAGGGATGGAATGCAAGCCATGTGAGCAAAGGCTGAAGGAACTGGGTGTCTTTAGCTTGGAAAAGAGGAGATTAAGGGGGGACATGATAGCGGTCTTCAACGGCTGCCATAAAAAAGATGGAGAAACAGAGCAGGTCATGTGGGGGAGTGGGGGGTGGGGAGTGTCACTATATGAGAAAGAAAATGTAGAATCAAATGAAGTAAAAAGCTTAAGTGAATCCACATGTTCCATAGAATCTCTATGGATAGTAATTTCATGCTCTAATAAGAATATAACATTCGGGATCTATTATCGACCACCTGACCAGGACAGTGATAGTGATGATGAAATGCTAAGGGAGATTAGAGAGGCTATCAAAATGAAGAACTCAATGGGATTTCAATTATCCCCATATTAACTGGGAACATCTCACCTCAGGAAGAAATGCAGAGACAAAATTTCTTGATACTTTAAATGACTGCTTCTTGGAGCAGCTGGTACGGGAACCCACAAGGGGAGAGGCAATTCTCGATTTAGTCCTGAGAGGAGTGCAGGATCTGGTCCAAGCGGTAACTATAACAGGACCACTTGGAAATAGAGACCATAATATAATAACATTTAACATTCCTGTGGTGAGAAGAACATCTCAATAGCCCAACACTGTGGCATTTAATTTCAGAAAGGGGAACTATGCAAAAATGAGGGGGTTAGTTAAACAGAAATGAAAAGGTACAGTGACTAGATTTAAATCCCTGCAATCTGCATGGACACTTTTCAAAGACACCTTAATAGAGGCCCAACTTCAATGTATACCGCAAATTAAAAAACACAGTAAAAGAACTAAAAAAGAGCCACCGTGGCTTAACAACCATGTAAAAGAAGCAGTGGGAGATAAAAAGGCATCTTTTAAAAAGTGGAAGTCAAATCCTAGTGAAGTACATAGAAAGGAGCATAAACACTACCAAATTAAGTGTAAAAATGTAATAAGAAAAGCCAAAGAGGAGTTTGAAGAACGGCTACCCAAAACTCAAAAGGTAATAACAAAATGTTTTTAAGTACATCAGAAGCAGGAAGCCTGCTAAACAACCAGTGGGGCTCCTGGACGATTGAGATACAAAAGGACCACTTAAAGATGATAAAGTCATTGTGGAGAAACTAAATGAATTCTTTGGTTCAGTCTTCGTGGTTGAGGATGTTAGGGAGATTCCCAAACCTGAGCCGGCTTTTATAGGTGACAAATCTGAGGAATTGCCACAGATTGAGGTGTCACTAGAGGAGGTTTTGGAAATAATTGATAAACTTAACAGTAACAAGTCACCAGGACCAGATGGCATTCACCCAAGAGTTCTGAAAGAACTCAAATGTGAAATTCTGAAACTACTAAGTATGGTTTGCAACCTGTCCTTTAAATCGGCTTCTGTACCCAATGACTGGAAGATAGCTAATGTAACGCCAATATTTTAAAAGGGCTCTAGAAGTGATCCCGGCAATTACAGACTGGTAAGTCTAACATCAGTACCGGGCAAATTAGCTGAAACAATCATAAAGAATAAAATTGTCAGACACATAGAAGAACATAAACTGTTGGGCAAAAGTCAACATGGTTTCTGTAAAGGGAAATCATGTCTTACTAATCTATTAGAGTTTTTTGAAGGGGTCAACAAACATGTGGACAAGGGGGATCCAGTGGACATAGTGTACTTAGATTTCCAGAAAGCCTTTGACAAGGTCCCTCACCAAAGGCTCTTACGTAAATTAAGCTGTCATGGGATAATAGGGAAGGTCCTTTCATGAATTGAGAACTGGTTAAAAGACAGGGAACAAAGGATAGGAATAAATGGTAAATTTTCAGAATGGAGAGGGGTAACTAGTGGTGTTCCCCAAGGGTCAGTCCTAGGACCAATCCTGTTCAACTTATTCGTAAATGATCAGGAGAAAGGGGTAAAAAGTGAAGTGGCAAAGTTTGCAGATGATACTAAACTGCTCAAGATAGTTAAGACCAAAGCAGACTGTGAAGAACTTCAAAAAGATCTCACAAAACTAAGTGACTGGGCAACAAAATGGCAAATGAAATTTAATGTGGATAAATGTAAAGTGATGCACATTGGAAAAAATAACGCCAACTATACATACAATGTGATGGGGGCCAATTTAGCTACAACTAATCAGGAAAAAGATCTTGGAGTTATCATGGATAGTTCTCTGAAGACGTCCATGCAGTGTGCAGCGGCGGTCAAAAAAGCAAACAGGATGTTAGGAATCATTAAAAAGGGGATAGAGAATAAGATGGAGAATATCTTATTGTCCTTATATAAATCCATGGTACGCCCACATCTTGAATACTGTGTACAGATGTGGTCTCCTCATCTCAAAAAAAATATACTGACATCAGGAATCACAACATTCAAAAACCAGTAGGAGAACATTTCAGCCTCTCTGCTCACTCAGTAACAGACTTAAAGGTGGCAATTTTGCAACAGAAAAGCTTCAAAAATAGACTCCAACGAGAAACTGCTGAACTTGAATTAATATGCAAACTAGATACCATTAACTTAGGTTTGAATAGAGACTGGGAATGGCTGAGTCATTACACACATTGAATCTATTTCCCCATGTTAAGTATCCTCACACCTCTTGTCAACTGTCTGCAATGGCCCATCTTGATTATCACTACAAACGTTTTTTTCCCCTCCTGCTGATTATAACTCATCTTAATTAATTAGTCTCTTAGAATTGATATGGCTACTTCCACCTTTTCATGTTCTGTATATATATATGTGTGTGTGTTCCATTCTGTGCGCCCAATGAAGTGGGCTGTAGCCCACGAAAGCTTATGCTCAAATAAATGTGTTAGTCTCTAAGGTGCCACAAGTCCTCCTGTTCTTTTTCCGTTAAGAGTATTTCACTGTTGGTCAAAGCACCAGCTGTCACACATGATTCAGAAGCGAAAGACCCAGAATACCCTAGTCACCACCTTTTCATGGGGAAGAGAAAACTGTGTTCCTCGTCACCTTGCCAGAGTACCAGGTGGGTTTTTTCTTGTGATCCCTCTTTAACCTAGGGCAGCCTGTGGTACTGGGGACTGTGCTTTTCAGGGCTGAGCTTCTCAGGCAGAGAATCTGGCAGGGGGCTGTGAAGCTTTTGTTATGCAAGCAGAGCCCTTGCTTAAATACTCAGTGATCACTGAACAGCATGGAGCCCACTCAGTGTGTTACAGGTCCCCCTCTGTGCCTGATCCACAAGGCTGTGAGTCTTACAGCCCCAGGTAGAGAGCCAGTCTCAGGCAGAAGGGACTGTGCTTTGCTCCCTGGTGGTCTGGTTCATGCTGTGGATTGAGTATGGGGGGAGGAGGGAGTGCCACTGGCTAACGGCCCATCAGGCGGGGAGGGCCAGGGAGGAAGCAGAGCCAGGGACCTCCCCCGCGCCTTGCACCAGTGAGCAGAGGGCAGGATGCTCAGCTCTGCACCCAACTAGAACTCCACCATGCGCACAAACCAGATGAGTGAGGAGATGCCACCACCGATGGCAGCTATTTGCTGTGGTCCTCATGCTGAGCATTTACTCGGCCTTTACTCATTGATTGCAATGACGGGTTTACCCGATTAAGGACTGAATAAATCCCAAGGAAGATGCCGCAGGGCTGGCCCTCTAGAACTCTAGCACTGGCTGCCAAATACGTTAGCGTAAGAGAGAGATTAATCCACAGCGAAGCCAAGCTGCAGAAGGGCTGGTCCCCACCGCCATGGCAGTGGTTTGGCAGGAGCTGAATGCATGTGCTTTAGAAAAGGGAAGACTCAGTCCCAGAGTCTATAGAAGCCCTCAAGGCAACGCTGTAGCTGAAGGAAGAGAGCTCTTTGTTCTTTGCCATCTCAGAAGATGGAGGCATGAGGAGCCATCGTAGCGTGCTGCTGAGGAAGGAGGAGTTTAGGGGAGTCCTGCTGAAAAGCTCTGAACGTTGAGAACAGTTAGGTTGTGGGATAGGCTCCCAAGGGAGGGGGCTGAGGAGATACCACTGCAGAGATACCAGGACAGAGAAGCCATTACTCAGAGCAAGGAGCCCTGGGTCAGTCCTGGAGGGTTTCTCTGGCCCTGCCCTCCATGATCACTAAAAATGACTCTGATTTCTACATTGATACCAAGGGTATGAATGGTGATTTCTCACCAGCCCCAGGGAGTGCACCAGACAATCCCACAGCTCCAGGTGTCACCAAGCCACTGCCTGATGGGCCGGGTTGACCTGAGCACCACAAAAAGGATGGGGGAGGGGGGGCGAGGAGGAAAACAAGATGCCGGAGAATGTAGCAGTTCTACAAAGGGGCGTATCAGCTTTTAGTTTATCATCATCTCCCCCCATTTCCCCACTAGTTCTCTGGCCTCGCAGGCAAGTCCTTGGGAGGCAGGCGCCGGTCTGGGCCCAGCTCTCCCCAAATGCAGCATCTTTTCCCCTGCCTCTCCTGCCCCTTTCTGGAGCGGCCTTCCCCTGGGCACCCCTTCAGCCTCCCAATCTCCTGCGCCGGGTCTGGCTTATATAAGCCCCAGGCCCCTCCCATTCCCAGCAGCCTTGCAGAGGCTCATTGGAGTTGGCAGCTTGGTTGTTCTCCTCCCCACCTGCGACAGTTCACACTGCCACAAAGAGACTCTTGTGATCATCTGGTCTGACCTCAGTCCTGGGTGCTCAGCACCTCACGAAGTCCTCTCCGCCGAGAGCGCTACGAGCTTGGGTAGATCTGGGACTACAGGGATTCTCACATTTTAGCTGACGGGTTCTCCTGTGAGCAGGCCTCTCTCTCGCTTGCTGGAAATCTCTGTGACGTGAATGCAGGGGAGGGAGAAAAAAGTGAGCTTCCCGAGACAGATTTCTGAGCCCTGGCTCTGGAAGGAAAGAACATTTGGCGATGACAGGAAGTCTCCCCGACACCACAAGCCAGAGCTCTCCATTCTGTGCGCACGGATAACTGTGGCCCGTGATTTCAGGCCCTTGGAGGTTTGCAGGCGTGGCCAGGCATGGAGGCAGTGGAATTATCTAAATTGCACCCACAAACTGCAAACACCGAAAGAGCGGCCAGGGTGGGGATATCTGGCCCTGTGTGTTCCAAATGTGCCCCAGGTAGAAATGGGGGAACAAGCACAAGAGCTCGCCCGCCCCCTGGACCTGTGACCAGATGTCAACGAAAACGCTACAAAAGGAGATTGGGGGTTCTCTGAGCGATGGTTGAGCGCCCCAGTCATTGGTCTCCGCTGTGCTGTCTCTCTAGCCATTAGGGCCCCCTGGAATCTGGCCCCAGCCGAGATGTCTGGGTGGGGGGAAGTCAGGAGAAGCGACAGTGATTGCTCCCTTCTGTAGATCCCCCAAAAGGCTGGGAGGGCATAGGAGGAGAAGGGGCAATGGCAGAGGGGAGCAGCTTGTGCCATCCAAAGCAGCACACACACCCCTGGTAGCGCTGTGGGGGGAGCTGTGTGGGAGTGTCTGCTGGGGCACAGCCCGTCCTGGAGCTCCTTTCGAGGCAGTACAGCTTTCAGTCACCCCCACCATGGGCCACTGTGACCAGCCTGGTTTCGGGCGCTAACTGCCCCCCGCGGCCAGTGGACCCTCCCAGAGGGAGCGGGCTGATCCCTAGTCTCCTCTTTCTCTCTCTCACCTTAATGCTTCTCGTTCAGCTGCTGGAGGAATTGAATTAAATTGCATTGTTATGGAATCTGGATCCTCTCCAAGGGAAGGAGCAGCAGCTTTCAGCCTCGGGGGCAGGCAGGCTCCTGGAAAGCCAGGCACACCACCCCAACAGCACTCAGCACTTGGCCATAAGGCTGCTGATGACAGGTTAAAAAGAGCTGCAGCCAGCGTGTGCACAGCCCTGTGTGGGGAGCCCGGCAGCACGGGGCAGCCTGGGACTGAGGCAGCCCTGGCTGGAGAGATGCTGAGCTCTGCTCCCTGGCTTGTCTGTCTCCAGCAGGCAGCCCACATGCCCCAGTGCAATCACAGAGCTCTGGGCGGGGGCAGGCGGGGAGGGGTTCCTGGGGGCCAGCTGGGGGAGGTTAGTGCACAGAAGGGAGCTGAGCTGCTGCCCTCAGCCAGGCTGGGGAATAAACTGACCGGCCATCACGTAGAGCCAGAGCAGCCATTATTGTCAGCACCAGGGAAGGGCTCTCCCTCCCCTCCCATGACTCGCCGTACCCCTGTCTCCCTCCCACCCACTCTACTAAGCCTTGACTCTCCTCCCCTGGGCCTTCCATTCCACGGGGCCCCCGAGTCCCTCCACATCGTGTCTGCTCCTTCCCCATGAGTGGGCCTGTCTGAGTGACTCTCCAGCACGTCCCTTTCCAGCACTCTTCATCCAGCCCCTTCCATCAATCCCCAGACCAACCTGCCCTGAGCCATGGGACCATGGGTCCCAGATTTCATTGCACGCCTCTTGGTGCATGAGACCTTAATGAGCACAAGCAACCAGGACCTCAGCGCTATGCTCCTTCCAAAGCACAGTGCCGTCTAACACCACGCAGGGCTCCTGCCCTGACTCACTGCAGGGAGCATCCCCTACTGACTCCCTGCAGCACCGCACCCCAGAGCACTCTAATGGGGCCCTGGCTTTGTACCGACTCAGAGGGCAGAACACCCCAGGCTGACATGCTGCTCTCTGCAGCATGCTATGGGAGGTTAATTTTATGTGAATGCAGGAAACGGTTCTATGCTTTCCCTCTTCATCACTTTGCCAATGCCTGGTGTGCTGGTAGGCCAAGCCAGGCAATTAAGAAATGCATAAAGACTCTAAAGAGACTCGCAGAAGCATAAAAAGGCAAAGCATCCTAAGCCCATGAGGATCTGTATATGCAGAATATAGACGCACGGCGCAATAAGAAACAGCTGTTCGTAACAAAAACCCAAGGAGCTGCAGTTCCTCATGTGCCTAGGTTTGTCTTGAAGCAAATTGCCCTGACAGCAAGTAGCAACCTAGTGAGCACAGAGCTGCAAGACACTCCGCAGCACAGAGAATCTTGTTCAGACCCATAGGCAGATAGGAATTAAAATGGCAGACAAGTGAGATCTTTATATGCTGCTCCACAACCTGGCAGAACAGCAGCTGCACTGTCATGGGGTACCCAGAACATCCCCATGACAATGAATTCCTAGCAGTGCCTTGGTTCTGTTCATGAGAGCTGATCTCTTAGCAATGCCCAGACCCAGCTAACACCCATGAGAGCTGAGCTTCCAGCAGTGCCCAGAGCAGGATCACAGGCTGGTGAGAAATGCATTTTCATTGGCGCCCCGAGGATGCTCATGTCAGTGAGAGGTGGACCTCTGGCGATGCCCGAGGTACATTTGCATGCCCCGTGAAGCTGAAGTCCTAGTGATACCCTGAGCACATCTGTGCATGAGGCAGACTTGCAGAACCCCTGAAAAGTCAACAGGAACAGTGATCTGGAGAAATGTCGGGATGTTTCCAGGGATTTGTGAATAAAACCCACTAACCCTGTTTTAGCCGCTCCCTCCAAATAGGCTAATGACATTAGACTGTGGAAAGTATCTTTTATACACACAGTATCCCTGCCATCAAGCCCCAGTTCGGAAAGGAGCCCCCAAAGGGAAGCTCAGTCCCCCTAACTCTTGCACAATCAAAGGGTTTGCAAAGTAATCCTGGCATGGGATTGAGTTTTAAACCTCTATTTAGCATTTGTCATCTGATACTAAATGTACGTGTGTGAAGGTAGGTGTGTTGCATGGGTATGTAGAAGTGTGTGCAAGGATGGGAATGTGTGCATGGGTGTGAGTGGGAACGTGTGTGCAAGTGTGTGTGTAGATGAGTGTTTGCATGTAGTTGGTGTGATACAGCATGGCCAAAGGGCAGCAGGAGAGTGTTAGCAGGGAGCCTTATTCCCTGCAAGGGGAGGAAGGTTTGCTATAGATTAACTAGAGCACCTGAAGCCAATTAGAGCACCTGAAGCCAATTAGAGCACCAGCAGTCAGTCACATGATATAAACCCCCTGCTTCCGTCAGACAGTGTGGGGGTTGGAGCAGGAAGGTTTGGTTGGATGGAGCAGAGAGCAGTTTGAAGGAGTTGAAGCAGAGAACAGTTTTGAAGAGAGACAAAAGGAAAGTTTGGAGGAGTGCTGCGGTGGGCTGAGAAGTCCAAAAACCCTAGGTAAGGGGCACCTGGCTTGTGTAGAAGGAAGGCAAGAAGTCCCTCCACAAGCTGAAGGGCAGGAGAGGGAAGTAGCTCAGGGGAAGGAACCACCAGTTCAATTGGTTCACCACTAACCTCAGGGCCCCTGGGTTGGGACCTGGAGAAGAGGTTGGGCCCAGGTCCCTCCCTCTCCACTCCCCTCCTCAAGGACACTAGTGGCGTACTTAAAAATACCGGTTCAGAGGCAAGCAATGGCGCCCTGAACCTTCCCCAAAGAAGAGAAAGCGCGAGACCCAGCATAACAGTACCGGCAATTTGCCACATTGGGGAGATTATCATCAAACTAGCTACAGAAATGGCCGGGGCCATCTACTACTCTGTGTTTGTTCAGTGCCTAGAACTATGCGGTCGCCATTCTTGGCTGGCCCTTGGGCACTGACATTTTAAACACGTTAATAATAAACAAATATCCTCTACAGCCCTCCACTGTCCCAAAGGAAGCGCCACACCCTGTAACACCCCAGTGGGTTGATCAGGGAGCTTTGGCATTTATACATTGAAAAGAAAAATCATGGACATTTTGTTTTAGCCCAGAGACTGAGGTTTGGGGAACGCCATCAGGCACGTAGTAAACTAGGGCAGGTGCATTTAAACAGGGGCCCACCTGCCCAGGGCCGACTCCAGACCCCAGCGCACCAAGCGCGCGCCAAGCACGCGCTTGGGGCGGCATTTTGCCGGGAGGGCGGCAGGCGGCTCCGGCGGACCTTCCGCAGTCATGCCTGTGGGAGGTCCACCGGAGCCGCAGGACCAGCGGACCCTCCGCAGGCACGTCTGCAAGAGGTCCCCTGGAGCTGCGGGACCGGCTACCGCCAGCGCGCCCCCCGCGGCGTGCCGCCCTGCTTGGGGCAGCCAAATTCCTAGAGCCGCCCCTGCACCTGCCTCAATGTGAAAGACACTAGGAGCATGGGTGCTGCTGCTCTCCAGACCCACTGCAGAAACATCCCCTGGGCACCGTGTGTACCATGGAGAGCTCACCATTCTGCGTCTACAAGGCCTCATGGCTCCTTGGGTCGCAAAACTGCAGACTGACAGCTTCCCTGCTGCCCTCGGGTGTGGATTTAAGTAACCTTTTCTCGTGACAAGTCACTGAGCTCCATGGGCATTGGCTGAGGATAGTACAGAATGTTCCCACAGGCACAGCAAAGTGCAGTGCATAGCAGAGGGCAACAAGATGGAAACGAGATCTTGGATACATCCAAGCAATTCTCTGCACTGCCGGCTGAATAGGATGGTAGCCCAGTGCCTCGCTGCCTGGCACTGAGTAGATCTGGGCCCACAATCTTGATACTGTTCCTCAGGATGTATGGTCAGATTTTCAAGTGATCTCGCATTGCGGGGCTGGGCTCATTTAAAAATCTGGCCCTGAGCCCCACACCAGAAGCTGCAGTGTGCTGGGCCCTTGGAAATCTAGGGCCGCAAATAGCAGGTAGGAGCCTAACGCCCATTGGACATCAATAGGGCCCAGATTCACAAAGGTATTTAGCAGCCTGATGGGTGTTAGGCACCTAAATACATTTGGGGATCTGGGCCTAGGTGCTTCGCTGATGTTTGTACCGTTGAAAATTTCCCTGGGCTCCAATTTAGCTCAGTGGGAACTAATCTCATCTGAGAATTTTGCTCCAGTTATAGGCGCTGAGCCCTGGAAAATCTGGCTGTGGGTACGTGGCCATGTCAGGAACCATATTTCCTTCCTGGAATGGGTTGGTGGCAGTGTGGCTGCTTAGTAGGAATCGGAATAGGAAAGAGGTCGGCTCATATCTGGCCCTAGGGTGCTCAGCTCTGGAATTAGCTCCCCGCAATGGCCAGACAAAGCCTGACTTTATGGAGTTTTAGGGGGCCATGCTGTGAAGATTGGTCCTTTGGGGTTCTCCCCCCACTCTGAACCTAGCTAGAGTTAGTTGTACCTACCCGTTTCTGGTTGGCTGCTGTCCGTGTGCCCTGACTCATTGCATAGGACCGTTTTTGTAAACTCATAAATGAATCATATTAAATAGCTTAAGATGATGGTGATGATGATGTGTGCCATAGCAAATAGGAGTCTTAGTCATGGGCGAGGGCCCCAGTGTGTCAGGTGCTGTACAAACATTAGTGACTCACAACTCCCCTCTGAAGAAGGTATCTTTATCTCCATTGTTCAGATGAGGACGCAGTGGCAAAAGGAGAAGAGGTGACTTCCCCAAAGTGACACAGTAAGTCAATGGCAGAGCCAGGAATAATGGATGGCTCCAAGGTTTAATAATGGGATGTGGAGCTTTTCATTGCCAGGATGCTTCTTCCAATCCAGCCCAGGCCAGGAGCAACCAAAACCTCCTACTATGGACAACTCGGTCCATTGTTGTGGCCTGTGTGAAGTGGTCACACGGTGATTTATCACTGGGCAGGTGCCCATAGAATAACCCTCCACCACTAAGGCAATTGGCATAAATTGCTCTTTGTGTTGACAGTTTCAGGCCCAGAGCTAAGGACTGACAACGCTGAGGAGATGGTGCTCTCTCATAAAGACGATCCATTCCCATTAAATGGCACAGTGTGGGGAACCCTACAACGTTGTTGCTTGTTCCATGACTAGAGGACAGCAGTGTCCTGGAGGGTCACTCTGGCTTCTCTCACCGGGACTAATTTCCCCTGGATTTCTTGTGCATACATGCCAGTTTGTAGCATTACACACACTCTGCATGCCTGCACGAAGAATGTCTGGCAATCTCCATTATGGCTAGATCCAAGTGCATAATTGGCAGCTGATACTTAATTAGTCAAACGTTGCCTCATTTTCTGTTTGGAAAATGTTGACTCACATGTTCCAAATGTCTCACGTCTTGTTACTTGAAATTATCCATGGATTTCTTTGTGAATGTTTCCCTCTACCAAGAGCTCACAGTCTGCTGTGAATATTCAATATTAGAATGTGAACATACTGGCTGCATTGCTTAGTTAAATAAGTCACATGGTTTAGCTTGTCTTCCATGATTGGATGATTTATATAACAAACATTACAATCCCATGCACAATTTGCACAATTTGCAATTTGTTTGGAGTGAATAATTGAGCTTCAAATATACTCTTCACACGTATTTGTGCTATATTGAAAACTGTGTAGAAAAATGACAAGCTATCACTTTAAATTTCAGGGGGTTTCCTGGTCTTGCTTGCAGGCTAGGGGGAGCAGTCAGCTGTGTCTCTCTTTTGGGGGGGATTCTTGCGTATGATCATTGTGAATTCTAAGGAATAAAGTCATGTTACATTGCAACGTTGTAGCAACAGTAAAGTCTTTATCTAACTCAGTGTTTCTCACACTGGGGTCGGTGCTTGTGTAGGGAAAGCCCCTGGCGGGCCAGGCTGGTTTGTTTACCTGCCCCGTCCGCAGGTCCGGCCGATTGCAGCTCCCACTGGCCGCAGTTCGCTGCTGCAGGCCAATGGGAGCTGCTGGAAGCGGCAGCCAGTAAGACCCTCAGCCTGTGCCGCTTCCAGCAGCTCCCATTGGCCCAGAGCAGCGAACCACTGCCAGTGAGAGGTGCTATCGTCCAGACCTGTGGATGGGGCAGGTAAACAAACCGGCCTGGCCTGTCAGGGGCTTTCCCTACACAAGCGGCGACTTTGAATGCCAGATGCTTTCTTCAATAGATTGGACCAAATTGATTTTCAGTCACTGGGCTATAAATCCAGAGTGACCACATTGAAGCTGAGATAGGTTTATGCTCAGATACCATGATAGTTCCCGTAGAAATACCTCAAGTAGGCAGACGGATTTACAGCAGTGAACAGAAAGCCAAGTGTGGCTCAATAGTCTCTGTGTGGCACATCAATTTCCAGTTCAATCCACAATCTACTTCAGTTGCCTTACAGATGGATCACCAGTCTAGGTTTATTTGTACTCCTGCTGAGATATAAAAACAACAGCCTGCAAAGTTATCTTTCCTGGATGTCTTTATTGTTTGCATAGCACAGACTTCCCTTGGTGGAAAAAGTGGTTTCAAATTGATTCTCCCTTGAAAACAACACATGTTTCGTTCAGGGAAGGAAATGATGCACCAGACTTTGAAAGAAGTTCGTGAAGCTTGTTAAACCTCAAACTCTACTGGTTTGGTCTGTGCCAATCTGCCATAAGCAAGGAACATGGAACTGGATCCATTCCTTTCATGGTAACACTTAAAACTGGTAAAAAACTTGGATTTTCTGTTCCATGGGAAATGCCAACATTTCAAATTCTGGTTTTGTTCTGAACTGAAACAAAACCAAAAAAAATTCCACATTGTTTTGAATCAATAGCAACATTTCATTCTGATTTTAACCTGCCCCATGGTGTGGCTCAGGCCGCCTCCCTTTTGTCTCTGTGGTGCTTGTCTCAGTGTTAGGAGAGACACATTCACTCCTCGCATGGGCTGGGTCCGGGGTTCTTTTCTGGCGCCTGGTGCCTCCACCGCTGGTGATGCCTCATTGTGCCATGTGCCTTTCACTGTCCCCGGTGAAAGTCAATACAGCCAGTTGGCAAGGAGTGTAAAGCCCAGTGCATGAGGGAAAATAAAGTACATCAACTCAAGCCCCAGGGCAGGAATGAGACTCCCCAAATACCAGCATAACAAGGAGGCCTTTATTGGGAACAGGAAGGATTGAGGGAAGGAAAGGGGGAAGGTTAACTAGTAAGTACTAAACATTAATAAATAAACCAATCTGCCCCGTCCCAACACTCTCAATTTCCCCCCAGCTCCCTCCCTGGCACCTTCTCAGGCAGATGGTAGGCTGAGCATGAGTATCCTGAGAGGGAACATTAAACAAAAAGGTGCCCTTACTTTGTTCTCCACCCCTGGGTGGGACAGGCCTCTCTTCTGACTCCTATCAATCCTGTGGGCTCCCTGGTCTAGAATCCTAGATTTATAGATCCCAAGGCCAGAAAGGACCACTGGTCTGACCTCCTATACAACACAAGTCAGAGACCTGCCCCACAGTAATTCCTAGAGCAAAGCTTTCAGAAAAAACATTGAATCTTGATTTTAAAGGTGTCAGTGATGAAGAATCTGCTATGACCCTTGTTAAATTGTTCCAATGGTGAATTACTCTCACTGTTAAAAATGTATCCCTTATTTTCAGTCTGAATTTGTCTAGCTTCAACTTCCAGCCCAGGGATCTTTTTACACCTTTGTCTGTTAGATTGAATTATCGAACATTTGCTTCCCATGTAGGTACTTATAGACTGGAATCAAGTCACCTCTTAACCTTGTCTTTGTAAAGCTACATAGATTGAATTTCTTCAGTCTATCTCTATCTGGCAGGTTTTGTTAATCCTTGAATCATTCTCATGGCTCTTCTCTGAACCCTCTCCAATTTATGAACAACCTGGGGAGATCTTGGCTGGCTCTTGGCAGTCGGCGGTGGTGTGGAGCTCTCTCTGCTGGATGCTGGTTTGCTGCAGGGCTTGAGCTGGATTTCCCAGCAGCGGATGAACTCCATTTGGTGGAAGGGGAATTTTTGCCAGGACTCCCTGAACTGTCTCTTTCCCAGCTTTCAAACCCAAACTGAAATTACGCTCTCTCTCTCCTTTGTGTGGAGTTAGGCTGTCCCCTCACAGGGGGTGCTGCAGCCCTTGCTTGTAGGCAGGTGATTAGTCCAGTTTTAAACTGGCCGGTCCTCTTTTGGGGTGCTTTGCCCCCCATATGGTACTGAGACAAGACCAGACATGGTTTTGTCTGGTATTGGACAGGGGGCACAATTTTGAAGAGCTTGTCACTCTGCCCCCACCAATGTGACCTCGCAAGCACCATGCATGCAAGATCACACGGACAGGGGTAGACCCACACTATTCCCAGAAGTATTGGAATGTCCAGTATTTTGGGAATGCCGGGATGGCCACCCTACTTGCTTGTCATTAGTCCAGTGGACTGCTTGTCCAGATCACCCCATGCTGAAACCTCCCAGTTGGCCTCAGAAGGGGTTTCTAGTTCCTTCTGTCCTCATCCCTGACTCCAAGCATGCTGGGAAATGTTGTCAGGAGGTTATGGTAGTCATCATAGCTGTAGTCCTGTTGGTAAGGTCCCCTAGAGGGACCTTGCCAACTGGCACTCCAGGAGCTGGCAAACAGCAAGTGGGAGTTACATTTAAAGTTGATATTATAATTTATAAAATATTATAGAAAATAAATTTCAAAACAGAAAGTGAAATTTCCAGTCTGATAAGATTTCATCTTTATGGAAACATTTTGTTTCAATTTTTTCTTTCCTACATAAAATTTCACTGTAATTGAGATGTTCTCATGGAAGTTTTGATTTTGATGGAATGCCATTTTCTGAAGGAAAAAGATTCCATTGGAAAATTTCCAGCCCTGATCTAATAATCCTGTTGTTATTCAGGCCAATATTCCAGTCTTCACCTGATATGAGAGAATAATCGAATCATAGAAATGTAGGACTGAAAAGGACCTATAGAGGTCATCTAGTCCATCCCCCTATGCTGAGGCAGGAGTAAGTCTGCCTAGATCCTGGAAAGACAGGAACTGTTGATGTTCAAAACATTTCAGTGAGAATGTTCATTAAGAGAAAGCAAGGCTGTCCTAAGTTCTGTGATCTGATGGAGACAAGGGGCTGGAGATGTTTGCTTCATGCTAAAAGGCGAGGTTATTGTAGAGTGAAAAGAAGGCCACAGCAATGTGCAAGGGAGTTTCACATGGTCAGCAAGGTGCATCTGCTTCATCTTGAAATCTGCAGCTAAATGAATTGGGAATTCTCATTCATTGGACCTTTGCCCACCTGATGACAGTCTTGAAAACTGGAGTAATAGAAATGGGATGAAATTTAATAGTGCAAAGTGCAAGGTCGTGCAGTGGGGGACTAACAACCAGCATTTTTGCTATAAGCTGGGGACGTATCAGTTGGAAGTGATCAGGGCCAGCGCTTCCATTCAGGTGACCTAGGCGGTCGCCTAGGGCACCAGGATTTTGGGGGTCGGCATTTTGCTGCCCTCGGCGGCAATTCTGCGGCGGGGGTGTGTCCTTCCGCACTCCGGGTCTTCAGTGGCAATTCGGCGGCGGGTCCTTCACTCGCTCCAGGACCCGCCGCCGAAGTGCCCCGAAGACTGGGAGTGCGGAAGGACTCCCCACACCGCAGAATTGCCGCCAACGACCGGGAGTGCGGAAGGACCCCCGCCTAGGGCGCCAAAAACCCTGGCGCCGCTCCTGGAAGTGATAGAGGAGGAGAAAGAGCTGGGTGTATTGGTTGATCACAGGATGACTATGAGCTGCCAATGCGATGTGGCCATGAAACAGGCTAATGCAGTTCTAGCATGCTGTGAACAGAGGAGAAGCAAACAGAGGGAGTTTGCCTGGGAACCATCTGAGAGGAGCTACCCTGAGTGCTGCATTGGGGGGCTGTGTTGTGAGCTGGTGAAGTGAATGTCCGAGTGTCTGTCTGCTGTGACCTTTTGTTTGACTGGTGCTAGTTGCAGGGACTGTTTGACCGTGTGTGTGTTTGTTTAAAACGTGTGAATTGGGAGTGCTTTGTTCCAGGTGGGCCTTGAGTGGTTGACTGAGGGAAGGCTTTAGGCTGAGGCAACTGCTTTGAGCCAGCAGCCTTATAAAAAAGCAGCCGGTTGCGAACTGAGTGAGCTGAAACAGAGGAGAAGCAAACGGAGGGAGTTTGCCTGGGGGGAGTTCCCACAGAGTTTTTGCCTTTCAGGCTTCTGTGAGCAGTAAATACAGCATCTGAAGAAGCTCTTAGAAGGAAGACAATATGGATAGTGACCTGCACAGGACCTGCCATGTTTGTCTTTCTTCCAGAGGACAGAAGCGATTACGTCTGTACGAAGTGCAAGCTGGTCTCCATATTGGAAGAGAAGGTTAAAGGATTAGAGACCCAAGTATCAAGCCTGCGCTGCATCCGACAAAATGAAGACTTTCTGGATAGAAGTCAGCGTTTGGTATTGCAGGCACAGCATGCTGAAGAATCAGAGAGGGCAGTGCAGAATGGGGAAGAAAATTGGCAGCATGTGACCTCCAGAAGAAAGAGGAGAACTTGTACCCCCAATGCAGATAAAGGTAAGAAACCGTTTTCAGGCACTCTGCACAGGTACTATGGCGGAGAATGATTTGGAAGAGTTATCTGAGGGAAGGGATCAGAAGAAGGCCCCAGCGACTGGAAGGCATGGGATGCATTGTTCTAGGGATGGGGATTCCATGACCACCACTCCCAAGAGGAGGATACGACTGGTGGTGATCAGGAACTCCCTCTTAAGGGGGATGGAGTCATCCATCTGCCGTCCAGACTGGGAAACTTGAGAAGTGTGCTGCTTGCCTGGAGCTAGAATTCAGGATGTGACGGAGTGTCTGCTGAGACTAATCAAGCCCTCGGATCACTACCTCTTCCTACTTCTCCACGTGGGCATCAATGATACTGCCCAGAATGACCTTGAGCGGGTCACTGCAGACTATGTGGCTCTGGGAAGATGGATAAAGGAGTTTAAGGCACAAGTGGTGTTCTTGTCCATCCTCCCTGTTGAAGGAGATGGCCCAGGTAGGGACCATTGAACTGTGGAAGTAAATGCATGCTTACGCAGGTGGTGTCGGAGAGAGGGCTTTGGATTCTTCGACCATGGGATGTTGTTCCAGGAGGAAGGATTGCTAGGAAGAAATGGTATCCACCTAATGAAGAGAGGGAAGAGCATCTTTGCAGGCAGGCTGGCTAACCTAGTGAGGAGGGCTTTAAACTAGGTTCGCCGGGAGATGGAGAGCTAAGCCCTGAGGTAAGAGGGGAAATGGGATACCAGGAAGAAACACAAGGAGGAAGGTGCAACAGGGGAGGCCTCCTGATTCATACTGAGAAAGTAGGGCAATCGGCTAGTTATCTTAGGTGTCTGTACATGAATGCAAGAAGCCTGGGAAACAAGCAGGGAGAACTGGAAGTCCAGGCACAGTCAAGGAACTCTGATGTGACTGGAATAACGGAGACTTGGTGAGGTAACTCACATGACTGGAGCACTATCAGGAATGGGTATAAACTGTTCAGGAAGGGCAGGTGGGGAGGAAAGGTGGGGGAGTTGCACTGTATGTAAGAGAGCAGTATGACTGCTCAGAGCTCCGTTATGAAACTGGAGAAAAGCCTGTTGACAGTCTTTGGGTTCAGTTTAGAACTGAGAGCAACAAGGGTGATGTTGTGGTGGGAGTCTGCTATAGACCACCAGGCCAGGAGGAGGAGGTAGATGAGGCATTCTTCAGACAACTAACAGAAGTTTCCAGATCACAGGCCCTGGTTCTCATGGGGGAGTTCAATCACCCTGACATCTGCTGGGAGAGCAATACAGCAGTGCACAGACAATCCAGGAAGTTTTTGGAGTGTGCTGGGGACAACTTCCTGGTATAAGTGCTGGAGGAACCAACAAGGGGCCATTCTCCTCTTGACCTGCTGCTCACAAACAGGGAAGAATTGGTAGGGGAAGTAGAACTGGGTAGCAACCTGGGCAGCAGTGACCATGAGATGGTCGAGTTCAGGATCCTGACAAAAGGAAGAAAGGAGAGCAGCAGAATACGGACCCTGGACTTCAGAAAAGCAGACTTTGTTCCCTCAGGGAACTGATGGGCAGGATCCCCTGGGAGCCTAATATGAGGGGGAAGGAGTCCAGGAGAGCTGGCTGTAGTTTAAAGAAGCTTATTGAGGGCACAGGAACAAACCATCCCAATGTGCAGAAAGAAGAGCAAATATGACAGGCGACAAGCTTGGCTTAAGAGTGAAATCTTTGGTGAGCTTAAACACAAAAAGGAAGCTTACAAAAAGTGGAAACTTAGACAGAAGACTAGGGAGGAGTATAAAGATATTGCTCGAGCATGCAGGGGTGAAATCAGGAAGGCCAAGGCATGATTGGAATTGCAGCTAGCAAGGAATGTGAAGGGTAACAAGAAGGATTTCTACAGGTATGTTAACAACAAGAAGAAGGTGAGGGAAAGTGTGGGCCCCTTACTGAATGAGGGAGGCAACCTAGTGACAGATGATGTGGAAAAAGCTGAAGTACTCAATGCATTTTTTGCCTCGGTCTTCAAAGACCAGGTCAGCTCCCAGACTGCTGCACTGGGCAGCACAGCATGGGGAGGAGGTGAGCAGCCCTCAGTGGTGAAGGAGCAGGTTAAGGACTATTTCGGACTACCTTTTCTCCATAATTTGAGCACTGCTCTTTTGGCTGCAATTATAATTCGGAGTCAACTGGCTGGTTTCCCTTTGCTAGAGCCATTTGCATCAGAGGAGCTCAGAATGCTTTGCAAATGTTCATTAAGACATGTTGTCCCCAACCTGTCACCTGTGCTGTAAAGAAGCTGTGACAGAGCCAGGAATAAAGCTCAGAACTGCTGATACCCACTCATTTGGGCTAATGTTTGGATACACTGGACCAGAATCTGCCCGGACAAATCTCATCCAGACCCATGTGGTTATAATTAAAATCTTCAGTAGGGGTTTTTGACTGGGCTGTACTTGCAGGAGGTCAGGTAAGTGGTGGTCTCATGGCCTCCACTCTTATCCTCAGATGTTCCTTACTTGTTTCTGTTTGTCTCATCCCAGGGCACATGGAAGGGCCCAAACTGGTCAGGCTGAACAATTAGCTTCTTCATGAGTTTGGCTCAACATCTATCAAACCCATGGAACATCTGTTCAAAAACCTCCCTGGAATCAGCAAAAAGAAGCATGAGGCCTCCTCAACATATCTTTTATGGAGGGAGCAAGCCAACATGGTGTTGACCTTTCTGGCACGCTTGCAGGCGCCGTGCTGCCTTTGATCTCGTGGACTTTTGGGTTGCCTTAGGAAGCACATGTTTAGTGTATGCAAAGACTTTGTCTCTTCCTTCCTCCACTCAGAGGTCAGCTCTGAACAGGACCCAAAAGGCTGGTCATAAATACCGGCTGATAATTGGAGAGTTTCCTTTTTCCTAGTGGCTCAAGGGCTGTGGAGAAGATTGAGCCTTTAAACCTGGTCTGTTTCCTCCATTGCCATGAGATGATTCCAGGGTGGGTCACTCCTGTGTGCTACTGAGGCACTGGATTGGACTTGGCAGGCAGCTCCATTCAGTAATTCTCACAAATATTCCTAGTGCAGCTTTAGATTGATGATGTTTTCCCCCTTCCTTCCTCTTTATATTGTCACTTAACTGCGCTGACTTATAAAGCTGTTAATCTTTCACACACATGCTTACGTTAAGCAGCTTAAGAGCACTGCAAACACTTTATCCTCATAAAGATTGAACTGCCCTGATATGTAACTTGCATTCCTGAAATAGAACAAAATATATGAACACAAATAAAAGCTGAAGGTCAGGGACAGGTGGAGACTGTAAATATTTCTGGGCCTATATTTCAGGGGGCTCAAAATGAGGAGACTGGTGGCTGATTGGCTTCAGGCTGCTTCTGTGCTCTAAGTCAGCAGAAGTGGGGAGCGGAGCAGAGGCAGGGCTGGGAGGCGGTGTGTGCACAAAGACTCCATACTGCACAAGACTGAGCCTAGTTAGCTGTACAGATGGCTGTAGTGGGAGTCCCTCCAGAGCTGGGAGGCTGGTGCCATGACAAGCACGTGCAGCATGGATGGGGTTCGGTGGGAGGAGAGGACCCTTGGGTGCATTGACTGGGGCATGAAGGGAGCTCCTCTGCCAAGCAGAGGGAAAAAAAGAGGGCCAATCCTGAGAGGTGATGGGCACCTGCCACTCCTGTTAACGCCAATGGATCAGCACTTCTAGTGGCTTGGTGTGAGCAATGTCTTCGGGGTGCCTGCAGCAATGCACGGGGAAGGGTGCCGGCTGCATTCATGTTCTGGAGATGAGGGATAGGGAATAGGAGTCGCTCTGTGCAGCGCAGGCCTCCTGCACAGAGAGATCTCACACATGGCCTGAAGATTTCATCTCTGCCATCTCCGTGAACACAGCTGCCTAACACGCTGGTGATGGCACCCAGTGACTGTCTCTGAAGCCAACAGATGGCTCCCTTCTCCGGCTGCGTGGACTTGTCAGGCTTTGATACAAGGTCAATGTGCAAAAAGAGATCCAGCCCGGCCAACCCAGGAATGTCAGGGAGAAGGGGCTGAGCTGGTGCCATTGCCCTGGCTTGTCATCGTGGGCACAAGAACGGCTCCTTCGAAGCCATTTCCGGCTCCCGCTCTCGTCGGCGCCACAGGACGGATTGAGGTCCAGTGTGTGCCCATCAGACCACGCAGTTCAATCAGATTTATTCCTAGAAGTGTTTTGCTACAGGCCACATTCATTTGTCGCAAGGCACCGTGCAATAAGGGGGCTTTCTTCTGCTTTTCACACGGGGACATAACCCACCTTACCGAAGGGCGATGCTCTGTCAGCAGCAGACGAGACCTGCTAGGTCAGCTGGTTCATCCTGCAGGCCAGGCCAGGATTGTCCCTACAGTCTGTCCTTCAGCTCTGTGTCCACCCAGCTTTACATGGCTCGGTGACTGAAGCAATTGGTAATGCTGGATTTCTTTCTTCCCCTCAGGGTGCTAAGGAGAGAAGAGATGCAGGTGAAGAGATACAATATTGACCTATCCCTTAGCACTGAAAGGCTGGTCTTTCTTGTGGGTCTAGGTCTGATGATGATTTTAGGCGTGTGCATTTTGTATCCTCAGGTGTGTCCTTTCTCCCTCATCATCCCATTGTACCTCCCCATAAAAAGCAGAGCTGGGCCCAAGCCGCCAACTTGGGATTCATATTTGGATCCTGTATCAGAGGGGTAGCCGTGTTAGTCTGGATCTGTAAAAGCATATTTGGATCCTGGCTTCACCTGGGTTAGAGTGTTCTCAGATCAGCCTATTAGATATGTTGGACCCAACCTCAAATGCGGATCAGAGTCAAACTTTCCCAAAGAGAAGGAGTGTTTATAACAAACCATGGAGGCACCAGCAGATACGGCTGACATAGAATCTGAGCCCTTTAGCACCAAAAGTTCATGCCCCAGCCATGTGAGCTCCAGGATGAAAGCTACCTCGGCTAGTTGTGAGGAAGGGGCAGGCTGGTAGAATTAGAGCTGGGCAGGCAATAGCCATTTTCTGGGCAACTCTGTGATTTTGAAATTTTTCCCATTCTGAAATGGAACAAAAAGAAAAAAACAAAACAAGCCCCCCCCCCCCCCGAAATTTCATTGGAAATATTTTAAAAAAAATTAGTTTGAGGTTGATGAAATTGAAACATTTCATTTAGGTAACACTGGAACATTTCATTCCAATTTCAACCTTTTATTTTTTTTAAATGAAATAAAACTGATACATTTTGGTTCAAAAAGTCATTTCAACATGAAAAATGGAAACATTCTACTCTGAAATTGTTGAAACAGGATGGCTGGACATTCCCGAAATGCTGAATTTCTTTTTAAAAAATGAAATGTAATTGAAACTCACAGTGGTTTTGAAAATCTCTATTTTGACAAAAATGACATTTTTTGTCGAAGAACCATTTCAGTGAAACATTTCTGACCAACTCTAGTTGCAAGCACTGTGCACCGCCACTAGAGGGCACCATGATTTAATGCCACTAGGCTGGAGTGTTTCAGTTAACTTCTCAGGGTATGGCTACACTTACAAATCTGCAGCGCTGGTAGTTGCAGCGCTGGTCGTCCAGCTGTGCAGGGCCAGCGCTGGTGTGTGGCCACACTCACAGCTACCAGCGCTGCAGTGTGGCCACATTTGCAGCGCTGTTGGGAGTGATGAATTATGGGCAGCTATCCCAGCATTCAAGTGGCAGCAACGTGCTTTTCAAAAGAGGGGGGCGTGGGGCAGTGTGACAGGGACCGGGGGGGGGGGGGTGGATTTTTGGAACTGACACTGTGCAAAATCAGAAAATTTTCCCACCCCCTTACTGTTAACTGCAAACAGCCTGCATCCAACATACTCTCTTTCCCCCCTCTGCCCCCTCCCCCCGTTTCTCTCAAGCAAAGCAAACACTCAACCCCTGTGAATGACTCCTTTTCTTGCTGCTGGTCAAGCAAAATGCAAACACTCAACCCCTGTGAATCACGCAGGGAGGAGGATCTCATTTGATTGTTCACAGATTGATCACAGCAAACAGGAGCTGATAAGCAGCTCCGGTAGAGCAGCTCCGGTAGCACCGGAGCTCCGGAGGTTCACAACAAAACAAAGAGAGGCTGCATAACAAAACAAAGGGAGTAATTTAGTTAAAAGCATTCTGGGATACACCCTTATACCCTGGAGGCCAATAACAGTGCTGGTGTGTGGCCACACTTGATGACCAGCGCTGCAGCACCAGCGCTGCAATGCTTATTCCCCATGCTGAGTGAGGTGTACGGCCAGCGCTGCAGCCAGGGAGTTGCAGCGCTGGAAGTGCCCTGCAGGTGTGGCCACTTACTAATTGCAGCGCTGGAAAGCCTCCACCAGCGCTGCAACTCGCAAGTGTAGCCATACCCTCAGTTACACGTCACGTCCAGTTCTAACAGAAGATTTTAATCCTGAAAGACAACTCTAAGCACCATGACAAAAGTGCAAACAGCAAATGCATCACAAGGACCTGTGTGTTACTGAGTGTGCTTACGCCATGGTGGAGATGTGGGGAGGACTAACAGGCTTTGTTTGCATTGAGGAGGTGTTCCAATTTCTGCCATTGCAGTTGCTCCAACCCTGATCTGGAGAAAAAAGGCTGCTTGAAAATGGGGTAAGCAGCCCCCGTGCAGATTACACTGTACAGCGGTGCATCCTAGGGACCACACTAGGGATTTGCACTAGGTTCAGTAGGGACTTGAAATCAGGGCCAATCCCCAGTCCATGCAAGGTCTTAGATCAGCACGTGGCTTGGGGCTCTCTTTTCTGTAGGTCCTGCTAAAACCCAGTGGGCCTGATTCTCACTGACACCCAGGCCCCGCTACGTCACTCTGGCAGTGTCAATGTGGGGTTCCCCTGGTTTCAGGCCTTCACATTGCTAGAGGGGTGCACAAGGGGCCTTGGTATAAATGAGAATTAGGCCTAGTGTGTTCATCTTTTTCTCCCCATAGATTTTAATGGGTTCCACTGAATTGATGCAGCAAAGAGTTTTCTCTCTCCCTCCACTCTTCCCACCCCGGCAGAGAACTCGCAGTAAAAGCTGGCTGCACAGAGCATTGCAGTGAGTTAACCTTTCCCAGGGCCTGTGGGGCAGCTGCAGTTTATAACTGTGTTTTCTGGGAGAGCTATAAAGTTGTCTCCCATCAGTTTTCTGGCAAAGGCTGAGAGTCATCAGGACTTGCATAAGGGATGAGGTATAATTCAACCAATTATAACTGGCAGGTTCTGCTGCACTTGTAAAGTGCGGATTTTAAAGCCTGCAATTGCTGATAAACAGTGTTACAGCCGGAGGGGAGAAAAACCTATTTGCAGTGAAACGGGGAATTGCATCACTTTAACCCTTTCCTCTCATGGGCCTGCTGGGTGGTTGCATCCCTCTGGAATGAGACATTCAATAGCCAGGGGTACCCAGCACTGTCTGGGGGGAACTGCCTAGGAGGAACTGCCTGCGGGAGAGCCTGGGGCACCCAGAGCTGCCTGGGGAGAGCAGCTGGGGGGAGCTGCCTAGGGCACTCAGCAGCATGGCAGGTGGAGGTGGGTTCTACCTGGCTGTACCTGGAATGTGTAGCAGCCCAGCAGGCACATCCTACTTCAGCTGCTCGGGAGCCAGAGGCACGGGGCATGAATTGTGTCTGGAGGGAGCAGCAGAAGCTAAGGAGAACGTCACTGAGCGCTTTCCCTCTCCCTTCTCATTCTGTAAATGCCTTTCCCTTTTATGCTCCATTTAGACCTGAACGGGTAAACGTTTCCCTTTGGCAGAATTAATTGCTATCTCGCTATTAGATAATTGTCCCTTAGTTTTAGTGCAGCTGCTTTAGAATTGCACAATAACCTCACCCGAGAGCATGAGAGTGCTGCCCCAAGGTAGCATTTGTCTCCACAAGTGGAGAGACTAATATCTTGGATTAAGGAACAGCGAGGGAGAGAAAAGCTCCCTGGCTTGTGAAATACCATCCAGTAAATCCACAACTTCACTTGCTGCTCCAGCCCCCAGGCCATATCTTCCATCTCCTGCCCTATAACCTGGCGATATTTAGAACACTCTGCACTGTGGGCAAATATGCTGCACCTAGCAGGCCAGATCCCTGCCTGGTGCCAGCCAGTTCAGCCCCATTAAAGTCAGTGGAGCTGTGGCAATACATAGCACCTGAGGCTCTGTTCTAAGTGAGTTCACACCCACAGCCTAGTGAGTAGAGCACCAGGGTCGGAGGGAGGAGACGTCTCTTCTGCCAGGCCCTTCCCTCACCTAGTAATGTGATAACGTCTGAAAACCTCATCTGGTTAGTCCTGACATCTCCGGGAATGTTCTCGGTACGAATGAGCAGAACCCGACTGACTTGGAAAAGATGGGGATCGAAATGAAAATCCAGAGGTGGATAAGGAACTGGTTAAAGGGGAGACTGCAGCGGGTCGTATTGAAAGGTGATCTGTCGGGTTGGAGGGAGGTTACCAGTGGAGTTCCTCAAGGTTTGGTTTTGGGTCCGATCTTATTCAATCTATTTATCACTGACCTCGGAACCAAAAGTAGGAGTGGGCTGATAAAGTTTGCGGATGACACGAAGTTGGGAGGTATTGCCAATTCGGAGAAGGATTGGGATATCCTCCAGGGAGATTTGGATGACCTTGTAAACTGGAGTATTAGCAATAGGATGAAATTCAATAGTGAGAAGTGTAAGGTTATGCATTTAGGGATGACTAACAGGAATTTTAGTTATAAGCTGGGGACGCACCAGTTGGAAGTAACGGAAGAGGAGAAGGACCTCGGAGTCCTGGTTGATCGCAGGATGACTATGAGTCGGCAATGTGATGTGGCCGTTAAAAAAGCTAATGCGGTCTTGGGATGCATTAGGTGAGGTATTTCTAGTAGAGATAAGGAGGTGCTAGTCCCGTTATACAAGGCGTTGGTGAGACCTCATTTGGAGTACTGTGTGCAGTTTTGGTCTTCCATGTTTAAGAAGGATGAATTCAAACTGGAACGGGTACAAAGAAGGGCCACTAGAATGATCCGAGGAATGGAAAGCCTGTCGTATGAAAGGAGACTTGAGGAGCTCGGTTTGTTTTCCTTAACCAAAAGAAGGTTGAGAGGAGATATGATTGCTCTCTTTAAATATATCAGAGGGATAAATACCAGGGAGGGAGAGGAATTATTTCAGCTCAGTACTAATGTGGACACGAGAACAAATGGATATAAATTGGCAGTCGGGAAGTTTAGGCTTGAAATTAGATGAAGGTTTCTAACCATCAGGGGAGTGAAATTCTGGAACAGCCTACCGAGGGAAACAGTGGGGGCGAAGGACCTCTCTGGCTTTAAGATTAAGCTTGATAAATTTATGGAGGGAATGGTTTGATAGGATAACGTGATTTAGTCAATAGGTCAATAACGTGCGACCACTGGTAATTAGTACCGAGGGTCAATGTTGGGATATTGAAAGTCTTTTTCCTGAGTGTCTGGCTGGAGAGTCTTGCCCGCATGCTCGGGGTTCAGCTGATCGCCATATTTGGGGTCGGGAAGGAATTTTCCTCCAGGGTAGATTGGCAGTGGCCCTGGAGGTTTTTCGCCTTCCTCCGCAGCATGGGGCAGGGGTCGCTTGCTGGAGGATTATCTGCTACTTGAAGTCTTTAAATCAGGATTTGGGGACTTCAACAGCTGAGTCAAGGGAGAGAATTATTTCAGGAGTGGGTGGGTCAGCTTTTGTGGCCTGCATCTTGCGGGAGGTCAGACTAGATGATCATAATGGTCCCTTCTGATCTTAAGTTCTATGATTCTATGATGACTTTGGGTGAAAACCTGTAAATTCCAATAAAATCTCAGTTTGGTCACTGGATCCAAAGGCAAGGCAGTGAGCTGGCAGAGGCTGGGGGGAGCAGAGTCACTCTGGATGCAGGGGGGAGGCAGTGACCTCAGGATTAGGGACAGGGCTCACAGAGCTTCCTCGCATGCAGCACCACAGGGGCACTCTCTGAGCCTGATTTTAGTGGAAATCAGGCTTTTATGGTTTTTGGATTTCCACCAAAGTCAACAGGGTCTGACTAGAGTGGGGGGAAGGGGCCTGGCTGGAGTATGGGAAGGACAAAGGCCCAGATGGGGGTGTACAGCTCGACCCATGTAAACAACAAAGTGTGCAACTTCTAGTGAGGTTACCTCCCCTTTGTAAAGTGCTTGGAGACCAAGGCAGGACAAGTGCTATGGTCATAGAATCATAGATTATTAGGGACCTCAAGAGATCATCTAGTCCAACCCCTTGCTCAAAGCAGGACCAATCCCTAAGTAGCCCCCTCAAGGATTGAACTCACAACCCTGGGTTTAGCAGGCCAATGCTCAAACCACCGAGCCATCCCTCTTCCCCTCAAACCAGCTGCCAGATGGTGACATCCAGCCACTACCATTTTGGGTCACATTTGAACTAGTGACCTTGGAACACCAGATGGTCCTGCTTTTCCGAAGAGCTGAGCAGATGCAGCTCCCACTGACTTCAGCTGGAGCTGTGTGTCCTCAGCAGCTTGGAGGAACCAGGCTCTTATGGAGGAGCTAAATATTCCAGCCTCATCTTGATCCGCAGAGCTGCAGAGAAATGTTGAGAGCAGGTGTTAAACTGAGCACTAGAGGGAGCCCTTCCCAAACTGGCACAGCCATAAAGCCGTGATTAACAAATAAAAGTTAGTGTCAAATTAAATTTAAGGACTTGCGAGTTCAAAGAATTTACACCAAGATCCATTGTGTCAGGCAGCCTGTTTTGATAGCTGTGTGAGAGGATGAAAAAAGGCCTGGGAGAATTTCCTTTTTTTTAATCTAGACATTTCGGTATCACACGAATCACAGGGATTCTCTGTAGGAGAAGTTACAGTGAATTTGATTCATAAAGAGGACACACAAGGCTGAGAAGTTTTTGGAAGAAATGCTTTAGTCAAACAGAAGTTCTTGGGCTTGGTACTGGAGTACATGGGTGGGATTCTGGCCTGTGCTAGGCAGGGTCAGACTGGATGACCTAATGGTCCCTTCTGGCTTTAAACTCTCTGACTCTATGAGCTATGTGGGGAATTTGGCTGGTGCGGCGTCCAAATCTCATTCCATACTCCAAGGGAGCCAGGGGACAGTGATGGCCACACATTGCCCCATTGGCTCCACTGTGTCAATATGGCTTCCTCCCCAACATCAGGTAGTGGCCACAGCTGGAGGCTGGATTCCAGCTAGATGGACCAATGGACTGATGCATGGTGCCAAAGCCATTTCTTATGTGGCTAACTGGGCCACAAAGTTAAATATTTAAACCATGGGGATCTCTTTAGCGCAGACGTCCCTGAAGCAGGGACAGAGGCTAACCTCAGACTGACGTGAAGCCTGTCCCGGAGGAGCACTCCTTTGAGCGAGGAGCATAATGTCTGCTTCAGACTCCGAGTGGAGAAAGAAACTGCAGGGGTTTAGCAGGCACAGGTGTGTGTCTTGCCCACGCCGTCAGAAAACGGAGCCTCCATGCGCTGCTCCCTGATGCCCGTGGTTATTTGCAGAGCAATTCCAGCAGCTACAAATTTATTTGACCCCTGTCAAGTAATCCCCGAAGTGCTGCTCACATGTGCAGCTCGATTAGGCTCCTGAGCCGGTTGGACCCCTACCATCTGGCTCGGTAATCACAAATTCATTAGAAACATGGATCAGACACTTCGAGGGCTGACACCAGACCAAACGCATGCGCAGCCAGGCACCCTGCCTGGCTCTAGTTAGAGACCAGACTGATAGGGACTAGCCAGTAACACTGAGAGCTCCCAGTGTAAATCGGGAGTAACTCCACTGCAGTCTACAGAGCTACACTGGTATAAAGCGGCTATAAGTGAGAGAAGGCTCAGGCCTGGCTCAAGGCTCCGTATTGAGGGACACACGCTGCACAGACCAGTACAGATTTCCAACACCTGACACTGGTCAGCGCTTCTCCTCTCCCTTACACTTCACACCAGGGTAGCTTCCATAGGGATACTCCTGATTTACGCTAGTAGTGCAGAATCTAACTCAGTGGGACAGCGCCTCGGCTGGTGTAAATCGAGCTAGCTCCAGTAAAGTCAAAGGATCTGGGCCAGTTTGCCCCAGTGGCAGGTCTAGTCAGGGCCGGTGCAAGGATATTTTGCACCCAAGGAGAAACTTCCACCTTGCGTCCCCCTCCCCCCATGCTCACATCGGTTCATTGAGGGGCAAATGAGCCTTTATAGACCCCAGGGGCCAGCCGTGCCCAGGGGCTGCTCCCCAGACCAGGTTCCCCCCTCCCTGCCCCCTGAACTCCCCTGGAGGGTGCACAGCCCCCCCATGAGCCCTCCCCACCCCACCCCGGCAGCCCCCACCCTGAGTCCACTCACTGGCTTTGCCAGGCTTGGGCCACTGCAGCAGCTCAGCAGGGAGGAGCCTCCTTCCGGAGGCACCGGAGAGCCAGAGCGTCCCGCCTGCGGCAGCAGTGAGCCCCAGCCATGGAGGAGCCGGCGTGGTGCACGGGGGCAGCAGCCCTGCAAAGGCGGCGGTGCCGCTAGCGGGAAGCAGCCGCCACCCCCCAACCCCTCCTGCCCAGGCTGCGGCCCGGCGCCCGCCCCCCAGGGGCTCCTGCAGCGGATGCATGTGGGTGGTGGCCCCCGTGCGCCCCCCAGTTCCCCCCTTGTTGCGCTCGGGCTCTGTGGCTCCCGGGAGTGTGAGCCGCCGTGGCTGCTGCCCCTCCCGGAGCAGGCTCAGGGCCCCGCGCCCCGGTGGCGGCTCACATGCCTGGGAGCCACGGAGCCCGAGCGTGGCGAGGAGGGAGCTGGGGGGGCGCACGGGGGCCGCTGTCCGCATGCATCTACTGCAGCCTGCAGGAGCCGCAGCCTGGGCAGGAGGGGCGGGGGGGATGCTCCCTGCTAGCGGCGCTGCCCCCTTTTCAGGGCTGCTGCCCCCCTGCACCACGCCGGCTCCTCCATGGCTGGGGCCCCCCACCCCCGCAAGCTGACGCTCTGGCTCTCCGGTGCCTCCAGAAGGCGGCTCCTCCCTGCTGAGCCAGGGCACCGCTTTTTGGCGCCCCCAGCCACTTGGCGCCCTAGGCAACCGCCTAGTTCACCTCGTGGTGTCAGCGCTTCTCCTCTCCCTTACACATCACACCAGGGGAGCTTCCACAGGGATACTCCTGATTTACACTCGTATCAGTGCAGACTCTGACTCAGTGGGACAGCGCCTCGGCTGGTGTTAGGGTGACCAGATGTCCCGATTTTATAGGGACAGTCCTGATTTTGGGGTCTTTTTCTTATATGGGCTCCTATTACCCCCCACCCCCTGTCCTGATTTTTCACACTTGCTGTCTGGTCACCCCAGCTGGTGTAAATCGAGCTAGCGCCATTCACTTCAAAGGATCTGGGCCAGTTTGCCCCAGCGGCAGGTCTAGTGCCTGATACGGGCAGGGTGCTGAGTGTCCTCCACTCCCCCCAGTTGCTCCGTGCCTCACAGGCCTGGGCCCTTACACCTGGGCGGGTGTGAGAGTGAGGCTACAGCAGAGGTTTCCTGTTTGCTTCAGGTTGGTTCCTGTGAGAGGTGTTGTGTTCTAGTGGGGCTTGTGGAACTGGGAGGCAGGGACCCTGGGTTCTAGTCCTGCTATGGCCTCTCCAGACTGAAACAAGCCACTTACACTCTCTGTGGCTTGTATCAGAGGTGTGGCCGTGTTAGTCTGGAGCTGTAAAAGCAGCAAAGAGTCCTGTGGCACCGTATAGACTAACAGACGTTTTGGAGCATGAGCTTTCTCTCTGTGGCTTGGTTGCCATATCCGGGAGGGGGTGGTGACAATATCTGCTTCTCAGAGGTTCACTTGGCTGATGCCAGTAGAGCACTTTGAGGATACCTGCAAGTGTTAATGTATCTCAGCTGATCCATCCCTTGGTACCACCTGCCCTCTGACGCCCTCCCTTCCAACCAATCACCTACAGGACACTTTTGCTGCCAAATAAATAGCCATGGCATTTGTGTGCCTCGGACATAACCTGTGACTCTGCAGGGAGAGAGATGTCCGAACTGCTTTGCTCTGGAAATCTTGCCCGTAATGGGTTTTCTCTTGATATTTCTGGGCCTCCCAGGTGTGATGGAAACAATCAGAGAATGGAGCCTCCAGTGGCCCAGCCAGAGGGTTTGGAATTAGACCCAGGCTTTGGAGCTCACAGCTTCCCCAAGAGGCCAGGACAGAACATCTCCTCGAGGAGCTGGCCTGGCCTGGGAAGCAGCATGGCAGAGGTGTGGATTCAAGGTGCTGAAGTCATGTCCCGGTGGGGCATGTGAGCTCACCTACACCCGGATGGTGGGAGGCACATATGTGGCCCATTGTCATGGGGTACCTTGAACTGTGGGGAACCCTATGATAGTGTGAGCCCCTGCCACAATGCCAGTCCTGGAGATCCCTCTGTTCCTACTGGGCACATGTGGCCCAGACACTGGCAGCACCTGCTTCCCCATCACTCCCAGACACCTCTAGGGCTGAGGAGGGAGCTTGGTTTCCATGGGTCATTCAGTCCTTGGCCTCTCTGCTGAGCCTGCCAGCAGGTGGGGGCACCCAGGGATCATTGTGATGGTAGTTTTGATGACCTGCGCACACTGTTGACTCATATCCAGCTTCTCGTCCACTGTAACCCCTAGGTCCTTTTCTGCAGAACTGCTGCCTAGCCATTCGGTCCCTAGTCTGTAACAGTGCATGGGATTCTTCCATCCTAAATGCAGGACTCTGCACTTGTCCTTGTTGAACCTCATCAGGTTTCTTTTGGCCCAATCCTCTAATTTGTCTAGGTCCCTCTGTATCCTATCCCTACCCGCCAGCGTATCTACCACTCCTCCCATTTTAGTGTCATCTGCAAACTTGCTGAGAGTTCAGTCCACGCCATCCTCCAGATCGTTAATGAAGATATTGAACAAAACCGGCCCCAGGACCAACCCTTGGGGCACTCCGCTTGATACCGGCTGCCAACTAGACATGGAGCTGTTATAAAGGGTTATTGCTGGATGGGACCATTTCATGAAAAGAAATCTGTCCCGCTCCCATCCTAGGGCATGTAGTCACCGGAATGCCTTCACCTCTCAGTCAACAGAAAAGCAGCCCAACATCAGACCAGCTCCCCTGGGCCTGACCACAAACAGGGGAACGTCTGGTCCAGCCTACAGTATCCTAACTCCCACCCCTCTGAGTTCATCACAATCCCCTGTTCACAGCCCCATCTCTTCCTAGAATGTCACAGTGACCCTGCTCTGGGAGGATTAGGCAGTGCCGTGTGTCCCCACGTGGTCTGGGATATGCAGGCTGGATGGATGGATCGCTGTAGGGGGGATTACATGGAGGAGTGTCTGGAGAGGGGCTGATCGGGTGGGGAAAGGAGAAAGTCCCTACAGATTCGATGGAAATCTCTCAGTCCACACAGCAACTCTCTGTACTGTTATTTCCCCGTCACTGACACAACCAGAGGGATTTACTGGGGCTGGGGGCACACTGGGACTCCTTCATTTATCACAGCTTCTGGAGTCTCTGCTTTACAGCTGGAGAGAACAGCGGGTGGGATTTTTTTCCAGCTCTAGATTTTCTAATAGAAACTGGGAACAAAGGAGAAATTGTAAAAATACAGCCTGGCCTTCAGTGACACCTGCTGGTTAGTACCGGGAGGGAGGGGTGTGTGTGTGTGTGTGTGTGTGTGTGTGTGTGTGTGTGTGTGTGTGTGGTTATTCCATCAGCAGCACCCTGCGCAGAAATCCTGTGCACTCAATGCTTATTTCTAATGCTGCCACTCCTGCGCTCTAATAAGCAAGGGACGTGCTAATGACACTTTGCATTTATACAGCACCTGCCACTTGCAGACCTCAGACCACTGCACAGGCTGTACTTGACCTTCATGCTGCCCCGTGAGGTAGATATCTCTAGCCATTCTACAGATGGGTAAATCAGGGCTCAGAGAGGGGAAGTGACTTGCTCAAGAATGAGGGGGGATTTGATAGCTGCTTTCAACTACCTGAAAGGGGGTTCCAAAGAGGATGGATCTAGACTGTTCTCAGTGGTAGAAGATGACAGAACAAGGAGCAATGGTCTCAAGTTGCAGAGGGGGAGGTTTAGGTTGGATATTAGGAAAAACTTTTTCACTAGGAGGGTGGTGAAGCACTGGAATGGGTTACCTAGGGAGGGGGTGGAATCTCCTTCCTTGGAGGTTTTTAAGGTCAGGCTTGACAAAGCCCTGGCTGGGATGATTTAGTTGGGGATTGGTCCTGCTTTGAGCAGGGGGTTGGACTAGATACCTCCTGAGGTCCCTTCCAACCCTGAGATTCTATGATTCTATGAAGATGCCCCAGTGAGTTAGTGGGCACAGCTAAGACTAGAAGAATCCAGGCTCCCTGCCTCCCAGTGCCCTGCAGTGACTCTGCATCAGCCCCACAGTGCTGCTGGATGGGAGGTGAGTGTCTCAGAGATAAAGCAGATGGGATGTAGGGGGAGGAGGAGACAGGCCCAGGGCTAAGGGTGTGTGGGATAGATAGGGGAGGGGAGGAAGGAGAGACTGGCTCCTGCCCATTGTAATAATTGGGCCTACAAGTTTACCCTAATTGCGAGCTCAACTATAAAAAGTACAGGCAATTTCATAAGATGCCAGACTAGCCCATAATAACAAATGTTGATGGGGAAAAGGATAAAAAGGAGAATGACTGAATTAGTGCAAACAAAAAGGCTCCTGGTGGAACTCAAGGAGGGTGTTAAGATCATGCCTGTAAACAAGAATCACGTGGGACCAGGAATCAGTGAACCAAAATTGGTGTGTTGGAAACTAGACTTAATTGGGACACAAAATACCGAGGGGATGGGCTGTTCCACCCACCACTCCCTGGAGGGGGAGAAAAATTGGCTACTGGAGTGAGTTTGACGATCATGACTGCCACCCTTACCATCCCCATGGACCATGGGCCTTTTTCAACCTAATCCTGAGCCATGTCCTGACCGGACTGGATGGAAGAGAGGGACCCAGGTGACCTCGCCATCTCTACCAGCTCCAGCTGAGTCCCAGACACCATCTGGCATGAAACAGGAACGGATTTCAACAGCAGCCACAACAACTGTAGCCCCAGCCCCTTCCAGCTCCCTGCTTCTCTTTCCCCCAGAACCACAGTTCTTACCATCTCTGATACCATCTAGAAGATTGTCAGACTACAGGGTTTCTCCTTTAAAAATTCTCTCCAGCTAGACGGAAAGGGAAGAAAGGACATGGTTAAAATGAAAGTCTTATTAATACTTCACTTTTCCAATGTTTTCCCTGTTCTTCCTTCTTTTCTTTATCTTTAATCACAGGTTAAAAGGCTGTTTAATGGTGTGTTTGCCATGGTGCTAAGCAGGCTGAGGTCCCTGTACACCAGCCTCTGACTCTTGTTTAACGCTGCTGTATGCTGGACCGTGACTGGGTTCTGTTAGCACCTATGGCCCATATAGTCCATCTAAATTAATACAACAGGACAAAGCAGAGGACTTGGGAGAGGTGAGATGGCGTTTGCATGAGTGTCAGGGGAGATGGGAGTGACGCCGGCTGGTGGTGAATTCACAGGGCAGAAGAGGGTGGGGGAGAAGGTCAGAGGAAGAGTGTAGCAGGCACAGTGAAGAATGACTGAAGCCTGAGAAGGGCGAGGCGATGGCCCAGCGCCCAGCTGGTCAGCAGCAAAGTCGTAGAATCCTAGGGCTAGAAGGGACCACAAGGGTCATCTAGTCTCACCCCCTGCCAAGATGTCTAAAAGTCACACCATTAGAGCAGCATATTGCACGGCTGCAACAATTAACAAGGCAGGCATCAGAGAACACTGTCCATCAGCAAAGCGAGGCTTGGCCACATCACTCCAGGACATTGGCAGCTGCTAGGAGATCTGAAACAGGTCAAAGAAAACTGATTTTCCTGCAGCAGGTAGCCAGCCAGGAGATGAGACAGCAAATCCTGTCACTGGGCTTTAACAAGGAGCTAGGTGATTTTAAGAGCAATACTTGTATCACTATATGTGCTAAGAAAGTGATCAGAGCTCATGGTCCTAGGCATGTGCTTGATCACCACAGGGGTCAGGAAGGAATTTTAACCCTTCTGATGCTTCCCACCAGATGGCACGTTTAACACTGCAGCTGCTCTCATTATGACTCGTGAGGCTGGCACCTTTACATCTGGGGGGATGTTTTTGCAGGCAGGGGCCCGTTTGTGTGCAATTCAGATGCAGCGTGCTACAGTTGAGACACACACACTGTGCTCTCTCATGGAAACTTGGCTGGGTTTTTTTCTTGTTTCCCCCCCCCCTTTATTCTAAAATAAAAGTCCTTCAAGCAAACACCTGCAGTTGCTTTTTGTGCCTAGAAAACACGTTTTGCCCCAGATTCAGCTTTGTACAAGTGGCCAGGAGCATTGCAATAGTGTGCGTTGTTTCCTTGGACGCATCAAGCAGTGACAGGAGGCAGGGAGCCAGATTAGAAGCTCAGTGATCTCTTTAGCAAATCGCATTCCTAAGAGTGGCTAAACTTTTAAAGCTTCCAAAGTGGCCAGACACGTTGACTCCATGATGGAGTGAATCCAAAATGGCAGCCACGGGTCTCTGCAATTCCTTCCATGGTCCTCTCAGGCTCTTCCACCCACAGGGCTGTGCTCAACCACCCAAGGCAAGCTGCTGTCTCTTCTTCAGGACTTTGGGGCTGATCCGAGACCTGGGAAGCTACCCGTTGACCTCTAGGGGCTGGGAGGGTCTGAAATGAGCTGAGAGGTGTTGCTATTTTGGATGTGCTTTATTGCCTAGCTATAAGGTCAGTTCAATATCTCGTATGTGCTGGCTGGGCCACTGCCAAAAAGTAATGTAGCCAGACAAGGACAATGCTGAGTTTAAGAGAAGTGGATGAGCTCACTGCTCTCAGCGTTAATTATCAAGCGTGATCAGCCTTGCAAAATCATCAAGAAAATTTGCCAGGCCAGGAGCCGCATTTCCCCGCCCCGGCCTCTCTTTACCATTCTGGTGGTGATGGTGGAAGTAGCTAATGACATTTAGTAAGTGCCATGTCTGTGTGAGGGAACTTTGCAATGGTGAGTTGTCTGCACAGTTGGCATTTGTCTCTGGCTCACACACTTCAGAGCAACTCCTTTGGACCAATGGTCAAACTGTGAGATAGTATGAACCCAAAATGGGAATGTCCTTCACCACTGTCCCTATCAATCTCTGGTATGGATATGGCCCCCATGGCTCACAGTCCTCAACATATTTATCCTCAGAACACCGCTAGTATCCCCATTGTACAGATAGGAAACTGAGGCACAGAGAGGCTTAGTGGAGTCTGTGCAGAGAAGGGAAAGGAATCTACATCTTGTGAGTCACGAGATGTCAGCCTAGCCACTGAGGCACCCTTCCTCTCCCAGTTACCCGCCTGCTCCTCCATCCCCCTCTGTACATTATACAGCCCCTTTCCCTGCAACAGTCAGAGGTCTGGCAAAGCCAGGTGGTAGCTTCCTATCACCTTGAAGAGGGCTCTGGAGACAGCACAGCAGGTGCTTGCTGAGAGAACATCTAAGGAAAGCCTGAGGCGCGAGGGGCTCAGACCGTTATGAGACATGCATGAAGACAACTGTGAAGGAAAAGCAGAGCTTCCATAGTGCCTTGCTTAATATTCCCACCACTCGGCAAAGGATCAGCGCACACAGGAGGGCTCTCCCACCAACCCCAACCCGATCGTGCAGCAATGTATCCACAGGGCTGTTTTCTAGGTCGTGCACCTTTAGAAGTTAAATTAGCTTGTCTGCAGAAACACGCCCACTGAGCTCCTTCAAAGTGGCTGGTGTGCAAGTGGGAAGCCCATCTTTCCTTCTCGCTCTCTTGGCAACTTGGTCTTTCTTTCTCTGGAAAGCGAAAGTCACCCAGCACGACAGAGCACATCTGGAAACCTGTAACCAGGGCACTTTCCCTTTTCATGATTTCCGATACAGTTGTTAGTGAACACGTTTCCCAGGAGATAGTCTGAGATATGGTAACTCCCAGGCAGGGGGGATTTTTGAATCTCTCCAGTGAATTCTGGTCCAGATACCAATAGCTCTGCATGTTTCCTGTGTCATTAGGAGAGTTATTTGCAGATTGCTGACAATGAAATGCCCAGAACCCAGCATCCCAGAGATCTTTTCCTACAAGCAAGATTTTTAGCTTATAGAAACTCATCATTTTCGCTGTCTACAACTTCAGCTTCTAAAAACGGTGAGAACTGCCGGTGTCCTGTGGTTTGAGAAGCTCCTGGCTGGTTTTGTCAGACCTCTGACTGTCACAGGGAAAGGAGGTGAACCAGCGGTGCCCTGGCATTAAAATCCAACAGAGCAAGACTTCTACAGAGGCAGGCTGGGCTTGTGGTTAGGGCCCTTGGCTAACACTGAAGGTCAGTTCCGTGTCCTACTGGCTTTTTGGCTTTTGGACAGGAGGGCACTGTCAAGCAGGTGGAGGGGAACCTATCTCAGGGAACCCCCAATCAAAAATACAGCCACTTTGGGGGGCCAGGATGGATACAAAACCAGCCTTGGATTTTTGGGCACCCTCCAAATCTTTCACCGCAACAGAGAGCAAAACATTTTCCACGTCCCCGAAGAGACATCAACTGTTTGATACTCAGTTCCCTTTGTTTTGCAGTAGGTCAGACTAGATGATCCCAATGCTTTCTTCTGGCCTTGGAATCTATGGCTCTATGAACGTTGTAATTTCATTTTTATTATATAACAAAATTGCCACATCTGATCACGTGACATGTCTTCCAGGACCTAATCTTAACAAGAAACTCCAGTTGTGTGAAGCCACAAAAGCTTGGCAATAGAGTTACTCTTGAGCCATGCAAAGCTTTGCTTTGCTCTGGTGTCAGGAGCTGAGGAATTACAGTGAGATGGCACCTTCACCCCAAACTTCCAGGTGCCATGGCCTGTCCTCCAGAAAATCTATTTGAAAGCATCTCTTTGTGCATTGTAGTGTCTGTCTCACGCTCATCAGCCCGGTATCTGAGAACCTTGGAAGCAACTAGGAAAGGCTAAAATAAGGGCAAACCAGGGAAAGATTCGAAAGGTTTTTTTTACAGAGAAACCTTCAAGTCCACTAGGGGGAAGCAGAATCAACCAATGAAGCAGCATCAGTTGCTGATGAGTGTGTGTGAACTGGCAACAAAGGAAATGTTAGATAGAGGGGAATGAATGTATTAACCCTTAGGATGCTGGCATTTTCCAGGCTGCCAGACTTACATATGCTTAGGAGAACATCTATCGATCTCTATGCCCAGTCTCCAAAGGGTATGAAGTGTCTCTTGGCTCATTCAAAGAGAAGCACTAGAATCTTGCGAAAACAACAAGGAGTCCTTGCGGCACCTTACAGACTAACACATTTATTTGGGCATAAGCTTTTGTGGGCTAAAACTCACTTCATCAGATGCATGGAGTGGAACATACAGGAAGCAGTATATATATATTACTAGAATCTTGCTAATTCCTACTAGTGACTGCGAGACCCATGGTGAAGGACTATATCTTTGGGAATTAGTGAGTGAATAAACACGATGAGAAAGGAAAAAGCATGGATGGTGCATCACCGAATGGGGCTTGCTCACTGATTTGATGACAGGGTCTCGGTTATTTACAGCAATTCTCCATAATGGGCTGATGGATGCGCTGCAGTGGTTTTGTCAGAAACAACATCTCACTAAGAAGAGAGACCCCGGTACTGCCCTCTCTGCTGCAGACCTGGGGAAAAGACAGATGTTGTCCGGCATGAATTATAACCCATGCGGATTATTGCAGTGAAGTTCGGTGAAAATCACGTGACAGGTTTGTATTTGTGAGACTAGAAAGGCACCTATCAGTTCAGGATTGGGAGCCAGATTGGGAGCTGTCCTATGGCTCCCTTGCTTTGGCTATGCTGGAGCAGAAGAGTCATAAACCAGCTAACATCACGGCAGGGAGCTTCTGCCAGAGGCTTGAGCCAGTTCCCCCAGCTCTGAGCCTTTCCCCGGAGCAGGAAGTGCTCTGAGATGAGGGCACATCTGGAGACACGGCTGCCTGCTGAGTGTCACGCATGGCCAGAGTGCTATGTAGTGGGGAGAGCAAGAAAGGGCAGCCCTGAGGGATCTGTACCTGCCCAGCATCATGCACCTCATGTGACACTCCCACCGCTGGCAGGTTTTCCGGACAAGTGGGAGGGGAGAAGGGAGACACCAGTCACATACCATCTAGCCTGGGCAGAAAGGGCCCTGACTGGCAAAGCAAAGGGGGTGTGTGCTAACCCCAGTTTGCCGTGGATTGCAGGGGACAGTCAGGTGCATCCCATAACTCTTCATAAGCAGGGGCCCAGACCCCTGCCTCAGGGGGCAGCTATCGTTGTCCCATTTACAGATACCGCTAAGGGGGATGGCGCAGAAATGTGGAGATTTTATCCAAATGGCTAAATGCTCAGATTGAACAGATTTTAAGACCAGAAGGGACCATTGGGCTCATCTAGTCTGACCTCCTGCAGAGCACAGGCCAGTGACTCCTGCCTCGTAACTTGTGGCTGAGCTGGAGAATGCTTTTTCCAGCCTTGCTTTACAGATTCCACGGGACGGCGAATCCCTTGCCCTCAGCTGGTAGATTGGTTAACGGTTAATCCCCTTGCTGCTGCCTATTTGCACCTTACTGCCAGCCTGAGTTTCTCTCTACCTGTGACACTTATATGCCCCATTACCGAACTATCAGAGCACCTCCCAAGCTGTAAAGCATCATCCCCACAGACAGGAAAGTGACGCACAGAAAGGCTCAGTGACATAGACCAGATTGGGGTGGAGGAGGGAATGGAACCAAGCTCTGTGACTAGAGGCTAATCCCCTAGACTAGACCCCCCTGCCACAGCTAGCTTCAGTTTTGAATCATGAATCTAGCATCAGCTTCCACCCATGGTCTCTATGATTAGAGTCCTCCTGGAACCTTGGCCAAACCTGGAGAGAGTCGTGTGGCAGAAGCCCGAACTCAGCTCTCCATGGGGAAAGTCACAGCTCCCGAGGCTGAATTCTGCTTTACATGCAGAACTCTGCTCAGCTTCAGCCGTGACTTCTGCCCTATAGAACTCTTGTAGCAGCCTCCCCAGAATCCCGCACATGCACATGGTGCTCGGGTACAACATTGTCAGCCAATCAGATCATAACCGGTGGACCTCAGAAGGTGAGGAGTCACAGCAGTTACCCTTTGAGTGACAGTTTCTCAACCAATCAGAATTCTGATTGAGTGAGGACACTGCCACTCAAAGGACACCTGTTCATAACCAAACTCCAGAGCAACAGACTTCTCAGCCTTAGTGTTTGATTGGCCAAAAATGCTCCCATCACACTGAAGAAGGGAATTCTGGGTTAACTGGACTGTATAAAATTTCCCAGGATTTCAGTATGGTTTGGGTCAGGAGTATCATGTGTCACTACTATGCAGTTATATTATATTATATCCTGCAAAGTCAGGGGAGAGCCCAAAAGTGGAGCATGCAGACTTGGGAGGGGGCAAACAAAGGTCGGGGGGGTGGGCAACTGCCCCCCTAACCCTATTGCAAATGAATAGGAGCTGTGCTTGGCGGGCTTGCTTGGGGAGTGCTTTGAGAAGGTGCTTGGCTCATGTTGGGTGTGCTGTGAGTAGGGGTGGGAGGGAATGACAGGAGAGGTTTTAGGGGTACATTTGTCTGTTTGTGCTGGGCTGGGCAGGCTGTGTTTGGGCATAAGTTCCATCTGGCCATTCTCTCAGGCAGAGCTCTGTTCCTAGCATCGCCTGCTCTAGGAGCTGGGAACCATTTCTCATTGAATTTTGGTGTGACTAAATGATTTAAAGGCTGCCCATTACTCTTTGCCAAGGAAAAGCTGGGTCCTGTTTCCCCAGGAGCAGCAGGAGAGGATTTTATTATTCGTATCTTTTTTCTGGCTGACTTGGTTTTTCCACGAGAGGCATTTTCATTTTCTTCTACCCCAAATCTTAAACTTGGGTTTTAAATTTGGCTCTAAATGACCTAAGGCGGGAAGCCCCATGTGTGGCTGCTGTCCCTTTCTCCCGGAGCTGTCATCTGGTGTCTTCAGAAAGGGCTGTGGTGGGGTGACTGCCAATCCTTCATTTAAGCATTCGGAGCTGGGTCATATCACCGAGGGGCTAATCCGTACAGCTCTCTAGTGCAGCGGGGCTGCTGAGCTGGAACAAGCTTTCAGATCCAGTGACTCCCAACAGACTTTGCCAGTACTGTATCGGGTGGTAATGGTGGCCACTGCACACTCCTGGCTTGATCAGTGCATAGCCGGGTAACCCTGGCAGTGGGATTGGGCGCTCTTTTACTTGCCTGCCTGTGCCGGTGAGGGGGTGAGTGACTCACTGGGGGATGCTGGTTGTTCAGATCGCGGGAGAGAGGAGTTCCTGAGGCCTAACACCCAGATGTTTGGGAGCTGGATGCAATGCCCATTTCTGAGTCAGACTCTTGGCACTCCTATCCTGCAATGGTTGAGACTGGAGCTGAGTGGGGAACACTTTTCTTGCCCTGTGAGAATGTGAGCTTTCAAAAACGTTTCCTGTCTCAGCTGGGAGGAAAAACCCAGCTGAAATTTTTGCAAACCAAAAATAAAATTTAAAAACTGGATCTGGTCAATCAAATCTTTTGTTCTGATTTTGACTTTTTTTTACTAGAAATTAAATTGCAGAACAATGTAACTTCAAGCCAGAAATTGGAACTTTTTTCATTCTGAATACATCAAACCAGGATACTTCAACAACCTCGAAACTTGTTTCCAAAACAGGGAGTTCAGCAACACCAACCCTTTTCCTGCAAACAATTTTGGCTTTGATGAATTGGCATTTTCTGAAGAAAAAACATCTGTCAAAAAATTCCTGACCAGTTGCGGTTGGGACTCCCTGTCTTCCCTACCAGTCCATGGGAATGGTCCCTTCTTGCACTTGCTTTTGGCCCTGTCAGTTTCCCCTTTAATCACTGCAGCTGTTATGTGTGCCAAGGGGGACCCATCCTTGTTACATCTGTATGTTACCTAGTGAGGCTAATTTGGAGATTTCAAAGTCTGTAGCAGCTTTAGGAACCAAAGCTGGCCCTCTCTGCATGCATGGGGAAGGAGTGGCTTTCCCTAAAGTCCCCCCAGGAGCATCCTGTTAAATCTTGCCCACTCTGAGGTGCCATTATTTAGTGTGGTATAATGAAAACTGTGTTATAATTATGATCAATCAGTGGGGGGAGGGATAGCTCAGTGGTTTGAGCATTGCCCTGCTAAACCCAGGGTTGTGAGTTCAGCCCTTGAGGGGGCCACTTAAGGATTTGGAGCAAAAATTGGTCCTGGTAGGGGACTGGACTTGATGACCTTTCAAGGTCCCTTCCAGTTCTAGAAGATTGGTATATCTCCAATCATTACATTCTCAGGCATTTTCCTGGTCCTTCTTGCAGGCAGCTGGCTCTGTAGGGAAGCAGGCAAGCAGAGGTAGTCAGCAGACATATACCCCATCTTACTGTAGGCTGAGTTGTGCCTTGCTGCCCTAGGGAGCAGCCTGCTTTGTCTCTCTCTGGTTTTGGGTTTTTGTGTGTTAAGGTTCTGAATTCTAAGAAATAAAGTATTGTTATGTGGCAACCTTCTAGTAAGAGTAGTTTATGTTTTTATCTAACCTCCCTGTGTGGGCATCACTTTGGCTTAAATGCCTTGAGGCGAGTTCACAGCCACCCCAAATGCTACCAGGTTCCGCAAAGGCTATACCTCCCCCAAGCACCTCCACCACCATAATAAGTTACATAAGCCTCCAAATTCCACAATTAGAGTTAAACCTGAACCTCCCCTCCTCAGATATCTGTATGTACCTTTTGCTCTATCTGGACTGTTGTGGGATAAAGTTTTCTGCCATGGCTAAGCCACTGGCTGTCTTTCTGATCAGCCAGTTTGCAAATAGCCTCCATCCTGACAATGCAAGTGTTTCAGCGCTGGCTGCCAGACATCTTACTGTCACCAGAAGAGACTGGTGGAATTGATTTAAGGACACCACCTCTCAAAAAGGATTGATTCCCCTGTAGGGTCTATCACCGATTAGTCGCAGGTCAAATGAAACTTAGTCATTTTAAAAGGTGAAAACGGGCAGGAGGATTTTATTAAAGTGTAAGTAACATAATATAGGGGAAAGGGGAAGAAAATATTAAAACAGAATAAAAGAGCATGAAACAGATTCAGCAGAAAACAGCTCGGTGGTTTTCCAAGTACAGTGGGCTTGGAGCCCAGACCCAACCCCTAGCCAATATGGGCACAAAACAAATAAAATGTCAATGTTACTCAGTCTCTAGGAGTAACAGGAGCTCAGGTGTAGATGGCTCACAATACTCAGGTACCTCAGGTTGGGACTTTGAGGACAGCTACCGGAATCAGGAACTGGAGATTGAACAGGAGATCCTCCCCGACGATGGACAACCAGGTAAGCACAGGTGTTCTGTTGATGTTCCTCTTCCTCCATCGCACGACCGAACACAAACGTGGATTGAACTGAACACGGGCTGCCTCCTGGGTGGACAGCACTTGACGGAGTATGAAACCCCCTTATATAGACTCTGCCACTAGGCAGAATAACTGGGAGTCAGATGACCCTTTCCCGCCTTTACTGTTGCTAGGTAGATTAGGCTTAAATTTTAATCAATCAGAAAAATAGGCACCTAAAAAGGGCACCAATCTTAACAACAAGGTGGACTAAGATGGAGGGTGAAAGATAAAACAACAACCAAAAAACCCCCAAAGGACTAAAAGTCTCAACATTCTAAGTATCTGAGCTTTAAAAACTAGTGAGTTTTGTGTTTCATTTTGTAACCCGGCTGCCATGTGGAGCCGACAGCAACCAGGGCCGGGTTCAATATCCAGGGGTTCCTTTTCAACAGTACAACACAGAACCAGCTCGAGCCCCCACCCAGTAACCTGGGAAAATTACACACCACCCCCTGGGCACCTCTGAGAGGCAATACTTCCCCACCTGCACGCACAGAGTCTGAGTGTAGAAAAGAAACTTTTAGTGAAAGGAGGGAAGTCACCCAGCATTAAATAGGTAAAACGCCGCAAGCAGGATTCGTAATTATAAAACTGTGAGGAGGACACCCACTCCAAAGGGCGTGGAGCAGAGCCTTCCGCCTCGTGTTACTGAGTTATACAACCAAAAGTTCCTTTGCTGTGCCCCTCTCTTCCCCGTCATCATACCCCACTCACAGTGGTTGTCCTTGGTCAGTGAGGACCCAGGGTTCAGAGGTGCAGCTGTGTGAGTTCCCCTCCCACCTGGGGACGAAGGCACCTTGCTTGCGTCACCACTCAAGCACTTGCTCTGGCTGGCTGCCCCACCAGCCGCGGTTCCTCTCTGCTGGCCGCCCCACCAGCTGACTGCTCGCTGCTCCCACCAGCTGACTGCTCGCTGCTCCCGCTGGCTGACTGTCAGTTACCTTCCGCTGCCATCTGCCTCTCTGCTGTGACCTCTGCAGGGCAGACTCTTAGTGATTGTCAGCTCTTAGTGATTTTCAGCTTTTAGAAGGCTGGGCAGAAACGCTCTCCCGCCACAAGTGATGTCAGCTCTCATTTAAGCTCTTAAAATAACAAAGGCTCTGAATGCAGTGTATTTAGCTCTATCTTTGAACACTGGGGAGGAACAGGTTCAACCAGACTGGGGACCCGGAGGGAGAGTCCACATCTCCTGGCTGGGATGCCTGCAGGGTTGCCAACCCTCCAGGTTTGTCCGGGAGTCTTCCAGAATCGGGCTCGATCTCCCAGCGGCTACTGCAAGCCAATCTGGGAGATTTTAGGCCATGAGAAGTCCGGCAGCGCAGCAGGACTAAGGCAGTCTCACTACCTGCCCTGGCTCCATGCCGCTCCCGGAAGCGGCAACATGGCCAGCAGCAGCTTCTAGGAGGAGGCGTGGCCAGGAGGTCTCTACATGGTGCCCCCGCCCCCAGCACCAACTCTGCAGCTCCCATTGGCCGGGAACGGGGAACCATGCCCAATGGGAGCTGAGGGGGCGGTGCTTAAGTTGTGGGCAGGGGCAGCGTGCAGAGCTAGGAGCCACCGCCAAACATGCTGCTACTTCCGGGAGCCATCTGAGGTAAGTGCCACCTGGCTGGAGCCTGCATCCCGCATCTCAATCTCCTGTCCCAGCCTAGTGAAAGCGAGTGAGGTTGGGGAGGAGTAAGCAATGGAGGGAGGGGAGGGGACTGGAACATGGGAGGGGCAAGATAGGGGTGTTTGGGTTTGTGCAATTAGACAGTTGGGAACCCTAGACACCTGTCCCCTCCTGTCTTACTTTCACAGGGCTCTGGCATTCGAGCCCCTGGCTTAATGAGGTCCTTTCAACTGAGGGTGACCCCCTCATTTGGGACAAGTTAAGCACAGTTCTGCTCCCCTTTATTCATACAACAAAGACAACAACATTGATATCAACATTTCTCTACCTCTGCATTCAGTGCTAAAGTGATTTGTAACCCAACACCAGCCAAAGTTGATCACTTTGAGCAACACTGCTCTGCTGGATATCTAAGCAGAGTAGGTGTGTTCATGTAAATACAATTTACTCTTGAAGTCTCTCCCCATCCCAGCTAGCTGTTAGGGGAGAATTCATTCAGATCCTGCTTACAATTAAATCCTAGGAAATACCCCCACTCCCAAATCCAGATCTGCACTGACAGTGATGCACTTCACCAAGGGCTCTTGGCTCAGCGCAGCCTGAATAAGCCAGTCTCATTGGTTCATTTCTGATGCTCTAGTGCAGTGGTTCTCAACCAGGGGTCTGGGGCCCTCTGGGGGACCATGATCAGCTTTCAGAGGGTCCACTAAGCAGGGCTGGCATTAGACTTAATGGGCCCCAGGGCAAAAAGCTAAAGCTCCACCACATGGGGCTGAAGGCCCCAGGCACCACCAACCAAGGCTGAAGCCAAAGCCTGAGCAACTTAGCTTCACGGGACCTCCTGCGGTACAGGGCCCCAGGCAATTGCCCTGCTTGCTGCTCCCTAACACCAGCCCTGGCTTTTATATGCAGAAAAACAGTTGTTGCGGCACAGGTGGGCCGTGGAGTTTTTACAGCATATTGGAGGGAGCTCAGAAAGAAAAAGGTTGAGAACCCCTGCTCTAGTGACTGCAGCTCAGGGCTCTCATTGCTATTGCCTGGGTTCAGGTCCTGGCCTCAGAGGAGCCATTGAGTTTGGTTGGTTTCCTCCTCCCCTGAGTGGCACTTTACAAACACCTTGGCTAGAGGGTAGGTCCAAGGACCCGCACTGTGGCGTGGCTGGGCAGTGCAGAGTGCAGAGCGCTTGGTAAGGCTCTCGGGTGAATTCTGAGCTTGGTATCTGAACAGAGGATCTGTTGCAATTAATTGTCGCCTATCTCAGCTTGGGAGTATACAGAGGGTAGGCAGCCAGTTCTGAGAAGGGGCTGCCCAAGGCTTCCACTGACGCAGCTTCTTTCATTGTGGCGAGGGATGTGAATTTCTTGTGTTAGCATAGAGAGGCCCTGTGACACCAGCTTTGGCACTGGGCTCCAGCCAAGGCTCCCAGCTCTGATAGCACCGACTAGGAGCAGTGCTCGGAAGGAGAAGTTGGTGGGGGTGGTTGCCTCTCTTGCCTAGGAATCTTGTGCTGGGTGAGTGCCTGTGACACAAATGGAGCAGAAAGGTCTTGACACCTGCTGCTCCCTGCCGCATCATTCTTCTGTTAATCGCTTCCAAGTGCCAGGAGCAAACCGTCCCCTTCCCCACTGGCTGCTCCTATTGCAATGGCTGATGAAGCCTTTCTGAGACCTCTCCAGTGGCTGTGAGCTCCTAAAGCGGCTAAGGCGGGGGTAGCTAAGAAAAAGGCCGTCTGTGTCTTGGGAGAGGGAGAAGGATGCACAGGCAGTGGCATTGCTCTCTCTGGGCAGGTTAGTGATGGGCGCACACCAACCACTGGCCCCACCAAGTGTTCCCTGTAGCATCCACCTCTTATCCACTGAACCCTCGTAGAATTACCAGGCCTGCTGGCCCCAAAGGAAAAGTACAGCCCAGCTTTGTAGTTAGAGCTTAGAACTCAGCTCTGCCCAGCACCCAGCACCTAGATACATTGATCGTGTTTATTATCACAGAACAGAGGTTCAGGTGAGAGTGGATAAGAATATTGGAAACAAATAGTTACAGATAAAACAAACCTATAACCTACTAGGTCGTCTCTTCTTGCTGGGAATCCTGCAGTGTCAGAGCTCGTTAGTTCTGTTGGGAGAAGGTTCCTGCTGTGAGCACCCACGATCTAGCCAAACGGAGAGGCGTCTTTAGGATCTGAGCTCAGGAGCCAGAGAAGTGGGAGCTGCACCTGGTGCCAGGGAAGGGACCCATCTTGGTGCCAGAGGCTACTTATTACCTTTTGCACAAGCAGTGATGAGCTGCCAAAATATTAACAACCAGTTCCCTCCTCCTCACCCCACGAGGAGGTCGTGCCGCTCCCCAGGACCCCTGCCCCATCCACCTCCCTTCCCTGTCCCCTAACTGCCCCCTGCTGCCCCATCCAACCCCTCCTCTCATTCCTGATGGCCCCCCGGGACCCCTGCCCCATCCAACTACCCCTTCTCTCTGTCCCGACTGCCCCTGGAACCCCTGCCCCTGACTGCCTCCCACCGCCCCATCCAACCCCGGTCCTTCCTGACTGCCCCCCCAGGACCCTTGCCACCATTCAATTCCTCTGTTCCCTGCCCTCTGACCGCCCCGAGTCCCGACCCTAATCCACCCCCCGCCCTCTATCCAACACCTCCTCGCCAGAGGCCGGGCCGGAGTCAGGGACCGGCCTGGGACCAGGGGCTGGCCTGGAGCCGTGCTGCCCGGCTGGCCGGAGTCAGGGCCGGGGCCGCCCCGGGGCCTGGGGGCTGAGGGCTGGCCCGGAGCCATGCTGCCCGGCCGGCCGGAGTTAGGGCTGGGGCTGCCAGGAGACGCGCGGCGCCTAGAGCCCTCCTTGTGCCCCCCACCCCAGCTCACCTGCAGGAAGCTGCTGCTTCCTTCTCAGCCCTCCCAGGCTTCCCGCACTAACAGCTGATTGGCGGGAAGCCCAGAGGGGAGCCTTCAGGGGAGGAGGCAGAGGCAGAGCTGGAGCCAGGTGAGCTGGGGCCGGGGGCAGGGCAGGCAGCTGCTGGAGCTTTTGTTAAATTTAAAAGCCCTTTACAACTGGTTCTAAAAGGGCTTCTAAATTTAACAACCGGTTCCCGCGAACTGGTGGGAACCGGCTCCAGCTCACCTGTAGGCAATGGGCTCATGCATCTCATGATCGCAATAGCTTCCCTTCAGCACTGGTACTCAACTTCAGCTTCGTAATTCCTGCCGTTGTATTCACTTCGGCAGCACATATACTAAAATTGGAACGATACAGAGAAGATTAGCATGGCCTCTGCACAAGGATGACACGCAAATTCTCTTTGGCCAATAATCCCTTTGCAGGCTGCTAAACTCACTGAGGCTCTGCCCTTTCTTGCAGCCAGGTGTCTTACTCTGAGACAGACAGTCCCAGTTTGACACAGAGCTGCAAGGTCCTGGACTATAACAATCCTTCTTTTGGGGGACTGATATTTAACCTGTCTCCAGACTCTCCTGCTGCTTTTTCACCCGAAGAGGTTATAATCCCATCAAGTGCGGAGGACAGCCAGCTCCCTCTCCAGCCAGGCTCTTCCTGCTCATCAGTGCTGTGCTCGCTTTAACGGGATGGTGGGAGGGAAGGCAGAATGCTGGCCCCTGACCATGCACTTTCTAATGGGATCCGTTAACACTGCAGGAACACCCCAGGGCACGGTTTCACACTGGATATTGCATGAGCTCTGGTCTGAGCAAGGCTTTGTCTAGCTAATGGGGCGAAGATTGGTGCAATCTCTTCCAGATGCCACTCCAGTTTGCTCCTAGGTGGGAAATGGCCTTTCCTCCATGAGAATGACAGTACCAACACTGACCTGTCTGCTACCCCCAAACTCCAACCAGCTAATACTGAACCAGAACCAACAAGTAAATTTAAAGAATCAAACCCACAAATCTTCCCACAAGCTGATTTTTTTTACTCCCTGTGATGGGGAGTCTGACCCACACTGGCCCATAAGGGGTTAATAGAGCCCTAGGGAGGCTGCGCAGGAGGCAGCCAATTAGAGAGAGGCTGTGTGGAGCAGCCAATCAAGGCTGGGCTGGCCCATATAAGAAGGGATGCAGAGCAGAGCAGCTTCAATTTCTCCCTGGAGCTTGAGGAGGGAGGAGGACTGGCTGTCTTGGAGGCTGAAGGCAGCAAGTACCCTGGACAGAGCAGTGCTGCAGGCAGGGATCCAGGGAGCTAAAGGTGGCTCCTGGCGGGCTGCAGGGATTTGCAGCCTGAGGCCCTGAGGCAGGGGTGAAGAGGGTGCTGGGGCTGTGGGGAAGTGGCCCAGGGAGATCTACAGAGGAGTTGGAGGGGGCGCTGAAAGCAGTGGCCATCTACAGGGTCCCTGGGCTGGGACCTGGAGTAGTGGGCGGGCCTGGTTCCCCCCCTGGCCGCACTTGCCACTGAGGAAGTGGCTGGACAGTGGACTGCAGGCCTCACAGAAGGTGGGAGCAGAGTGCGGCACAGCCAGAGGGCTGTGTCATGAAGAGGATGCTGGGGGCCTGGGGGTGACAAGGGTCCCTGGAGCAGAAGTGAAGGCAGTGAGATGCCACCAGAAGAGGGCATACTGGCTAGCAAAGTTGATCCCTGGGACATCCAGGCGGGGGTGCCTGCAGTGGTGAGTCCCACCCCCATTAAGAGAGATGTGCCAGAGACTCCATGGAGCTGACTAGGGACATGGCTGTTGCTACCGACTTTATGGAAGGCACTCGGTTATGGTGATGGGTGGCAGGATAAAACCCTAAGACCTGTTCGATAGATGAGCTGGTAATTCCATTACCTATCCTCCAACCCCAGCCCATGGGGCTAGCAGGCCAGAGGGCAGAAGCAGCCCATCCACTAATGGGTGAGCCAGATCCCCAAGGGGAATCCAGGCTGAGCACCAAGTGGCATCTCAGCTGGGGGAGCTTGGTTTGTAAGCAGAGGCTGGAAGACTATCGCTGCTCATTTCTTCTCCCTAATTTGACTCCTGGGTATTATCCCCACTTGGCAGGGGGAAACTGAGGCAGTGAGAGACTAAATTTGGCGGAGGCTGGTCTTGTGGGTAATGGGCTGACCTTGAGCTCTGGAGATCTGCATTTGAATCTCAGCTCTGCAACTGACTCCCTGCATGGCCATGGACAAGTCACTAAAACCTCTCTAGTTCCTGCTGTGTACAATGGGGGAGTGATCCGCTGGTAGGAAATTCGATACCACGGCAAGGGCACCATGTACTCCCCTCGCTAGATCAGAATGCATTTCTCCCCCGCCTGCAGCCCATCGCATGACTGAGTCACTGGAGTCACTGGGGCTCCTAGGGTTCAGGGCTGCTTAACGTTAGGCCTCTCCTCTCCTCTGTAACTGCCTAACTTTAGAGAGCCAGCACAGGGGGATAAACCCCACAGCCTTCAGCTGTGGCAGTGGAAATGGCGACACTGTCTCCCTCTCCCTCAGCTTTTGGCTGGAGCGAAGCCAGCAGGGAGCAGTCCGGCTGTTGCTTTGAGACAGGGGCTGCGGCCAGCGCCAATCGGGGGAGGGCAGGAGGGCCATTTGGCCTGGGCCTCAAGCTCAAAGGGGGCCTCAAATTTAGACACTTGTTATTTTTTTAGACATTTGATAAGTTTCGCAACTTGTTTTTATGCGCATCCCTATGGGACCAAAATGTGACCCACTCGCGCAGCTTAGAGCTGCAAATTTAAGCAAATTAGACGTGATTTGGTAAAAGACATAATTTTTTTTGTTAACTGATATAGATTTTGTCATATTAAAGAGTTAAAAATGTTAACAAATATTAATAAAAATATATCGGTTCTGATGGCACAAGATTAGACCGTGATGAACGCGTTCTCTCAGATCAGCTGATTATGTCAGCTAGTGGCTGGTGCAGGATCAGGTGCGTGTTGAAAGGTAGAGAATTGTTACAGTTTAGTGTCTTTATAGTTTTACATCTAGTTGACTAAGGAATTGTTTATGTGTGAGAATTCCTCATTATTATCTTCATATGGTAGCTAAAAGAGGGGACTGGTTGGTTGGTTGAGCCCTAGCTTGGTAGCTTGGGCATCATCATAGGCTTTTATAATGTATAGACCTAGATTCAAGGTGAAAATTTGTGAGGACAATCTTGTACAGTGAGTTTCGCGAAGACACATGTTTGAAATTTTTGGACATTATCCCTCTGTCTGTATCTGTGTCTGTGTTTACTATATATATGTCATCCCTTTGTCTTCAGCTCAGCCTGTTATATTATACCTTGCATGCTTGAGTTTTGATTTAGTGATAAGGATAGGGATAGCCTAATTTTGGCAATTAATTTTGGCAATTGATCTTTGATTATCAGCAGGTAAGTATGCCCAGTGGTCTGTGATGGGATGTTAGATGGGATGGGATCTGAGTTACTACAGAGAATTCTTTCCTGGGTGCTGGCTGGTGAGTCTTGCCCACATGCTCAGGGTTTAACTGATCGCCATATTTGGGGTCAGGAAGGAATTTTCCTCCAGGGCAGATTGGCAGAGGCCTTGGAGGTTTTTCACCTTCCTCTGCAGCGTGGGGCATGAGTCACTTGCTGGAGGATTCTCTGCAGCTTGAGGTCTTCAAACCACAGTTTGAGGACTTCAATAACTCAGACATAGGTTAGGGGTTTGTTACAGGAGTGGGTGGGTGAGATTCTGTGGCCTGCGTTGTGCAGTAGGTCAGACTAGATGATCATAATGGTCCCTTCTGACCTTAGAGTCTATGAGTCTATGAGTCTATAATAACCTGTCTGACTGTTTCATTTTGTGTTCTTAATTAGTATTCCTTCGTTTTAAGTCTTTTCAGCATTTGTGTACATGGTTTACAGTAGAAGATTTCAAGTGTAGATAACCTACTTATTTACAGCAGACTATTTCAAGTGTGGATAGGCTACTTATTGACCAGATAGATCACTAGGAAGAGGAGATTTGAAAGTAGTGCAAGCAAGAGACGGCGAAAACAACTGAGTGAAGCAGCAGCTAAGCGCTCAAAGCCAATAACTTTGTTTCTCAAACCACTGGAAAACACACCTTACCCAACAAACAATACAGATAATGAAAACTCTGCAGCTGCAACAGGTGATATTTCAATGACAATACCTGAACATGAGGACAGTAGTCAAGAAGGAGATGTGCCAACAGTAACAGATGTAGCAGAAAATCCTGTGTACGATCAAGAAACTCAACAGCAACAGGAAGATGTAGATCTTATGTAGCAAGAGCAATTCATGAGTACTACAGGTTTGATTGTGACTGACATTGGAATTATTGACAAGAGCAATGTTTTGAAATTCCAAGTAACATTCCACGAAATGCTGATAATCCCGCTTTCCCTACTCGTCTGCTGACAAAAACTCTTCCAAATGGTGAGACCTGCACAAGAGACTGGTTATGCTGGAGTGCGGAAAAACAATCTCTGTACTGCTTCATTTTGAACAAAAGTGCGGCAAATGCATCAGTTCTCTCTGATCAATCAGGATGGAGCATCAACAGAGATTGGAGGAAGCTGAAAGACCGAATACCATCACATGAGAGTTCAGTGTCACACAAAGAAAACTATGTTGCATGGAAATCAGCCAGTAGCAGCATCAGCTGAAAGTTCAGTTGAGAATTTACTCTTGACTGAACTCTCTACAGAAACTAATAACTGGAAAAAACTTGTTGAACGCATCCTGAATATCATCCTTGTTCTTTCTGGCTTTCTTTGGTTCCAGTCAATGTATTGGTGATCATGCAAATGGAAACTTTCCAGGCATAGTTGAGCTCCTCAGCAAATATGACCCACTTTTATCAGAGCATGTTAAACGTGTTCGAGAATCGCAAGAGAGTCAAAAGCGCGTGCAAGTCCATTATCTCTCCACACGCATACAAAACGAGTTTATTGAGCTATGTGGGTCATTTGTACGAACAATTCTTGATGAGATTCACACTGCCAAGTATTTTTCAATCATTGTTGATGCCACTCCAGATTGTTCTCACAAGGAACAGACTACTATGGTTATTCGATATGTTAAGATTGTAGACAGATCAAAATTTTCAATTGAAGAAAGGTTTATTTTGTTTGATAATTTCACGAGAAAAATTGGAAAAGAAATTGCTGCTCGAGTACTAGCAATTCTAGAAGGTTTTAAGTTAGATTTTCAAGTCTTCATTGGTCAAGCCTATGACAATGGATCTAATATGACCGGGAAGTACAAAGGTGTATAAGCAGTCCTGCTTGAGCATAATTCAAACTGTATTTTCTCCAGCTGTGGAAACCACACACTAAACCTTGTAGGTGTTGACTGTGCTGAATCATGCAAGGAGCCAATTACTTACTTTGGAACTGTTCAGCAAATGTACGATCTCTTCAGTAGCAGTCCACAAAGGTGGGAAATTCTGAAGCAATATCTTCCTGTTTCACGGCATGGGATGTCCAAAACTAGATGGTCTGCACGGATGGACGGTGTTCAACCAGTTGTGCAGCATTTGAATTCAGTGAGAAAGGCTTTAAATGTGCTTGAATCTCTCAATCTCACAGGCTGAAACTGAACTTCAGTCTATTCAGAAACACATGTCCAAATTTGAATACATTCTGATGTCATCTTTGTGGATGAGGCTACTTACAATGATCCACCAAACGAATCTGGTAACTGAAGCACGCAATACTACATTTGATGTTGAGGGGGATAACACTGAAAGTCTTATCAATGACATTCGGCAGATTTGTGAACAATGGGATGTAATCATGACTGAGTCCAAATTAGTAGCACAAAATATTGGCATTTCATCTGAGTTGTCCACCAATCACAACTTACCTACTAAACCCAATACTGAGCCGCATTATAAGGTCCATGTCTTCCTTGTCATCTTTGACTCTATGCAATCAGGTCTTACACATTGATTTGAGTCACTGTAACTAATTTGTACCCGTTTGGGGTTTCTTTGGCAGTTCAACAGACAGAATAATGAAGATCTACTTTCTGCAGCTGAACAATTTCAGCAACAATAGAACAAAGAAATCTCAAAAGAGCTCACTGATGAGGTCATCTTCCTCAAACGAACATATTCCACGAACTTTAAATTGGGTTGCAAGCCAAAGGAATTGCTTCAAGAAATACTTGAACTTGGACTTTCTGGGGTGTTTCCTAATATCACAATCGCATTGTGTAGTTTTGTCAGTTTGCCTGCATCAGTGGCTTCAGGTGAGCACACCTTCCACGTGATGAAGCAGGTAGAGAACTATCACCATTCAGCTATGGGACAAGAGCATTTGAATGGGCTCGCCATGCTTAATATCCAGGGCCGGCTCCAGGCACCAACGGAGCAGGCACGTGCCTGAGGTGGCAGCATTCCGTCCATTCTTGGGGCAGCACAGTCCGGGCTTTCCCCCTCCCCTGCTTCGGCAGTTCGGGCGGCGGCAGTCTGAGCGATTTTTTGGTGGTTGGTTTTTTTTTTGGCTTGGGGCAGCAAAAATGGTAGAGCCGGTCCTGTTAATATCAACTGTGGCATTGCATGAAAGCTAGATTTTTCCTCAATTAGTGCATTTGCACCGAAAAAGGCTAGAAAAGCATTTGTTAAAATAAAAAAAAATTCAAATTATGTCTCACTCTTTTTTTGGTGCCTTATTTTATTTTCATGTGTCATCATTTTTTGTGTTTATTATGGCTAGGGGCCTCAAAAGCTGGAAGTGGCCAGGCCTCTCTGGCCCTCTGGCCAGGTCTGGCTGTGGCTGGGACACCTCTGCACTAAGGAGGACAGAAGCTTGGCCTGGGGGTGGAAGTGGGAGAGAGCTGAGCCGTCTGGATGGGATGCAGCCACCGGCAGGATGGCCGGCTGTGAGTCTGGCATCTTGTGACAGTCACACACAGGGCAGACCCAGGCATGTGTTCCTGCAGCCTAGGGAGATCTCGCACACCCAACCGATCTGCAGGAACAGCTGCTGTGGTGTGCACTGAGCAGAAGGTCCTCAGCCTCCCTCTCCCTGCTCCCCATGCCGGAGCCGAAGGCCAGGTGGAAGAAGCAGCCAGGTTGTGCAGGTGAACACTAGAGGCAGCAGGGAAAGGGGAGGGAGGAGCTGGCCTCAGGCTCGCTTAGCTTCCCCCAGTCACACTCCAGCTTTCTGCCCAGCAGCCCCCAGACACCCCAGTGCCCTCCAGCACACACCTCCCCACGCACTGCTGCTAAGTTCTGTGCCTCTCTCCACCCTCTGGGTCAGGGCTTGCTGACCACAGGATAAATATGTAGGGATAGCCACATTAGTTAATTAATTGGGCAAAAAAGTCATAGCTGAAGCAGCACCAATCTGAACAGCTATGGTGGAGTGTGTGTCCCCCAAACCCTCAGAGCCTGCTTCCCTTCTAGCCCAGCACCCCTGTTAGCACAGTGCAGGGAGGATTGTGTCCCAGTGGAAACGCACCCGTGAGAGTGAGAGCAGGTCTGGTTCTGCTGTGCAGAAAAGTAGCTCTGCTCTGAACTGGGCAAGGCTGCACCTAACTGGCTCTTATGAATCCTCCAAAGAAGACAAGGCAGGATAAATATGTAGGGATAGCCACATTAGTTAATTAATTGGGCAAAAAAGTCATAGCTGAAGCAGCACCAATCTGAACAGCTATGGTGGAGTGTGTGTCCCCCAAACCCTCAGAGCCTGCTTCCCTTCTAGCCCAGCACCCCTGTTAGCACAGTGCAGGGAGGATTGTGTCCCAGTGGAAACGCACCCGTGAGAGTGAGAGCAGGTCTGGTTCTGCTGTGCAGAAAAGTAGCTCTGAACTGGGCAAGGCTGCACCTAACTGGCTCTTATGAATCCTCCAAAGAAGACAAGGCAGGTGTGAGATGTTGTCTGTACACAACCCAGAGCCGCAATCCATAGGCCAACCTGGGTCAGGTGGCACAGGGATCTGCTATTTGCAGTATCTTGATCTGGTTGGAGCAGGTGAGAACTACTGGCTGGGAAAAATACTCCATGGGGGTTTAGATTGGGCTTGGGCTGATGCCAGGGCTGAGCAGCGTGAGAGCAAGACCTTTTAACATGTGTTCAGTTATTTATACAGCTCAAAGTCTCTGTTTTCGTGCCCCAGCCCCCCTTGTTCACCCAGCGCTGATTTCCCTCCTTAGCATTGCTGGCAGGTTTTTTAGGTAAAGTGATCAGCTGGATGCTTCCCATTTGAAAAGCTTTTGAAAAGCAGCTGAAATGTACTGAGTGCCCCTGGGCTTGGAGGGAATTCATTCCCGGCTGTGCTGTGGAACAGGGCACAGCTAATCCCAGCACAGGTAACCAGAGCCTTCTCTGCATGCCAGTCCCAGTGCAGCAGGGCAATGCTCCTGCCAGCCACCATGTGAGAGCCAGCTGCCTGGAAGGGTTCAGGCATGGGGAGCTCTGTCCTAGGGCTGCGTTCTCAGCTTTGACTCCAATGGTGCTACTTGGATTGGCACCAGTTCAGGATCTGGTCCCATGTTTCACAAAGCTGAGGATCAGGAGCATGTGCCTTGGTAATACTCCCACAAGGAATTTTGGCTGACTCGGCCAAGATGCTGGGGCTGTGCTTCTCCATTGCCCTGCACCTTGCACAGCCATCAGCACAAGAGGAGCGTGCACTCACTTTGCACTGGTGTCAATAACTGCACACGGTGCATAGCCCTGGTCTCTCTGCACCCCCTTCATGCTGATTCTCACTCACCTGCATGGCCGACTCCTGCATGGGTAAGGCCGACTCCTGCAGGGGCAGTTTCAATCTCTGTTTCCCATGCCCTGTAGGAGGAAGGTCTTTCAGGCTTCAGCTTTTGAATCTTTGAAACTGGGGCATTCTGCATTCATACACGTGCCTTATAAAAGCCAATAGCAAAAATCCCACTCCTGGGAAACGTTAATGAACCAGTGTGTATCCATCACTGCATCCTGCTGGGGGCATGGGTCCTAAGTTGATCCGCATTAACGGGTGATTCTCTGCTAGCTTGGGTGGCAAAGGCCAGAGGTGTTAGGGGGTCACTGCTGCTGTGGGGGTCTGAGCAGCACAGCAGAAGGGCAGGGAGCTGTGGGTCTGTTACTCTGGCTGGGTTTAGTTTTCTGCTGGCAGCTCAGCCCAAGGAAGAAGGTGGTGGTGTGGTTACGGTACTGGGTGAGGATTCTGGACTGTCAGGTCCTGGCTCGAGTCGATGCTCTGAGATGCCGCTTCTGATCTGCCAAATGGGAATAATGAGACCCGGCTAAGGCAGGGCTGTTGTGAGGTGTCATCTGTGGGCTTCTTTGAGATCCCCAAGAGGAAGCACTGGACAGGTTGGAAGTGCAATTTGCTCCATGTTCCCCAGAAGATCCATGATGCTCAGCAAGCAGCAGGGCAAACCCCACTGAGAGAGTGCTCCTAAACACACCCTATTGCCTCTGGCACATGTGTATCCCAATGGGTCCTCCCTGGGCTCTCTGAGCGTGGCAGGCTGGTCTTTCTCTCCTCCCCCTCTGGGGCACTGAGGACAGTAGTACCTGGGCTTCCTGAGTCTGCCACCTTTACAGCCGCTCTCACTCGCATTGGGGCAAGGAAGACAGACAAGATTTCATTCAGTGACCTCAGTGAGGGTGGCAGGGAGGCTGCTGCAAGCTGAGATCTGCATCTGTAAATGCAGGAAACAACCCAGCAGCCTGCCCTGCGAGCTGGCACCCACTGAAAGGGTGTAACATAGCTCCAGGCACCCGATAAGCAGCCAGGGTTTTCAAGCCTATGGCAAGTCCTGTGGCAGCAGAAGGCCCCAGTTACTGGGTTGTTCTTTTCCCCCACCCCGTGTCTCTCTAATCACAGCAACGCACAGGAGTGTGCCCTGCCCAGAGCAGGGGCAGTGGGGGGGCTTGGAGGGGCTGGGATGTGCTCATCCCTCTGTGCGTGGAATTTGTTCTCGAGGGGTTGGTAGCTGAGAGAGGCCTGTCCACGTTAGCTGGGGCAGTGGCTGGGAGGGCTGTACCCCTTGGCATGAAGCAGCTAGAGTGAGGAACTGCCGCTGGGAGGGGAAGGTCCCCATGGCAGGAGGGTGTCGGAGAGTCCAGCATGCGCTGTCCCTGGGGACATGACTGGGAGCTCCTGACTCACTTTTCTGCCAGCGTGGGGCAAAGCTCTCACCCGGGCTAGCATGTCCTCTTGTTTGGGGAGGAGCAGGGATGACTGGGAACAGTGCTTGCAGCAGGGAAGGGATGAGCTGGGGAGAACAATCGGGGAAGCATTGTCACTTCACTAGCAGCGGGGAGCTGGGGGATGTGCAGAGCTTAGCCGCGGCCCACCTGGCCCATCACGCTCCCCGTGAAGTGATGGGAGAACAGAGGAGCAGGGAGCTCTGCTCTACACTGGCTGCTCATTTGTAAGGGGCTCTGTGTTCACGCTGGGGCCTCCATGTATGAGCATTCAGCTGCCTTGTCATCAGCCAATTCGATCCATCAGTTTCTTGACAGGCTTGGAGAATAAAAATAACCACCCACTTCTAAGTGCTTATTATGGCACTTTGAAAAATGCCTCCGCAGGAGAGCCAGGATGACTCCCGAAGTACTCGTTGGGAAAAAAAATGTTATTTTAATGTAATAAATTATTTGTACTGAGTAAAAGATTATCTGCATCCCCTGATAGCTGTCTGCCCAGCATGCGCCTGCTGTGAGGATAACAGGGTGGGGACACGGTGATGGCGGTGAGGAGAGGACCCCATGCAAAGTAGCTTGACAGCACTGATGCTTATCTGCTGGTAGGACACAGGGCTCAGGAGGTGGATCTTGCCTATGGTAGCCCAGATGTCAGGCGGGTACCCGCCAGTATGGGAGAGCAAGCCAGATCCCCAGCTGCCGTAACTTGGGGTGGCTCTGTTGTCTTAAATGGGGCTGATCCTCACCAGCTGAGGACCTGGTCTAGAGGGTTTGCTTGCTCAGCATGGTCACACAAGGAGTTTACCCAGTCACTGAGCACCCCCAATCCCTATTCATCATTCCTGCTCATTTACACTGATATAAATCCTGCAGATTGACTCTGCATTGCACTGAAATCTGAACATGGCACCACTTGTGTGAGGATAGACAGCTGCTGGGTTTTGATGGTCAGTAACTAATATAAATTGTGAGTTTGATTCCCCAGCCCTCACTTGCTCTTCAGTTGCCTATGATGTAATATTGAGCCTATAGCTGCATATATTTGTTAATTAATAATTAGAAATAAAGAGTCAAACCTAGCTACATTACTATTAGACAAGGGGGGGTTGGGAATTTCCCACTCCCATTCGCCATCCATTGTATTGTAGTTTGAATAAATTACCAAAATAATTGAAACGGATGTGATTATATTGTGTTATTTTAACAAATAAAATACACAGAATTTTAAAATATTGGGCACAGAATTTTGAATGTTTTGGTGCAGAACTCCCCCAGGATCTGCCTGCTACAGGACAGGGTGGGGCGTGCAGCTTTTAATTCAGGTTTAGTCCTTTAATTTCACAGCAGCAGCCGCTGTAGCATTTTCCAAAGGTGATCTGAAGCCACCGACAACCTTCCAGGTATGCAGATCAAACTCAAGATGGGTCCAAACCCGCCCCCATCCCTGTGATGAACACCCCATAGTTACGGTTAAGCACTCGGCTTGATACAAGCCATGTGACTCAGGCCATTTCTCCATAAGATGCTTTACAGATGCCAGAAAGAGAAGTTTTGATATACTAGAAAGCAGATGTTACAAGTCCCCCTCACTCTCTAGTACACTGAGGATGTGAGTCTCTTACACATACACACCTCGCAGCTCAAACCGTAGCCAGCTTCTGCTTTTAGCTCTGGAGATCCCTGGTTCAGTGCCCAATGGGTTGGCTATGATGATGGTTGTCACATAACTTGCACAGTGGCTTGCTTCTGCCTTGCGCCGCATTGAGGGGTTAGCAAAAGGTCTGTCTTCCCCCCAGGGGCGGCTCTAGACATTTTGCAGCCCCAAGCACGGAGCGCCCGCTGGTCCCGCGGCTTTGGCAGACCTCCTGCAGGCCTGCGGGAGGTCCACCGAAGCTGTGGGACCAGTGGACCCTCCGCAGTCAAGCCGCCGAAGGCAGCCTGCCTGCCGCCCTAGCGGCAACCGGCAGAGCACCCCCCACGGCTTCCCCCTGTCTAAAGCTGTACCAGAGTCTGGCACTTGTGCGCGCTAGTGCGGCATCAACACTGCAGACTCAGAGGGGCACTACAGCCTGCCCAGCTCGTAATGTCATCGTTGGGCCAGCACACAATAGAGCTGGGAAAATGCTGCAAATCTTCTTCTTCTCTACAGACATTCACTGTGAGTGTGAAGTGAGCTCCACAGGGCTGTTTGTGTTGGATTTCTGTACTCGCTTGAGCCAGCCAGGTTCCAGGCACAACCATTCATGGAAATCAAGTTGCAAATGACATTCCTGAATTTGTTTTGGGAATGCTTCTTCACTCATCCAATCCCGGAACAGAAAGAACACCATGTGACTTATCTCATAGACTTTAAGGCCAGAAGGGACCATCATGATCATCCAGTCTGACTTTCTGCCCAGTGCAGGCCACAGAATCTCACCCACCCACTCCTGAAATAGAGTCAGGCTGTGCTGTGGAACAGGGCACGGCTAACCCCAGCCCAGGTAACCAGAGCCTTCTCTGCATGCCAGAAATAGACTCAACCTCTGGCTGTGGCTGGCATGCAGTCAGCTCGTGATGTAAACACTTCAGGTTACAGACAGTCCACCTTTTACTCTACTTTAAACCTGCAAATGACCCAAATCCCATGCTGCAGAGGAAGGTGAAAAAAAAGCCTTGACTAATCACAACCCAGAAACACAGCTCCATTATAGGATGGTCACAATCAAGTCACAGAATAAAAATATTCAACAAATATCTCTGCATATAACAAAGCTTTGGAGGTATTGCGATCTCCTTGGAAATACTCTACAAGCAGAAAGAGAGACTGAATTCAGTGAATTAGCTGCTTGGTGGGATTTACTCGGCTCCAACTCCAACAGCAACCTGAGAGCCCTGCTCCTGCAGACTTTGCAATGTCTTCCCATCACCAAGCAGCCTGAAGCCTTCATCCCCTCTGGGTTGTCTTTATAGTTTTCTAAGCATATAAACAGGAGAGCCAGAAAGAGCCAGCTATGAACTGTTCTAGAGTGGTATTAAATGTCCTGGCCAGATGGGAATTCTCTCTGGGGAAGAGCTGGTTGAAAAATGTCAATTATTTTGCATAGGCAATTTTGAAAAATCTTTGGGTTTGTTTCATGCTTTTCCATTACATTTTCAATGAAAAAACTAAACCAAAATGTTAGCTTTTCAAAACCCATGTTTTGGTAAATTTTGCATTTTGGGGCAAAAAATATGTAGTGATTGAACAGCCAAAATCGGAACATTTATACCAAACACTGATTTTTATTTTAACAAAAAAAATGTGGTTTTGGTTTCTGGATTTTCAGGAAATTTTGGTAAAAAAAAATTGATTTGGCTGAAAAGTCCTTTTTGGCTGGGAAAAGAATGTTCGGCGGGCTAATTTTCAACCAGCCACAGTCAGGAGGGCTTCTGTGGAGGAGCCAGGCCGCAGCACCGGGGACCGTATTCCCTATGGCAACCAGGGGTGTCTCCAACAGGGCGCGGAAAGACATCATCTCAGAAGACAGGGGCTCAAGATGCACCCGTGGGTGTGGGTGAGAGAGGGCTGTATTCATCACAGGGAGGGAAGCTGCTGTGGGGAGAGAGGACTCCTCCGGAGAGGGATGGTTCTCTCAGGCTAATATTTTCAGGGATCTCTGGGGCCATTCCCAGAACTGCCCCAGTCCCTGGGGTGTCTGGGCAGGGCTCTTTGGGGCAGGCCAGGTCCTTGTGTTCTCCAGCTGGGTGTGGTTCACTGGATCAGTGCTAAGCACTCAGGGGACATTTCCTGGGGGGGCTGCACTGACCCTGGCTGGGGCCTGGGCTTTCCTGTGGCTGTCGGACAGGCCCCTTCCCCTGCAGTCACACAGGGCTGAGCCCCTCTCCCCACTGGCCTTCTCCCTCCCCAGGCGGATTGATTATAGGGTAGCCAGTCGAATCATTTTAATGAGCTCAGCCTGCTGCTGCGAGGCACCAGTAACTATGGCAACTCCCTTCAAAGGTGGCGTGCTTGGTGTCTGTGTCACAGGGTTTGCGTTTCGGGGGATCTGATTGGATGAGATGGGGGAAGGTGGGAGCCCATTGGGGATTTGGGCTCATTTGCATGAGGGGTTTCATTGAAAGCAGTGACAGGGGAGCTTGTAGGGGCCAGCGCTTCCATGCAGACACATATCCAGGGCTAAGCCCCTTTGGGCCGGGGATCCCAGTGCACGCGGGATCAGCACCAATAGGCTCTTAGTACTGTCAGTCTGTCTGTGCTGTGGCCCTGGTCACCGTAGGATCTCAGCACCTCACAGTCATTGATGGATTTGCTGTTTCTGTGTTAAGCCCCAGCAGAGTGCTTAGCCCTGAGTTTCCTCTGGTGTCACTCCAGCCTAAGTCAATAGCATTAGAGTGCACTCTGCTCAGAGCAGGAGCAGGCCCAGAAGAAGACAGGCTTCCTCCCCAGACAGCCTGCTTTTGCAGACTTACACCCCAGATACCGATCTCAGTGACACCAGAGTAAGCTCTGAGGATCACCGTAGAAGCTGCTCAAGTTACTCCATATTTACACCAGCATCCCTGACATGAGACATTGGCACATTTGTCCTGAGCCTCAGCTGGCATCAATCAGTGCAGTGCCACCAAAATTAATGGGTCTGTGCTGATTTACGCCAGCTGAGGAGCTGGCCCACTGAGTGCAATGTGCCTTTCCTGCTGCTCCTCAGCTCCTTAGCAGGGAGGAGGGAGCTAGTCTAGTTTACCCTTTCATGGTAGCTGATTGTCAACTGTGTCTTTCCTTGTGCACCTGTACGTGCCAGGTGTTTTGCACACACACTAAGGAGCCTGATCCTCTGTTGCCTTGCACCTCACCTAACCTATGTCATTTACACCAGTGCAAAGCTGGGGTAAAACACACCTCATCTGATTTGATACTTTTGCACTCACACTATGCGCACTTTGCCCAGGGTAAAGGATGACACAAGCTGTGGGACAGCAGGGAAGCAGCAGGCTGTCTGAATGCCACACCAGTGCAAGTTACGCTACTGTACCAGCTTACACCTGATGTGTAAACCCATCTCTGTCACTGCAGGATGTGGGTCAGAGATTTCCATGGGAAGTGTACACACACACACACACACACACACACACACACACACACACACACACACACACACACACACACACACACACACACACACACAATCTATCTGGCAAGATTCTGATCTCTGTTACCTTGGAATAAAGATGAAGCCAGATCCTCTGGCCATGTAAATAAACACATCTCTATTGACTCCAGTTTACATCAGCTGAGGATCTAGCCTGTAGAATTCAGTGAAGTTACCCCAGGATTACACCAGCATGCCTGGAGTCAGAATCTGATCGTGATGACTTAATGAAATTTGAGTCTCAAAGCAGTGCAGTCCATTCAAAGCCTTTGAATGAAGTGTCTGGGGGAGAAATCTCAGCTTGGTTAACACAGGCTTGTTGCATATCTTTCCCACATTTCCCACTATTTATGAGATTACATTGTACAGATCTCTGTGCAGTACAATTCTGGGTTTATACTTCAGTGTGTGGGCGGGTGCATGGCTGGAAATTGGCTGGTGTCTGCTGTTTGAACTCTCAGGTAGCTCAGTTTGGGTGAGTGGTGCCACCTGCTTCTCATGTTGGGTGATAACAGGGCCTGGTGAGGCTGGCTGTAAATCTCCCACAAAGTACTGTGAGCAGGGCCAGCCCAGCTGGGTGGTTAGAGGGGTGCAGGGGTTCCCACAGCTCCTACACTGCACCCCGGGGGTGACAACCCATCACACCCCCAGTCCTGAATTTTCCCAAACCCATGTGCTCTGCAATGTCCAGCCCTTTCCTGAACCATTCACAGGAATAATAAAGTTTGCTTGCTCCTCTGATGAGAGAAAATACACAGCTTATCACTGTAACTGGAGTTAACTATCACCTCAAGGTCAGGCTTGACAAAGCCCTGGCTGGGATGATTTAGTTGGGTTTGGTCCTGCTTTGAGGAGGGGGTTGGACTAGATGACCTCCTGAGGTTCCTTCCAACCCTGAGATTCTATGATTCTATGATTCAAACACAGCACTGGGATGGTTTAGATTAAAGTGAAACAAGTTTTATTAACAAAAGGAGATAGGATTTTAAGTGAGTTCAAATTTAAAGTGTAGAGTTAGAAATGGTTACAAGCAAGAAAAAGTGAAAAACACTTTCTAGTAGCTAAGACACAACAAGCTACAGCCTTTGTTCAAGGTAGGTTCCTTATCAATCTACCTTCCAGCAAGATGGCTGGCCACCACTCTGGTCAGAATCTCCCACAAAGTCCAAAGTGCTCAGTTCCTTTGTCTTCTTAGGTGAAAGATCACCTGGGGTTCTTTGCCCATCTCTTTTATGGTCCAGTGAACCTTGGAAATGGATTCTTCTGATGGTGTCCCCCAAAGTAAAGCTCATTCAAACTGAGAGGAAGGAGACATGGAGTCTGCTGGTGAAGGAAATTCCATGCTGGTATTTGCTAATGGCCACTTGACATTGTAATCAACTCTGATAACTCCTGGCTGGAGGCATCACTCTGTCTTTTGTCTGGGAGAAACCTGTTTAGCCTGGTAAACACACTTTAGTTCCACATTTCCGTCCTATTTGTATGGTCCCTTGGGGGTTTACCATACATACATCATGCAAGAATAAAAATGATCAGTGTGTGATTAGTTTTCCAATGATACTTTAGGTGGCACGTACCAACATTTTTGATAATGGAGTGGAGAGTATGATTATAATTTTAATAAGTTGGGGGCACACTGAACTGGTCAATCTAACTGCACTCATTACCAGATACGAGTGAGCCCCTTGCCCTCTGGCATTGGGATTCTGTGTGGGTCACCAATACCAAGCTGGGAGGGGGTGCAGGCACTTTGGAGGGTAGGATTAGAATTCAAAATGCCCTTTACAAATTGAAGAATTGGGCTGAAATCAGAAAAATGAAATTCAGTGAAGACAAGTGCAAAGGACTGCACTTAGGAAGGAAAAATCAAACACACAGCTAAAACTGGGGACTAACTGGGTAGGCAGCAGTACTTCCTCTTCTTCTCATTTGCAGACATTAGAGCTCAGTCCATAACCAGAAGATAGTCTCTGTACCTGGGGAGGTTAGGCGATGTAAACCGCCCTCCAGAGATCATGGTGGGCACTCTTCCACCACGAGTTATTGTCTGTGATGCTGCCTCACAGTCACAGTATGGAGAAGAAACCAGTAGCACAACTCTGGAAAAGCCAGAGAGTAGCCTGTTGAGCCTGGTCCAGCATCTACCATCAAGTGGACAAGGAGGCAGCAATGGACTCATGAATTTACTTAGTGCATGTTTACGCATCCCGGCAGTGAGCCTCCCAATCTGGATTGACAGACTTGGGCTAAGTGGGCCCTGCACTTGTGCTCTAAAAACTGTGTAGACAGCGCTTTGAAGTTGCAGCTCGAGCCAAACATTGTGTCTTTCCTACCATGCTTCCATTCTCTGCATCTCCCTAATGTGCTCATCATCCGGGCATGAAGGCCAGTCGTGCTCTTGTCAGTAGTACGTGAGCTGCTATAGCAAAGCGGTGTCAAGAGATCAGTCACATGTCACACCCGAGTCAGCAAGAGTGGGATTCCTCTCATGAATGTGAGCCAACCGCCAGCTTGGCACTGTGCATTGTTTCCTGTCTGATAATAAAGCATCAGTCAACCAGAGCTGAAATAAGTTGGTTTCCTCTGTCACTGCTCTGCAAGCAGACTTAACAGACAGAACAAGGAGTAATGGTCTCAAGTTGCAGAGGGGGAGGTTTAGGTTGGACATTAGGAAAAACTTTTTCACTAGTAGGGTGGTGAAGCACTGGAATGGGTTACCTAGGGAGGTGGTGGAATCTCCTTCCTTAGAGGTTTTTAAGGTCAGGCTTGACAAAGCCCTGGCTGGGATGATTTAGTTGGGTTTGGTCCTGCTTTGAGCAGGGGGTTGGACTAGATGACCTCCTGAGGTCCCTTCCAACCCTGAGATTCTATGATTCTATGATAATGGCATCTCATCCAAGGCCTGGTGGAGCTATGCGCTAGCACATGGGTAGGCAACCTATGGCACGCGTGCCGAAGGCGGCACACGAGCTGATCTTCAGTGGCACTCACACTCTCTGGGTCCTGGCCAGGTCCAGAGGGCTCTGCATTTTAATTTAATTTTAAATGAAGCTTCTTCAACATTTTAAAAATCGTATTTACTTTACATACAACAATAGTTTAGTTATGTATTTATAGATTTATAGAAAGAGACCTTCTAAAAACATTAAAATGTATTACTGGCTTGCGAAACCTTAAATCATAGTGAATAAATGAAGACTTGGCACAGCACTTCTGAAAGGTTGCCGACCCCTGCGCTAGCACATACAAACTGGAGGTTGGTGTAGAATTCAAGCATCTACTAAGACGAGTGGCCGAATTCAACTCTGTGCCAACAAGCTGAGTGTGGCAGCTGCATCCCCAGATTGCAGAGCAGTATTCACATGCAGCAAACCCCAGGGCCAGTACAGAGGTATGGAGGATTGAAGGCTCTGCTCCTCTTGAGGTTCCCGATTCATTTTGTATGAAGGTGGTATGTGAAGAAATCTTCATTTTCATGTATCAGAGGGGTAGCCGTGTTAGTCTGGATCTGTAAAAGCAACAAAGAATCCTGTGGCACCTTATAGACTAACAGACGTTTTGCAGCATGAGCTTTCGTGGGTGAATACCCACTTCTGGGTGAATGACCACTTGCATCCGAAGAAGTGGGTATTCACCCACGAAAGCTCATGCTGCAAAACGTCTGTTAGTCTATAAGGTGCCACAGGATTCTTTGTTCCTTCATTTTCATGTGTCTCAGGTGAGGCTAATGTGACCGATGTGGCAATCTCCTGCAATATCCTTGGAAAACCTCATTGAATTAAGTTTAAGTATCTTTGGAGTCTCTTGTATTAAACTCAAAGTTTCTGTATTGCTGTGAGCCTGGATGACAAAAGACTATATTTGAAGAATGTGGCAGACAAGAATGATCTTTTGGGACAATACATATGAAGTGGATTTCCTGGGAAATATCTAGCGGGAAGTCAATGCAGATTTTTCCACACACCCCCTACCCTAGTTATTCAAAAACCCAACTTTTTGAAGCTATGCTCTGAGAGAGCAATTATCTGCTCATCACCTGTTCCCAAAGGTTGGAGATCAAAGGCCCAAGCTGTATAAAGATACAGGGCTGATCTGCGCAGTCTGTGTCCTTGTTCCAAGCTACAGCCGTTATGACTGTGTAACCACATAAAAAGCCCTTGGTGGGGTTGGAGGACTGACTTCTACCAGAGCCCTCCCTGGAGTTGGCGAGTAATCTCTGACAAGCTTATTAGGAGGTGTGTAGGTTCTTTTATTGTTTTTTTTTTAATGTTTTTTTCTGTAAGACCTTCACCTCAATAATAAATGTGCTTGCTTAGACAGAGCCGTGTGGTAACTTACAACTGTGAGCAATTGCTCTTTTGATAGACTCTGGAGAGAAGCAAAGCACAGACGCTGGCCTATTTAGGCAGTCTGGCTTGTGGGGGATATTGCAGTATAGGCAGGGAACTGTGCAGCCTGGAAAAACCTCAGTCAGGAAAGATAGAGACATGGGTCTCTGTTCAAGAGAGGTGACATCTGAGATGCCAGGAGCCTAGAGCAAGTGCCCTTGAGGGACCACAGAAGGGGATACAGGTGCAGTTTCCCTGAACCGTGATAGCTGATATGTCAGGCTGCAATAGAATTTTACTGTGAAGTCTGTGTCAGGTGGCTGAAATGGCAGTAATCATTCTGGTAAGTGGATCAAGGTGCATTGATTGGCAAGATGGTTGTTTAGCTGGAAAGTAGTTGCCATTTTCTTGGTTTCCATTGCTGGAAAAATGTGGTCAAAATATCCATGTCTTGGCTGAGATTCCCTTCAATCCTATGGAAATCATTTCCGGTGTCAGCAATACTGATGTCATCAGCAGACACATATTCTTGGCTTGCTTTTCAGGAACAAAAGGGGAACCAAAACTGGCCCTTGTGGAAGGCCATTGTGGAGGCGCTTAAAGTGACTGTTTTTTCTCCTCGACCTTCAGGATGAAGTTTTGTTACTAATCATTTTTGGGATGAGCTGCATCATGATTTGAGGGCTTCAGTAACTCAGCCAGAGGTTAGGGGTCTATTTCAGGAGTGGATGGGTGAGGTGCTGTGGCCTGCAAGGTGCAGGAGGTCAGAATAGATGATCACAATGATCCCTTTTGACCTTAAAGTCTATGAGTCTAAAGAAGAACTTGCAGCAGCTTGGCAGTCAGCCCAATGTACCAGACAGTGTTGTAGGCTGCTGTCAGATCAATAAAGACAGCACCAACTTTCTTTCCTGACTCAAATGTATTTTCGGTGTCTCAAGTCAGACAGAGTATCTGAGCCTGCATGGATGGTGCCCTCCTGAATCCAGCCTGAATGCAAGGCAGCTGAGGTTTGAAACCCTCATTAATCCACATCAATATTAATCTCTCCATCAGTTTATAGGTAACTGTGGCGGTGTATGCACAACCCGTCCTGAAAGGGGGGTGCAGGAGCTACGTGGACACCGCCATTAAGTCTGCTTGTCTGTCTCTGACCTTGCCACCCCGGAGTCTAAGGACCAGAGCAAAGATAATAGCCCTAGTGCCCAGGGCAGAAGGGCCTAGTAGCCAGAGTCAATAGAGTGGCCCTTTGGTGCAGGGCAGCATGGCCTAAGAGCCAGTACCCAAGGGGATGCCAGAAAAAGGGGAGGGGGGCTGGTGGTCCAGGAAGTGGGGCCCAGGCCCACCCGACTCCTCCGGGCCCCAACCCAGGGCCCTAGCAGTGGCAGAGCAGTCCATCACTGGCTCAGTGGGGAATCCTATTGAAACACGCTGAGCTTACCTGGGTGGGAGATACCACTCCATCACCCACAACCTCCGGGTCACTTCCTACCATTGTCTCTAGTGTGGCAGTCATTTGAGTTTGAGACCCCTGGCATAGGGCATCAATAGCCCACTTTACGGCCAGGGCCTCCTTCTCAATCATCGAATAGTGCTGTTCTCCGGGGAATAACGTGCAGCTCAGGTACAGTACAGGATGTTCTTCCCCCTCCACTTCTTGGGATATCATGGCCCCTAAGCCCACCTCAGAGGGGTCTATTTGGAGTATGAACTCTTTTGTAAAGTCGGGGTGTCTCAGAATGGGATCCTGTGTCAGCCGCTCTTTCAGGGTCCGGAAAGCCTCTTCGCGCTGATCGGACCATCACACCTGCCGGGGTTGAGAGTTCTTTGTCAGGTCAGAGAGGGGGATGGTGATTGTCGTGAAATCTGGCATGAAGCATCGGTAGTATCCAGCTAATCCTAAAAATTGGTGTACCTGTTTCTTTGTCTTTGGCAGAGGTGTGTCCACAAAAGCTTGCACCTTAGTGATTAGTGGCTGCAGTTTCCCTCTTCCCATCACATACCCGAGATATGTCACCTCTTCCTGTCTGAGATGGCATTTTGCGGGGTTGGTGTGAGGCCGGCTTCTCGAAGGGCCTGGAGCACACTGGCGAGGTGTTGCAGGTGGTCCTCCCATTTCCTGCTGTAGACCACGATGTTGTCTATATAGGCCGACGCATACTAGGGTTGCAAGACTTTATTCTCCAGTCGCTGGAAGGTGGTGGCGGCCCCATGTAGGCCGAACAGCATGGTTATGAAGTGGAAAAGGCCGAATGGTTCTCTCAGGAGTTTGGTGTCAGGAGGGATTTGCCTGTACCCTTTGGTTAAGTCCAGGGTTGACAGATACCTGTCTCCCCCCAGTCATTCTATATGAGGCATTGGGTATGCATCGAAATGGGAGATGATAGCTGCTTTCAACTACCTAAAAGGGGGTTCCAAAGAGGATGGATCTAGACTGTTCTCAGTGGTAGAAGATGACAGAACAAGGAGTAATGGTCTCAAGTTGCAGAGCGGGAGGTTTAGGTTGGACATTAGGAAAAACTTTTTCACTAGTAGGGTGGTGAAGAACTGGAATGGGTTACCTAGGGAGGTAGTGGAATCTCCTTCCTTAGAGGTTTTTAAGGTCAGGCTTGACAAAGCCCTGGCTGGGATGATTTAGTTGGGTTTGGTCCTGCTTTGAGCAGGGGGTTGGACTAGATGACCTCCTGAGGTCCCTTCCAACCCTGAGATTCTATGATTCTATGATTCTATGATATTAACCCTCTGAAAATCGATACAAAACCGGATGGCCCCATTGGGTTTCGGGAACAGAACTATTGGGCTTCACCACTCACTCTTTGACTCTTCAACCACCCCCATCTCAAGCATTACGTCCAGTTCCCATCATACGGCAGCCCACATCTTCCAGGGCAGTGGGCGGTGATCGTCCCTCACCCTCTGCCCTGGTGTTGTCACAATGTGGTGGCTCGTGAGATTGGTTTGTCCGGGGTGGGTCAATAGAATATCCAGGAAGTCCCTTATGAGCTACTGTACATGTTCCTGTTGAGTAGGAGTAAGGCCTTCCCCAGGCGTAGCAGGTTTTGGGTCTGGGGGATCCCCCACTAGGGGCCCTAATTCTGGGTCAGGGGGTGTCGGCGCAATAAATGAGGCCTCCCTGGTCTTCCAGGCCTTCAATAGGTTCACGTGTTACGTGCGAGTCTCCTTCCATGGTCCTGGCAACTGGACCTCATAATCCACTGGCTCTACACACTTGGACACCTCAAAAGGCCCTTGCCACTTGGTCAGGAGTTTTGACTCTATAGAGGGTAACAAGAGTAAAACCCAGTCCCCCAGCTCAAAACTATGTATCTTGGTTCCCTTGTTTTATTGCCGTTCTTGGGTCTTTGGAGCTTGTATCAGGTTCTCTTGGGCGAAGGCACCCAAGGTCCGGAGTCACTCCCAGATATGTAGCATGTATGGGTGGTTCCACAGACTCGCATCTCTCATGCCTCCCAGTCTTCCCTCAGGAGGTCAAGGATCCCCCTCAGTTGTCGGCCGTAAAGAAGCTCAAAAGGAGAGAACCCAGTTGAGGCTTGAGGCACCTCCCTTATGGCGATGAGTAGGGCTGGCAATAGTGTATCCCAATGATGGGGGGGGGGTCATCCTCCAAAAATTTTCATAGCATGGACTTCAGGGTACTATTGAAGCATTCCACTAGGCCGTCCATTTGGGGTTGGTAGACCGATGTCCTGAGAGTCCATATACTCAGGAGACAGCACAGCTCTGCTATCAGTTTAGAGGACACATTGGTGCCTTGATCAGTCAGGATTTCTTTGGGTATCCCCACCCTAGCGAAGACCTTCACCAGATGCGTGCCGACCACCAGAAAGGGTATACCACAGCACCCATTATCTGGTGTGGTGTTCCATGAGGCTTCAGGGTCTCCAGGCTCCGCTGCACAGGTCACTTCCTGGAGCTCTGTTGGTCGCAGGGGTCCAAGCCTGCCTTTGGGGCCTCTGATCTCTGCAGGTAGGGGCTGTAGCTGGTTCTCAGAGGGAGCTCCCAGCACAGGCATCCAGCCCCCAATGAGCTGGGATTCCTCCCTTTATACTACTGCAGCATCTGAAGTATGCCCAGTCCGGCCTAGGGGGTGGGACTTCCACTGTCCATAGTGTGGGTTTAAGCCTGTCTTGGCTAGTGTTGGGGTATGCACACCCCATCACAGTAACACAAGCAGAAAAAAATGGTCAGTAGCTCTTTGGATCTATCCGTGGTTTCCCTGGGTTGGGAATAGCTAAAACCTTTGCTCTGCACCAGACTTTTGGGATGCTGTAATCGTGGGAACAATTCAGAAATTGAATCAATTAGCTTTTGGTGACTGGCCCAAAATGAGAGACCAACTTGATGTGTCTGTTACCTAGACCAGGAGCCTTGTTAGGCTGAAATTGATGTGCTGCAACTGTTATATAACCAGGTAGAACTCTTGCTCAGTAAAAAGAGCCATCAGGTTTGTGTCCATACTCAGGCCCTTAGATGGAGACAGATGGTTACATATAAAACAAAATCAAAACACACTTTCTAGAGACTAAGCTTAACTAATGTCCTGTCTAAAGAAGTTTATCTCACCCAAAGTTCTCTCCTGGGCATTCAACCAAATCTGGTCCAGAGCCCTCTTTCATTAAGCGTACCGGCTGTCTGTTTACTTCCTAGGTGAAGGATGCTGGAGTGCCTTCTTTGCCCCCCAAATACACAAGAGCAAACCTTTGATGTGCACCTCAAGATAGGGACCCCCCTCCTCTGCCGTTTACTTCTCTCTGTTACTTCTCTCTCTTTGAAGTTGTCACAATCCTTCATTCATGTTCGGTTCACACTGGTGAGATGGGGCCCACGGTGAGCTGTACAACACTTAACTTATATGTGCTCAGCCAGGTAAAGAAACACTTCTTGCCTGACAGAAAACCTGGTCTTCCCCTTTGCTGGTGATCAGTCCCTAGACACAGTCCTTAAGGATATAGTTTTCAGTGTATATACATAACTCCTTACACAATATCCACACACGCCACCGGCTTTTGTTTGAGACTACGCATGACACTCTTTGGTGAACCAAAATGTACATGCAAGACCCAGGAGAGCTCTGTACCCTTCTGTACCCCTGCTGTGCCCCTCAACAGCTGGCACTAAGGGGTACCTGGGTCACAGAGTGTCAGCAGTACAGTGTATTTCCTGAAGCAAGATGACACGTACTTCATGTTCTACAGCCAGCTGGAGCAGGATGTCCCGCTTGGCTGCTGAAATCCCCTCCGTATTGAAGTGCAGCACCTTGGGAGCCAGCCCCAGTGCTAAGGTTTGTAATGCTGGCCCTCACAGAGGCCCCACTAGACAATGATTCCTTTAGGCTGCATTTTTCTTTTGTTTTTCACGACAAAAACAAGCTCTGATTTTGCATTTCATCTACTTTAGCTTCGTTTTGCTACAGACGGGGGCGCCACATGAAGGCAGTAGAGGTGCTCCCCAGACAGCAGTACTGCTGAAAGGGATCTGCAGTTAGAGTGGATCATAAATTGAATATCAGTCAACTATGGGATGCAGCTGCGAAAATGGCCTATCGTTCTGGGATGTATGGGAGTGTTGTATGTACGACTTGGGCAGCAACTGTCTTCTTCTACTTGGCACGGTGAGGGCTCAGCTAGATTCAGGGCTGGCTCCAGCTTTTTTGACCAAGCAGCAAAAAATAAAAAAACCAACCAACCAATCAACCAACTAACCAAACAAAAAAGCCGCGATCGGCAGCACTTCAGCAGCTGCTCTACCATGCCGCTTCATTTTTCGGCGGCAATTTCGCAGCTGGTCCTTCCCTCCAAGAGGGACTGAGGGACCCGCCGCCAAATTGCCGCCGAAGACCCGGATGTGCCTCCCCTTTCCATGGGCTGCGCTGGTGCTTGGAGCTGGCCCTGGCTGGAGCAGTATTCAGTTTTGCATGCCACGCTTTAAGAAAGATGTGGACAACTTGGAGAGCAACAAAAATGATCAAAGGTTTAGAAAACCTGACCTATGAGGAAAGGTTAAATAAACTGAGCAATTTTAGTCTTGAGAAAAGAAGTCTGAGGAGGGACCTGATAACAGTCTTCAAATATGTTAAGGGCTGCTATGAAGAGGATGGAGATCAATTGTTCTCCATGTCCACTGAAGGTAGGACAAGAAGTAATCATCTTAATCTGCAGCAAGGGAGATTTAGGTTACAAATTAGGAAAAACTTTCTAACTATAAGGATAGTTAAGTACTGGAATCAGTTAACAAGGAAAGTTATGGAATCCCCATCATTAGAGGTTTTTACGATCAGGTTGGACAGATACCTGTCAGGAATGGTCTAGGTATGTATGGGAGTGTTGTATGTATGACTTGGGAGAAATGGTCTGAGGTAAACAGGATGAAGTTTAACAAAGACAAATGCAAAGTGCTCCACTTAGGAAGGAACAATCAGTTTCACATATACAGAATGGGAAGAGACTCTCCAGGAAGGAGAACGGCAGAAAGGGATCTAGGGGTTATAGTGGACCACAAGCTAAATATGAGTCAACAGTGTGATGCTGTTGCAAAAAACGCAAACGTGATTCTGGGATGCATTAACAGGTGTGCTGTGAGCAAGACACGAGAAGTCATTCTTCCGCTCTACTCTGTGCTGGTTAGGCCTCAACTGGAGTATTGTGTCCAGTTCTGGGCACCGCATTTCAAGAAAGATGCGGAGAAATTGGAGAGGGTCCAGAGAAGAGCAACAAGAATGATTAAAGGTCTTGAGAACATGACCTATGAAGGAAGGCTGAAAGAATTGGGTTTGTTCACTCTGGAAAAGAGAAGACTGAGAGGGGACAATATAGAAGTTTTCAGGTATCTAAAAGGGTTTCATAAGGAGGAGGGAGAAAACTTGTTCACCTTATCTCTAAGGATAGAACAAGAAGCAATGGGCTTAAACTTCCAGTACTAGAATCTATGAATCTATGAATCTAGGTTTACTTGGTCCTTCCTCAGCAAAGGGGCTGGACTAGATGACCTTTTGAGGTCCCTTCCAGCCCTACATTTCTATGATTCTGTGCTTCTGAATACCACACGCTTCATGGGATCTCCAGTACAATTATGCAGTTGCACCATTTTACAACTTTTAAAAGCTGCAATACCAGACAATAGAAAACCAGACAGTACTACACAGACATAACGTGTTAGGATGGGGGTAACAGTAATAAAACAGGAAAAGATGAACATGTTGGGAGAGGAGGGAAGGAGGAGACCGAGGGGGATTGAAAAAGAGGAGTGGTTAGGAGGTCTGGCATTCTTTGAGCCGTCTCAACTTTTTTTTTTATCCAAATGTATCTAGAAACAGGGTCCAATTTTCTTCAGACTCAGGTAACTGTGCTCTATAGCAATAAATAATTCTTTCTTTGGCTGCTAACTCAGACAGGTCCACTGCTTTATTCTGGCCAGAAGCCTATTCTTCCATTTTTGTAAAATCATGCATGTGGTGATCATCGCAACCCTCAAGAACTTAAGTTTTTGTGGCGATAGTCTCAGGGTAGGTTTACACTTACCTTCCAGGTCGACGCGGTGAGTTCGACTTCTCGGAGTTCGAACTATCGCGTCTGATCTAGACGTGATAGTTCGAACTCCGGAAGCACTGCTGTCGACTCCGGTACTCCACCACTGCAAACGGCGGTGGCGGAGTCGACGGGGGAGCCGCGGAGTTCGACCCCGCCGCGTCTGGACGGGTGAGTAGCTGAATTTGCGTACCCTAGTTCAACCCCCCTTCTTAGTGTAGACCAGGCCTTAGAAAATGCTGGTTCTTAGCAAGCACAAAGGGGTATAATTGTGTCAGAGCAGAGTTTGGGCCACTGCAATATCCCTCTGTTGTCTTGGGGCACCTTCAGGCAAGTGGCAGCATTAATGGAAGCTGCCAGCTTCTCACTCCATTCAGATCACTGAGATCTGTTAAACACATATGGCCTCTGGGCTCTGTAGCCGCAGAGCTCTCATCTTCATTGCTTTTCTGCTCATGTGAAGTGATTACTTTTTCCTGGAAGGATTTGACTTTCTGGATGCTGAATGCAATGGCAACTCTCCCTTCTTGAAACACTGCTGGGCCCAGACTTCAGGGAATGAAAGCTAGTGTGGTTGGGAAGAGTCTTCCTTTCTTCTTCTGCACTTAAAAGCAGCCACGATGACTCCCAATTCACGGTGGGCTCAGATGTCCAGCGCTGTATTCTCTAGAAGAAAGGGGGTGGCTTGTTGTGTTCAAGAGGAAGTGTCCAGGGAAACAAGCATAGGAAATGCAACAAACAGCAACGTGGTTGATTGAAGATAAATTCTGTTAGTCCAAGACAAAAAGCAGACAAGATAGGGAATGCAACAGTGTGTCTTATTCTGAGGTCACCTAACATTACTGCTGGGTGACCGCTCCGGAGGTTTGGATGCTCAGGCAAAACCATGAAGGATACTTCAGACCTTCTCCAGAGTGAGGAGGCTTCTCCAGAGCTTCAGTTGTTGACTGGTAAAGTAATTGCAGGCAAGACAGAAGTGAATCTGAGCCCCTGTCCCCACAGCACTGAGATCCTGTCAATGTGTAAAAGAGAGAGGGAATGTTTGTCAGCCACTCAGTCTAACCTAACTCGCCAACAGAAACATCCCATTAACTTCACGGATCTGAATGGCAGGAGAAGTGTGTTTAATCTTTTCTCCTCTATTAGTCCATGGGGCTCTGGAATCCACATTGACACTCTGTGCATGAACTACCCCATGGTGCTAGTGCAATACTAGGAGGTATGGGGCATGTCTATGGTATTGCTATTCTGGGACATGCAGCACAGGTGTACTGGGCATGCAGGGATGGAGGTTACTGTTAGCTCTATGTGTTTGTTCTGACTTTCCATGTTGCTCTGTACCTACTTTAGAGGAACACAAGATTTTCCATTCTGGATCAGGCCATTGGAGTCTGGTATCCTGCTTCCTGCACTGGTCAACACTCAATGCTTAAAGGAAGGTGAAACATCTATATCTCCCAAGGTACCTAGAACTGGTGGTAGTACCATGATATAACAGCGTGTGCTGCACAGCAACTTGAGAACAAGGGAATTACCAGATGTCACTACTGCCCCTCAGCCATCAAAACATCAAGCCAATTGAATAAAATAACCAAACCAAGCTGTTTCATTAGCCAAACCGTACTCCCCAGTCTGGGATGCTCAGAAGCTCTCACATTGGCCTGACTCTGCTCCCATTGAAGTCAATGGGCATTTTACCATTGGCTTCAGTGCAAGCAGAGTTAGACCAAGGGGACTTCTATCCACACTGTCTAAGCGAAGGGTTTGGGGAAAGTCAAAATCCTCACATGTTCTACATGTGGCTCTGACCTGGGCTAGGAGGGTATGCTGATGCCTTGTCTTCCTCTGTCACAGCTGCTGCTCTGTTCAGGAAAAGCGCCTCTCCAAACACGGAGCACGGTGTGAGTGCCAGCTGCCAGCCTGCAAACCTGAGAAACAGTCATCCCAGCAATCACCCAGAGTGACAGCTCCTCCCATCCTCTGCTTTATAATCAGTTACAGATGCTGTTATATACTCTGTTGTATACACTGCAAACACTAAGAGTATGTCACCCTCAATATGCAGTGTAGGGGATGTGTAGGGGATGTGCTACTGCTCCATCAGAATGAGAGTCGATAAGAGCTATTGGCCCATCTGGACCATTATGATCAGTAGTTCTTCCACCCTTGCAGAGTGCAGTGGCATATTCCTCTTCCACCCTCAGAAGCTCTGCTCCCCACAGTCAGAGCGCTTGGGGTCTGCTCGCACCAAAGACTCAGTTTCTGGACTATTGCCAGCAAGTCCGTTGCTGCTGCACCTCCCATGCAGACAAGTGGTTCACTGTTCAATTGTAGTCCTCTGTACAACAGCCTGCCTTTTTGGGTCTATCTGCCTCAACCTTCCAATCCTGCACCCTCCCCCCCACCTTCACCTGAAGAAGCTCAAAAGTTTCTCTCTCTCACCAACGGAAGTTGGTCCAATAAAAAGATATTCCCCCACTGTGTCTTTCTGAACCCCCACCCAAAACATGCAGCGCAGGGGATGTGCTACTGCTCCATTCTAGAAGCACATCAGAACGAGAGGTAGATAAGAGCTACTGGCCCATCCAGTCCATCTTGATCCCTGCAGGATTGTTCCCTACAGCACATGCTGTTTTGTCATCTGGTTTGGAATGTCTAGAGCAAAGAGGCTCCCACCACGTTCTGTCCCAAAGATCAAATGGCTGCAGCCCCCTCAGAACCACCCCACTAGCTCTGTTACACACACCCCTCCTTGCCAAATACTTGTGTATCTCTGCATAACCAATGTGGGAGGCTGGTTCTCGGAGTTCTGGCCCCTTGGGCGAAACCAATTACCTGCCTGCCCCAGACTGGGGCTAGGGCGACATTCCAGAGATGGTGTTGCATGGAGTGTATGTTGGGAATGGGGCCTGCTCCTATTAATGAGCTCATTGTCCCATAGTCCACAGATAAGGGATACTTGTGGGTCCCTTGTGACTCTTAGAGCCCCAGGTCTTTTGGGGTCTGTGCTTGCTTGGGCATTTGCTGTCCTTTACTTGTCATGCGGACTTTGTCCCAATACGCCAAACCTTTGTGACTTCCAGGCTGGGTTATTGCAATATCCCCGAAATGGAGTTATCACTGGTGGACACTGGGAGGCCTCAGTTGATGCAGAATGCAGCAGGGTGAATGGGGAGGGATGCTAGCCACTCTGCTGCTCTGCAGGGTGCATTGGCTTTTCGGGTGCAATTCTAGCCGTTGACATTGATCTTCCAGGGCTGTTCCAGTGAGATGGTGAGCACCTTCTCCTCTCAGTAGCTTCACTGAGATTTGAGCACACTCAACCTTGCAGGGTCAGGCTGTACTTCCCCATAAGGTCTGGGCCCTACCTACCTGCGAGATGCCTTCCCTTGCCATTTCCTGCAGGAACTGATTTGCTCTGCCTGGCACTCCTGCACATCTGGGCTCTGTTGGCAACGTGTTCTCAGCATAGAATGACAGAAATATAGGGCTGAAAGGGACTTTGGAGAAGTCATCAAGTCCAGCCCCCTGCGCTGAGGCGGGGCTATGTAAACGTAGACCATCCCTGACAGGTGTTTGTCAACCTGTTCTTATACACCTCTAGTGACAGGGATTCCACAACCTCCCTAGGTAACCTGCTCCAGTGCTTAACTAGCCTCAGGGTTAGAAAAAAATCCTGCTAGTAAACTTAAATCTCCCTTAAGCCCATTACTACTTGTCCTACCTTCGGTGGACATGCAGAACAACTATCGGGGTAGCCGTGTTAGTCTGTACCCACAAAAACAACAAGGAGTCGGTGGCATCTTAAAGACTAACAGATTTATTTGGGCATAAGCTTTCGTGGGTAAAAAACCTCTTCTTCAGATGGAGAACAACTGATCACTGTCCTTTTAATAACAGCCCTTAAAATATTTAAAGACTGTTATCAAGTCCCTCCTCCATCTTCTTTTCTTTAGATTAAACATGCCCAGTTTTTAACCTTTCCTCACGGGTGAAGTTTTCTAAAACTTTTATCATTTTTGCTGCACTTCACTGGACTCTCTCCACTTTGTCCACATCTTTCTTAAAGTGTGGTGCCCGAAACTGGACACGGTACTGCCCCATAGGCCTCACCAGTGCTTTGCACTTGTCTTTATTGAATTGTATGTTACTGATTTCAGAACAAATCTCCAGTTTGTCATGGGGAACTGGACACTACAACTCACTTCCCTCTATCCTGAGCCTGAGTTTCTTAATCAAATGCACAGGTGTAATATCCATCTGCTTCCCTGTGCTTTTACTGGAGAGGTGATGGTGTATGAAACTGTATTTGTAATAGATTTGTAACCATATTTGGTATAGATTATTAATGTAATAATGCCTAGCTCCTATAAAGGCCTTATCACCCACAGATCTCAAATTGCTTTACCAAGGGGAAGCCAGTATTATCAGCCTCATTGTACAGATGGGGAAACTGAGGCACAGCAAGGGGTCATGACTTGCTCAAGTTCATATAGCAGGCCAGTGACAGAGCTGGGAATTGAACCCACATCCTCTGAGTCCCAGTCCAGAGTGCTACAAACTAGACATCAAAACAGCCATAGTGGGTCAGACCAATGGTCCATCTAGCTCAGTATCCTGTCTTCCGCCAGTGGCTGGTGCCAGATGCTTCAGTGGGAATGGCCAGAACAGCACAATTTATCGAGTGATCCATCCCTGTCACCCAGGCCCAGCTTCTGGCAGTCAGAGGTTTAGGGACACCGAGAGCCTGGGATTGTGTCCCTGACCATCTTGGCTAATAGCCTTTGATGGACCTGTCCTCCATGAATTTATCTAGTTCTTTTTCAAACCCAGTTATACTTTTGGCCTTCACAGCTTCCCTTGGCAATGAGTTCCACAGCTCGACTGCATTGGGTGAAGAAGTGCTTCCTCATGTTAATTTTATACCTGCTGCCTATTAATGTCATTGGGGAACCCCTGGTTCTTGTGCTATGTGAAGAGGTAAATAACTCTTCCCTATTCACTTTGTTCACACGAGTCATGATTTCATAGACCTCTGTCATATCCCCCCTTAGTCGTCTCTTTTCTAAGTCTCAATCTTTTAAATCTCTCCTCATATGGAAGCCGTTCCATACCCACACTGCCTTCCTTTATTTAATATTAAAGACATTGATTTACTGTTGATTATTTAAAGATGTGTATCAGCGCCGTAACAAGGGCGAGGCGAGTGAGGCACTTGCCTCGGGCGCGCAAAGCGGAGGGACGCAGCTCTATAGCAGTCGGCGGCAGGTCCTTCCCTCCAACAGGGACTCAGGGACCCGCCGCCGAAGAGCCTGGAGCCGGCCCTTGCCTCGGGCGCAAAAATTCCTGATGTACATTGTCCAGAGTCAAGGGTGGGATTTTGGATCAGTCTTTGCTTGGGAATTTTCAAACTGAAATGAAATTGATTTGTATCTCACATCTCTCTGTTTTACAGCGGGGTGACCCCAGGGCCTTCCCTGGAGTTACTACTCCTGATTTACACCCACTGGTAGGCAAGAGGAGACGCAGGCCCTACGGCTGAAGCTGCATTGTTAAATCCTTGTCTCCGTCTCTCTTTAAAGGAGCAAAGGGAGGAGTGGGACCTAGGGGCTAGCAAAGCAGGCAGTCCCAGCCCAACTAGCCCTAATAACAGAGATCACTGCCCTTTGCCTTGCCGCTCGAGCAGTCCACAGGAGCAGTGCAGCTACTGGCACATGCACTGTCCAGGTCCTGGGAGCAGGCAGCTGGCAAGAGGGCAGTGCCTAAATTACAGCGATAACTCACACTGTGTCACGCAACAATGATACATGAAAACACACATAAACCCGTCTCTCTGGCGCTCTCGATTTATCTTTCTGCCTCTCCATTTATTTCCTCCTCCAGCCTATCAGTCTGCACTGTGTGGAGAGCTGGAAATGCCAGCTGCTGAAAATGCAATTTGTTTTGATTCACCAGCGTCTCCCAAAATATCTCGGTGACCTTTTGCATTTTTTGCAATGAATTATGATGATTATTTTTATTTATGTTAACAAAGCGCAATCGTGCCACACGGCCGGCAAAAAAAAAAAAAATCAGGCAGAAGGTTGCTTTTCTTCAAACAGCATCATGTCAGTCCCAAATTTCTCACCTGATTATAACAACGTCTCTTCTAATGAAAGAATTTGCCTCCTCTAATCAGCCGACTGGCTATGGAGAAGAGGGCGGCTCAGTGCGGAGAAGGGGATATGAATAGGGTTTGGAGAAGGTACCTCACAATTTCCAAGGTGTTTTGAAATCAGGGCCCACATCCTCGGCTGGTGCAATTCAGTGTCATGCTATTGAAATCAATGGAGTGGTGCTGATTTACACCTCTTGGGAACCTGGGTCCAAGCTCCTCTCACTTACCCCAGTGCATTTCCATTGCTATCAAGGGAGTCCCTCCTGATTTGCAGCTGTCTGTGGGTATGTCCAGGTGTGACTGTGGCCCAGGTAGACACACCTGGGCTAGCTGTAATCTAGCTTGCCTTGGCACCAACAGCAGGGAAGACACGGCAACAACAGCCACCCGCCTACCTACCCAGGGCCTGCCCATGCTGAATCTCATGCTGCCCACTGCTGCACTGCTCAGGTGTGGCTACATGAGCTGTAATCAACCACCTGGCCTCCCCTGATGGCAGTGCAGGCGTAGCCTAGGGGAGAGGAGAACCAGGCTGTGTCCCTGCACACTCTGGGCACGTGAGGGTGTCACAAAGGAAGACACGCCAGCTCCGCTCTAGCTAGTGCACTAAAAAGAGCTGGCCCGAGGAGAGCCTGGGCAGTGGTGCAGGCAAGCTGCCCTCGTACGTACCCAGGGGGTGCAGGCGGGTTTGTACTCAGGCAGGTGGCCCGAGCCACCCCCCGGCTACACTGCACCGGCTTGAGCAAAGCTAGCGAGCATCTGTCTACAGTGCAGGCACAGGAACCTCCCCTTGGCTGGGCTCGGGGCAGCTCTCGAGCGTGGCTGGCAGGGAAGATGCAGAACCAGGGCAGGAAGGATGGATCCTATGCTGGCTCCTGGGTGAATCCTGCACTTGGGTGTGGTGTGGGAAGGTGCAGCCTCCGCTTAGCAGCAAAGTGCGAGGCACAGCCTCTCCCATTCCCTGGACTTGCCCTGGGGACAGGGCAAGGATTCACCGCAGGGCAGGTGCTTCAGCTGCCTCCAGATGGAGACAGCAGCTCAGGACACTTACCTCCACATCCGTTCTCTGCCCCCCCCCATGCTCCCTGCTCCACTGCCCATGCACGGCTACACCCCTGGACCAAAAGGAAGACACCCTGCCATGTAGGGCCTCCCATGCAGGAGTAGAGAAGTTTGGTCTCCATTCCCCAGACTGGCCCCAGAGACAGGTGGGCCCATCCACCATAAGCTGAGGCCCTCCCAGAGCTCCACATCTAGCTATGCCCCAGTAGGAGGTTCTGTGCAGGCCCATTGTTCTTGCTCCAACCCTGGAGACTCACCTGGTGCCTCTCTGCACTTTTGTCCCAAGACCACGTGGCAGGGGGAGGAGAATTCCCACCTGTGTCCTAATGCCGCCAGAGTGCAGGGCTCCCACCTGCACAGTTCTGGCTCCAGAGGTGGCCTCTATTTTCCCCTTTCCCAGTGCAGCAGTCCCTGCTTTGTTTGCTTCTGGCCCTGTGGGCTGAAATCTCAGCCCCTCGTTAAAATAAAGTTATTGCTTTGACAGATGGTGGGGGAGGCAGCCCAGAGGTGATCTTTACCATTCCAACCACACTTCTGATTCTTTGCTGCAGGCCCCCGAGAAGGAGCTCAAGTGCTTTCACTTTTGGATCCCAGAAATTTCATCCCCATAGCCAAGACCTGAAGTCTCCTTTCTCCCTCATTCCATCCTTTCTTCTCTCTGCTGGAGACATGGCAGTGGGGGTTATCGCACCCTGCCAACCTGCAGGTCCTGTCACGGTATCAGCTAGAGACTCTGTTCTTCTTCACCTTCTCTCCAAACATACTAGGTGGTGGTGTTATGTGCTGTTAAACTGTTCTATGTTCTGATCCAGAGGTGGCTGCATTTATGAAGGCCCACCCTTAGTTTCATGTTGTTGGCAAGTGTGGTGCTTTACATTGTTGTTGGTAGTGTTATTGTACCCAGGTTGGTCTCAGGATAGACATGCAAGGAAAATAAGCCCTGTCCTAAAGAGCTAACAATCCAAATAGACAAAACACATGCAGAGTTCAGGAAGGGATGTGACATGGAAAACAGGAATTGCCAGAGCAACTCAGACCCATGGCCCATCTAGTGCAGTATCCCCGTCTCCAATGAAGATCAGCATCAGACACTTCACAGGAAGATGTAACCCCACTGCCAAATGGGCTATTCTGGACTAACCTGCCCCAGGGGGAGATTATTCCTGACCACAGGCAGTCACCAGCTGGATTAGGGGCTGAAGCATGAGGATTTATAACCCTTCTAAATTGTTTATGATAATATAATTACAGATGTGAACATCATCCATATACATGTCTAATTGTTTTTTAATCTTCCTAAGCTTTTGGCCTCAGTGAAACCATGTGACAATGAGTTCCACAGGCTGAACATGTATTCTAACTAAAGCAGTATTTCCTTTTATCACTTTTAAATGTGTTGCTTCCTAATTGCACTAGGTGTCCCCTTGCTCTAGTATTATCAGGGAGGATAAGTAAGCAAGCTAATGGACCTTCTCCACACCACTCACTGGTTTATTTACCTTTAACATGTCCTCTTGCAGTCATTTCTCCTCTAGACGACATAGTCCTAACGTTTTGTGTTGCAATGAAAGCCAGTGGCCAAATGGTTCTGTCTGCAGGGAGGCTTGTTGATTCTGAGGGTTATTGTTGTTACTTTATTGTTCCTCTGTGTTCTCACTTTGGAAGGCACTTTGATGTGCTCTGGGTCAATGGCACAGTGTAATTCTGATGATGATTATTACTGTTCATTAGGATTCATAAAATTAGTAACAAGAGGCCATGTCTCCCATTGCTCCTGCAGCAGCAGGTGTCTTGAATTGTATAAAGCCTCTTTTTGAGGGATGCCCTCCCAACACAGTGTAACTGAGGGCTTGGGTTGCATCACCAGTTTAATGAGTCTGCTGTTTCTTAGTCCTGTCAGCGTCTCCTGGCCCCCTGGGTGCTAATTTACCTGCAGGTGAGCTGAGCAGGTATCATCGTGTCTGCAAGTTTATTAGGTGTCACATAACCATTCCCACCCATCGTTAGTGGCAACAGGGCATGTGCAAATGGTCTGCTGAGCACCCAGGAATATGTTACCCCTCAGCCTGAGCAAAATTGAGACTCGTTGATGTTAAACTGTGTACCAGTTTCCTGACACTCAGTTAGCCACCCAACCAATCTCTTCCATAGCTCCGCCCGCCTTTACTGTGCCTTGCAGGTAACACGTGGTGTACCCCACTTCCCAAGTCCCCTGGAAGAGCGTTCCCCTGGAGGATCCAGCCCCTGTCTCTGGACACTCGCAGCAATTACTGACGTTGCTGTCTCCTAAGAGACAGGGCACACATCAGCTTGTGTGATTGAGCTCAGTGCTTAATATTACAGCACTGAACTGTACTTATGGTAAAACAAGGAGAAGTTTATTAACAAAGCTAGAGCTGTAAGTGATAGAAAGCGAGGATCATGGAAACAGAAATGGTTACAAACAAAACACAAGTTTAGCACTCTTCTAAGAGACTAATCATGACTTTAGCAGGCTAAAACCTTTGTCCTAGACAGGCTTCTCACCTAAAGCAACCTCTCGGTGTCACCAGCCCCAGGGCCAGTGTAACATCAACAGGCGGGATCAAACCTGGGACCACTGGAGCTTAGTGCATGAGCCTCTGCCATAAGAGGTAAAAGCCAACTGGCTGTTAGCTAAGGCTGTAGAGCAGATTCATTTGCTCGCTCGCTCTTTCTCTCTCTCTCTCTCTCTCAGTGGTCTTGGTGCCACTAGATGGGACAGAACACCATCCCCAGGAGGTGTGTGGGTTACACCAGGATTCAGTGATCAGGAATCCTAAAAGCGCTGTCCCTTTTGCTCCCTCAGCGATGGATAACCAACAGGATTCTTTTTCCGCCTTCTTCGAGTCCAGCAAACCTTGAAGTGTATCCTCGTGATGTGTACCCCAGATAAGAGCCTTCTCTCCCGTTGTTTGTGTCCTGGTGTGTTGGCACCATGCTGCTTTCTCACCCACCTGCTATCCATCTCTCCTGTTTGCCTCCAATGCAAATGGCCTCCCACTGTGTTTGACTTACTCTGGTTCAGTTACACAGGGGCCTAGGCAGTCAGGTAAACCACTATTCCTTTGTCTGGGAAAGATTTATTTATGGATCAACCCTGCCTGGTTACGAGGGTCAAACATATTTTAATACATACATGCAACTTCTTGAATAATACTCATACATACATTTCACAATGCTTATGCCAATCAGTATGCTATCAACTGTCACTTAATATCTCACACAACCTTCTTTACAAGTAACTGCTATGACAGCAATGTGGTGCATGTGTCAGGCCTGTTATGAGTTGCTGTTACAGAGCAGTGAATGCTTTGCCAGTTGCATTGAGAGCTTCTGAGGGTCTCAGGGACACTGCACTGGCAGTCAGGATTTCAGGGTTCTATTCTTGGTACTGACTCACTCTGTGGGATCTTGGGCAAGTTACTTAAACTCTCTGTGCCTCAGTTTCCCACCCATAATAAAAATGACCTAGGGCATGGGGATTTGTAAGACTTAATATCAGGGGCGGCTCTAGGAATTTGGCCGCCCCAAGCAGTCATGCCTGCGGGAGGTGCACTGGAGCCGCGGGATGAGTGCGGAGGGTCCGCTGGTCCCGCGGCTCCAGGGGACCTCCCGCAGCTGCGGAGGATTCGCTAGTCCCGCGGCTCCGGTGGAGCATCCGCAGGCATGCCTGCTAGAGGTCCACCCGAGCCGCGGGACCAGCGAACCGTCCGCAGTGATGCCTGTGGGAGGTTGACTGGAGCCGCGGGACCAGAGGACCCTCCGCAGTCATGCCTGCGGGAGGTCGACTGGACCCGCGGCTCCGGTGGACCTCCCACAGGCATGACTGCGGAAGGTCCGCCGGACCCGCCTGCCGCCCTGCCGGCAAAATGCCGCCCCAAGCGCGTGCTTGGCGCGCTGGGGTCTGGAGCTGGCCCTGCTTAATATGCACTATCAAGTTTTGATTTTGCTCTCATTTAGGCCCTGATCCAACAAATTACTGTTTGTTGGCAGTCTCCTGTGCCTGTATGAAAGTGTCCCCGTTGACTTCTGTGGGGCTTTTCATGCATGCAGAGATCTGCCCACACGCTACCAGGTGCAGAATCAGAGCCTTACATTGCTGCAGATCAGGAGTAACTCAGTGGATTGAGATCAGAATCAGACCATTGGGGAAAATACTGGTATTTTCATTTGCACAAAACTCTCACTGATCTCAGTGAAATTTTGCTTAATGAAGAACATCAGCATTTGGCATTTATGCCTCAGTCCTATAAATACACACATGCTTTAGAGTTTAGAGGATCAGGGTCCTAATGCATGTAAATCACTGCAAGATCCTTGGATGGCAGGTGCTTTGGTACTGCAAATAATTATTATTGAGATATGGCTTTATCTGTTCAGTAATTGCAAAGGGTTAGAAAATATTACAAGGAAATATCAATTCATTTAATTTTTAAAGTGTATGAAAAAATGTACCAAAAAAATTGACATGCGTGTGCAACAGACAAGACAACTTGTGAAATTCACCCTGTAAATGGGCAAAGTTGTTGCTTGCATTTTTTGGTTTGGCCAATGCGTAGCTGATTTTCCAGAGTAAAAGACTGATGATTGCATCCTTATGGGGCCAGACTCACCGATCCACACAGGCTGCTTTGTGCCGCTCCAATGGTGCAAAATCATCTTAAACCCAAGGTAACAGTTGACATGTGTCAGCAGAGCAGTGCAAGTGGTATACTGGTATGTCTGGCCCACGTCTCACACATTACACCAGGGGTCAGCAACCTTTCAGAAGTGCTGTGCCGAGTCTTCATTTATTCACGCCGATTTAAGGTTTCACGTGCCAGTCAGACATGTTAACGTTTTTAGGTCTCTTTCTATAAGTCTATAATATAGAACTAAACTATTGTTGTGTGTAAAGTAAATAAGGTTTTTAAAATGTTGAAGAAGCTTCATTTAAAATTACATTAAAATGCAGAGGCCCCCCCCCCGGACCAGTGGCCAGGACCTGGGCAGTGTGAGTGCCACTGATAATCAGCTCGCGTGCCGCCTTTGGCACCTGTGCCATAGGTTGCCTGCCCCTGCATTACACTAATATTACAAAGCAGCATTACAGAATATGTCATGCTCCCTTCCTGCAACTAGCCGTTCTTGTACGTCGAGTTTGCCCACTCCTACTGATGTCAGCTTTGCCATTGGTTTTAGTGGGAGCTAGGGCAAAAGGGTAAAATTCTGCTCTCTGTGACTTCAGTGGAATTACTCCTGATATACACCAGTGTCACTGGGCTCAGAATTAGGTCCAGTGGGCCGGATCCCTGGGTCTAGCAGAGCACTTGGCGGAGGAAGGTTGTTCTCCCAGTCCTGAGGCCAACCAGGGTTACATCAGCAGGAGCTGTGCCAGGGACCCGCTTCCAGCTGGGAACTCATTACACCACCGCTTTGTAATTGCACCAGTCATTTCTGAATGAAAATTTAGGTTCTGCAGAAAAACAGCTAATTCTGCAGGAACTCTTCTGTGACTCCTTGAACTTGCAAGATTTGCAGACCTGGGTATTTCTTGTGTCCCTTGTGACAGCTAATTATCCCCCCCTTGGAAGCACTATTGTGCTCAGCTACAAGATGTGGTTAAATATTGCTAAGACAGACACTTTCAGCCTGCTCTGGAGCCCATTGAAGTCACCATTGCAACTCCACTGACTTCAGCAACATCACCGGTGCTTTATACCAGTATAAGTAAGATCAGAATCAGATACTCAGGGAGTTTGGCCTTTGATTTGAATGGGAGCCTGTAATGTTCCTCTCTTCGGGAGTGGGGCCTTTTGGTCACGGCTGACTGCCAAGGGAGATGTGGGGAGGGGAGCCTGGGCCCTCCCACTCCACCGGGCTCTGACCCAGGGGCCTTTGGGCTACCCGTAGTCTGGCAACCAAGGCTGCTTAAGACGACAGCCCTGGGCCTCTTCCTCTCGTTCACCCCCATAGGGTCAGCTTAGTCCAAGGCTTTCCCCTGGTTGGAAACCCAAACTACAGTAAGTAAAGGGGGTTACCAATGTCCAAGTTCCACAGGATACTTCCCTCTCAGGCAGTCTCTGGAGAGGGTCCTCCCTTCCCTCAGGGAGGCCCCCTTGGGTAGCTGTGTCAGAGTCTCAGGTTAGGTTAGGCTTGGCTCTCCTCACCTCCCGCTCTACCACCCAAATGCGCTAATTCCGTGTCTTTTAATTCCTCCAGCAGAAGGTGCATTTGCTGCAGGTTTGGCCGGGCAGGGGAGGTGGGGGGGAGAGGGGGGCTAGATGAGCCCAAAATAATCCCTTAACCCCTTGTTGTCCAGTGTGGGGTTTGTACACCCCACTACAGAGCCTGATTAGGTCTCTTCTGTATCACTAGAAGTCAGATGAATTATAACGTCAGCACCTTTGTACATGTATCCATTTACTTTAGCAACTTGTGTAAGCAGGAGGAGGATCAGGCCAGGGGAGACGGCTCTGGTGCGGGGCCACAAGCAGGCCCGCTGGTTTGTCATGTTGTTTACAATATTGTAGTTTCTCATTTTTAACCTGTTCGGTTTCACATTGAATTTCCTGGAAATAGATTGGAGCTAAGGATCTGGCCCAGTGCTCTCTCCGAGTGCTTCTGTGCGTTTTACAATATGAGCAGGGCAACAGAGGTTATTGCAGGCTTCTCCGAAATGGTTATCACTGTGAAATTCTCTAGCAGTCTGGGTCACACACCCACATCTCTAGATGGGACCCTGAGTCCTGCACACACCTGCCCCCCTCTTAGCACCCAGCGATGCTCCAGCCTGCTCACACACACACCTAAACACATACGCTTATTTCACTTAGGCCTGGTCTACACTACGTGTTTAAACCGAATTTAGCAGCGTTAAACCGATTTAACCCTGTACCCGTCCACACAATGAGGTATATCGTTATAAAGGGCTCTTTAAACCGGTTTCTGTACTCCTCCCCGACGAGAGGAGTAGTGCTGAAATCAGTATTGCCATATCGGATTAGGGTTAGTGTGGCTGCAAATCGATGGTATTGGCCTCCGGGAGCTATCCCACAGTGCACCATTGTGACCGCTCTGGACAGCCATCTGAACTCGGATGCACTGGCCAGGTAGACAGGAAAGGCCCCGCGAACTTTTGAACTTCATTTCCTGTTTGGCCAGTGTGGAGAGCTCACCAGCACAGGTGACCATGCAGAGCTCATCAGCACAGGTAACAATGCAGTCTCCTGAGAATCGAAAAAGAGCTCCAGCATGGACCGCACGGGAGGTACTGGATCTGATCGCTGCATGGGGAGAGGATTCCGTGCTAACAGAACTCCGTTCCAAAAGATGAAATGAAAAAACATTTGAAAAAATTTCCAAGGCCATGATGCAGAGAGGCCACACCAGGGACTCAGTACAGTGCCGTGTGAAAGTTAAGGAGCTCAGACAAGCCTACCAGAAAACCAAAGAAGCAAACGGAAGGTCCGGGGCAGGGCCAAAAACATGCCGCTTCTACGCTGAGCTGCATGCAATTCTAGGGGGGTCCTCCACCACTACCCCACCCCGTCCATGGATTCCGAGGTGGGGGTGGTAATCGCAGCCATGGCTGAGGATTCTGCGGACGGGGAAGATGAGGAGGAGGAAGAGGAGGACGAGCTTGCAGAGAGCACACAGCACTCCATTCTCCCCAACAGCCAGGAGCTTTTTCTCACCCTGACGGAATTACCCTCCCAGCCCTCCCAAGCCACTATCCCAGACAATGAAGCCATGGAAGGGACCTCTGGTGAGTGTACCTTTGTAAATATAAGACATGGTTTAAAAGCAAGCGTTTTTTAATGATTAATTTGCCCTGAGGACTAGGGATGCATTCGCGGCCAGTACAGTTACTGGAAAAGTCTGTTAACATGTCTGGGGATGGAGCGGAAATCCTCCAGGGACATCTCCATGAAGCTCTCCTGGAAGTACTCCAAAAGCCTTTGCAGAAGGTTTCTGGGCAGGGCAGCCTTTTTCCGTCCTCCATGGTAGGACACTTGACCACGCCATGCATGTAGCAGGTAATCTGGTATCATTGCATGAGAAAGACTAGCTGCGTATGGTCCCGGTGTTTGCTGGCATTCAAGCAACATCCGTTCTTTATCTCGCTGTGTTATCCTCAGGAGAGTGATATCGTTCATGGTAACCTGGTTGAAATTCAGGAATTTAAGTAAGGGGACAGAGATGGCCATTCCTACTGGGCTGTTTGCCTGTTGCTTAAAAGAAATCCTTCCTTGCAGGTAGCCAAGCAGGGGGAAGGGGGGCGGGTGATTGGCGCTGAGCTTTTTCGCGTTTGGCTAGCAGGGATCTTCCCTGCTACCAGCCACGCAGTGTGTGTGGGGGGGTGTTTAGCAGTGATCTTCCATGATACCAGCCACGCAGTGGGGGGAGGGGTAAAGCGATTATCCCAGAGAATTGGATGGCGGGCGGGGGGGTTCTGCTGCTGCATGTTAACAGGAAAGAAGCAGCACTGAACGGGCTTTGCTTGGTAAAGGAGGGTGCTGGATATATGAAGGCTGCAGAAGCCGAAAGACAATGGCTTATCATGACAGAATGCAAGCTGAATTCCGCTGCCCGGACCTGCGTCTGTGAGATCTCTAACACCAGAGCCGCAGGCACTCAATATTAAGATGTAAAATGCGACCTTGTAGTGAAATCACATGTGCTATGTAAGGTGAATAGTGTTGTTCACCGTGAAAGAGTATAAGCATTGTTCTGTAGAATGTATCTTTTTAAATACTTCTCTCCCTTTTTTCCCTCCCTCATGCAGCTGCAAATTTTTCAAGCCTCCCTACTCCATCCCGAAGGCTATCTCAGATAAGGCGGCGGAAAAAAAAGACGCGAGACGAAATGTTCTCGGAAATCATGGAAGTGACCCGCAATGAAAGAGCTCATCTGAATGAATGGAAGGACATGGTATCAAATTACAGGAAAGATGCCAGTGAACGTGAGGACAGGAGGGACACTCGAGATGAGAGGTGGCAGCAGGAAGATCAGAGGTGGCGGCAGGAAGATCAGCGGTGGCGGGATGCAACTCTGGGGCTGCTGCGTGATCAAACTGACATGCTCCAGTGTCTGGTGGAGCTTCAGGAACAGCAGCAGGATCACAGAGTGCTGCTGCAGCCCCTGTATAACCACCCTCCCCCCTCACCATGTTCCACATCCTCCTCACCCAGACGTGTAAGAACGCGTGGGGGGGAGGCTCCGTGCACCCGCCCACTCCACCCCCGTGGACAGTCCAAGCAAAAGACTGTCATTATTGTGAAATTTTTTAGTGGCCTTTTCCTTCCCTCCTATCCTCCTCCCAAACCCCACCAGGGCTACCTTGTCAGTTCTCACCCTCTTTTTATAATTAATTAATAAAGAATACATGGTTTTTAAACGAGAGTGACTTTATTTCCTTACGAAGCAAGCGGTAATCGAAGGGGGAGGGTGGGTGGCTTATAGGGAATGAGTCAATCGGGGGGGGTTTCATCAAGGAGAAATAAACACAACAGTCACACCGTATCCTGGCCCATGATGAAACTAGTTTTCAAAGCTTCTTCTCTGATGCGCACCGCTTCCTGGTGTGCTCTTCTAATCGCCCTGGTGTCTGGCTGTGCGTAATCAGCGGCCAGGTGATTTGCCTCAGCCTCCCACCCCACCATAAAGGTCTCCCCCTTACTCTCACAGAGATTGTGGAGCACACAGCAAGCAGCAATAACAATGGGAACGTTGGTTTGGCTGAGGTCTGAGCGAGTCAGTAATGTGCGCCAGCGCGCCTTTAAACGGCCGAATGCACATTCTACCACCATTCTGCACTTTCTCAGCCTGTAGTTGAACAGCTCCTGACTACTGTTCAGGCTGCCTGTGTATGGCTTCATAAGCCATGGCATCAAGGGGTAGGCTGGGTCCCCCAGGATAACGACAGGCATTTCAACATCCCCAACTCTTATTTTCTGGTCTGGGAAGTAATTCCCTTGCTGCAGCCGTTTAAACAGAATAGTGTTCCTGAAGATGCGAGCGTCATGAACCCTTCCCGGCCATCCCATGTGGATGTTGGTGAAACGTCTCTTGTGATCCACCAGTGCTTGCAGCACCATTGAAAAGTACCCCTTGTGGTTTATGTACTGGGTGGCCTGGTGCTCTGGTGCCAAGATAGGGATCTGGGTTCCATCTATCGCCCCATCACAGTTAGGGAATCCCATTGCAGCAAAGCCATCCACTATCACCTGCACATTTCCCAGAGTCACTACCTTTCGTAGCAGCAGCTTAGTGATTGCTTTGGCTACTTGCATCACAGCAGCCCTCACAGTAGATTTGCCCACTCCAAATTGATTCCTGACTGACCGGTAGCTGTCTGGCATTGCAAGCTTCCAGAGGGCTATTGCCACTCGCTTCTCAACTGTGAGGGCTGCTCTCATCTTTGTATTGTGGCATTTCAGGGCAGGGGAAAGCAAGTCACAAAGTTCCATGAAAGTGCCCTTCCGCATGCGAAAGTTTTGCAGCCACTGGGAATCGTCCCAAACCTGCAAAACTATGCAGTCCCACCAGTCTGTGCTTGTTTCCTGGGCCCAAAATCGGTGTTCAATGGCTGGTTCTGCCCCATTACCAGCAGGATCTCCAAAGCGCAGGGGCCCGCGGTTTGAGAGAATTCTGTGTCCATATCCTCATCACTCTTGTCTCCGCGCTGCCGTAGCTGCCTCCTCCTCGCCTGGTTTTGCAGGTCCTGGTTCAGCATAGACTGCACGATAATGCGCGTGGTGTTTACAACATCCATGATTGCTGTCTTGAGCTGAGCAGGGTCCATGCTTGCTGTGCTATGGCGTTTGCACAGTTCACCCAGGAAAAAAGGCGCGAAACGGTTGGCTGCTGCTTTCACAGAGGGAGGGGTGAGGCTGTACCCAGAACCACCCACGACAATGTTTTTGCCCCATCAGGCACTGGGATCTCAACCCAGAATTCCAAGGGGCGGGGGAGACTGCGGGAACTATGGGATAGCTATGGGATAGCTACCCACAGTGCAACACTCCAGAAATCGACACTAGCCTCGGTACATGGACGCACACTGCCGAATTAATGTGCTTAGTGTGGCTGCATGCACTCGACTTTATACAATCTGTTTTACAAAATCAGAATAATCCCGTAATGTTTATGTAAAATCGGAGTAATCCCGTAATGTAGACATACCCTTAGAAACAGCACAGGCACCTGTGTCACTAACAGCTGTAGCTTTTCATTCATAGACTCCAATGCCAGAAGGGACCACTGTGATCATCTAGTCTGGCCTGTATGACACAGGCCAGAGCCTGCCTCACAATAATCCCTAGAGCAGATCTTTTAGAAAACACCAGTCTTGATTTAAAAATTGCCAGCGATGGAGCCTCCACCACGACCCTTGGTAAGTAGTCCCAGTGGTTTATTATCTTCCCTGTTAAAAATGTGCGCCTTATTTCCAGTCTGAATTTATCTAGCTTCAACTTCCAGCCTTTGGATCATGTTAGACCTTTCCCTGCTAGATTGCAGAGCCCACTATTAAATATTTGTTCCCCCTGAAGATACTTATAGAGTTTAATCAAGTTACCCTTAAACTTCTCTTTGTTAAATTAAATAGATTGAGCTCCTTGAACCTATCTCTATAAGGCAGGTTTTCTAATCCTTTAATCATTCTCGTGGCTCTTCTCTGAACCGCTCTCCAGTTTATCAACATCCTTCTTCAATTGTGGACACCAGAACCGGGCACCGTATTCAACAAATGGTTGCACCAGTGCCAAATACAGAGGTAAAATAACCTCCCTATTCCTACATGACATTCCCCTGTTTATGCATCCAAGGACCACATTAGTCCTTTGGGCCACAGTGTCGCACTGGGAGCTCATGTTCAGATGATTATCCACCCCCACCCCAACTCTTTCTCAGAGTCCCTGCTTCCCAGGATAGAGTCCCCCATCCTGTCGGCATGGCCTGCACTCTTTGTTCCGAGATGTAGACATTTTCATTTAGCGCTATTAAAACACGTATGGTTGGCTTGTGCTTACCAAGTGATCCAGAGCGCAGTAACCTGTCCTCTTTGTTATTTACCCACTCTCCAATTTTTGTGTCACCTGCAAACTTTATCAGTGATGATTTTATGTTTTCTTCTAGGTTATTAATAAAAATATTAAATAGTGTAAGGACAAGAACTGATCCTCATGGGACCCCACTAGAAACGTTCAATGATGATTCCCTGTTTACAATCACATGTTGAGACCTAACCCGTTAGCCAATTTTTAATCCATTTAATGAGTCATATGTTGATTTTATATCATCCTCTCAGGATACTCTGGACCTGGCCCCAGCAGGAATTCCTGGGCAACAGTCAATGGCCTGTTATGCAGGAGGTCAGCTAGATGATCTTCTCAGTGGTTCCATCTGCCCTTAAAATCTATGGAGCTAGGGAGATGTGTGCCTCACATGTCAACAGAGCAAGCTACTTCCGTTGAATTCAGAGGCAGACTCCTAGCCATTTAAATGGGAGCAGGAACAGGCCTCTGCTCCCCCAGGGAGGCACATAAAGAGCATATAGAGAGGGCTGATTCTAGAGCCAAATAAGCATAGAAATTGAAATCCATGGGGATCCAGAGATGCCAGCCGTGCCCCACAATTCCTACATAACCCACTGAAATAGGGGAGCCAGCAGGAATCAGATGAAGAGGCAGAGGGCCATGGGGCAGAAAAAACTAGGTAAATTCATCTCTGGGGAGAGGAGGGAAGGGAAAGGAAAGGGAGTTTGCCTGGGTGCACGCTCCTGTCATTCCGCCTTGGTACAGGCACAGCAGAGCGAATAGCTCCATGTCTGACAGCGACACACGCTCCAGGAAGTCAGAACCCCCTGCTGCCCAAGGGGATTCCTGGGTTTTTAGGTGAATGCACCTTGGGATCATAAATAAAATGTGGACTCAACTTTAGCTTAGCAGGAAAGGAAACAGGGCTTCCCAGACATCACAACAGGCAGAGCCCTTAACTGAGTTCACCCCAAATCCTCCCCTCCCCCCATTCCTCTAGCTTCTCTACCACTCGGAAAATTGCAACATTCTGGGACATTCTCCCATTACAAAATATGAGGAGCTTTTCGACCCTTCAAGCAATAGGCTGTCCACCAATTCCCTGGGGAGACTCAACCAAAGGGGGACTAATTTGGTTTCCAGCATGATGGTGGCCAATGGGATCATGCCCCCAAATCACTGTATTCCAAGTTTCAGCATAGATGAGACCAGGTGAAGGGGCGAGTGTGATGGGTTGGATCACAAAAACCCCCTTGGGGCTGCCAACTGATGTGCCAAGACTACTCCTGCCCCTGCTTTCCTGCCCTCCCAGCTTGGGACTTCAGTGCCCTGCCTGGTTTGAGCCAGACCCGCTAGCCTGCTGCAAACCCAGACCCAGCTCTGAACCACGTCCCCTAACAGCTGTGGGCTTAATTGAAAGCAGCTCACAGAAGTGTTCCTGTCTTTAACACTCAGATGCCCAACTCCCAATGGGGTCTAAACCCAGATAAATCTGTTTTACCCTGTATAAAGCTTATACAGGGTAAACTCATAAACTGTTTGCCTTCCATAACACTGATAGAGAGATATGCACAGCTGTTTGCTCCCCCAGGTATTATTACATACCCTGAGTTAATTAATAAGTAAAAAGTGATTTTATTAAATACAGAAAGTAGGATTTAAGTGGTTCCAAGTAGTAACAGACGGAACAAAGTGAATTACCAAGCAAAATAAACTAAAACACGCAAGTCTATGCCTAATACAGTAAGAACACTAAATACAGATAAAATCTCACCCTCAGAGATGTTTCAATAAGCTTCTATCACAGACTGGACGCTTTCCTAGTCTGGGCACAATCCTCTCCCATGGTCCAGCCCTTGTTCCAGCTCAGGTGGTAGCTCGGGGATTTCTCATGATTGCCACCACCTTTGTTCTGTTCCAGCCCCTTATATAGCTCTGGCACAAGGCAGGAATCTTTTATCTCTCGGGGTCCCCACCCGACCCCCCTCTAAATAGAAAAGCCCCAGGTTTAAGATGGATTTCAGTACCAGGTGACATGGTCACATTTCCTGTGAGACTCCAAGCCTCCATTCCTCCCAGCCTGACTCACAGGAAGGCCTGCCTGCAAACTGAGCCAGCCACAGTCCATTGTCCTGGCTGATGGGAGTCATCAAGATTCCAAACCACCATTAATGGCCCCCACTTGGCATAATTACAATAGGCCCTCAGAGTTATATTTCATATTTCTAGTTTCAGATACAAGAGTGGTACATTTATACAAATAGGATGAACACACTCAGTAGATTATAAGCTTTGTAATGATACCTTACAATAGACCTTTTGCATGAAGCATTTTCCAGTTACATTATATTCCCTTCCAACCCTGATATTCTATGATTCTATGATTAGCATATTTTCATAAAATCATATGGAGTGCAACGTCACAGCGAGTATGTTCTCCCTCAGTAAAAGAGGGATAATATTACTTCTTCTTCCTGTCTGTTTCAAATGTGAGCTCTTTGGGGCAGGGACTGTCTCTTTCACATGTACAATACTCAACACGATGGGGCTCTGATCTCAGTTAGGGCCTGTCAAAGCTACCAGTAATAATAATGCAAAGAGTCCTGTGGCACCTTATAGACTAACAGACGTATTGGAGCATGAGCTTTCGTGGGTGAATACCCACTTCGTCGGATGCACCCACAAAAGCTCATGCTCCAAAACATCTGTTAGTCAATAAGGTGCCACAGGACTCTTTGCTGCTTTTACAGATCCAGACTAACACGGCTACCCCTCTGATACCAGTAATAATAATGTCACCCTTTGGCCAGGTATTGCTGATGGCTAAAAGGACTGGGTTCAATTACCTAGGGGGTCCCTTCTGAGAACTTAAATAACATTGGCTTGAACCCGGAAACCTGGGAAGATGAAATACCCCCTGGGTGCCCTTGCCAGACAATGCTTCCCCTCCAGCAAGCACTGAGTCCATTGTACAAAACCAAAAAAAAAACTTTACTGGGGGAAGAAGGGCCCACAGAATAAACTTGGGGAAGCCAGAAATAACAAACCAACAATATCTGTATATCTATTAAGTAAGACTCCACCCACACCATGCCCCAAGGTGTCTTGGCAATAGTCTTAAACGCAGTCCTTCCGTACAGCAACGTGTTCCTGCAACAGGCACTTCCCCCTATCACTCTGCATCCCCACTCACTGTCATTCAGGGTTGGCAGAGTCAGGGGTCAGACAGCTCTATCGCCAGATCATGAGAAACACTGTCTGCTCTGCTGAGGGGACTCTACCGCCTACCCAGAAGTAATAATTGCAGGTATTATAGATGGCTGGATGGGAGCATGGGGGCTCACTAGAAATTTTCAGCTGCACTACTGCCCCCTATGGCATCAGGAAAAGCTACTTCTTTGTAATGTTTTCAGAGATAGATCGTTGACATGGAAGACTCAAAAACAATTAGGGGGCTGGAGCACATGACTTATGAGGAAAGGCTGAGGGAACTGGGATTGTATAGTCTGCAGAAGAGAAGAGTGAGGGGGGATTTGATAGGAGCCTTCAACTACCTGAAGGGGGGTTCTAAAGAGGATGGAGCTCAGCTGTTCTCAGTGGTGGCAGATAGAACAAGGAACAATGGTCTCAAGTTGCAGTGGGGGAGGTCTAGGTTGGATATTAGGAAAAACTATTATACTAGGAGGGTGGTGAAGCACTAGAATGGTTTCCCTAGGGAGGTGGTGGAATCTCCTTCCTTAGAGGTTTTTAAAGTCAGGCTTGACAAAACCCTGGGTGAAATTATTTAGTTGGGTATTGACTCTGCATTGAGCATGGCAGAGAGACAGACTAGATGAGCTCCTGAGGTCCCATCCAACCCTGATATCCTATGAGTCCAGTCCATCCTTCCTGCCTGTGTGTCTTGCTCTGCTACCCAACCAAGCCAGCCTACTGTCATGGTCAGGGTGACCCTTTAACCGAGGCACAGTTGGTGGAGTTCTTTTGCCCTGTCCTTACACAACAGGGATGACAATGTTCTATTATCCCCAAACTCAAAACTTAACTATATTTTGATCAACATGCCCAAACTGTCACATAACTGAAATGCAAATGAGGCCTGGCCCACTCACTTCCCCTTGCTCACCAACAGATGGCAGCAGAGAGCTCCATTGCCTATGCCCATCTGGCATTCGCAGCAGCTCTGGGCTGCTCTTCCCCCTGTTCACCAACAATCAATAGTGAACTCCCTACTCTCTAAGGCTTGTGGCCACAGGGCTTACAATAACAACAACAACAATAATAAATAGATTGTGTGAGGAAAGAGACCCTGATCTGTGCACGCTGGCTGACAGGCTCAGCCAGGTCTTTGTTGCAGCAGGAGTTGGGAATCAGGCTGTTTCCTGGAAGAACTGCCTTTACGCAAGTCCTGGCCAAAAACCCGTCTCCAGAGCTCTGATCAGCTCTTGTTTCTGACGAGTTGTCGCCTCAGCCCAGCCGCAGGCTGGGAGAGTCCTGCCTAGCAAGCGCATGCACAATCTACGTCCTGAGCCAGTAGCCCGTGAGGCCTGAATGTGAGGTCTCCATGCTGGCAGGTCGTGCTGACAGCGAAGCGTCAGGAAGGTGCTTTCCCGTGAGATGGCCTGGAGCTTGGCAGGAGCTTTCTCCCCCGCAGGTTAGGTGTGCAGCAGCCCCCGGGCCTGGGACAAGAAGGGGACTGGACTATGCTCACATGCCGAGCCAGTGAATCCCTCTGGTGTCCACGTGATACTGTAGGGCATTTTTTTCCCTTCCGTGGTATAAATGCTGCCTCTTCCGAGTGGCTCACTCCCCGCTGCCGCTAATGAAAACCCATGGTACATTTATGCCAAAGCTCGTTCTCTTTCCCAGTAATGACATTGGTGGTGGCAGCTCCTGTCTGCTCCTGCTGCCTCGCTCCCTTCCCAAGCACACTTGTCATTTCCCTTCCCCGTATCGACAGCCTTTAATGGGATGAGCCTTTTGCCAGCAGAAAGGAGCCAATGTGTTCTCAGCGGCTGTCATAGGCACTTCGCCTGCATAAAGAACCTCCCATGTGGTCTCACAGTTTAAATATATATACATACAACAGACAAAACTGTCACCGACACGCCAGAACCATCGTTAGCACTTGATCTTCTCATCACAGAGGACCTGCCTGAGCTAGTTATTTTAATCTGAAATCCTTTTTAAGTCTTATTTTGGGGGCGGGGGGGGAAGAGAAGTGGGTATTTTATTTCCCCTACTCCAGTTGGAAGGAACTATCCAAACCTGGTAGACGTGTTATGTTCCCACTAAGCTGCGATGGCATCTCTGAATTGCTTTTAGAAACCGTCAGACATCCTCCCAACCCACCCACCCATTGGAGAGCTTAGAAACTGCCAAAGCCAGCCAGGGATAGCAGGAGAGGAAGAAATTACTGAGCAGCAAGATAATCTGAGGTTGCACAAAACAAAAAAGGAAACTGATTTCTCAGCTAAATCAACCCACCATGAGTCTGGCAGCCCCTGGCACTGTTTTTGGGTAGCTTAGCAAACAGACCTGGCTTCCTGCCATTGCAGTAACAGGAGTGGAAAGCTTCCTTTTTTAGAGATACTGCTGGTCATTCCTTCTGCCCTGTCAGGCACATCTGGGGCAGGTTTCCCAAGTGCTCGATCCAGAAAGGTGCTTGATGGATTATTTGTTTCTTTTCCATAGGCCTCACAAATCAATGCAGGTTTACTGTGAAAAACAAGATGTATGAGGCCACACTGGGCAAATATTTCACAGCAATTTATTCAGCCACAGCATCTCTTTATCTCTTTGCAAATTGTCCACCAACATGCTACAGTTTTCCTGGTTTTACACAGATACGTTCGCTGAGTCATTTATATGGATAATTCGTGACCTGTAGCTCGGCGCTATTCCAGATCTGAAATTCAAGCTGATTCGATTGGCTGCACAGGTAGGTAACAGGCATGTATCTCTTCCCCGACTGGCTGAGTGTAACTCAAAGCGTTTGCTACAAGGAATGTCACCATTATAATTATACCTGTGTAGTTAAGCTGCTGTAATTAAACAATATAACTTCCCATTATTCCAGAGTAAGAGTGTACTCTGTTGGTATAATGCACCCCAATGGGTTATACCCATATAATTATAACAGCAAAATTCTCTATGGAGACAAGCCCTGAGAATTAGGTTTTCCATGCATAGGCTTGGGATGCTAATTCAGAGTTTGCTTTCTGCAAACATCCTGCAAAATTCCTTTCAAATGAGCCAACTCCCTCCAGCGAACTCATTGCCAAGACATTCGCGGATGACAAATGGAGAAAGGGCAAAGCACCAGGAAGCAAATTTAGATAAAAATCAGAAGGGGAGAAGTTTGTGTTGTTCTGTCAGGAACCTTGTGCCAGAGTTCCCTCAGCCGAGCCTCGGACTAACCAGCTCACCTCAGGCCCGGTTAGTGAACCCAGCTGGGCTGCAGCAGAATCGCCTGCTCAGCCCATCCACCTGATTGGCTTCAAGGAGCCGGCAGGTCTGTATTTAAGCGCAACAGCAGTGGCAGGTCATTGTCAACGCTTCCACCCACAGCTGTGATTTCTCCTGTGCCTGCCTTATTCCCAGCCTTGCTGCAAACCTGCATCTGCCTTGTTCCTGCCTTGTTCCAGCCCTGCTCCCTGGCCCATTTCTGCCTCTGGCTCTGATTCGAGTTCCTGTTCCTGTCTGTAACCACTAAGTCGGGCTCTGGCTCTAACCACAAGGTCAGACCCCCCATGTCCCAGTCCCTGACATATTCACTCAGCTGAAACACAGGGCTCCAGGCAGACTGGGCTTGAAGAGAGATGCAGCAATGTCCTGGCAGCTGGGGGTCAGGGTGCTCGTCTCTGCAGGAAAGGGTCAGAGACATACACAAATTCAAAGGGGAAGCGCCACACCAGGGGCAGCTTTGATCTTTCAGGATGATGGCAGTCATGATGCTCAACAGGCCTGGGAGCAGGAGTCTTCACATCTAGGGCTGTCCCTGTGTGATGCGGTTTTAGCCAACTACACCCCAGCCTGCATGGCTGGGCCTCTGTGAGAAAACTGCAGAATGCGTTTGAGGGCACCACACAGTTCCACAGGCAGAAAGACATGCTCCACTCAGCTGCTAAATTATTCGCTGTGAATTCTTAGCTCTGTTCTAGCAGACACACATCCAGCCCCTATATAATGGGAAATTCTGTATATATCATAGTGCTCAGACATGTATCCATTACACTCAGCAGTTGTTAATCTTCAGCGAACGTATTTAATAATAGCTCTTTCTATAAAATGTGTTAACTACCCCTTTTAAACTGAAGTTGAATGCACATTTGAGATCCTTAATTCAAAGTCATACTTCAGGCAAAGTCTCTGAGCCAGGGTAATCAGGATTTAGAAGCTGGGTGGTTCCGTGCCTTGGAATAAAGAAGGGTTACTGCAAAAGAAACCTTTAAAAAACCCAAAGAGCTTTTGCACTTGAATCCCTATCACCAGTGAGGGACAAAGATGTCAGATTGACAGGGGAGCCAGGGGCAAGGAGACGTCTGATGCACAGTCGTTCCCTGCAAATGAGAGGCACAACTGAGCATTCATGAGGAGTGAGAACACGGGGGCTGCTGGTTGATTTATGGCTAGTCTGAGGGTGGGCTAACCTCACCCCGGACTGCGGGATCTCCTCCCAGCACACAGTTACTCAATTCCTTCCTTATCCAGCCCTAGGTTCCTCTGGACCCCAAAGAGCACTCATGACCCAGACCCTCAGGACCCCACGGAAATTTTCATTTTCATTAAAAAAATATTCTGATGAAAAAATACCACCTGACTGGCTGTCTCCCTGCTGGGGAAGAGGTGAGAGCACCAGAGACAGTATTAGGCACAGAGAAAGCCGGGTGTCACACGTAAGGGGGCAGCATCAGACCAGCACTGGATGGTAATTAGACTGGTAACATTCCCTGTGTAGCAAGACCTTAGTGTTACACTTATCCGGTCAAGGAAGAGATACTCCCATGTGACCTCTCAGTGTGTTCATCAAACCATTGAACTGTCCTACTCAGTCCCCAGCAAACAGGTCCTGGGACCTGCATTTAGGGGCATGAATTTTGCCTGCTCTCTCTCTGCTCAGCTGTGTATGGTGGGCACCTGTTTACAGACACACCCTAGAATCATTTGCCCAAATTCCTTCGAAGCGCTGCTGCAGAGGATTCTGGGACATATTTGGGCAGCAGAAGGACCTTGCTGCTGGCGTTTGAACAGAGCCTCCTTTCCAGGGGGAAAGGCCACGGGTGGGTGGCCAGGAAGATGACAGCCGTGAGTGAGTGACTAAAGGGGGAAAGCACAAAATCCCGCCTTTGCTCAGGTTAGCTGCACGCTGCACTGGCCATAAGGGAAGTGGGAATGATAAAGCAGAGGGTGGTCACGTGTAATAGTTTAATGGCTGCCCAGACTCAAAGACAGAATGAACACTTCTCAGGCGGATGCGTAGCTTGCCTTGCCTCGGCCGTCGGGATCCAACATGGCAGCTGTCACAGGTGCAGTGTGTTATTTCTGTGTCACAAGCCGGCTACTTTACTTAGCTCAGTGAGCTCGTATTTGTAGCTGCCTGTCCCCTGCTGCAGCGCCACCCCTCTGTCCAGCCGTGCTGCCCAGAGTCAGCGGCATGCAGTCCATCACCTCCCATCTCCCAAGAAAGTGACTCCCACCCTCAGGACTTGCTCCAACACTGCTATCTCGAGCTGTTTCCATCTGGTATGTGCCAAGGACATATTCAGCCAAAGCAAGTTAGAGCCCAAAGAGAAGTTAGCGCAGTAAGTGATGCCGTTACATATATTGAATTTAACCCTTTAGTACAGCTGGACGGGAGTCATAAAAGCAATAGCAATAATTAACCTCCCAGCCTCCCCAGACAGAGCAGAGCAGTTAGATATGACGTGTCCTGCTAGTGAGAGCGGATTTGAAACTGGAGGTCAAAGGGTAGGTGCAGACTACACAGCAAGGATTGTTTTTCACTCCCCAGCCACAGATCAGCATGGGGTATTTTGGAGGCTTGTTAAAGCAAACTGTTTATTAACCAGCATTTAACACGTACAGGCAAGATGCTGCAAAACCGAGAAAAGCATCACAGCCTGGGAAGGTCTGAAACTTTTCCAACGAATATTTTCTAGTGACTTGGTTGGCGTCAGCAGTGATCTTATACTGAGCCTGCTAGTTCCCTGGGGCAGCGGTTGCCTTTTCAGCAGATGTTGGTACAATGCCCAGCACCCCAGGTCCCTGAGCCCTGCCTAGGACCTCGGGATGCTACTGCAAAATAAACAATAATACAGTTCCCTCTTATCATCACAGGGCTGGGGGGAAGGAGACCCCCGGCAGTGGGAGTGGGGAGGGATGGCAAAGGAGTGGGTGGAGAAAGTCTGACACCAGGGCCCGTGGGTGTGTCATGAACTGGGCCAGTGGTGGAGGCGGTGGACGGGCTGAGCTGCCTATGCCATGGGTAGCTGGGAGGGAGGCCACGATGCCTGCTGGCTGTTCTGCTCCCAGCAAGTATTGGAGAAAAGATTTGCCTAGGGTCGAATAGCAGGATTTAGGCCACCAGCAGAAAGCCCTGGGGAGCCTGGGAGAGCAGCTCGGGTTGGAGCTTGAGCCATGAAGCACACCCCTATCCCCAGGTGTCAGAGCCGAGGTCAGCCGCAGCTGTAACTTCAAAGCACTGTCTGTGCAGCTATTTTCAGAGCGCTGGCACCAGCCCTGCTAGCCGAGGCTCTTCCCAGGTTGGCAGCTCGCTGCCAGGGCTGCGTAGACGTCCCCACAGCATGGGTGGATAATGTGAAGCAGGAGCGAGCAGACACATCCCCCAAATGCCACCTGCTGTGCTAAGTTTGAGGAGGGTCTCTGCATCCACGACACTCAGGCACTGGGAATGGGCGATGGGCCTGTTGCCTCCAGGTCACCAGTTCAATCCCCATCCCACGCTGGGCGGGACTGGAAGTTGCAGCCTCCTCCTGGCTTCTCAGGAGCCAGGGCAGAAGAGTTAGCGGCCCCAGTACAGGTCCCCTGCCCGCCTTGGTGAATGGGCCAGGAGACCAGACCAGACCCCCCCTGGCACCAGCCAGGACACTGCAGCTCAGGGCAGGAGCACTTTGCAGAGGCAATGGGGGTGGGGGGAAGGCTGCGGAGAGCAGGGAGCACCAAAGCCAGTCACAGGAAGCGCATCACAGACACCAGGTGCAAAGTTTGAAATTGGGATTCGGCACCAGTGTAATTCCAGCTCAGCCCTTCCGAGAGGCAGGCGGGTGGGGGAGCTGCGGCCGCCGCGCTGTAACTCCCTCGAACAGATCGGCGCGCCGAGTGCAGCAGCGTGGCTGGCAAGGATGATCTATGCAGCGTTGCTACAGGACACGCGGCACCAGGCTGCAAAACACAAGGCTGGGGGAAGCTGCTCGTTTATAAGGAGGGGGGTGGGGGTGGGAGGAGGATGGTTCCAGCCTTGTGCAACCCTTAGGGATCAGCAGCCAGGGGAGGGCAGCAGGTGACACCTCAGCCTCATGCTCGTGGTTAGCTCCCATGTGGGTCAGTGGAGCCATAAGCTCTGTCCCATGGCCACCCACGGCTCTCACAGGCGTTAAACTCACCTCCAGGCAGCCATTTGCTCACACAGAGATGGTAACATAGAGACGGTGCTTCCAAAGCAGCACTCCTCAATAACACCTTGTGCACGGGAAACCTGCGAGATGGAGGCAGGCTGGCTGCACTGTTCTCTGGACCATCGTGTTGTAGGTGAAGGTGGGAGTGACAGATGTGTGTGCGTGTCTCACACGCGCACACACAATATAAACACTGGGACTGAGATAAGAGGAGAGATGCATTTCCCGAGTCAGCTTCCATGACACTGATGAGTTCCATGACCAGCAGAGCAACTGGTCTTGTCTTTTCTTGGATTCAGAGAGTTTAAGGCTGAAAGGGACCATTATGATCACCCGGTCTGGCCTCCTATATAACTCCGAATATTTAGTCCTGCCATGAGTGCAGGGGAATGGACTAGGTGACATCATGAGATCCCTTCCAATCCTATGATTCTGATTCTATAACGCAGGCCAGAGGGCGTCACTCATTGATTCCCGTCCAACCCAGAACTTCTGGTTGAGTTAGAGCAGATCTTTCAGAAAGAGACGTCCATCCTAGACTGAAAGACTCGAAGGGATGGAAAGGCCAACATAGCCTCATTTACGTTGGTCCAGTGCTAATCACCCTCACTCCTAAACACCTGAATTCTATTTCCAGTCTGCATTTGCCTCACTTCAACTTCCAGCCACTGATAGAGTAAGAAACCTTCTCCCCAGGTAGGTACTTACAGACCGTGATCGATTCACCTCTTGTCCTTCTCTTTGACAAGCAAATAGATTGAGCTTCCCAGTCTCTCTCACCGGAGGCAGGTTTCTAGACCTTGAATCGTGTTTGTTGCTCTTCTCTCAACTTCTTTCCAGTTTTTCAAACATCTTTTTTGAAGTGTGGGCACAGAAGGCAGGGATGGTCTCACTCATTCTGTATAAAGAGGTCACACCACCTCCCCACTGCTGCTTGAGATACAGCTATGGATAGTAGCAGACCTACTGGTCACACTGGGAGCTCACAGTGCTCAGTTTGTTACCCGCCATGACTCTGAGAGCCTTTTCAGAGCTCCTGCTGTGCGGCCTGCAGCTATCCACACTGTGCGACCTACCCGCCTTGTCCTTCGCAAGCAGGATGTTCCTTGCATTTCACTGGGTTTTCTGTCTTTTACAAAGCCTCAGAAATTACATGGTGATTCCCGCACTGCAGAGAAAACATCACAAAGAGTCAAGAAACACAAACACTGAGCCCCTTACTCATATGTGCTGCAGATAAATACCATCTCCTGTGCCTGATGTTTGTGGCTGAATGTATGTCACCATGTATGTCCTAGAACATCCCCAGTAAACATGCAGAGGATGCATCGCTGCCCCGCTCGTGCTCGTGTTGGAACCGTGAGCCTTGCCCTCGCAGCTGGAGCGTTGAATCACTTGCCCTTTTGCAATAACATCCCTGTGCATTACTAGCGAAAATCACCTGGCCTCTCCTCTCTGAGAGCCGCACCAAGTCCATCAGCCCTGTTTCCCTGCCAGCCCCAGCCTAGCCGTAAAACTCCTCAGCACATATCTAAACAATGTGTCTATTTAATGGGCGCCAAAGGGGCATTTTCCTTTGGAGCAAATCTATCACCGCAGCAAGTGTGAAGCGCTAAGGGTGAGCTCTGGAGGCTGATGGCTGGGCACGCTCGGCTCAGCCTTGCTCGCAGGCGGGAGAGACGCTGCAGCCTGTGCACCTCAGCTGGGATGGAATTTATACTAAAAATGACTAAGTGCCTTCCAATTATCAATACTTCAAGAGCAGGGAGAGTTAATTAGTCTCAGCAAATCAACTCCAGGACTGGCTCTGGGGACTGGAGAAACCCACGCCTGCTCTCTAGCGATGCTGCACGTGCCCCTGCTCCCTCTCCACTGCCTGTTAGCTCTCATAAAGGGTGGGCTGTGGCAGTAGGAGACCCCCCCCCCCATGCACACACACACAACGCTGTCACTCACTGCCCCGCTCTGCTCAGCTGAAGAGGGCTCTGGGCAAAGGGAGCTGATTTCCTATTCCACCCAGCTCCCTGGCTGATTGATTTATGGAGTGTGAGATTAAGGGCTAGAGCTGGTAACAGGGAGCTTTGAAATGAATGAAATTGCAAAGAGGATTTATAAGTGTGGCTTTAGCTGCGCTGGTGGCGGCTGCCTCCTGCCAGGTGGGAAGGAGAGGGGAGCAGCAGGTTACCAGACACTTTCAGCACCTGCTTTGTGCACAGGGACAATGAGGAGAGGGGAGACGACATGGGGACAGTGGGGGGTTCCTTCTCCTCATCTGGTTTTCTGGCATGAATTCCTGGTTCTCCTCTCCCCTCCGAGTGGTGTAAATTGAGAATGAAGTCGCTAGGGTAACGATGGTGTCAAAGTGGCGTAAGTGCCATTGGAAGCCGAGTATGTTGAGATGAGGGTTGCAGTGGCCTGCATGGGCACAAGGTGAGACATCGCTTTGCATTGTCCGCTAGTGAAATTCATCGCCCATTCCTAGGCCTCTCCCCAGCGCGCTCCTCAGGGTCTTTGGACACTTGCTGATGTTTTCAGCTCCGCTGTCACCTGCTGGCCCAGCCCTGCCTGCCTGGCCATTGATAAACTGAGACGGGTCATCAGTCGCTCTGTCGGAGACACGCTGAGTGCCCTCGAGAGCGCCCCTCGTTTGGCTTGCTCAGCAAGGCACCCACGGCTAAGCCTCCACAGCGGGTGGCCTCTCTACAATAGGCTTGGAGGCCTTCACACTCAGCTGTCACCCACTCAAAGGGAAATCCAGGCCTTTACAAGGGCCATCAGCAGGCTAATGCAACACCGGAGATCTACAGAGTGCTGCCATATGACAGTGGGCTGTTATTACTGAGGGGTCAAGTGGCACTGGAGTGGTTCATAGCCTTTGCCCAGGGGTGAATGGTACCCACAAGCCAAACTAGGAAGCTAGCCCAAATCTCTACACGAGGAGCACTTTGCTGATGTGGTTATATGGGTACACTACACCGGCAAGGCGCGGCAGATACCAGCAAAGCCACGCTTTTGCCTGTAGAGCTTATCTCAGTTTTCATGTAAACCTGCTGGAAGGTCCCTGAAGAGGGATCAGCCCTTGGTTAATGATAAATTTACCCATCTTGAAACTAACCCCCCTCTCCCCCACTGCTAGCCCCCTGAACAAAGGAGAATATCTGCCATGAAGACTGAGGCTTCCCTAAATCGTGGGCTCCCTTCTTCCCCTTGCTCCCTGCACAGCTGAAGGGCAGGTCTTTCTCATCTCCCATTCCTTGCAGACACTCACTGGCTTCCCTTCTTTAAATTTCCTCTTAAACCCTTCCTCTCTGCTGCAGCTCACAATTGTCTCCCTGCAAAATGTGCTGTTATAATGCCTATGAAGGATGCTATTCTCAAGAAATAAATGATACTGCATTGTGTCTACTCCATCTTACTGAGGAGCCTTTTCAGGTACCACTTTATGTTAAGTGCACATTAACCAGTACTTAACCGATGCAAGGGAGTCCTCGGGACATCTACAGGACAGCCTGTGACTGCGCATGTGTTCACTAGGAGCAAGGAAAGTCAAGTGAAATCAGACCCCACCCTTTTCTGCCATTATCTAACTGGATTGCCGAGTCTCCATTGTAATAATGACACAAACTGGGCATCGCTCTTTCTCAGTGAATAAATACACCCCTGTTATTATAAGGAGCGCAGCAAAGGGGAAATACACAGAGGACACACGTACTCTGGGTTCTTTGTCCAGAGACAATGAGCCCCTGTTCCTGAAGGGGCAGTGAGCTCTGAGGGCCAAATTCACCAGCACGAGGCCTATGTGCCACTTAAGTCCCACTTAAACCCTCAGAGCAGGGCAGGAGGGTGCAGGGGCCGGTAGGGGTGAAATACATCCTCAGGGTGTGTCTGTGCTGCAGCTGGACGTGTGATTCACAGCTGTAAAAGTAACAATGTGTCCTCAGCAGCTCGGGCAGCCGCTTGAGCTAGTTACCTGAGTACAATCCCATCCCAGGTCGCAGGTACGGAGCTGGGCAAGCCTGTGCGTATGTCTAGCCAAGCTGGGAATTACAACTCCCAGCTGCAGGGCAGATGTCCCCGTCACGGAGAGCTACACTCAGAGGGGTCCGAATTCACTCTGGGCTTCGCTCTAAATGCTCAACAGTGAGGGGTGGTTCTAGGTGCCTCGATGTTCTGGGGTCCAACATGAGATACTTTAAAGAGACCTGGTTTTCCGAAAGTGCCAAGCGCCTGCCCTCTGAAAAGCAGGCTGTTGTAAAGGTAAACCGAGGCACTCCACATCACGAGGCGCTTTTGGAAATGTAGGCCCATGTGTTTATACCAGCCTCTTGAGCCTGCAAAAACTGGGCTGTAGACATCACAGAAATGTAGGAATTGCCCTAGAAGATCCCCGTCCCTGACGGTGCCCAGTGCCAGATACTTCAGAGGAGGCTTGTTCATGGTCAATTTTGCAATATGATGCTGACATGGGAAATGTCTTTGTAAGCAGCTAGTGCTCAGCCTGTGTCATGAAGCATGAGCGTCGACGTGCCTCATTGATCTTTAACCTTAACTAGGGTAACTGCAGATGATGATAATCACAGATGTATCTAACCTTTCTTAAATGGTTTGTGGCAATGAGTTCCACAGGCCAACAACACAGGGTATAAAAACACAGTTCTTTTTACCAACTGTAAATGTGTTGTCTTTAACTTTCTTGTGTCATGACCTGGCTAATCTCCTCAGCCGGCTCTCACACCCCACCCTGGGTATTTCCTGCTTACCCCGTGGGCTCAAAATACCACAAACCAACCAGCATAAACCTCAGCCTTTCCTGAGGCATTTTCACTTCCAAAAGGAAATGCAGAGGCGAGAAAGTAAAAATAATGAAGAAAAATTGAATATTGAGCATTTGCTGCTAACTGCTGGCAAACAATAGACTAGCGCTAGCTGAAAGATGGGAATGTTTCCTGTGCACATTTTCAAAGGTGGAGGGTGGGGGGGGAAGTCCCTCTGCTTGTCAAAAAATGTAGAAATTTAAGATTTTTTTCACCAGATTTGCAATGTTCAGACCCAGGGTTACTCAATCAGCATGAAAGTCACCCCTGGACACAGGCCCAGCACCAGGCCTCAGCACTACTTAAGTCTTGCAGACAATGACCCACCAGACAGTGTGGGGAGGGGACTACATTCACCTGAAATTGGTTAATCTGAGCTGTCGTGATAGGATGTGTTACGCCAAACGGTCTGATGGGATGTGCTGTGGGATGAGGACCAAAGCTGGGCACATGGAGACACCAGGGCTGGGACTCCGGGCTGGAAACTACCCAGACAGCTCGTCTGGAACTCGGGGTGTGGGTTCAGTGGGAACGATCGTCCTGAGGAGAGAGGCAGCTGGATCACAGCGGGGATTGGGGAGCGAGGCTGTGATCAGGAAGGGAACCCAGCTGCGCTCTGTCGGGTCAGGCTTTCCCTAGTGGCAGGGGAGGGTTATTGTTATAAGTTTAGGGCTTTTCAAACCCAGCAGGCAGAGGCCAAGTCAGTTGGTGGGTTTTGAGGAGCTCGGCAGGGTCCTTGAAATAGAGCCAGGCTCAGCAGCCAGGATCACCTCGTGTTTACGGGCAAGTGTCCTGGGAGGAACGTAGAGGGATAAGGGCTGTAGAACAAGGGGTGTGTCCAGGAAGGGCCAGGTCCCGACAGGAAGATTCGCTCTTTGATAGGAATGAGTGCCCGCGATACACCCAGTCCTGGAGAAGAGGGGGTATTTATACCAACGCAGCCAGGCATCATTATTGATGGACTCCGAACTAAGCAACAACATGAGTGCACGAGTGATTTACAGCTGCTGCAATGTGTTAAAGGCACCAGCGTCCTCCCACGCTGTTGAGAGCTGCCGTGGGTGCGGGTGGGAGAAAGGGGCTGGGCTCCCTGTTTTAGTCTGGCCTGTCATTCCAATGGGGAAAGGAGTGTCCATCCTTCAGGACCGTGTGTCTCCTGGCCCAGCACTGCTGGGCCTGGTGACGTGGCACTGAGTGTCAGCATGGGACCTGCCAGCTGGCAGTGAGAGGGAGCTTTTCTCAGGGCAGCTGCAGTGCCCCCCAGTGGCACCCGTGTGGGAGGGTGGCGAGCGAACGGCCTGGGGAAGGAGGTGTGACGGGCTACAGGAGCAGGTGAATGGCCATGATGGTGAGTGCTGGGTGGATGTGTTCAGAAGAGCAGGGAAGGGTTTTGTGATAATATGAGGAAGGTACCAATGTACATAACAGCACCAAAGGCATTGCCCACCTGGGTCAGACCAGGTGTCCCTCTAGGCCAGGGTCTGTCCCTGAGCAGCCAGCACTGGCTGCTTCTTAGAACAGGGTGAACAGATATGCACTAACCTGCCCACTGAGAAGTTTCCTCCTAACCCCAGGCAGCTAGTGCCCTGACGCATGCGGGTTTCAATCCCACGCAGATTTTTATGCTATTTAATGTAACTTTGTAACTGTAGCAATTCCGTATATTCATACAAATGTCTAACCCTTGTGGAATCCCACTAAGTGCTTTGCTTTAGCAGGCAGGGTATTATTAATCACAACACTTTGCACTTCGACAGCACTTTACCTATACAAAGCACTGAGCCGACTCTAATTAACCCTGCCAGTGCCTTATGAGAAAGGTAATCGCTGTTCTCACCACTGCATGGATAGGGACAGTGACTTAGCCTGGGTCACCCAGAAAGTCAGGAAGAGGACCCAGATCCCCTGGCAAGTGTATTCGCCATCAGATCGTCCTTCTCCTCAAGTGAGCAAAGTCACCTGAGCAATCCTAGACCCCAGAAGTGGTGGAGTTTGGGTCATTTCCTCTGTCCCCTGAGCTGGGTCACCCCTCTCTGGTGGGTTCATGGGGTTCTGGCTTCCTTGCCAGTACAGCTGGTCAAAATCATACTTGGCTGTTCACATCTGGGAAAATGACCTGGTTTGGGTTGTTTTTGTTGAAATTTTTTGTGGATTTTTTTTAAACAAGAAAACCCGAAAATGGAACATTTTGGGGGGATGGAAAGTGTTCCAGTTTTCAGCTGGAAACCTTAGGTCAATGAAAATGGAAATTTTCTTGCAAGAATTTCTGTTTAGTCAAAAAGCCAATCTTTTTGGTTGGAAAAGAAACATTTTTCCAGCAGCTCCATTGTGCAGCAATCCAAGGTGGAAGGGGTTGACTAGGGAATACTAGTAAGTAATAGTACGATACCTCTTAGATAGCCCGTTTCATCTGTGGCCAGTGAAGGGAGGTCAGTACCATTGGCCCGGTTTTGCAGAATGGGAATGGCACGAAGGCCCATCAGTTGATGATTTCCAAGTCTCCCACTTGCCTCCTGCCCCAGAGTACATTGGTGTTAACCCCTTCACTGCTGAAAACCAAGCCTGGTCATCCCAGACCCACCCAGGGCAGGGTGAGTAAACCCTGCAGGTCTGGGTGAAATTCATTCCTGTGCCGAGGAGCAGAGTGAGTTCGATGCACCCGTAGCAAGTCCCAGGGTCCCTAAGGTGCTGCCCAGCCCCTGGCAGGTCTGACCGTGGGGGAGGGAACCTGGCTCACATTGCTCCTGCTACCACTAAGTTCCCATTGCAAGGCAGGACACACTGTTCTCACGCTGCAGGTGGAGGGGCAGGGAGCTCAGGCAAGGGGCAAGGGCACCAGGAGGAGAAAGAACAGGGACAAAGGGAGAAAGTGTGAGGGGGAGGCCAGTCCCAGGCCTTGCTAACAGCTCCTGTGCCCAGAGAGAGTCTAGGTGGCCCTTTCTGGCGGTCCATGGGGCAGGACAGTCCCTGTATGAGCCCAGCACTGAAACAGTCCAGCCTTGTGGCTGGCTCATTGCTCCTGTGAGAGCAGAACAAGCCTGGCATGTCCCTGCCGTGGTCTTGTCAAAGCACCCTTGGCAGGAGTCACAGGGCATCTCTCACTCAGATCCGGGGACACGCTCCCTTCCTCGCCAGGTTCACCTGAGCTGAAACCGCCCATTACATTCCCCGCCGAAGCCCACGGCTTGCAGGCTGAAGGCTGTTTATTGCCCAATAAATAATGCTGCCGCTCACTGAGCCGGCTCAGGGCAGCGCATGACATGGGATTGCGAGTCAGGATAATCACAGGTGTATATCATATCTCCGGGGGATAGTATATCAAAGGGGCACTCTCCTGTATGAAGACAGCAGCCTGAATTGGACTCCGATATCAAGTACTCGCTGAGCATGGTGGGTCTACGCCCTTTCCCGTCTATCTGCGGCACTTAGCTGCCCTGCGCGGATTGTGATTTGCCCTTATCTATCTGGAATGCTAATGCACCACAAGAGATTTGCAGTGGTGCAAGTAGAATTCATTTCTTACTGGTACGCTGCACCAGCTAAAAGAGGGGGCACGTGAGCTCCCCATGGGCCCCCCATGTGACTCCTCCCCACCCCGTTACCTGGGGGGGTCTCTGTCCTCCTCCCACTGCACCAGAGATTTCTACTGCAGCAGCCGAAAGGAGCAGAACATGGGGCCACCCGCCAGCAGCTCCTCCAGCGCAGCTGTACCACCCCCAGCCCTGTGCTCCGGGGGGGGAGGGAGGGCTCCTGTACAGACCCCAGACAGGACTCAGGAGATGCAGCTGCATGGCAGGGCTGGGGCGGGCGGTACAGCCGCGCTGGAGGAGCTGCTGGTGTGGGGTCTCACATGGCCCCACGTTCTGCTCCTCCTGTGTCTTTCCAATTCGGCGTCCCGGCTATAAACACCTTACTGGTCCGATGTACAGGACCACTGGATATTTGTACTGCCCCAATGTCACTCCTGTGGCTGGCAAACATGATACGTGAACTCCCCCACCTGTATCGTTCCTAGGAACCCCAGCACATACATGTGCCAAAGAAAAGGTGCTCAAGTAGAGAGAAACACTGTAGATTTAACACCCTATATTTTGAATCTATGCAGCCTTCACTGAATTCACCCTGTCTGCCCTCAGGGTTATTCATGATGTAAGGAGAGAGGGACACCAGGAGACTTTATTTGAGTCCAAAAAGCTTCAGCTAATGCATTCAGGGGGCGGGCACGTGTGAGCAGCTTGCACTATTACCCATGATGTAGCACAGGGGGAGGCAAACATTTTGGCTAGCTTCCCAGGGCAGGAGCTCAGGGGCTGGGCAGGAGGGTCCCGCGGGCTGGATATGGCCCGTGGGCCGTAGTTTGCCCACCACTGATGTAGGAGTTCTGTGGATAAATAGAGGAGCTGCCTGTCAGCACCTTCCAGCCAGCTCTGAGTGCACTGCAATACAGGGCCGGCTTTAGGCCTATTCCACCAATTCCCCCGAATCGGGCCCCGCGCCTAAGAGGGCCCCGTGCCCAGTGAGAATCCCTTCCCTGGCTAGAGGTGCCTTTTTAATTTTTACTCACCTGTCGGCGCTCCGGGTCTTCAGCCGCGGGTCCTTCACTCGCTCCGGGTCTTCGGCGGCACTTCAGTGGCGGGTCCTTCAGTGCTGCCGAAGACCTGGAGTGAGCGAAGGACCCGCCGTGGAAGTGCTGCCGAAAACTCAGAGCAACACCCGGTGAGTACAAGCCCCAGGTGTTTTTTTACATTTTTTTTTAAGTCATCTCTGCTGGGGCCCCGCCGAAACTGTTCGAATTGGGCCCCGTGCTTCCTAAAGCCGCCCTGGCTGCAAAGGAGAACAAAGGGAAGTCTCTTCCTCTGGCAGCAAAGGAAGGAAGGAGAGATTTGGTTTTGAAAGAATTAGCACCAGCTCTAGAATGGGGGGCACTCGGGTTCTTGAAGCAAGCGCAAGCTATTGGAAGTTTGAGTTCGCTCTGCCTCTGGCAAAGGGTGAGTTGCATGATTTTTATTTTGATGCCTAATCATCCTAGAAGCTGAGCAAGAATCTCCTTCAAACAGGCCTCTGTGTCTGCACATGTGGGTTCCCACTGAGTGTGGTGGCAGATCAGTACATGCTGCTTCTTACATTTCCCTTTAAAAACACTGGGTAGAGCTGAGGGAAACACACATACGACTTAGAACAGGGTTTCTCAAACAGGGGTCGCCGCTTGTGTAGAGAAAGCCCCTGGTGGGCCAGGCCGGTGTGTTTATCTGCCCCGTCCGCAGGTCTGGCCAATCACGGCTCCCAGGGGCTCTCCCTACAGAAGCGGCGACCCCTGTTTGAGAAACCCTGCACTATGACCCCAGATCCCTTTCGGCAGGACTCCTTCCTAGGCAGTCATTACCCATTGTGTATGTGTGCAACTGACTGTTCCTTCCTACGTGGAGCACTTTGCATTTGTCCTTCTTGAATTTCATCCTATTTACTTCAGACCATTTCTACAGTTTGTCCAGATCATTTTGAATTTTAATCCTATTATCCAAAGCACTTGCACCCCCTCCCAGCTTGATATTGTCCACAAACTTTATCAGTGTATCTCTATGCCATTATCGAAATCATTGATGAAGATATTGAACAAAACTAGACCCAGAACTGATCCCTGTGGAACCCCACTCGTTATACCCTTTCAGCATGACTGTGAACCACTGACAATTACTCTTTGGGAACAGTTTTCCAACCAGTTTTGCACCCATCTTATGGTAGCTCCATCTAAGTTGCATTTCCCTAGAATAAGATAAGTCGAGCTCTGATTGCAAAATTTGGATCCAGATCTGGATCCAAACTGTCTCAAAGTTTGGGGAAGGAGAGGGAGCCTATTGAGAGAGAGGGTTGTGGTTTTGTGCATATAAACACCTGTTTGCCTCTGGGCTCCTGTACCTGCATGATTCACTGCACAACTTAGGTGCCTGTATTTGAAAATCTGCCTCCTATGAGAACAACTCCCTCCCCCTAGGGGAGCCATCCCAATATCAACGAGTCTCAGAGCTAGATAGGGAGGGTGTGTGCCCAGCTGGCAGACAGCTTTTGAATGACAAAGCAATCAGATTGGCCAGCTAGCCGTCATTGCTGCTATGACAATCTGGATTCCAACATTCAAGGGACGGAAGTTTGGAAAGAAAATATGGCTGAGAGAGGAGAACTTGGAATGCACTGGCTGCACACAGAAGGTGGCAGAAAAACTGACATCTGCTCCTCCGGACTGAAAGTTGGTCTGAAAAACGTCCCCTTTCCTAGTGCCTGCATGAGTCCTGTCTCCCTTTTGGCAGCTCTCTCATTGTACTATACGTCTTCTGAAAACTTTTGCTATCTATCTATCTATCTATCTATCTATCTATCTATCTATCTATCTATCTATCTGTCTGTCTGTCTGTCTGTCTGTCTGTCTATCTGTCTGTCTCTGTCTTATTTACTTAGCCTGTATACTATGCTCATCAACATGCTACTTATAGAAATGCTCACCCTAAGAAATGTTCAAAAATCCTGTGATAGGTGCTGAAGTGTCAGTGTGCAAAACACAGATTACTACATGGTCCCCATAGACCTGGGGATGAATGTGTCAGATTGAAGCTATTATTATTATTATTATTATTAATGTTTATGTTTATTTGTGTATTTTGTACACCATCCTGAGCAGGTGTTGGGGATGTTATTAGGACACTTATTATTTTTTTATTTAAAAAACACATCCACACTGTACATTGAAAAGAAACTCATATATCCAGGACATTTCAATTATAAAGCGATTTTGAATGTGTACGATTATTTATGATCGACCAGGTCAATTTGTACAGGCTCCAACATTTCACCTATTAAAAAGCCAGTCCATAAATCCAAATTACATTTTAAATGCTCACTCTGGGCCAAACTCTCCTTTCTGATTCATGCACAAGAGATCCTTTCCAGGCAACAGGAACGCAGTTTATGCACCTATGGGGAAAATGTTACCACTTTTCTGGAAACTTGTGCTGGGAAAATATATGTTTTAATTATCTTGCCATTTTTAGTCCCAGTAATCATTTTCTTATGTTTTTAAACTAAACTAAACTAACTAACTAACGTTACATAAATGCATTTATTTTCTTGGAATGCATTTGATATTTGTAGGAATTCACCATATAGTTTGCATGAATAACTTTCAACCCATTGGCTATTCCCAAACTGTTCACTTCAACCCTTGGCTGTGTACTGAGTTGTGTGTTTGACCACTGAAATCATATGGGATTAGTCCTGCTTCCTGACTGGACAATTGCCTTCTTTTAACAAGAGAAACTAATGAAGAGTGACCAGCAAATAAGGACGAATACACTTTCTGATGGAATAGTTTGATGAATAAATCAAGTTGTCCGGGGTAAAATTTGTGAAACTTTCAGGCTTTGGATACATTTTCACGATTCCGTGGCCGCCAGCTGAATAACCGCAAACAGCAAATAACACAACCGCACTAATCACAGCAAACTGAATGGAAATATTGTGAATCAAATGGTAACACAGGGAGCACTGTTAGAGCCTAAACTCCCACATATAGCTGCAGTGAGTGAAGGGGGAATTGAAATCCAGGTCCATGTTTCCCAGTTTGGGCCCATAGCGAATGGAGACAAACATTGTAGCTGGAGTTTTAAAGATAAATTCATGACCATTTGATATTTGTACCTGTGCAGCTAAAGAAGTGATAAGGAAAATCAAACCTTATGCTTCAGGGCACAAGGTGATCATTTCAGGGGTCAGGAAGGACCCTTTCCCCACTCTGCACACTATTGCACAGGCGGGATTTTCTTTTCACATTCCCCTGAAGCGTCGGGGTTTTAACAACTGTCAGAAGCTGGGCTAAGTACTCTGACCCCATGACCTGAGACCAGATCACAGAATCTTGGCTCACCCCTAGTGTCAAAATAACATAGAGCAGATCGCGGCTCACTGTAATATGAAACGTTTCACCCTCCTTAACAGTGACATGCAAACACAATGGATGTGTGCCTCACACGCCTTCTGTGTTACTGGCGGGATCCCTGCAGTTTGTGAGGGAGGGGCACTGGCAATAAGAGACAAACAGCGTTCAGTAAATTGTCCCACTCCCGTCGCCCTCTGAAAAGCTGAGACATTGACACAAACAAAAGAAATCCCATCAGGAACTCTTCCCCCGCCACCGGAAGAGGGGTAGGGGTTTTTATTCTCTGTTATTTATTTATTTATTTACGTGCATACATTTCAAGCCTTAGCCGAAGTACAAAGTGCTGTTTGTGAAATGGCGCTGAATGCGAGAGAAAAGAGATGAATAAGCCGGAGGAGGAAGAGCCAGGGAAGGATGCCTCAATACAAAAAAGCTTAGCCTGATAAAATATTTAGGACGGGCTCGCGCATCAGAATATTAATACTCTGCATTACTTGTGCTTGCACTCTGTTGATCTTCATTCTCCAGTGACCTTGTTTACAGTATCTGAATTTGCAGTCTGCATTTTAATAAGGCCCTGAGAGAAGGTCTGAGACACAGCGTCTCACTGAACCAACTTCAAAACCCTCCTCCGACTGGTTAAAATTCTGGAGGATGGGCGAAGGCTCAGGGGTGCCTGGCGCCTCTCTGCTGGAAAGCGGCGTGGGCCCCTCTGGGGAGGACCAGCCACTAGATGGCACTCTGGCCAGCATCTTCCTAGCACTGAGTGGATGGCTGTGGGGCTGGACCCTTCAGACCCTGGGAGTCTGGGGGGCTTCTGTTTTTTATTTGATTCCATTTTGCCCAGAGACTCGGGGAGAGATTGGCAGCCTGGGAGCGGAATAATCAATCCCAGAATAACTATCGATCGGTGCTTTGCCCCCTCATCATCACAAGGTGACTTCAAGAAAATCCAATTGCTGCTCCCCACTCGCTGTGTGGGGCGATGCAGAGCTAAGCAGCTGTAAGTGATCCTGCACTGAAGGCCCCGGCACAGGAGGGGGCCAGAGGCAACGGAACGGCAGCCGTGTCTCAAGCAGCAGCTGGGAGAATGAAGCATGTCCCCCAACCTGAACTGCCTAATGGGCTGTGAATCAGCCTCAGCAGGCAGAGTCCTGGCTCTGTCAGCCGGGGTCCCCCACGATGGTGCTGTTGGCATGTTTAGCACAGTCATTGGCTGCTTATCCGCAGACGCGAGCTGGGTGGGAAGCCTGCAGGATGGCAAACGGAGCCCAGGAGCTTTGCCTGAAAACCAGGGGCCTCTAGCACCTGAGCTGCAGCAGCCTCCCATTTGCTGGAAGTCTTGCTGGCCTGCAGCCAGGAGAGCCCAAAGCCATTCTCGCCCTTGTGTGATTCCATCCAGCAGAGGGTCCTGGTGCTCACAGCCAAACCAGCTCAGACGTGCCCAATACAAGCGGGCTTAGGTGGGGGTAGGGTGACCAGACAGCAAATGTAAAAAATCGGGATGGGGGTAGGGGATAATAGGAGCCTATATAAGAAAAAGACCCAAAAACTGGGACTGTCCCTATAAAATCAGGACATCTGGTCACCCTAGGTTGGATGTATGAACCTTTTGTTTACTGTACCATGCAGCTTTACCCTGCTGAGCGCTTCTCCTGTGAGCAGACCCAGCTGCCATGTTGTTCTCAGAGCTGCTGCAGTCTGTTATACAGGAGGTAGCCACACTGCGCTCTTTCAAGGAGGCTTTCATTTTGTCCTGGACTGTATGAGCATGCTAAGGATGGGTGGTTCAGTGGGTTGGACGCTATCCTGAGACCTGGATTCAGGTCCTTGCTCTGCCACAGACTTTCCATGTGCCCCTGGGCAAGTCACTTAGACTCTCTGTGCCTCAGTTCTTCATCTGTACAATGGGGAGAATAGCAGTGCCTTGCCTCGTGGGGCTGGTGTGAGGATACGTACAGTAAAGGTTGTGAGGTGCTCATGTACTATGGGAGCCAGATAACGGAATGGAAAATCAACAAGAGATTTTGACATTTTGTGGGACACTGATAAAACCTCTGGGATCAGCTCTCTAGCAAACAGATGCTGAGAATGCCCTGTTTGGAGCATGCAGAGTGCTCCTACCTCTGGGAGACTGAGAGTTTGGGGTGTGTGGGGGGCGATAGACAGGAGAGAAAACCATTTTTAAAACTGCTGATAAAATACAATTCTAACTCTTAAAATTCAACCTACTCAGTTTGTGGTGGCTCTTCCGTCGCTGACCAGCTTTACATCAAGCTGGGATGTTTGTCTAAAAGCTCGGCTCTAGGAATGCCTGTGGGGCAGGTTGCAGCCTGTGCTATGCAGGGGGGGTCAGACTAGATGGTCAGAGTGGCCCCTTCTGGCCTTGGCATCTCGGGCTCTGTGACCATCCTTTGACTTTACAGATCCCCCCCACGGGATGAGATTTCTGTGCCCGGCTGGAGCCCCCGTCACCAGCAGGTCTCTCAGCGTCGTACAGCTGGGAAGGATGAGTCCCCGAGTGAGCAGCGGCTGCGCACAGCCAGCCAGGAGAAGAGTTGGCCTTATGCCCACACCGGTATGGACACTGCTTCCTCCCTCTCTTAGTAACACCCCCCAGAAGGCAGAAAGCCTCCACGTGTTCAAAGCCCTGTGCAGATGAACCCTCCCAACACCCTGGGAAGGGAGGGGATTGGGAGGATCCCCATTTTACTGATGGGGAAATGAGGCGAGTCACCCAGGCAGAACTGAGGCCAGCCCAATTCCTGCCACTGTGCTCGTTCCACCAGGCCACGCCGCCATGTCTTCTGGGACAGGGCTAAGCTAGCTCGGCAGCGCAGGGTGAGTCGTTCTCCGCACACAGCCTGCATTTTGACTCAAGCTCAGCTCCATTGTTAGGAGTGACTAGACATTGCGTCTCCAGCTGACTGGAAGGAGCCCACCTCTGCCTCTTCCCTTGGATCCCCAGCAAAGGGGCAATGCACGGAGGTGAAGTGACGTGCCCAAGGTCACAAATCAGTGGCAGAGCCAGGAACTGAAGCAGGGGTCTGAGTTCCAGCCACTGGGCAACACTGCCTCTCTGTCTTCTGACGGGGCTAGTGGCTGGCGTCACTGATGATTGTTACCTTTGCTTACTTCAAAGGGAAATGGGGCGGAGTCGTTAGTTAATGTCTCTGAAGTGCCTTGAGATCTTTGGGTGAAAGGTGCCCTGAAAGGGCAAATGATCATTAATTCTAACACCAATTGATGGGAACATGCGAAGGATGCCAGCATTGTCCTGGGGGCATCCACGGACAGCACGCCGACTGCTCGCCATACACTGCTGGTATCTCGACTCAAGCTCAGACCCATTATTAGGAGTGACTAGCCCTTCCCCACTTCATCCCATCTCCAGCTGACTGAAGAGAAGCCCCTCAGGAGATTTCCGAGAAGCACCTCTCGCCCCCGCAGACACAGAGTCCTTTTGTCCTCTGTAAGACTACAGACAGAAAAGTGTCTCTGGTATCAACTACCCCTTGGCTCTGCCTAGATGGCACCCCTGGGCCTTCTCAGCTCGCTCCCTCTTGTGTGTTAAACAAACAGCTGCTACTAGCACTGCAACCTCGTGGAGAGATTCTAGTTGTCTGAGTCTCCCATTAACAGAATCTCTATTGCATCAGCCATGTCTTGCCTGTTCTGATTCCAGAGCTGGGCAAAAGCTGCAGTGTGTTTTCTGCACATTTGTTTGAGATTATTGGAACAATCTCACTTTGATGGTGTTCGTGTCCCTTTTGTATTTGCCCTCTGCTCACATGCCAGCCAACGACTCACAGGCAGGACTGCTCACCGACCGGCGCCACAGCTGCTGGAGAACATAGTACAAGGAAAGTACATCTTCAATTTGTAAATTCAACTCTGTAATATTATTGTAGGCACCAGATGGCACTATTGCAGACAGTCCCATTCTGTTTAACTGAACATATAGGCAGCTAGGCCTTGGAGAAACACTTATTGTTAATTGCGGTACAGTTCTTTTAGAAACTGTTCCATACAGGTTATACCTATGCAAGAAAAAACTTCAAATGGTGTCAAACCATTACACAGCACTCATGCCAGACATTTAAACCTATGAGTTATGCTTATCCAACCAAGAAACAGAACCATGCCATTTGATCTTTGTATCCAGGCAAAACTAACCAGCAAAGCTCGAATTTCAGTGAACAAATATTCACAATGAGCTGCTTTGTGGATGATCTGCAGGGCACTTGTTATTCACAGGATAATGCTGACTACCAGGAGAGGTGGACTAAGAGTCAGGAAAGCTTGGCTCTGTTCCCATCTCTGCCACTGACCTGCTGAGTGACCTTGGGCAAGTTACTTCCCCTCTCTGAACCTCTGGTTCCCCTCCCACCCTGTGTCTGTGTTCTCACTGTAAGTTCTTCCAGGCAGGGGCTGACTCTGCACAGCATCCAGCACCATGAGGCCCCAGTCTCAGCGGGTACAAGGCTGATAGTAACAGAATCCACATGGGAATAATATTAGCTGTTTTGATGATAACAGAAAAGAGGGGAAATTGCTGGATGTACAATTTGCCTGGCTGTAATCTACAAATCACAGGAAAGGCTCCACTTACTCTATGGCCAACACCCAGCATTCAGAAACTAGGAGTTAGGCCCCAAAGATCATGAGATTGGCTTAAAAATCATGAGATTTTTACAACACAGACTCAATGCTGTGTTCTTTTCCTTTGCCTCCTGGGTTTCTGAGCTGGTAGGTCTCATTCGCTTCACATTTCCAAGCTTTTCTCCATAACCAGGAGGGCTAGGGAGTGACTTATTTTAAATAAAAGCTGAGAGTCTGCTGCCATCACATGATCCCAGCAGCTCTATGAAAAGCAGCAAATATTGCAAGACTCATGCTATAATCATGAGAGCTGGCAACAGCGATGCGGCATGCCCACAATAGCTTTAATCTAGCATGAGTCATTTAATCATGCGTAGCAATAGTGCTGGCACAGAGTCCAGCACAGACCAGCAACCAGAGTACGTCCCGAGGGTCCCTACTGGCTGGTCCTGGGGCGGATAGCCCAGGCCGCAGCTCGTGCCACCACGTCGTCACTGCTCTTGTTACCCACACTCACAGGTGCTGACTTCTAGCTTTCCCCGGGGGGGCTCCGAGGCCCCGAGGCCCTGCCCCCACGCTGCCCCTTCCCCCGAGACCCCGCCCTTGTGCTGCCTCTTCCCACCCCACCCCGCCCCTCCCCCCGAGACCCCGCCCTCGCTCCGCCTCTTCCACCCCACTCCGCCCCTCCCCTAGACCCCGCCTCACTCCGCCTCTCCCACCCCACCCCTGCCCTTCCCCGAGACCCCGCCCTCCCACCCCACCCCGCCCCCTGGCTCCGCCTCTTCCCACCCCACCCGCCCCTCCCCAGACCCTGCCCTCGCTCCGCCTCTTCCCACCCCACCCCCCTCCCCTAGACCCCGCCCTCACTCCGCTTCCCACCCCACCGTCCCTTCCCTGAGCTCCCGCCCGCTCCGCCTCTTCCCACCCCACCCCGCCTGCCCCAGACCCTGCCTCGCTCCGCCTCTTCCCACCCCACCCCGCCTCCCGAGACCCCGCCCGCCCTCCGCCTCGTCCCCCCCCACCCCCCTCCCCAGACCCTGCCCTCGCTCCGCCTCTTCCCACCCCACCCCGCCCCTCCCCTAGACCCCGCCCGCTCCGCCTCTTCCCACCCCACCCCGCCCTTCCCTGAGCTCCCACCCCGCTCCGCCTCGTCCCACCCCACCCCGCCCCTCCCCCCAGACCCATGGAGTGAGCACCTAAGCCTGCACTTGGGCCATAGACACTCTCTAAATCTGGGAGATCGAGTGCAGGTGTCATAGAATCATAGAATCTCAGGGTTGGAAGGGACCTCAGGAGGTATCTAGTCCAACCCCTGCTCAAAGCAGGACCAACCCCAACTAAACCATCCCAGCCAGGGCTTTGTCAAGCCTGACCTTAAAAACCTCTAAGGAAGGAGATTCCACCACCTCCCTAGGGAACCCATTCCAGTGCTTCACCACCCTACTAGTGAAAAAGTTTTTCCTAATAGATGTCGTAGATTTCATTGCTATGGCAGGGGAGTACGAAAAGGCAATGCTAGTAGGAACCTGGCTGAGGAGCTGTCTCTCGGATCCAGTCCTGGTACAAACCACCTGGGCTCTGGCAGGCAATTCCTGAGCCAGCACTGTGGGATTTCAGAGTGGGGGAGAACGGGAGGTGGGGGGAAAGAGAGACAGGAGCAAGGGGGGCAGTGGGATGGAGAGAGGCCATTCAGACCAGGGTGCTGCCCTGAGGCGCTGGAGAAGTGAGATGGACACCCCCAAATAAAAGTCTGCAGCACTGGAGCAATGGAGCCGTAATACAGCCTTGCCCGGCGAGCTGCAGGTATGGTGCCAGCCAGAGGCAAACGAGCTGTCTGGGCCCCACTGCAGACAGCAGCCAGTGCTGCTGAGCCTCCCACCCTGGTGGGAGGGGGGTTAGTGACGAGGGGCAGCCAGCAGGGCTGGGGTGAAATGAGCTCCCAGAGCCCAGACTACGAAGGCAAATCCCGGAGCCGGGCCAGCTGCTGCTCTCAGAGCAAACTCAGCCTGGGCCAGCTGCCTGGGCCCAGGAGAAGCAACAGTGTTGAGCTGGCCCCACCAGGGGGCACTGTGAGTGTATCAAAAGGGCAGGCAGCTGCGAGTGCAGCGCAGCGGAGGGCTGAGTGCAGGACGTGTGCCGGAGGTTTCCAGGAGCCCTTGATTTAAAGCACAGAGTTTCCCAGAACCTGCCATGTCAAAACAACCAGATGCACGTGGAGGGAGTGGGAAGAGACTGAGGCTCAGAGTACGCGCAAGAGCAACAGGTGCCGCTGGAACTCCCCAGCTACCTCCGCAGCCCATGGCAGCGGCACCAGAGGCCTGCAGTCCTGCCATGCTAATCCCACGGGCTTGGATCATTGCCCCGCAGGCTGGTTTAAACACCCGAGTGAGTGCACTGCTCCACCCACCTTCTAACCCACAGGGCGGGTTGCTGGCCTCTCCCCGCTGCTCAGCAAAGATTTAATGGGCAGTAAAGCCACATGGTCTCCTGGCACTGAGATTTCCTTCCCCTTCCCGAACAAAAACTACAGCACCTTTCTGAGCATACCCCAGCCACTGGGACTAACGCTGAGCAAAGTGCGGGCTGCAATGCATCGCCCTTGCTGCGTGCACAGGCGTCGTTCCCTAAACTCAGTGGCTCCCATTGGGACTCCCAGCCATGAGTGGAGATTAGCCAGCTTCTGCCGCTCAGATGCTGCAAAGTATTCGTCGGGGTTTAGACAGTGCAGCAAACATGCCCAGGCTCTCTGGAGCACATACAAGGCCTCCTGTACTGGTTACTTTCTGGGGCTGAGCCCACGGGCACTTACTGCCAGGTGCCAAGCCTGCCGCAAGGAACAGCCCCGTGGGAGCCAGTGTTTCATCCATGGAGTTCATGCCTTACATTGCTTGTCCCGGTAACCGCATCTCACACCCGTGCACCATACTTACACCAGTGCAGCCGGGCACCTGCCGATCTTCTAGACACGCAGCCTCGCAGCACTCCAGGGAGGGAGGGCAGTGCCACCCCACCCCCGTTTGCTGACTTCAACCCGTCTCCCTTGTCCTAGGCTCGGGCCCTAACCTGTGCGCCTGCAGGAGACAGTGTGCTCGGGGGCCATTTCAGAGACTCCTGAACGCTCTCTTCTCACGGCTCTGGGCTGGACTGTGCTGATGGGCACTGCTCTTGGTCACTCCTGAGTTCCAGCCAGCCCCAGGCCCCGCGGGACTGGGAGTGTTTGCAGGGTGCGACGCTGGAGAACAGTTCCTGCTGCAGGACAGTCAGCCACTGGTACAGCAGCACCAGCACTGGAGCCCCCGGCGTGAAGTGAAGGCAGCTCTCGGGGGTGTCCTTTTCCTTTTCCTTAAAGTTTCACAAATTACTGCACGTGCCTGGGGTATGCCAGGAGGGCCAGGATCCCCCTGACGCACACGCAGAGCAGGGGGAGTGATGTGGGAGGGGGCTTGGTGCCAGCTGAGGCTGCCGGTCCATCTTCAGCCAATATAGTACATAGGCGTCTCCAGCAGAAATGCAGACAGCAGCAAACTGTCCCCGAAGAGCCGAGCTGCCCTGGGCTGCTTTCCTGAGGTGCTACATTCCGCTCAGCCTCTCCTGGGGAGACGCTGCCAGCCAGTCCTCTGCCCTGCCCGTCTCCACACCTCTCGTGTCCAGCACCCCTCGCTGTTCCCAGCACCCAGCCTCCCACAGGGGGCCAGCGCCAGCCTTCACAAACACCCACCGTTTGAAGGAGCCAAGATGCCACGATGCTGGACACATTCAAAAACACCTACCCAGCTAAAGGCAGAGGCTGGCAGGCAGATGGTGCATGTGGCAGCCCTTGCACTGGCTGTTGTCATCATCGAGGGGGGAACCAGCACCAGTGAAGGAGACAGAAGCAGGTGGGAGGGGCTCCGAGAATGATACAAGCAGCCGCGGTTAGTGGCTCCATCTGGCCTGGCTGGGACGTCTCCTGGCTGCACAGTGGAGCAGCTGACTCCTGGCTTTGGCCCTCTTGGGGGGTGGGGGAGGGCAGCGTACACCAGCCAACCATCTCTAGTTTGGGGGGAGGCGGGGGGGCCTCCACTGGTTTATCTTGTCTGGCTAGCGCGCTCCGGAGCTGGCCACTGGATGGCCCAGGGCTGTGCAACAGGAGTTAGGGCAGAAATCTGAATCTCTCACTGACAATCAGGAAGCAGTGCAGCCAGTGGAGTCAGGCCGTTGATGAACTTGGCCTAATGACCGTGCAAGCACCTGAAGCAGGGTAAGACGCAGTGGAAATTCTCCGTGTTAGGCCCTTTGGCTGCCATCAGGTCTTGGCGAAGAATAACCCCAGGGCTGGATTCCCCTCTTGCTCACCCCATTGTGAATCAGGCGCAGTGTCAGCGGAGTCACCCTGGAACAGGCGTCCTGAGCTCAGGACCTGGAGGCAGATACAAAGAGCCCCCAACATGCTGTGTTTAAAAAACCCATGTTCTGGGGGGCCTGACTCATGATTTTTGAATGCCTGGGGCCAGTGATGAGACTGTGGGTCCATAGGAGGCAAATAGGGCCCCGGCCCATTGACTTTGGTAGAAGAACTTCAGAAGCAGCCAACATTTCATTAGGAGGAAACAGAAGCACAGGGAGTGGCCGGGTGCAATATGCCAAGTGGAGGCCCTGGCTGGATATTCCATCACTGAAGCTGTGGACACTAAGCTCAGGCCAAGGGCTCAGCACCCACAATTGGGGCCCAGTTTATCCTCATGCCCCCTCTGTGCTGAGCTCGTGTGAAAACCTGGCCCCAGGTCGCTGGCCCCAGAGTGGGCGCCAGTCATTTAGCTCAGCCCCATCCCACACGTGAGGGACCTCGGAGAAACCCCTGGAAACACAGGGCCAGATCCCCAGACGGAGGAAATCAGTTTAGCTGCACTGACTACGCTGGAGCTCTGCTGATGTACCCTAGCTGGGGACTTGTCTCATGCTCTGCACAAGTCTCAGATCCAGCAGTGTCGTTCCAGCTCTGCAGTGTCCTGTACTCAAATGCCTGGGGTCCCATTCCCCACTAGCCCCCCTCTGCGTGCCCCTTCCCCACACAGAGCTGCTCTCTCTCCATGCCAGCAGAGCCCTCGGAGGGGGACGGCTGGTGATTTATTTCGGAACATTTCTTGCCTGTTGAAAGCCTGACCTCAGATATGGAGAGACGACACCAGGAAGATGTACGAGTGTCTCTCAGCTAAAGTGCATCAGAGAAATTGACCGTGAGCTGCCATCAATCTGCTGAGCCTGAGTGACACTGAGCAACAGATGGGGAATTTGGGGACCTGGAAGAATTCTGCGAAGGTCACCTGGGAGCTGACTCAGCCTTCGTTAACCGTTTCAGCCATCAATCACCGAGGCAGGGAGCAGAGGCTTGAGGCAATTTCTTTCCTATCCTCATATATTCCCCTTTACAGCTTCATTTCTGAGCCTAGGAAGACACACAAGCACAAATGCCATTTGGTGCATTAAGCAAAGGTGATGCTATGTCCCCAGTTAATGAGTAGCAATGGACTGTGCCGATGAATCCCTCCCACCGCCCCAGTGATGCCTCCCATCTCTGGGCCCCAAGAGGTGGACAATGGCAAGACAAGCAGAGACCCTGGTGTACAAGGATGCCAAGCCAGGCTTTGCTTCTCAGAGGCTCTGGTTATGGTGGCAGAGGCCTCGGGATAACCTGGAAAATCCCCAGAAAACAGGGCACTGAAAATTGGGATACCATCCTCTAGAGATGAGATCAAGGCCTGGGAAACAGAGCGCTGGTATTCTAGGAGCTCAGCTAGTCCAGCAGGCACCTAACTGCCAAGTGATGGGCACAAGCGAGAGACGGAGGAAGAGGAAGAGAGGGATGTGGTGGGGGGATAGATAGATAGATAGATAGATTAGATCAAGCCACTTGTTTGCTGTGACACCTTGGGCAAATCTTGCTTACTCTCTGTCTCAGTTTCCCCTCCTGTAAAGTTCTTTCCAGGTCATTCGGCTTCATCAACTGATGCTGTAAAGCACTCTGAGATGTTCAGGACACAAGAGGTATAGAAGTGAATTATTATTATTATAAAACAATTATGGTGCTCACTGGGGAGAGTGATCTATCCTCATTGTTGTGGTAGCACCTAGAAGCTCCAGTCATGGACCAGGAAATCCATTCTGTTCTGTTCTGTACACCTGGATTGCTATTAGGTGAATTATGGTAGCACGTAGGTGACCCAGCCCTGGACCAAGACCTGGTGATGCTAGGTGCTGTTCAGACACAGAACAAAAGGACAGTTCCTGTCCCAAAGAGCATCCAGTCTGCCCAGTCTGGTGTGTAAGTGGAGATCCAGAGAAGGTTCTAAGGAACAGTTGAGTGTGTATCTAAACAGAACTGCCAGACCTTTTCAGGTTCTCCTAGCAATTGTGTATATAATAATAATAATAATAATAATAATAATAAATAAGAGTTTGCAGTAGCTCCTGCCCTATGGTCACATTGTGGATTTGGTCATGAGGACACACGAGGGTGTGTAGGAAGGTAATGAAAAGGCTGAACATTAGCTTAGCAATAGTATGTGATATACTAAGCAGGAGATCTAGCTCAGGAATGAGCCCAGGCACAGACGAACCAGAGGCCATTCTGGCTGGGCATTGGCTAACACTAGGACTATGCAGATTGCAGGAGAAAACATGGGTCCACGGTGTTGCTAGAAAGATACAACTGGGACAATCCTCAGCATTCTCAGTATGCTGGGTCCTCCCAGTCAGTGTCTGACGCGTCAGGCAAAGGAGATTTGTGAGTAAAGGGAGGCCATCAGTTTAGTGATAGACTGGTGGAGCTCAATCTATTTACCGTAACAAAGAGAAGGTTAGGGGATAACTTGATTACACTATATAAATGGCTACATGGGGAACAAATGTTTAATACTGGGCTCTTCAATCTAGCAGAGGAAGGTTTAACCCAATCCAGTGGCTGGAAGCTGAAGCTAGACAAATTCAGCCTGGAAAGAAGGTGTAGATTTGTAACAGTGAGAGTGATTAATTATCGGAATAGATTACCAGGGGTCGTGGTGGATTCTCCATCACTGACAATTTTTCAGTCAAGATTGTCTGTTTCTTTAAAAGCTCTGCTCTAGGGATTATTGCCGGGCAGGTCTCTGGCCTGTGTTAGGCAAGGGGTCAGACTAGATTATTACAATGGTCCCTTCTGGCCTGGGAGTCCATGAATCTAGGGAATGGTCCATTGTGTGTGTGGATTTCATGGCGCTCTGAGTGTCCCCTCCCCAATCAGTGCCTAGCTGGGCTGAGTCTGTTCTCCAAGTCTATTCAAACCCTGCTCAAAGCTCTGCTGAGGCTGTCAGCCAGGGTGACAATCCATGTCAGCGTGGCTGGTGGATTGCGAGAGAGGCTTCTGTCTCCTGGGAACTGGCCTGGGAAACCTGCGTATTCATTTCCGATAATGACTCCTCTCACTTGGAAACAACAGTTAGACCTGGTCTAAAAAGTTACATCATTGATCTAAGTCAGTATTAGCCAATTGTAAAGTGCTCACACTACATTGATTTTAATGAAACTGGTGCACTTCTGGCCTGTAAACAAGCCCAATCACTACAAAGAGGAATTGAGCCGGGATGACCTAGAGGTGAATGGGATTAGATCCCATTCTCAGTCAGCTGATCCATAGATTCCTAGATTCCAAGGCCAGAAGGGACCATTGTGATGATCTAGTCTGATCTTCTGTATAGCTCAGGCCAGAGACCTACCCCAAAATAATTACTACAGCAGATCCTTTAGCAAAATATTGACCCACTTCTCACTCATTTCCCTTCAAGAAAATGCAACCAGCCAGGAAATTATTGTGTATTCCAGTTAAATGTTCATCACGTAATTGCATAATCTGCCTATGTGCATGAGTCACATGGTCCTGATCTGTCCAATTAGGTTGCCTGCAATCCCACTCCACACTGGTTATTTGAATATTGAATTGAGTCCCAAAGGTTGCTCCAGCATAATTGCCCTGCATAAGTGACCAGTGAGGTCACATAGAAACCAGAATCAAATATAATAGCAACAGTGCAATACGCACTTTTATAGTCATGCTTTGTGTAATGTGTGGCAATGAACGGCAGTATTTTAGTGAGAAATTTGCTGTTCTTCACCGTTAGAAGCTAAACAGAAGAATACGTAATCAGGTGCAATTAAATTAAAAGAAAAAAACCCAAACTCCAAATGCATGTTCCAGAACATAAACAAACTGCGCTAGCCCTGTATACCATTAGGAGATATTCTCTTGTGAACTGACAGCAATTCAGCACCTTAGCCTGCCTTCAGGAGTGAGAGTTGTATTTTACATGCAATCAGTTTATTAAATGACAGAGATTGCTACATTTCAAGGCCTCAAGGGACCATTCTGCTCACCCAGTCTGATCTCCTGCAGAATCCAGGCCAGAGTTCCCACCCAGTGATTCCTGCAGCCAGCCCAGAAAACTGTCCTTGAGCCAGCACAGGTTTTTCTGCATGTAATGCATTTGTGGTAAAATTTTCAAAAGCATCTAAGTGACTTAGGAACCTAAGTATCATTTTCAAAAATGACATAGGCACTTATGAGCCTAAGTCTTGTTGATTTCCAATGGGAGGTACCTAATCTTCTTAGGCCCTTTTGAAAACCCGAATATCTGCATCTTTAACTACCTGAATACATTTGTGAGTCCCTAAGTGCCTAAGTCACTTTTGGAAATGGGACTTCGAGTGCTAAATCACTTAGGCACCTTTGAAAAGTTCACCCTTCATTTTAATCCGCTGTGTAGTTGTTCAGCTCTCTACATGGCTAACCCTGGGTGACTGAACACAGGAGGAATGATCCCTGTTGTGATAAGTGGCCCTACAACTTTACCCTAGTTGTGGGTTTAAAAAGTGAGTACATGTTCACAAAATGTCACAACTGTAATAACAGATGTTGATGGGATTAGGTGCAAGGAAACCAGACAGAGGAACTGGATTAGTCTAAACCAAAAAGGCCCCATTGATATAATCCAAAAACTGTTGAAATTATGCATGTTAAAAACAGATGATATGGTGCCAGAAATTAATGAACCAAAAGTGGTGTGTTAGATATTAAGCCTAATTGGTGGGCACCGTAATAAGAGGATGGGCTATTCCACCGATCACGCATCTGCTGGGTCTTTAAAAAGAGAGACGTGGGGAGGGAAAGAGCAGATAGAGGAACAGAGGGATGCTACTGAGGTGAGCTTCACCATCATGGCTGCTACCCCCACCATCTCCTTGAATCCTTCATTACCCTAATCCTGAGAGGTGTCCTGACCAGACTGGGCCAGAGAGAGGGTCCCATGGGACCCCTACCAGCTCCAGCTGAATCCCAGGCACCACCTGGTATGAGACAGGAATGGCACCAGCAGCATCTCCAGCCCGTCTCAACTAACTTCTCTTTTCCCCAAAAGGACACCGTCGAAGAGACTATCAGACCAGGAGGTTTCCTTCCAGAACTCTCCAGCTACAGGGAAAGGGAACAAGAAATGTTGTTACAACGAAAGCCTCACTTAATACTTCACATTGCAAACGATTTCACGCTTTTCCTTCTTTTTTGTATGTTTAGTAAAAGATTTAAAAGGATTTTATTGGGGTTTTTGCCATGGTACCAAGCAGGCTGCGGTCTCTGTATATCAAACCCCAGACCTTGTTTAACACTGGTGGATGTTGGACTGTGGCTGGGTTATGTTAACACCTCTGGCCCCACGCCCTGCCTGTGCACTGGGTTAGCACGCAGCCCGGGAACAGCCTAAGCTATCGCACTGGACAGAGGGAGGGGTAAGAGCAGGGCCGGTGTAACCACTAGGCGAACTAGGCGGCCACCTAGGGCACCAAGATTTGGGGGCACCGGTGTCCGGCGTCACAGGAGTCAGCTGAGTGGGGTAGGGTGGGGAGCGAGGCCTCCATAACAAACCCGCCCCCACAGCGAGGGGCGCCACGCAGGACAGTCAGTGGGAGCCTGCGGCGGAGCAAGGAGGAGACAGCCGGCCGGGCGCGGCGACCAGCGCGGCCGAGGGACGGAGCCGTTGGGGGAGGCAGGACGCGGTCCTGAGCTCAGGTGAGCTTCACCCTCCAACGCGCCGCGCCTGGGGCCGGGCGCAGCTGCCTCCTGGGGCGAGGGAAAGTGAAACCAAACCCCACAGAGAGACGGGGGGGAAAGGGCTGGCGCAGGTGCCGCTTCCAAACACCGACTACCCCCCTGCCCCCGCTGGCACTGTGCCAATGCGGGGAGCCGGCCCTGATCCCCAGGGAGATCCTCACCTGCTCCCTGGGAGAGCCCGGCTCTGCCCTCCATGCCCCTGGGTCCCCCCCAGAGGGAGAAGTACTCAGAGCCTGGGAACGTTTAGAGACCCTGCAAGCTGGGGGCATTCTCAGCCTCCTCCTTGCTCATAGGTTCCCCCGGGCCAGAAGGGACCGTTGTGATCATCTCCTCTGACCCCCCTGTAGTAACGCTAATGAACAATGCCACATTATGCAGTATTCATTTTTGAAAGCTTATAATAAGCGATGCTCTGAGGGGAGAGGGAGGGGGCGCAAGGTGGAAGTTTCGCCTCGGGCGCAAAATATCCTTGCACCAGCCCTGGGTAAGAGCCAGGTAATGTTCCAGTATTTTGAGGATGAAGTGAAGTCAGCTGGGATCAAGGCAGAGCTGAAGGAAGTTGCGTTTTCCTGTGATGGGATGGAGTTCAGCAACCTGGAGCGCAAAGAAGAAGCTTCATGGAAGGGCGGAATGGGGCCTCGGCTACCATGAATCCTGCAGAAGATGCAGAGCAGAGACATGCTCATGAAGTAAAAGCACAGCAGGGAAGATGTGTGTGGCAGGTGAGAGCTGGATGAAGCTGGTTACGCTGAGACACTGGTCGACATTGTGTGCGTGTCCAGAATGAGTTTATATTTTCCTAAGACAGAAAATATCATAACGCCACAGTATAAATCCATGGGACAACCACACCTTGACTACTGCGTGCAGTTCTGTTTGCCCCATCTCAACACAGATATGTTAAAATTGGAAAAAGTCCAGAGAAGGGCAACAGAAATGATTAAGGGTATAGAAGAGCTTCCGTTTGAGGAGAGATTAAAAAGACTGGGACTGAGGATATGATACCGGTCTATGACACATGCAGGGTGTTGAGAAAGTGAATAAGGAAGTGTTATTTCACAGGAGACAAGAACCGGGGGTCACCCAATGAAATTAAGAAGCAGCGGGTTTAAAATAAACTTAAGGAAGTGCTTCTTCACAGTCAGGCTGTGGAACTCATTGACCGGAGATGCTGTGAAGGCCAAAAGAAAATAACTGTGTTTAAAAAAGAATCAGATCTGTTCGTGGAGGACAGGTCCATCAATAGCTATTAGCCAAGATGGTCAGGGGTGCAACCCCCTGCTCTGGGTGTCCCTAAACTATGACTGCCAGAAGCTGGGACTGGGCGACAGGGATGGATCACTCAATAAATTGCCCTTTTCTGTTCACTCCCTCTGAAGCATCCGGCACCAGACACTGTTTGAAGACAGGACACTGGGCTAGATGCACCACTGGTCTGATCCAGTCTGGTCACTGTTACATTCTTATATATTTAATCCTAGTTTTCCATGTTGTCCAATATATTGCAAAGTGCTGGCTAGTGTGTTTGTTCCACTGCCCTCTACTGGATGGGATCAGAACTGCTAAGCAGTGTGTCATAGATCCTATGGGCCAAGGGGTAAGCAGAGGTTTCCTTTAGCTCAAGTGTAGAAGCCTGGTCCCGTGGGGTAGAAGGATGTGCTTTCTATCCCTGCTGGGGAGGTGGAATTCCTAGCATCACAGCACACATCTTGGAGACAGCCAGGAACTTCAAAAGGAGTCCAATATGTTCTTGCTTTGGAGCATAAATATCCGCAATACGTTGCTTGTCCTTCTCTTGTTCCGTAGCCTTTATTATTAGAGTACATAAATAAATCCATCTACCTAAGTGACCTGTTATCCTTCACGATGCTGGAATATGGACAGGACTAAGTGCTAAGCTCCTCTGACCTGAGAAACATGCTGCATTGGAACAAATGCACAGCAGGGATCAGTGAGTTCCCAGGGCCGGCAAAGCTGAGCGGCAGGAGGGTGGCAGCACAACCCTTACAATAACTGCCTTGTCACTGGTGGATTCTGCTGTCAAGGAGATGTCAGTGACAAACCGCATCCAAACCCTCGCATTTCATATTTCTGGGGCTGAAAATCTGCCACTTGACTCCCAGTTCATGGCTCTCCTGAGCTGCTGCATCGTCATTGCTGTCTCAAAGTGACAGCCACCTAAGAAGCCGTGCAGTGCTCAGTGGCTTGGCCTCTGAACCAAGGGCTCAGAGCCCTGCGGACAATGAGGCTGTGCTTGTCTTATGAAGGTGGAAAAACTGGGCCAGGAATTACAGGCATTGACCAGCTGCCCTTGCTACCGAACAGCAACAGCGGCCATGTGCTGAGGTCGGTGGGACTTTGTGCTGTGTGGGCTCCAGTGCTACAGTCACGAGAGTGATATGTTCCTGTGCACCTCCCAGAGTCACTGAGAACCCTCCCCAAACCCCTCCTTGTAATTTTCCAAGTGCAAAGATCAACCAGGTGCTTTCAAGCTAAACTAACTTTACTTTAGTTCTTTCTCGTCCTTTTCCGTCATCGAAATAAAGCCTCCAGGAGAAAGTGCAGTGTGTGTGGCTCAGTGGCATGCTGTGACATTTTTAGTCAGGCATGCAAGTCTACACTTATGCAAAGGCATGACCTCACATGCACTGTACACACGTGGTCACGCTGTACAGAGGACTCCATTTTGTTCTACATGCATATTCAGGGGCTGCACAGAATTGTGCCATGGGCACAGCCAGCCAGGAAGTCATAGTCAAGGCTTTCATATTCTTGTAGAAATTATTTCTGGGGCATTCAATGCATACGTTGCATACAGACGGCATGCCCTGGTGTGGCTTCTCTGAAACAGGTTGAGGCAACTCGGACAACAAGGTGGCTACTGAACTCTGCAACCTGGGAGAGTTTACAGACATTTAAAGGTACAGTACAAAGAAAACGAAGGCACGTTAGCAGGACTTCACAGTCCCGAAGAGCGAACCTGGCTGAACCGCCTCTTTTTAACTGTTTTTTTATTTTTTTGGCGCGGGGGGGGGAGTCTCTTCTTAAAGTAGCTGGGCAATTTCATAAGAACATAACATAAGAATGGCCACATGCGGTCAGACCAATGGTCCATCTAGCCCAGTATCCTGTCTTCCAAGAGTGGCCAGTGCCAGATGCTTCGGAGGGAATGAACAGAACAGGGCAGTTATTGAGTGATCCATGCCATTGTCCATACAAAAAACTACATCAATGGAGCACTGAGACTGCACGGTTAAGCACTCAAAAGGCAGAAAATCCCAAAATGAAGGTTGGATGCTCAGCGTCTACTCTCCCCCTTGTGAATATCCCTCATTATATGACAGTCTTTGCTCACGTGATAGACATTCTACAGCTCAACCAGCAGCACACATCACAAGCTTAGATACACATGTGGCATATCCCAGAACCGAGCACACGTCTGTGTGAGCCAGACAGGAGGCATGAAAGTCATGTCTGTGCAAACTGTGCCGCATAATTCCACTGCACACTATGCAGAGTCAGGGTGACACTGCACTGGCATAGACAGCCCTGGTTGGGCCAGAAGTTCTGGACAATGGATCCCTACATCCTCATGGAGTCCCAGCCACTGCAAGGGGGCTCAGAGGGTATGCAGGGAGACATGCATGTGGAGAGCTTACAGGACCTTAAAGCTTGTCTACATGGCCAACTAGTTTGCGGCAAGCTGGGCTGTCAATCCACTTCGCCCTAGCCTGCTGCGCTCTAAGTGTCTATGTGGACGAAAAGTTCCATACCCCTTTTTGAAACAGGAGTAGGTCAAAGCACGCTAGGGGACTTCTGGTGCACAGCAGCAGGGTCCACAGAAACACGTAGTGTGCAGCAGTAGTGCAGGGTAGATTTATACCCCGGCTTGCCACTAACTAAGAGTCCATGTAGACAAGCTCTTAGTTTGTAACTGAGTTAGCTGCATAATTAACTACCTCATTCCCAGCTCATTGGGATGAAGCAGTTCGCTCCAGAGCTCACTTAGTGCACACTTGTGCACAGCTACGGCGCATGTACGGAGCACGAACTAAACTGGCCTTGCAGCTAACTGCCTCATCCCCTGAACTGGAAGGCTGTGTTGCTGGCTGAAAAGAAAATGCATTAAAATGCATTCCTTTTAGAGAGTAGAGAACGGATATTCAAGTCTATCAATAATGATACACTGGGCCATCATGGCAAGGGAATTAGTAATTAGTAATTCTGAAAAAAACATTGCAAGATGTGTGTATCTAAAGGTTGCCAAGCAAACTGTGTGAGGTTTTATTGTCAGAGCTGAGAAACGATATGTTACAATGTACGTGGAAATAGTATGTGATCAAGTAAATGAAGACTGTATCATAATGATGCATATGGACAAAGGGCAAAGTCCGGTTTGCCCTGACACCCTTACTTTTGTTAGCTCCTGATTCTGAATGCGTAAACATGCAAGCTCAGTGTAGAATTTGTCTGGAACAGGCTTCCAAGTGGCCTATTTGTTGTTGAGTTGAGGTGGATCCGAAATCCCAGGTCCACCCCAATGTGAGGATGATGGTTCCTGTGCTCCAGCCCAGCCCGCTCTCAGTGTATCCGTCCTGAAGAGTAATTAAGACTAATGAAGATTGCAAACTCCTTGGGGCAGGGACTGCCTACCTCTCTGCAGTTGCACAGTGCCTCGCACAATGGGGTCTGTTCTTGGCCGGTCCTTAGGCACCATCTTACTAACCACAATCAATTAATAGTAATAATGAACCTTCTCCCTCCCACATGCCACAGCCAGAGTTCGCTTCCTAAAATCTTGTCTTCAAGCGCTTGCTCCATCGAGATCCCTGAGTGCCTCTGGGCTGCTCACTCGGCTGTACTATGCATCGGTAGCTGTTCTCCTTGAAGGAGCCAGCCGGGGCACTGGAACAATTTGTACAGTGCGGGAGGGAGGGCTGAGAGCCATTGAACCAAACTGTAAACCTTGGATATAATGAAAACCACTTCAAGCCAGGGGGTGGCAGCACCCCCAGCACTCCCTGTACCCCTAGCTCTAGCTCCTATGGAGCCAGCAGAAGAATTCATCCAGAGTGGCAAGGGGTTACTCTCTTTTGTGTCCAAAGTGGATGGGGACCCAGTAACCACCCCGCCCCTGCTGTTAATCCTAGACATACCCAATATGCCCCTGTCCCCAGCACCCCCTGGGATAGCAATGTCCCTGCTGCATGTGCCCCTCTGCAGATCTGGACTGAGAGGGTTTAGGATTGTAGACAATAAAAATGTGGTGCATTAACTGCACAGCAGGAAATCTACCCCATAAAGACTGAGGTTCCCCCTACCCTTCTATCTTTGTAACCTATAAAATGTCTAGTCCAGCCTTGTGCGTGTGCTTGACACAGCCTGGAGATCTAATCCAAAAAGCCCATGAATATCCCATGATTAGGAGTGAGTTATGAGTAATGAGCTTAGCAAGGCCCAGCAGAGATTCTCCTTTAACTTGCTCACATCTTATGTGCTCTGGCTTAGGGGATCTTCCGTACTTGAAATAAAGCCACCTGTCCATAAGTCAGCCTTCTGTTTATTCCATGGTATTAGGGGAATGTGCTGATGCTACAGGGAGGCTAAACACACCAATTTGTGGCTGAAAGAGAAACCAAGGAGAGAGAGAGAGAGAGAAAGAGTGTGCGGGCGCCTGCACTGCTTCTCCACCCACCCCCTGCCTCCCGAATTGACCTGGTTTGTGAATTTACTGGGCAGAGACTGTGCCAGGGCATGAGGGGCAAACAGAGCACAGTGGGGTGGATTGAGCCAGCTTCCTGCTGCCATGCCAGCTCCCTTGGGCTCAAGCCAGCACCCTCTGTGACGGGGGAGAAAGGAATCTGTCCTTTGGGAGCTACAGGCACCGCCAGGAGAAATCCAGAGAGGCCCTGTGGAGTTGTGTCACTGAAGCCCAGAGGGTCCCAGCAGGGCCAGGCTGACCAAGGTGCTGAGTTGGGAGCTTATACTGCTTCTGCCCAGCGTGTGGTATGGGGAACGCAGGCACTGTCAGCCTGATGCTATTCCCCAGCATTCAATCCTCTTAGAATTCCCTCTGGCTCGGCTGCCCAGTCGCCCTTTTGGGCAAGGCCCAGAGAAATGGGAGAGGTGCTGCTTGGCCACATGCTCTGCATGCATAGGGCCTGGGCTCACGCTTCCTCTCCGTCAGCACTACAGCTAATCTCATACACCGATCCTCAGCCACTTCCCAAATCCGCAGGACTTTCACCACGGGCCTTCGTCTCTCTGGAAAGCTCCTGCCTGTTGCCTTTCATGAGTCACTTTCCTGTTTAAAAAACAGTTCATCCATCCAATCAATGAGTGGGAAAAACTCGATGTGACTTAGGTGACCAGTCGCACGGTGTTAATAGTCAAAAGGAACCTGTAGGGTGAAAATCACACATCAGACCACTGGGCAAATGCTGAGGGGTAATGTGTATGATTGCAGGAATGGGCATGCAGTCAGCGTGGTGTAGGTGCTTGTATTGCAACTCTGTGGGGCGGGAAAGAGGGGATGTACAGTGAGGGAGTGGGGCAGGGGGCATGAGGTTAGAGCGGTCTGGGGAAGGTGAGCGACTAACCAGACAGGCTGGGGCTGAAGGAGTTGGGGCCTCTGCTGGAGCAATGACCCTGGTCTTGGGTTCGAGTGCCGGGGGAAAGCACGGGAATGAGCCAGTGCTTTGAGGAGGCTGGGGAGTGAACGGTGAATGGCAGTGAGCACAGAGCCTGAACAACTGGGCGCCTGGCTGGGAAGCTCCAGGACTGCTTGACTTTTTGTGAAGGTGCTTGAGGAAACAAACCCACACCCACCCCAACTCCTGCTGATGTCAAATGGCTGCGGAAGTGGCGGCTGGCTCCTGGCTCCTCCGCAGCGGTGCCCTGAGGTACTGAGGGAGACAGTTCTCCCTCCTTCGCGGCGTGTTCTAACAGTCCAAGGAAGGCTTTGCTCTCTAATCCGGCATTCAGGGCAGATAATAGGCTTTGGGAAGAAGCCCTCCTTGTGTCTATTTCAAGGTGGTTACGTTGCGTGCTGCTCGGCAAGGAGGCGCTGCTGTAAATGGGACGTGTGGCGGTGCTATGGGACGCTCTGCTAACAACTGATTGCCCTGCGGTTCAGAGAATGGTTCAGTCCCCTCCACCACGTGCCACACAAGTCAGTGCCACGAGGGGCTGGTGGCCTGAACAGGGCTGCTGCTGAGCCTCCGCCTTTAGCTATCGGGGTCACCGGCTTGGAGAGCAGCAGGGATGGGTCTTGCTGCACCATACTGGGGAGAGCCACTTCAGCCACCATGTCCTGCTCAGAGGCTGGGTAGACTCAGGCCCAAGCCAGAATCCCAGCTCCCAATGGTTTGGGGTGGGAGTGGTGTCTATCCCTCTGCTGGGCCCAATCAAAATCCTGGATCCAAACATGCCCTGAAATTTGAGGGATTCAAGATCAGGCTCCAAATTCTCTGGGATCAGGCCCAGATTAACCAGTGGGCACTCTGTGTATCTCATGGGGGCCCCGACGACCGGGGTGCGAGACAGGGAGGAAACCTGAGTTCAAATTTGCCCTGGTTGCCTCTCCATCATGATGGAGGGCAGCGGGGCCAAATCTGATTAGTGCTGTGACCCCATGTGCCAGATCGCAGGCCACTCACTGAGGTCTGGCCCGGGGCGGCTGCACCAAACCTGAGCGGCACGGGGCAGTGTGAGAACAGAGCCAGGGGACCTGGGCGCCAGGAGCAGGAGGAGCCGCCCTAGCCCAGGGTGGGAGCAGGGAGCTGAGCTGGTGAGTGGCCAGAAGGTCCCGGGGTGAGGAGGGAAGTTGGGAGATGGTGGGGTGAGTTGTGGCGGAAGAGGGGGATATTGAGGGGTGGGGTAAGCTATGGAGGTTGTGGGGGGGAATTGGGGATGCTGAGGTGTAGTGGGATGAGATGTGGGGATGTTGAGGGGGTGGACTGAGTTGTGGGGGCTGTGTGGGAATTGGGGATGTTGGGGTGTAGTGGGATGAGATGTGGGGGTGTTGGGGGGTGGGGTGAGTTGTGGGGAATGTTGTGGGGTACGGTGAGTTGTGGGGCTTGTGTGGGAAACTACGGATGTTGAGGTGTAGTGGGATGAGATGGGGGAATATTGGGGGGTGGGGTGAGGTGTAGGAGATGTTGTAGGAGAATTGGGGTGGGTTGAGGTTGTGGCACTGGGGGAATTGGGGATGTTGAGGTGTAGTGGGATGAGATGTGGGGGACAGGGCTGGCTCCAGGCACCAGTTTATCAAGCAGGTGCTTGGGGCGGCAACTCCGGAGCAGGGCGGCACTTTCAGCTATTCGGCAGCAATTCGGCGGAGGGTCCCTCACTCCTGCTCAGAGCGAAGGACCTCCCGCTGAATTGCCGCTTGGGGCAGCAAAACCCCTGGAGTCAGCCCTGGTGGGGGATGTTGGGGAGGGGAGGGGAGGTGAGTTGTGGGGTTATGGGAGAATTGGGGGTGGGGGGTGTAGTGGGATGAGAGGTGGGGTGATGTTGGGGGTGAAGTGAGTTGTGGGGGCTGTCAGGGGAATTGGGGGTATGAGGTGTAGTGGGATGAGATGTGGGGGATTTTGGGGGTGGGATGAGTTGGGGAATGTTGTGGGGTACAGTGAGTTGTGGGGGCTGTGGGGAGAATTGGGCATTTTGAGGTGTAGTGGGATGAGATGTGGGGAATGTTGGAGGTGGGGTGAGTTGTGGGGGCTGTGGGGGGAATTGCAGATATTGGGGTGTGGTGGGGTTGGGGCCAAGGAGTTGTGGCTGAGTGGGGGATGTTGGGGGCTGAGGTATTGGGGGGGTGTCAGGGCAGCTGAGCTGTGGGGGGGACTGTCGGGATAAGAGGGGGCTGGTGGAGCACTGCTGGAGAATCTGGGGTGGGAAGGACATTCAGGGGTTTCTGTGAGGTAAGATATGTGTGGGAAGGGGCAGGAGTGGCATTCGGGGGTCTGTGTGGGCTGGGAAACGTATGGGGTGGAGGCACTTTACTGTCTAGTTTATGGAAGGTATGGGGGGGTGATTTATATAGTGCCCAGGGCCCCTAAATTCTTTAATCTGGGCCTGTCAGGGCTCACAAAGGTGTGAATTCCAGATGCTCACCCAAATCAGACCCCTTTGGAGGGGCCCCTTGTAACTGAACCCCTTCCCTGCACAGGATGCAGGCTCCCTTCGCGGGGCGGGGGGAGGCCGGCCAACCTGCTACTTTCCTCTGGCGCCTCACGGGGAGGCAAAAACCAGTGCCCCAGCCCAGGACAATCGCAGAGCCCCAGGGGAACAGCTGCCTCCTTCACAGAGAAGAGAGAAGACGGCTGGGTGTGCTTGTGGGCACCCACTGACCATCTGCCCCCCAGCTCCCCCAACCTCCCTCTCGTTCCCCTCCCACTCTGCCCCACCTTCCCCCCTCACCATCTGCCCCCCAGCTCCCCCAACCACCCTCTCATTCCCCTCCCACTCTGCCCCACCTTCCCCCCTCACCATCTGCCCCACAGCTCCCCAACCTCCCTCTCATTCCCCTCTGCCCTACCTTCCCCATACCACTTCCTCCTCAGTCCCCAACCTCCCTCCTCTCATTCCCTTCCCACTCTGCCCCACCTTCCCCCTCACCATCTGCCCCCAGCTCCCCAATCTGCCCCACCTTCCCCTTCACCATCTGCCCCCAGCTCCCCAACCTCCCTCTCATTCCCCTCTGCCCTACCTTCCCCCCATACCACTTCCTCCTCAGCCCCCCAACTTCCCTCCCTCTCATTCCCTTCCCACTCTGCCCCACCTTCCCCCCACACCATCTGCCCCCCAGCTCCCCCAATCTCCCTCTCATTCCCTTCCCACTCTGCCCCACCTTCTCCCCTCACCATCCCCCTGCAGCATTGCCAGCGGGGGCCCCTGGTTGGGACTGCCTGGGATTATTGCCCTGGCATGAGGCTGAGGGGGAGATGGCAAAGCCCCATTGGTTCTCTGCACCATTGTGCTCACACAGCTCCCCTAGGCATGAGGGTTAAGTGCCCAGGGAACCCCGGATCCCATTGCTGGCTTGGCGACAGCAACCTTAGACTCTGCCCCCCCTACCCCACCAGCTCTCAGCTCCTTAAAGGCCACAGAATTGGGATTTCCCAGCACATCGACGTGGAGCCAATGCATTAGCAGCAGCGTGCAGGAGCTCAAAGCCAGCCCAGCACCGAGAGGAAAGAATGACTAATCCACTCTTTCTGCTCAGCTCGGAGCTGGGAAGGGAATTCGCACTGCAGCCGCCTCAGCCTGCCGATTAGAGACGGTCTCAGCCGAGTTCCAGCCCTGGGCCTTTCACCAGCTCCCAAAGACAGCGCTCTCCCTGACCCCATGGGCTCTGAGTGGTGCTGCATGGTTCTGCCTCTCCTCCCGGGGATACATTAGCACTGACAGCCAGCCCCAGGGCTGGGGTTGCTCCACAACAGAGACTGCTTCAGGGACCATGTTGCTAGGAGGATGCTGGGCTTTTTCCCCTGAACACTTTGCCACGTGGTGCTTGCTCAGTGCACACATGGGGGAGCTGTGTGAGGAGGGGGCATCTTTGGGACACCCCCTTGGTTTGCCCCTTGCCAATTTCTCCATGGCGGTCTCCTGGTGCCCAGGGAATCTGTATCCACCACCTGAAGGCTGACAGCTCCAGAAGCTCCCAGGTAATATTGTTTGCTGAGGGCAGGCAGGGGAGGTGGCACTGTGAGCTCATGCGCGAGCATTGCCTCAGGGCCTTGGCAAGAAGCTGCCTTCAGTCACAAGTGAAAAGAGTTCAGTGGTCTCAGACGAGTCGCACATCATGGCTGTTTTCCACAACACCAAAGCCCTGGGTGGAGTGGAGCTAGTGGGAAAATGGAAGAACTATTGGCCAGAATGTGTCAGACTATTGAAGTTGTTTCCATTTTGTAGGGTGCAAAATGAAACAATATTTTGTTTTCATTTTTTCAAAAAAAAAAAAAGTGAATAATGTTTAATTTTTGAAATGTCAGATTTTCATTTTTTCGCTTGTTACCATTCAGGGCAATGAAATGAGCAACTTCCAGGGGCTGAGGTGGTTTTCTCACTTCTCTGTGACTTTTTTTAAAATTCTCCTATTTTGGAAAAATGACACTGTAACTCTGCTGCTCTGTGCTGCACTAACGGTTTGTGCTGGAAGAGATGCCCGGCTGCAATACCAGGTCAGGATCAAGGCCTATTGGCAGAGCCATGGACCGTGTGGGATTGGAGCGGCAGGGTTCCTATGGGGGCGGGACCAAGGTGCATTGGCAGAGCTGTGAACAGTTGAGGACTGGAATAGCAGAGATTTTGTGGGGCAGGCCTGTAGTGTATTGTGGTATCGTCTATTTAAAATTAGTCATGCATATTCATCAGCATGAGAGAGCTCATGTAGAAGCCATCTTGTTTTGTATTGCGGTTTAAACTTTATAACCCTGGTCCACCGATCCCCGACCCCCTCTGGGTTCCTGGAGTGCAGAGGCTACAGCATACTCACAAGGACGCCATGCCTGGGCCATGCTAGAAAGCACAAGATGGTGTCAGCAGTTACCACCTTCTGTATGACGCGAGAAGTGGCTGCTTTTGTCAGGAAAACAGCGGGCCAGCAAATGGTGTAAACGGCTACACACAGACAAGAACTGCAACCCGCAGAGCAGCAGGAGCCACACGGAAGGAACAGTTCTGAGACACAGGACCCCGTGAGTACTCAAGAGTGAACCCAAAAGGAATGCAGTTAAAATAGAAAATAATAGTAAGACTAGTTCAGAATGTGAGGGTTGCAAGCCACCCCCGCCTTTCTCTTTCCTTGGTAATCGCTGAGAATATCAACATCTGGGTAGATAAAGGAGAAGAGGACATGAACGTAGCCATTTCACTGCAAACAGTGGGGGAGGAGCCTCTGGAGGTTTATCACACGTTGTTACAGCAACCAAATGAAAATCCTCCCTCTTTGAATGAGGTTTTAACAATGCCTAGGAACTACTGTAGCCCTAAGAAAACCGTGGTGTTTGAACGAAACCAGTACTGGTCTCCCCCACACCTAGAAGAGCAGATAGCCAGTATGTCATAGACCTGAGGCAAAAAGCAAGAAGTGGTGACTTTGGAAATACTGCTAATGACTGGTCGGTGTCACTGATACAGGGCTGCAGGAAAGGCTGTGGAGAGAATCTGATTTGAGCTTGCAAAAAGCAATAGACATTTGCAGAGCCACACAAGCCATAAAGACACAAATAGAGATTATGTCTGGGCTACATCGTGACAAGTTCCTACAGGCTCTTGGACAAAAGAGTATTCAGAGCACAATGGGCAGGGCCCAGCCACGTAAGAGAGCAAAGAAACTGCATGGGCTGTGGGAAGACAACTGCCCAGAGGCTGCCAAGGCTAAAATGTGTCACAAATGTGGAAACTTAAATTACTGTTCTATCTGCAGAGCAGCAAACAAACCCAAAAGACAAAGCCACACATCTCTGGCCAAACTTAAATGCAACACAATCTCTCCTGGTAGATACAACATCACCGGATAATAGAAATTGTATAACACACTCAGTCAAACGCTGCTATTCTACACTGTATGTAAGAAATGTACCAATAAAGTTCAAGCTTGATACCGAGGCTGAAGCTAATATTTTACCAATTCACCTTTTGAAAAAGATACCAGGTCCCAACTAAATACGGATACAGGCAGTTCCAGAACACACTGTGAAGGAAGTCACTCTAACAGCAGCAACAGTCAAGAACATGCTCAGTCTTCAGTTCTTCACCAATGAGGAATCCACAACACCACTGTTCGGAGGGAAGCTAACCCAGGCTGCACACCCAGGCACACAGAACTAAAGAAGAATGGATTGCACAATACCAGAGATCTTCAGGGGACCAGGCGAATTCCATGGGAAGCACCATATATCTATGAATCCATCAGTCATCCCTGTCACACACAGATACCGAATATACCTTTTACAGTGACAGACAAACTCAAAGATGCACTTAGGCAGGTAGAAAAAGAAAATGTCTTAGCCAAATTGAACATACTCACTCGATGGGTAAACAGTTTGGTGAGAAGTGAGCAGAGAAATAGCAGTGGGGGGAGGGCTAACTCAGTGGTTTGAGCATTGGCCTGCTAACCCAGGGTTGTGAGCTCAATCCTTGAGGAGGTCTGGGGAAAAATCAGTACTTGGTCTTGCTAGTGAAAGCAGGGGGCTGGACTCAATGACCTTTCAGGGTCCCTTCTAGTTCTCTGAGATAGGTATATCTCCATATATTACAATTGGGATTTGTGTGGATCCTAGAGACCTTAATAAATCTCTACTAAAGCCACATTACTCCAGCCTGTTCAATACCAACTAGCTGTAGCTGGTAGCAAGCATATTTACTACTGTAGATGAGAAAGATGGAAATTGGCAGGCCACCTTAGATAAGGGGTCATCTGCTTTCAATGCACCCTGGGGCAGATACAAGTTTCTTCATCTACTTTTGGAGTAAAGTTAGCTAGTGACATATTTCAACAAAAGAATAATGAAACATTTGGAGATATTGCAGGGTCATTATAATAGCAGACAACATGATAATAGCAGCATCAACTTAACTTGATCAGACGCAGGGGAAAATGATGGCAAAGGCTCAAGCAGAGAATATCAAGTTCAACCCAGATGAAATCCAGCTCATGCTACATGAAGTCAAATGCATGGGAAGCATTCTATCTGTAACCCCTTTGGGGTCTAGAGAGCATGGCCCCTTTAAATCTTTTTCCCAGTGGGGAAGGAGAGAGTAAGAAAAAAGGAAGGACACTCCAGGGGGGCAGTGCTGGAGCTCCAGGGAGAGGGAGGGGCGGTTGGCAGGCCCTGGAGAAGGAAGCAGGGAGAACCTGCCTGAGCAGGACAGGCCCGATCGGGGACAGCCCAGGACAGGAGCCCGGAGCAGCCCTGTGCCGGGAGGAATCGTCCGAGAAGGACAGGCCGGAGCTGGACCCAGGATCACGGCTGCCCAGGGCTGCGTGGGGCTGGGAGCACTGGGGCTGGTGACTCTGCACTGGGAACAGGGAGGGAGGTTGTAGCTAGTTAAGTGGGGAGGTGGTCGCTCTGTGGGGCTTTGCAGAGAGCGGCAGGAGAGGGCACCGGAGGGGTTTGCTGGGGAGAGTTCACTGGCGCCGAAGACGACAAGAAGCCCCCAAGACTCACCACTGGACTGGAACATTGCTCAGGCCTCCTGAACTCTGTGCGCAGACACATTGCTCGGTGTCTGCCCTGTCAGACTGTGCTACCGCTGGGCCCGTGGGGCCTTGGCTTGGATGCAGCCCTGTTTTACTGCTCCCCTTATATTTCCCCTTGTTCTTTTTCTCCTCTCATCCCTCTGTAAATAAATATCTCCCTTTGTTATAGCCATTGTACTTTTCCTGTGGGTGGGTGTGTTCACTCTGGGGGGGTTGGAACAGGTGCCCCTGGGGTGGAAGGGATTTCTCCTGCTGCCTTCCTGCACGCGCCTTCTCTTGGCCAGAGCTGCCTGCAGAGCAGACTCCATCTTGGCCACGAGGGCGCTGAAGTTACATCCCCATCACCAGGCATCAGGCCAGATAACAGTAAGGTTGAAGCCATAGCTCACATGAAACCTCCACAGGACAAGAGGCATTACAGAGGATCCTGGGGATGATTTGATTCCTTGCACAGTACATCCCTTTGACTGCTCCATTGAGACAATTGCTATGTAAGAACATAATGTGGCAATGGTCATGGAAACATGACAAGACACTTCAACAACTAGAGCTAGTGCTCTGTAATGCACCAGTGCTCATATTCTATGATCCCAAAAAGCCAGTCACCATTCAAGCACACACATCCGAAGATGTTTAGGAGCTTGTCAGCTGCAAGACAGAGGCTCTGTTTCATATGCATCAAGAGCTCGGACTGAGGCAGAACAAAATTATGCCCAAATTGAGAAGGAACTACTGACTACTGTGTTTGCCACAAAAAAATGTCACAGTACATTTGGAGTATATGGAGTGTACAGGTTGTGGTACAGTGTGATCATAAACCACTGGAGGCTATATACACCAAACCTCTTGGAAAAGCACCTGCAAGGTGACAATGCATGCTACTTCAGTTACAGAAATATGATCTAAAGATCACACAGATCCCTGATAAAGGCATGTTAATTGCAGAAAAGTGATTAAGAGCTGCAGTAGAACTTACATGCCAGAGATTCAGATGATGAAATCTGAGGTCATCTGAGCTGTTGAGGCTTCCTCTACAGTCAGCACAGATTTGTTAGACTGAAGAAGGACTCACAGATTTACCTCATATTGCACATGAGGCTGGCCATGCAGAAGAGTCATAGAGTTTAAGGCCAGAGGGCAACACAAGACCATCTAGTCTGACCTCCTGTATATCACAGGCCACCAACCTAGGGTTGCCAACTTTCTAATTGCACAAGACTGAACATCTCCATCCCATCCCTTCCCTGAGGCCCCACCCCCTGCTCGGTCCATCCCCCCTCCCTCCGTTACTCGCTCTCCCTTTAACGGGGCTGGGGCAGGGGGTTGGGGTGCAGGAGGGGGGTGAGGGTTCTGGCTGGGGGTGTGGGTGGGTCTGGGGAGGAGGGATTTCGGGTGCAGGTGGGGGCGCGGGGCTGGGGCAGGGGGTTGGAATGTGTGGGGGTGAGGGCTCTGGGAGGAAGTTTGGGTGCTGGAGGGGACTCTGGGTGGGTTAGGGGGCGGAGTGCGGGCGTGGGTGCAAGGTCCTGGTGGCACTTTCTACAGATCCCAGAAAGCAGCTGCCAGGTTCCTGTGGCCCCTAGGCACATTGGCGGCCAGGGAGACTCCATGCGCTGCCCTCGTGCCTGCAGGCAGTGCCTCCACAGCTCCCACTGGTCGTGGTTCCTGGCCAATGGGAGCCACGGAGCCAGCACTCAGGGTGGGGGCAGCGCACGGAGCCTCCCTGGCTGCCCCTTTGCCTAGGGGCCGCAGGAACCTGGTGCCACTTCCGGGAGCTGCGCAGAGCCAGGGCAGGCAGGCAGGGAGCCCCCCTTAGCCCCGGGCGCCTGTTGTGCCACCAACTGGACTTTTTACAGCCTGGTCGGCAGTGCTGACCAGAGTCACCGGGGTCTCTTTTTGACCAGGTGTTCTGGTCTAAAATCAGACGTCTGGCAACCCTACGCCAACCCCACCCAGCACCCACACACTAACCCCAACAATTGAAATTAGACCAAAGTCTCCCAGCCCACAGGAGACTAGACCGTTATGGGCCACAGGAAGAGAACGTGGGGGCCATGGTGCACCAGTATCCGAAGTCCCTGCAATGGAAGGGAAATGATTAAGTGAGCTATACCCAGACAATCCTGGCAAGTGACCTGCACCCCACGCTGCAGAGGAAGGCGACCCCCAGCCCCGGTCACTTCCAATCTGACTTGGGGGAAATTCCTTCCTGTCCACACATATGGTGATCAGTTAGACCCTGAGCATGTGAGCAAGAAGCAGACAGCCAAGTATGTGAGAGAGACGATGCTTGGTGCCACCTCAGAGCCCTGGCCTTCCCCGCCCAATGCCCCATCTCCATCTCTGCCCATCCCTGATACTTTGGAGGAAAGAGATAAAACAAAACAAAACCCAGAATACATTGGGAGGAAAAATCCCTTCCTGACCCCTGTAGGTGGCTGGCTAAAACCCCAACATATGAGCTTTAGGAACACAGGACATAAACCGGAAGTGAGCCCCAGGGCCGCTGAGCTATGCCCCTACCTTCACAAGCAGCCCTATCATACAATCACAGTATAAATGAGTCCAGCTCTCTCTTAAAACGAATGACGTTGTCCTGTGCCCCCCAACCCCTATTGGAAGGCTGCTCCAGAGCTTCACTCCTCTTCTGGTCAGAAAGTTTCTTCTAATTTCCAGTCTGAATTTGTTCATGGTCAGTTTATGTTCAGCTTAAGCTTATATAGCTCTTCACGCTCCCTGGTATTTATCCCCTAATGATTTTATAGAACATATAACATAAGAATGGCTATACTGGGTCATCTAGCCCTGTACCCTGTCTTCTGACACTGGACAGTGCCAGATGCTTTAGAGAGAATGAACAGAACAGATAATCATTGTGTGATCTATCCCCTGTCATCCAGTCCCAGGTTCTGGCAGTTAGAGGTTTAAGGACACCAGAGCATGGGGTTGCATCTCTGACCATCTTGGCTAATAGACATTGATGGACCAACCTGTCCTCCAAGAACATATCTCGTTCTTTTTTGTACCCAGTTACAATTTTGGCCTTCACAACATCCCCTGGCAACAAGTTCCACAGCTTGACTCTGTGTTGTGTAAAGAAGTACTTTCTTTCGTTTATTTTAAATCTGCTGCCTATCAAATTCCTTGGGTGACCCCTGCTTCTTCAGTCATATGAAGGAGTAAATAACACTTCCTTATTCACTTTCTCCACATCACTCACAATTTTATAGACCTCTATCTTATCCCCCCTTAGTTGTCTCTTTTCTATGCTGAACAGTCCCAGGCTTTTAAACTCTTCTCGTATGGAAGCTGTTCCATCCCCCATATCATTTTTGTTGCCCTCTGTAACTTTTCCAATTCTAATATTTCTTTGTTGAGATAGGGCAAGCAGCACTGCACGCAGTATTCAAGGTGTGGGCATACCGGGGCTTTATAGAGTGACATTATGTTATTTTCTGTCTTATTATCTATCCCTTTCCTAAGGGTTCCTAACATTCTGTTCGCTCTCTGGGCAGTGGCTGCACATTGAGTAGATGTTTTCAGAGATTCGTGATGAGGTCTCTTTCGTGGGTGGTAACAGCTAATTTGGAACCCATTATGTTGTATGTATAGTTGGGATCATGTTTTCCAATGTGCATTACTGTGCACTTACCTATAAGGTGCCACAGGACTCTTTGCTGCTTTTATCAACATTGAATTTTATCTGCCATGTTGTTGCCCAGTCACCCAGTTTTGCGAGATTGCCTGGTAACTCTTCGCAGTCAGCTTTGGGCTTAACTATCTTGTGTAATTTAGCATTGTCTGCAGGCTTTGCCACCTCACTGTCAAACTCCTCTTCCAGATCATATATGAATATGTAGAATAGCACTGGTCCCAGTACAGATCCTAGGGAGACCCTTCTATTTACATCTTTCCATTGTGAAAACTAACCATTTATTTCTACTGTTTGTTTCCTATATTTTAATCATGATCCTTGAGAGGACCTTCCTTCTTATTCCATGACGGCTTACTTTGCTTAAGAGCCCTTTGTTGAGGGCATCTGTCAAAGGCTTTCTGAAAGTCCAAATGCACTATATCAACTGGATCATCGTTGTCCACATACTTTTTGACACAATCAAAGAATTATAATAGATTGGTGAGGCATGATTTCCCCTTACAAAATACATGTTGCCTCTTCCCCAACATATTGTGTTCATCTATGTGTCTGATAATTCTGTTCTTTACTACAGTTTCAATCAAGTTGCCTGGTGCTGAAGTTAGGCTTACCGGCCTATAATTGCCAGGATCACGTCTGGAGCCCTTTAAAAAAATTGGCATCACATTAGCTATCCTCCAGACATCTGGTACAGAGGCTGATTTAAGTAATAGATTATATACCACAATTAGTAGTTCTGCAATTTCATATCTGAGTTCCTTCAGAACTCTTGGGTGAATACCATCTGGTCCTGGTGACATATTACTGTTTAATTTCGCAATTTGTTCCAAAACCTCCTCTGTTGACATCTTAATCTGGGACTGTTCTTCAGATTTGTCACCTAAAAAGAATGACTCAGGTGTTGGAATCTTCCTCATATCTTCTGCGGTGAAGACCAAAGCAAATAATTTATTATGCTTCTCTGCAATGTCCTTGTTTTCCTTCAGTGCTCCTTGAGACCCTTGGTTGTCCAGTGGCCCAGCTGATTGTTTGGCAGGCTTCCTGCTTCTGGTGTTTCTTTCTGTGTCTTTTGCTAGTTACCCTTTATATTCTTTTTTGCTCAGTGTTACCTTTACTTTTGTCTTGCCACAGGCTCCTTTCTAGTTTCCTCATAGGATTTTTCTTCCAATTTTTAAAGCCTCTAACCGCCTCTTTTTACTCTGCTGTTTAGTCATGGTGGCATTTTTTGGTCCTCTTACTGTTTTTTTTATTATTATTTGGGGTATATATTTAGTTTGAGCCTCTCTTATGATGTTTTTAAATAGTTTCCATGCAGCTTGCAGGCATTTCACTCTTGTGACTGTTCCTTTTAATTTCCATTAACTAGCTTCCTCATTTTTGTGTAGTTCTTTTTGAAGTGAAATGCTACTGTGCTGAGTTTCTTTGGTATTTTTCCCCCTACAAGGATGTTACATGTAATTACACTATGGTCACTATTACCAAGTGGTTCAGCTATATTCACCTCTTGGACCAGATTCTGTGCTCAGGACTAAAGCAAGAATTGGGGGTTCCAGGACTAGCTGTTCCAAGAAGCAGTCATTCCTGGAACAGTGTATAGAAATTTTATCTCAGCACCGCTCCTGAGGTGACTTCTACCCAGTCAATATGGGGATAGTTGAAATCCCCATTATTATTGCATTTTCTGTTTTTGTAGCCTCTCTAATCTCTCTGAGCATTTCACAGTCTCTATCACCATCCTGGTCAGGTGGTCGGTAATCTATCCCTGCTTCTATATTCTTGTTGTTCAAGCATGAGATTCTGTGGTACAGTTTGATTTAGTTAAGATTTTTACTATATTTGACTGTACGCTTTCTTTCACATATAGTGCCACTCCCCCACCAGCGCAACTTACTCTGTCATTCCTGTATATCTTGTACGCTAGTATTACCATGTCCCATTATCACCATTCCACCAAGTTTCTGTGAAGCCTATTACATCAATAGCCTTATTTAATATCAGGCACTCAAGTTCACCCACATTATCATTTAGACTTCTACAATGTTTAGTTGTCTGCCTTCATGTGATGTAATTGAATGGGACTCTTTTTCGTTTGACTGTTTCTCTTCAGTTCCCACCTGTACTTTATCAACTTCTATGCTCTCCTCTTGACTGGGATATAGAATATCTCCTTTAATAAACTCTCCCCCTACTTTTTCTTTCCAAACTGTGTGTGTGCTGCAGCTGCTGGCTTTCCCACCACAGTTAGTTTAAAAAAAAAAAAAGGCAGTCAGCAGTCATATCCCCCTCTCAGCCTTTTTGTGACTAAACAAAAAAGCCAGCTCTCTTCCAGTCTCCTCTCGATAGGGCCCCATTTTCCATTTCCATCAAATGTAGAAAAGGAACAGGAAGGGAGACAAAGTTATAAAATTTTCAGATGATACCAAGCTGGGAAGGGTTGCAAGCACTGTGGATGACGGGATTTGAATTCAAAACAACCTTGACAAATTGGAGAATGGGTTTGAATTCAACAAGATGGTCTGGATGCAGATTAAGCCCATTAAGTGGGCATGGAGAACAATTGATCACCATCCTTTTTATAAAAAACCTTACCCTATTTTAGACTACAGGTCTAGTCCCTCCTCCCTCCTCAAGACCAAACCAACACCATTTTTTTTTTTTTAGGTCAGGTTTTCTAAACCTTTTATCATTGTTGTTGCTCTCCAAGTTGTCCACGTCTTTTCTAACATGTGGCCCCCAGACCTGGACACAGTACTCCAGGTGAGGCCTCACCAGTGCTGAGTAGAGCGGCACAATGACCTCCCATGTCTTACATACAACACTCCTGTTAATACACCCCAGAATTATATTAGCCTTTTTTTCAGCTGCATCACATTGTTGACTCATATTCAATTTGTGATCTGCTCTAGTCCCCAATTGTTTTTCAGCAGTACTACCACCATTTTGTAATTGTGCATTTTATTTTTCTTTCCTATGTGAAGTACTTTGCATTTGTCTTTATCAAATTTCATCTTGTTGAATTCAAACCCATTCTCCAATTTGTCAAGGTTGTTTTGAATTCAAATCCCGTCATCCATAGTGCTTGCAACCCTTCCCAGCTTGGTATCATCTGAAAATTTTATAAATTTACTCTCTTCTCCATTATCCAAGTTATTAATGAAACTATTGAATATTACTGGATACAACACTGTGCCGAGGGAACTTTTACTGCAAAAATGTAGGTGTGAGTTCAAACACTTGCAGGGTTCGGCGCATCACAGTGGTCCCCAAACTGAGACGACGGCGCCTAATTCCTTTTGTGCATTCAGGCTAGACAGTCCGTATCTGATACTTACACAATAACGAAAGAGCCCTCAAGAGGCACCATTAGTGAGGGCTGCCCACACCCTGCCTGGCCCCTGCCCTCAGCATCCGCTCTCACTTCCCAAATGTTCCTCCTGCAGACAAGCTCAGCCAGCCTGGCCATCTCTCCACTGCTTTCCACTCTCCCTAGACCTTCCCTCTTCACTCCCTTCTCCGTCTCAGGGATCCATCTGCTCCTTCCTGGTCTAGGAGCTAAGACACTCGCCCTGGCCCGGTCATCCCCTGCCACTCCTGTCTGGCCAGCCTTTCGCCCAGCTCATTCCCCTCCTCTCCATCCAAACTGCAGCAGCATAAATGATCTTTCTTGGCTGAGGATCTAACTGCATCACGCCCCTCTTTGGGTAACTCCACTGGCTCCCCCTTGCCCACTGTGTCAAACCTGAACCCTCCTTGTCTTCAAGACTCTGCCAGCTCTGTCCCAGTCCAGGAGTCAGATCTGATCTTTAATCTCACTTCCTTTACCCCCTTTTCTCTCCCAGTGATGCCAGCTGCAACACTCCCTTTGTTTCCTTCTCCCTCTCATCTCTGCACCTTCATCCATGCTGCCCCCTCTGCGTGGAACCCTCCCCCATCCCAACGAGCCAGGCCCCCCTTCACCCTCGCCCCCAAATCTCTCTTCAAGACTCACTTTTGTGAGGCAGTTATACTGGCTCCTTTCAGACTGTGGCCTCCTTGGGGTGGGTGGGGGGGCTACCCTGGGTCATGCCCCCTGGGGATGGCCAAACCCACTGCGAGTACATTGCATGACATTGATGCACAGGGAGGAGGAGCCCAAAGAGCAGCCAGTGAGAGTTCTGTGATCGCTGGCTCCCTTTGATGACGATCAAACCCTTGATTCCAACACTCCCTCTGAAACCTTGGGTATGTTGTGTCACCTCTCGGTGCCTCAGTTTCCCTCTCTGTATACAGGGGATCTGGAAAGCTTGCTTCACCTTGTCTTGTTAGCCAGGGCCAGCAGTGCAGACCCACAGATTGGAGCAACTTTTACAAACTTGCTGGCATGGCCTGATGCTCTTGGTTTGAAATTAGAGCTTTCCTGCTTTGAGGTGAACTGCCTGCCCCACCTGCCCCACAGAGGTGACGTGACTTGCCCTAGGTCAGCCAGCAGGTCCTTAGCAGAGCCAGGAATAGAAGGCAGATTAATCCCAGTCCTGCCCCCTCTCCTTCCCTAGGTTTATAAATTGCCTTCAGGTCTACAGGTGCAAAGTGCTGAGGGGACCGTGTTGGTATCACAAAGTCCCCTAGGTCAGCAGAGGCAGCAGCACCCGAAGACTTGCACTCGTTTGCTCCAGCCTGGTCTGGGACTGAGTAACGCACCTCTTTGCATTTCCCCTGTTGTCAAGGTTTCCTCCCCCACTCTGAACTTTAGGGTACAGATGTGGGGACCTGTATGGACCCTTCTAAGCTTAATTCCTAGCTTAGATCTGGTAAAGCTGCCACCAGCCAGAAATCAGTGTCTGGCACACTTTCTGTCCCCCCAAAACCTTCCCTGGGGAACACAGACCCAAACCCCTTGGATCTTAAAACAAGGAGAAATTAACCATCCCCCCTCACCAATCCCTGGTGAGTTCAGACCCAATCCCCTTGGATCTTAAAACAAGGAAAAATCAATCAGGTTCTTAAAAAAGAAAGCTTTTAATTAAAGGAAGAAAAGGTAAAAATTATCTCTGTAAAATCAGGATGGAAAATGCTTTACAGGGTACTTAGATTCATATAGCCCAGAGGAAACCCCCTCTAGCCTCAGGTTCAAAGTTACAGCAAACAGAGGTAAAAATCCTTCCAACAAAAAATGAACATTTACAGGTTGAGAAAACAAACATAAGACTAACACGCCTTGCCTGTGCTACTTACAAGTTTAAAACATGAGAGACTGATTTAGAAAGATTTGGAGAGCCTGGATTGATGTCCCGTCCCTCTCAGTCCCGAGAGCGAACGAACCCAAAAAAAGGAGCACAAAACAAAGACTTCCCTCCACCAAGATTTGAAAGTATCTTGTCCCCTTATTGGTCCTCTGGTCAGGTGTCAGCCAGGTTTACTGAGCTTCTTAACCTTTTACAGGTAAAAGAGACATTAACCCTTAACTAGCTGTTTATGACACCTGTACTATAAAATCCCCCAAATGCTTCTGCACCAGACTGAATGTCTCCAGCTCAGAGCCCCTTAGAGCTCCAGTAACTACTATCTGGAGTGCCTCATTTGCATATGCACATTTCACCATGTCCTGTGTTTGCGGCCTCTTTTTCCTAATTGATAGCAGAACTGGCTCCACGGCCCTGCTGAAATCATCACACATGAGCCATCCAGAAGGCACAAGCTAAATATGAAGAACATTTGGATTCTCTCCTGTTCTGAGGACTCTGCAGCCGAAAAGCAGGATTTGCCCCACGCCTGGATGTCCCAGGACCCTGCAGAAGAAAGGCCCCATGTATGTGCAGGTGTGCGGGAGAGGGGTGGAGTTACATTATAAACTTGCGTCAAAACATGTCTTTTTGTTCTGTGTTCGTACAGCACCTGGTACTGTGGGCCCAGGCCTAAGGATGGAAAGCGTGAATGCAATAATAATCATAATACTTAATTAGTATGATCAAAGCAGCTTGTTTCTGAGGTAGAAGGTTTGTCCAGGCCTTGGACTGCCCCATTCAGATCTCCCTAGTCATCCAAGAGATTAACGAACCAATCCTGCTTCCCTTGGGCCCAATTCTTCCGTACCTTGCACCTTGTGCAGCCATTTACAACCCCTGTGCAAAGTGGGTGTGCAAGGCTTCCAGATCACAATGCTCATATTTCACATTCACTTTGCACGTGTGTAAAAGATGACCCAAGGTTTAGGTCAGCGGAAGGTCAGGCCTAGGGAGCTGCTGGCATGAGGCACTGGGGGGAGACATTTAAAGAGAAGGGGGACAAAGGGAGGGAAATTACTTCTTTTCGAAAAGAAACAGGCGTGTAGCAACTTTGCAATGCAAACAATATGGCTAATGATTCAACACAGCCCCAGTAGGCCATTGCCTCTGATGCCTGTGGATGGTCCGACTAGAATAGGCCTGTATTCTGAGAGATCTGGTGTTCCTGGGCCCAGAAGGGTGTGGATGGAAGGTGCAGTCAGTAGATGGGGAACAGCTGTAAGCTACAGGAGGAATCCAAATGCAATGGTAACAGTAAATGGAGAGCTGCCTACATACACACAGTCTAGCACAGAGATTCTCTGCTGGTAGCTGGGGATGTTTGACTGGGTCCTGTATGAAGCAGAATCCCAGCTACTTCCAAAAGCAGCCATAATACAGAAGGGAGGGGGCGATCTATTGGCCATCTCAGAAACAGGGACCTCTAGACAACAGGAAAACACTGGTCAGATCAGCACAGCTCCGTGCCGTGCTCAGCGTCCAAGCAAGTGGCCCATATGACAGGACACTGGGTACTAGGATCCTGAATAGAGATGAAGAACTATTTTGCTGACTCCCCCTGGCAGCTGGAACAGGAAGGTCTTATTAGCACCCAGGAGTAAAAACAGGGTTGAGCATCTCTCTGAGGCAGAAGGAACTAGGGAGAGGGAGATGAGGCCCTTTGGGGAGAAGCCTGAGAAACAGTCCAGTTCATGCTGAGGTTTATATTTGTTGTCGCTTAAGTTATCAATCAAGGCAAACCCCCAGGGGGTGGGGGTAGGGTAAGATGGGATTAGACCCTTTGTGCGTGGGGGAGTGTGTGCACTTGGGGTGTTTTGTGTGCATGCACAAGCTATGTGTGTGTGCAGGCTGGGCTGTGTATATGTGGGCGTGCAGGCTGTGTGTGGATGAACGTGCTGTGTGCACCTGCTGTGCGTCTTAGGAGTCGGGCAGGGACGCTACCTGCTTACAGGCCATTAGCACAGTTTGCTTCAGCTTTCAAACAGCCTAGAGTCTGAGGCTGCTTAGGCCCTTCTCTGTTCCCGATGGAACAGTGCGAACACTCTGCCAGGCTAGTGTCTCCCTCCCAGAGCCAGCCACGTGTGTGGACGCGGAGCCAGGCTCCCTGCTCATTCTCAGGCCGCTGGGCCTCGCTCTCCCACACGCAACTGCCTGGTTCCAACCTGAACGCCGAGGAGAGGGTGTCTCTCTGCCTTGCCCCAGCGAAACCTCCCCCCCCACAACACTGCCCTTTGATGGGTCTGCCTTTGAGTCCACCAGCAAATGCCAGGGGCCTGGAGCTGTTTGAGATTCACGGGGGAGGTGGGCAGTTGGGAAGCTACAAAAGTAGCCCCCGCCCCGCCCCCGATGCAGCTCACCCTCCCCTCACACACACCTCACCCGCATAGCACACACAGACTCAGACCACAACACTGCTATGGAGAGACAATCGCACACAGAGCCGTGCACTCACATAGACAGCGGTATGCACATACACAAGTCATAACAGGGATTCACACACACAAAGAGATGTGCACACACACTCAGGGACGTGTGCACTTACCAATTTACACACGAGTGTGTGCGGCGCTGGCCAGGGCTCTGGGCAACGTTTTAAGCACTGCTGCACCCAGAAATTCTCTCTGCGGGGGTACAGGAGCCACCTGCCCCTCCCCCATCTCCCCTGAGTTCCCTCCACCAAGGTTCCCATTCACACACAAGCCCCTCCCCTGCGTTCTCTCTTCCCAGTTCCAGGTGCTTCAGGCGGGATGTTTGCAGTGATTTCCAGGCCCTAGCGGCAGGGTGAAGGGGACAGGATCCCCTTGCACACACTGCTCACAGCCGGAGCAGAGAGGCCTGAGGTCTGGCAGGGGATGGGGCATTGCAGGCAAGGCCGGCTCCAGGTTTTCTGCAGCCCCAAGCGGCAAAAAATAAAATAAAATAAAATAAAATAAAAAGCCGCGGTAGCGCGATCGCGCCGCTCCATTCTTCGGCGGCAATTTGGCAGCAGGTCCTTCACTCCGAGAGGGACTGAGGGACCCGCTGCCGAAGACCCGGACATGCTGCCCCTATAGTGGCCAGAGGGCTGCCCCTTGGTATTGGCCACCCCAAGCACCTGCTTCTTTAGCTGGTGCCTGGAGCCGGCCCTGATTGCAGGAGCCAGAGGTCATAGAATCATAGAATCATAGAATTCAAGATCATAAGGGACCATTATGATCATCTAGTCTGACCTCCTGCTAGATGCAGGCCACATAAGCCGATCCACCCACTCCTTTAGCAAGCGACCCCTGCCCCATGCTTCGGAGGAAGGCAAAAAACCTCCAGGGCCACTGCCAATCTTCCCTGGAGGAAAATTCCTTCCCGACCCCAAATATGGCGGTCAGCTGAACCCCGAGCATGCAGGCAAGACTCTCCAGCCATACCCTCTGGAAAAAGGTTATATCATATCATTGACCCATTGTACTATTTACCAGTGTGGCACTTAATTGACCTATTGACTAAGCCCGTTATCCTATCATACCATCTCCTCCATAAACTTATCTAGCTTAATCTTAAAGTCATGGAGGTCCTTCGCCCCCACTGTTTCCCTCGGTAGGCTGTTCCAGTATTGCACTCCCCTGATGGTTAGAAACCTTCGTCTAATTTCAAGCCTGAATTTCCTGACTGACAATTTATATCCGTTTGTCCTCATGTCCACATTAGCACTGAGCTGAAATAATTCCTCTCCTTCCCTGGTATTTATCCCTCTGATATATTTAAAGAGTGCAATCATATCTCCTCTTATCCTTCTTTTGGTTAAGGAAAACAAACCGAGCTCCTCAAGTCTCCTTTCATACGACAGGCCTTCCATTCCTCGGATCATTCTAGTGGCCCTTCTTTGTACCCGTTCCAGTTTGAATTCATCCTTCTTAAACATGGGAGACCAAAACTGCACACAGTACTCCAAATGAGGTCTCACCAACGCCTTATATAACGGGACTAGCACCTCCTTATCTCTACTAGAAATACCTCGCCTAATGCATCCCAAGACCGCATTAGCTTTTTTAACGGCCACATCACATTGCCTACTCATAGTCATCCTACGATCAACCAGGACTCCTAGGTCCTTCTCCTCCTCCGTTACTTCCAACTGGTGCATCCCCAGCTTATAACTAAAATTCTTGTTAGTCATCCCTAAATGTATAACCTTACACTTCTCACTATTGAATTTCATCCTGTTACTAATACTCCAGTTTACAAGGTCATCCAAATCTCCCTGGAGGATATCCCGATCCTTTTCCGAATTGGCAATACCTCCCAACTTGGTGTCATCCGCAAACTTTATCAGCCCACTCCTACTCTTGGTTCCCAGGTCAGCAATAAATAGATTAAATAAAATCGGACCCAAAACCGAACCTTGAGGAACTCCACTGGTAACCCCCCTCCAACCTGACAGTTCCCCCTTCAATACTACCCTCTGAAGTCTCCCCTTTAACCAGCTCCTTATCCACCTCTGGATTTTCATTTCGATCCACATCTTTTCCAATTTAACCAGTAATTCTTCATGCGGTACCGTATCAAACGCCTTACTGAAATCCAGATATATTAGATCCACCGCATTTCCCTTGTCTAAAAAATCTGTTACTTTCTCAAAGAAGGAGATCAGGTTGGTTTGGCACGATCTACCTTTCATAAATCCATGCTGTAATCTATCCCAGTTGCCATCGGCCTCATGCTCCGGAACCACTCTCTCTTTTAAGATTTTTTCCATGACTTTGCATACTACAGATGTTAAACTAACAGGCCTGTAGTTACCCGGGTCACTTTTTTTCCCCTTCTTGAATATAGGAACTACATTAGCTAATCTCCAGTCAAACGGTACAACCCCCGAATTTAGAGACTTATTAAAAATTATCGCTAACGGGCTAGCAATATCACTCGCCAATTCCCTTAATATTCTAGGATGAAGATTATCCGGGCCCCCCGATTTACTTCCGTTAAGTTGTTCAAGTTTGGCTTCTACCTCAGATATCGTAATGTCTACCCCCATATCTTCATTCCCATCGGTCCCTCTATCATTATTCCTTAGCCCTTCATTAGCCTCATTAAAGACCGAGGCAAAATATTCGTTCAGATATTGTGCCATTCCAAGATTATCCCTAATCTCCACTCCGCTTAAAGTTTTAAGCGGTCCCACTTCTTCTTTCTTGGTTTTCTTCCTATTTATATGGCTAAAAAACCGTTTGCTATTGGTTTTAATACCCTTCGCTAGGTCCATCTCCACCCGTCGCTTTGCCTTTCTCACTGCTTCCCTACACCCTCTGACCTCAATAAGGTAGGTTTCTTTGCTGATCCCTCCCATTTTCCACTCCTGGTACGCTTTCTGTTTTTTCTTAATGACCCCTCTAAGATGCTTGCTCATCCAGCTCGGTCTAAAACTGCTACCTATGAGCCGTTTTCCCCTTCTCGGGATACATGCCTCTGACAACTCCTGCAACTTCAACCTGAAGTAACCCCAGGCGTCATCTGCCTTTAGATCCCTAAATATGTTAGTCCAGTCCACTTCCCTAACTAGTCGCCTTAATTTAGTAAAGTTAGCCCTTTTGAAATCGTAAACCCTAGTCTCAGATGCACTATTGATTATCCTCCCATTTATTTTGAAACGAATTAGCTCATGATCACTCGAGCCAAGGTTGTCCCCTACAACAATTTCCTCAACAAGGTCCTCGTTACTCACCAAAATCAAATCTAAAATGGCATCCCCCCTCGTCGGTTCAGCAACCACTTGATGAAGGAATTCATTAGCTATCACGTCTAGGAAAAGCTGAGCCCTATTATTATTACTAGCATTTGTTTCCCAATCTATATCCGGGAAGTTAAAGTCCCCCATGATCAAGCAGTTCCTATTAGTATTTACCTCCTTAAAAACATTAAAGAGCTCTCTATCTGTCTCTAAGCTAGATCCCGGCGGTCTATAGCACACCCCAATCACTATCCCGGGTGAGGCTCTGGTAGTTTTTGTCCCCACTGTGACCATTGCCCAGACAGACTCTGTATTATCCATTGCATTGCTAGTTATCTCATTACATTTCACCTCATTATTGATATACAATGCTACTCCCCCACCTTTACCTTTGCATCGGTCTTTCCTAAACAGCACATAACCATCCATAACTGTACTACAGTCATGGCTACTGTTCCACCATGTTTCGGTTATTCCTCGATATCCGGTTTCAATTCTCGGACCAGGAGCTCCAGTTCCTCCATTTTGTTACCTAAGCTTCTTGCATTGGTGAACAAACATCCTAATTTTTCCTGTTGGGCTCCTCTCACTCTTTTCACCCAACTCGGTAGGGACACAGTACTTCCAGTGTGACTTGTAGATCTAGTATCCGTCCCCCCCCCCTTCCTTACACCTAACCGTCCCCCTCTGGCTATATCTGTTGTTATCTTGTTGTTCTCACTCCCAATGTATAAATTTGGCGTGGAGAGCACCAGGACCTCTCCCAACCGTCTCCCCCCAGTGTCTAGTTTAAAGCTCTTTTAATCAGATGAGCCAGCCTCCCTCCTAGAAGTCTACTTCCTTCCCTACTTAGGTGGAGCCCATCCCATGAGAACAGTTGTCTGTCCCCAAAAGACTCCCAGTGCCCATACATCCCAAAGCCCTCCTTGTAACACCACTCCCTCAGCCAACTATTAATCGTCACGATCCTGTCACCCCTTTGGCGCCCTTCCCTAGGGACAGGTAGGATCCCACTGAAGATCACCTGAGCCTCAATTTCCTTGAGCGTCTTACCCAACCTGGCATAGTCTCCCTTGATCCTTTCTAGCGAGAATCTAGCAGTGTCATTCGTTCCCACATGAAGGATGACCAAAGGGTTCTTACCTGCTCCTCTTAGGATCCTTTTCAACCTCAGGTCTCCCTTGCTCAGACTGGGGAGAAGAGCTCCAGTCACCCTAGGAAGCAGCTCTCCTGCCTGTGGGCCAAGATGGAGACTCATGTGGCCTGGGCAAGAATGCCAGGCCCTGAATGTCCTGAGCGGGGATGTTTGATGGGGAGGAGCTGGCCGCATGTGAGAGCTGCTGCAGCTCAGGGACGCCACGCTCCCGTGTCTCAGCGACTGTATGTTCCTCTCCCCGGATCAGTGGTAGGGGGTCCCCTCCAGGCAGGCTCAGGCCAAACGGCTACAAGGTGTTTTAGTGAGAGCCAGACAGTGCTGTATGGATAATAGGGCGCTTGGCCATAGAACAACATTCAAAGGGCCCATGTGCTTCTGCTGTCCTCTCTGCCCCAGGCCCAGCCTGGCGTTCCCATCCGCTCCCCAGGACAGGGCCGAGGGAGAACGCTGACTGTCCCAAGGGCCAGCGCTACCCATAGAGCTGAACGGGGCTCAGCCATCAGTGATGTCGCCCAGTCATCTTTTCACACACGTACACGTGCTCAGACACACATATACACACACCGCATGCACATACTGACATGGGAGTGAATACATGTACAGATACACATGCATATGCTCACACGCATGCCTGTGCACACACTGACTCACTTACACACCCTTCTGCATCCACACTTCCACGCACAGGGATACACATGCACACACAGCCTTAGGCTCCTTGGGACCTGCATGATGTTTGTTTTGGGTTAATGGATTCATGGGATTTGGACACTTGTCCTCCATGAAGAGCCCAGTCTGTCCCCTTTTCTGCCCAGAGCCTCCTTCCAGACCCGAGCTAGAACCAGGGCAGCAGAGGAGTTAAGGTCACCAAGCTCCCTGCTTGCTACCATCAATCCACTCTGCAAATCTGACAGCCTCATCTCATCAACAGACTCAGATTGATTTCTTGACTGCGAGCAATGAGCAGCTTCACATGAAAAATGAGGCCTTGCGCCATCAATAGAAGTTCTAATTACAACTTAAATTCAGGACATTCTGTGCAGCAGAGGCCAGATTTACAGTGACTTCCAGGTGGGCGTGCATCCCTTTCCAATTAACAGCAGCACACATTGCAGATTGCTCCAGAGGGGCCATTCCCAGCTGCCCCACACTGCAAGGGCACAGCCTGGAGCTGAAAGGACACAGATCGCTGCCTGCCGCCCTGGAGAGACAGCCCTGGGGGAGGAGGAAGGGGTACAACATCCAGCTTGTCCCATTTTACAAACTCTTTTCTCTACCTGCTTCACCCCGACCTAACCCCCACCCCCAGGGTGCTGCATCCTGAGCGGACGGCACTGCGTGCCTGGCACATCCATCTGCACTACTGTGGTGCTCTGTGTGTAGTGCCCAGCACGGGACTGGGCCATGGGATGTGGGGCAGCGCTGCTGGGGACACAGTCCATTGTGCAGAACAATGCAGGGACCCCATGGAAAGCAGTTGGGACATTGGTAAGGGTCCCTGTGGACTCTGGAAGCGGTGCCCAGCACATCAGGTGTAGCAAGGGATGCTCCACGGGAAGTGGCACCAGGAGGTGCACCATGGTAGACAGCTGGTATGGTGACCACGGCTCTCGGCTCAGCTCTGCCACCGACCCTCTGGGTGACCTCAGACAAGTCCCTTCCCTGCTCTGTGCCTCAGTTTCTCCACCTGTACATTGGGGATAATGCTGTTAGATTCTACAGGTCTTTTCCACAAGGGCACTCCGGGGGATGTAAAAGTGAGGCCATGCATTTGCATTTGATGCCCAATAGGAAGAGCGTGAAGCAGACCTGTATGTTCCGAGAGGAATGGCTGTTTGATGCAGAGTTCGGCTCCTGGATAGCGTGATGTGACTGTCCTACAATGGCAATGTATTTTCTGGGTGAAGTGAAGATGGTGGGTTCTGTCATACAGGACGTCAGACAAACATAAGCATCCAAGTGCCATTTAGTCCACGGCGTTCTGCTCTGTTAAAGATTCCAAGGGAGGAGGACCCAGGACCCAGCAGCAGCGGCAGGTTGATGTGGCGTATCTGGGTAGATGTGGCCTCACCATGATGAACCTATCAGCTAGTGAGAAGAAAGAGATGCATGTGGCGTGTGTGAAATTGTACCCAACTGTACCCAAGTGAGCTCCAACTGCCCAATGTGACTTCTGTAACTCTGCACCAAGCGTCTCCTCAGAGCAGCCACAGGCTCCACAGTCAAACTGGAAGCAGAAGACGGCTCAGGGCTCTTCCTTGGGTTTTTGAATGTTCTGCCTAAGCTAAAGTGGGTCCAGCGTCAGCCCAAGGAAACTCAGGAATCATTTTTTTCAGGCTTTGAAACATGGGTCCTCAAAGATTTGTTGATGATGAGATGTCAGCTGGATTTGCTTCTACATGGCAGGCTTGAATCTCATCTAACTCCAGTGGAAATCATGAGTAATGCCACTGCCGTCAGTGGAGCTGAATGCATGTAAAGCCAGTCGGAGCTCTGAGTCAGAGCTGGCACACACCATTTTCAGCTCTTTGCCCCGGAGCTGAATTAGAGAGAGAGAAAGAGAAGGAGATTTTTCTTGTCGCTATCCAACGTAAAAACAAACAAAGCCTAGTGCTTCACTAGCCTGAATCTGTCTCCTCCTTTTCCCGGGGGCTAGGGGCTTCACTGAGAAGGGTTAAGGCTTTACCCCTTCCCCTGGTTCTTGCCACGCAGACAGAAAGCAGAAGACCAGAAGTCCAAAGTGCAGCAATGAGATGTCTATGGGGGTTAGTTTCAAGCAAGAACATCCAGAGCTCTACACGCTGGCAGAGAACGTTTCCCGGTGTTCCCGGCTCCGACACCACAGAGCCTTTACCCCCGTCCCCCTTCCCAGCTCCGACACCACAGAGCCGTTACCCCCATCCCCCTTCCCAGCTCTGACACTGCAGAGCCTTTACCCCCGTCCCCCTTCCCAGCTCTGACACCACAGAGCTGTTACCCCCGTCCCCCTTTCCCGGCTCTGACACCGCAGAGCCTTTACCGTCCCCTTCCCAGCTCTGACACTGCAGAGCCATTACCCGTGTCCCCCTTCCCAGCTCCGACACCGCAGAGCCGTTACCCCCGTCCCCCTTCCGGCTCTGGCACCGCAGAGCCGTTACCCCCGTCCCCCTTCCCGGCTCTGACACCGCAGAGCCGTTACCCCCGTCCCCCTTCCCGGCTCTGACACCACAGAGCCTTTACCCCAGTCCCCCTTCCCGGCTCTGACACCGCAGAGCCTTTACCCCTCCCTGGCTCTGACACTGCAGAGCCTTTACCCTGTCCCCCTTCCCGGCTCTGACACTGCAGAGCCTTACCTGTCCCATTCCCGGCTCTGACACCGCAGAGCCTTTACCCCCCGCCCCCTTCCGGCTCTGACACCGCAGAGCCGTTACCTCCATCCCCCTTCCCGGCTCCGATGCCGCAGAGCCTTTACCCCCGTCCCCGTCCCCGTCCCCGGCTCTGACACCGCGGAGCCTTTACCCCGTCCCTTCCCGGCTCTGACACGCAGAGCCTTTACCCCGTCCCCATTCCCGGCTCTGACACCGCAGAGCCTTTACCCCCGTCCCCCTTCCCGGCTCTGACACCGCAGAGCCTTTACCCCCGTCCCCCTTCCCGGCTCTGACACCACAGAGTCTTTACCCGTGTCCCCGTTCCCGGCTCTGACACCGCAGAGCCTTTACCCCGGTCCCCGATCCCGGCTCAGACACCCCAGAGCCATTACCCCCCTCCCCCTTCCCGGCTCTGACACCACAGAGCCTTTACCCGTGTCCCCGTTCCCGGCTCTGACACCGCAGAGCCTTTACCCGTGTCCCCGTTCCCGGCTCTGACACCGCAGAGCCTTTACCCCCGTCCCCCTTCCCAGCTCTGACACCGCAGAGCCTTTACCCCTGTCCACCTTACCGGCTCTGACATCGCAGAGCCTTTACCCCCGTCCCCCTTCCTGGCTCTGACACCGCAGAGCCTTTACCCCTGTCCCCGTTCCCTATTCCCACCTCCTCCTTCTTGGCAGGCCCCAATATACTTGCAGTGCACACCCCTGGTCCCACCCCTTCCAATTTATGGTTATGTTCCTGTGACGTATAAACTGGGACCATATAGAACATGGTTTGCAACCAGGGTCCTGTAGTGGCACCAAATTTTATATAAAGGGGGTCATATAAGGTGTCTAAGAGCAGGTTATGGGTTGCTGGTTAGGATTATGCTGTCTGTATGTCTGTATCATTTTGTAGTTGAAGTTATAAGTATTGGCTCTGTACTGTCTGTATTTCAAATTTGTGTTGTGCTTCTGGGAGACATCCCAGACAAGTTGGTGTTAGCTCTGCCTAGCCTGCTTGATGGCCCATTAAGCACCATCAGCTACACAATTGACCCATTGAGAGGAGGCAGATACGCCTTGTAACTCAGCAAAGTGCAGGAACTTGCCCGTGTGACTCCAGACTCCATTTTGCTGTAATTTTTCACAGTCAGAACAGAGAAGTGTTCTTACACCTGGAAAAGCCTATATAAGGCTAATGCCTCATCTCCATCTTGTCTTCAATCCTGCTTCTTACCTCTGGAGGGACTTTGCTACAAACTGAAGCTCTGAACAAAGGACTGATGACCCATCCCAGTGGGGGATGTTCTCCAGAGACTTGATTTAAACCCGCAGTTTACTCCATCACTACTACAAGCCTGAACTAAGAACTTTGCCATTACTGTATGTAATTGATTCCATTTAACCAATTCTAGCTCTCATCTCTACCATTTTCCCTTTATGAATAAACCTTTAGATTTTAAATTCTGAAGGATTGGCAACAGCGTGATTTGTGGGTAAGATCTGATGTGTATATTGACCTGGGTCTGGGGCTTGGTCCTTTGGGATCGAGAGAACCGTTTTCTTTTACTGGGGTGTTGGTTTTCATAACCATTCATCCCCAGGACAAGTGGGACTGGTGGTGATACTGGGAGACTGGAGTGTCTAAGGGAATTGCTTGTGGGACTTGTGGTTAGCCAGTGGGGTGAAACCGAAGTCGTCTTTGTCTGGCTGGTTTGGTTTGCCTTAGAGGTGGAAAAACCCCAGCCTAGGGCTGTGACTGCCTTGTCTGAGCAATTGGTCCTGAATTGGCACTCTCAGTTGGGTCCTGCCAGAACCGCATCGTCACAGTTCCGTTTTGGAGGGTCGTGAGTCTGCGGTCTTGGTACCACCTCTTTTGTATCCCATGGGAGAGGTAGGGAGTGAGGTTGTGCTCTGGCCAAGGCCAGGTTTTTCTTTGGCTTTTAGTGTTTCTTACGCCTCACCTCCATCCCCCCTCGCCCCTCCCAGCTGGTAGCTTGACCCGGGCTTGAAAGAGAAGTCAAGCAGCCTTCCAGTGTATGCTCGTATATCACCCTCCCACTCTGCCAGCAACACTTCGCCCCATTCCTTCTCTCTTTTCACCCCATCTGCGTGTGGGTACATGTAACACACAGAGGCTTTGTTCTTTGTTCACACATATTAGGAAGGATATAAGAGTATCAAAAATCTACTCAAAATTCTATCTCAGGCTAACAAACTAACAAGGGTGAGGCACTGCTGCACAGTCCATGCAGTAGCAGAATTTTGTTTTTCACAGGCTATCACCGGACATGGGCAAAGGAGGCAGCGGTTGGAGTCATATTTGTTCTTTGGGGTTCACACTTGAATCAGGGTTAAGATACGGGTTTGCATTTGAGGGCACCAAAATCTCACGATCTGTTCTTGCCCCCAAATAGCAGAGGACTTGCAAGGTCAAAAGCTCTCGTAAGTTTTCAGTTCCATCCAGACAAGAATCTTAAAACAAACTCCTTCCAGTTGGGAACTAATCTGCAGCCCATCATTGGGGTAGGTCCAAAATCTGAAGTACTTTGAATTCAAGGCTGTGGGTGTGGCCCATCTCTAGTTATCATTGGGCTAATTTGGCTTTCCTGGGGGCCAGGACTTTCTCTCTTGAGAGAAATAGACACGGACCTCCATTACTGTGTGGATGCTGCTTGGTGCGGAGCTGCGGCTGCAGCATGCGACCCTCTGAAGTAGGTAATGAAGTGCCTCTTTGCATCAATCAAAGAACGAGAATGATGACCCCAAACAGCACCCTTCCAAATGGAGCTCCAGGTGCTCAAGAGGGTTTGAATTTAGGCTTTGAAACAGGTTTGGATGGGGTATCCAAATCCCCTAGGTAGCTCTGAAAAATCTCAGCCCCTGAATGTTTGGGTCTTTTTCAGAACTAAATCTTCCATTTTTCATTGTGTTCGGAGGCTGAGCGACCATACTCTGTTCTTGGATCAGTCCTTTAATAACCTCCTAGGGAGCAACTGTGCCCATTGTATGGAACATCCCAGAGCCAGGACCCAGGGAGGTGGAAGAGTGATAAGCAGACATGTGGATGGAGAAGGAATTTCTACAGGTCATTTCTCCTTTTTTTGTCCGAAGTGAACTCCACCAGAAAAGGCCAAGGCTTCAGAGAGCCTCTGGATGCTAGAATTCTGCGAAGGTGGTTGGCTGTGGTTTAAAAGTCACACTTTGCATAGTTTTTCACTGAGGGCAGGGGACTCACAGGATAAAATTTGCCTTTGGAGAAAGTTAATGTGAGGCCCTGAATCCAAACTGAAATGATCATCCTCACGTCAGGCCATGCACAGGGCTGATAAGGAGGCAGAGAATAGGAGCTGGATTCCTGCGCTTGCCAGACAACGTCTGGGGCTCTGTGCGCCTCTGCTTTTATGTACTTTGGAACTGCTCTGAAACTGCTGGGCACAGACACTTCTGAAGCAGCAGCAACTTTGCACGGTGCGTTTGTTTTATGTCTGAGCTGTACATACAGCAATGAATGGCGCTCATAAAAGATGGATGAATTCTTGTTCTTTTGGTTGGTTTTGATTTATTATTTACTTCGCTTTTTTCAACTCTTCCGAAGCATTGTAAATCATCTAAATCATTTTTCTCCCTGCCTGGCTAGTTTGTGGGGAGCTGAAGTGACATTAGTGTGCCAAGCTCCCGGTGTTGCAGGGTATGCTGTGTTTATAGCACACACACACACACACACACACACACACACACACACAGAGCGTATATTTGGGAGTTTAAATCTCCAAAGTGTCCTGGAAGGGTTCATCACATTTCCTTTTGGCTGGACTGTTCATCTCTTGCTCCCATGGATGAGTACTCAGCTCATACATTCGGGTGCATGGCCTACTCCTGAGAGTAAGTGCTCACCAGCACAAGTAAAGGTTGCACAATCCAGTCCCCTGAGCCATTTTCACAAGAGCTGTGCACGCTGGGTGCTGAGCCCTTGAAATACTAACCCTTTGTTACTATAGGGGGCATAGTCCTTTCCCATTGGCATTAGTAGTTAAATGGCCATTGATTTCTTTGGGTCACAGTCAGGACCACGGCGCTCAGGGGAATTTCCAGGACAGTGGTCTTCGTTCTGTTCACACTTACTTTCGCTCTGCACTGGTGGAGCGACTCCTGATTGACAGCAGTGGTGTAGGTGTGAATGATCCAAAGGGCCCTGCTTGGAGATAGATTCACACAAGGAAGGATCCAGGAGGATTCAGTCAAAACCAGCCATTCATTAACATGGGCAATGAAACCAAAATAACCAGGCCAATAGGAATAGTCCAGCAATGAGTCGATGGCCTCCCTCCGGCTTAATGTACCCAGGGCAGGAGACTCAGTTCTAGAGAAGACAAGGAACTCTGTGACCCTGGCCTGGGCAGACACCTGGGGCAGAATTTCCAGAGCTTTGCACCCTCAGCTGGGGCCAGATTCTCAGAAGAGCTGAGCACCCAACGTTCCCCCAGCGTGGTCTTACGTATATCCGGCCCCAGTTCTTTTGAAAATTCTGGCCCTATTGATTCCTTCTCTGCTACTAGTTTTCTTTAGAGCTCCAGGAGTCTTCACTCCTGGCCACATCCCTTTCTAGCTTCTCAGATGATCTGAGGAGAGGCTAGGAGGGCACAAACTTCAGCATGCACAGGCTAAATTTAGGGTCTGATCCAAGTGAATGGTGGACGTTAAAAAAAGGCATTTGCAAATATTCACTGAAATAAAAACTGCCCACGTTCCTTGATGCTGTGGGTGACCACCCTTCGCCCACTTCTCACAAACATTCATGCAAGTGAAGGACTGTTCATGGGGAAGAGAAGCATTGCACGTGTACATATGTAGGTTTGCACAAGCATTTGTGCCACCAGTGAATACACAGACATCTTGCAAGCTCTTCTGAGGTTTCGGAGCCAGGCGTTCAGGGGACATTTGCATCTCCCCAGTCGTGGGAGGGGTGTTGTGACAAGAGTGCTCTACCAAAGCAATGTGTGTGTCTATGTAGCTAGCTAATAGATAATGGTGCTCAAAAACATGCAGGCACCAATGCAAGTGGTTGGGCTCTGCAAATGGCTTCCCGTGCACAGCTCATAACATGGGGTCAGTTTGTGTCCATCTGATGTCGATTTTTAAGGCTTTCCTGACATCCGGAGCATACCAGAGCCTCTCCGTGGAGTGCTGTGCGAGAGCTATAGAAAATTGAACTTGCTTTTGAACCCTTCAGCCCCTCCTCTGTGGCAGGGATGGAGGATACCAGCAGAATCAGCAGATATTCTTTACCCTCCACCCGCACTGAGAGGGAGGAGAGCAGGAGGTACCAATGGCTGCAAAGCTGGTAGGGCCCCCCAGCCGGCTGAGTGGTTCAGGCCAGCCCAAGCCCCTGATTTCCAGGAGGGGCAAGGGTGGGAACTCCACATGCTGTAGCTCTGAGTGGCTGCCCTCACCTTGGAGGCAGAGAATTCAGCGGGGGATCTGTTCAGAGACTGGGGAGTGTCTGTGCAGATCTATCGGAGGGGGTAGGACCTCGTCATCCTCAGCGAAACCCGTCGAGTTGGCAGAGCTGGAGAATACAGCTTGTCCTGGCTATACACTGGACTGGGTTCCCTGGGAGGTGGTGGAATCTCCTTCCTTAGAGGTTTTTAAGGCCCGGCTTGACAAAGCCTTGGCTGGGATGATTTAGCTGGGGATTGGTCCTGCTTTGAGCAGGGGGTGGGACTAGATCCCTCCTGAGGTCCCTTCCGACCCTGATAGTCTGTGATTCTATGATTTTATGTTACTGTAGACCAGTGGCTCCCAAACTTTAACAACCTGTGACCCCCTTTCACTAAAATGTCAAGTCTCGTGAACCCCCTCTTAAAAATTAATATTTCCAGGGATTTTGACCTTTATCTGAGTACACATTACAAAAGCAGTGATCTTGGAAATACGCAATTTGTTTTTATGACATGCTTATGACACACCAGTTCTTATTAATTATTATTTATCATTACAGTATTTTTATTACATTTTGAAAATGGCAACACTCTTCCAAGATCTCTCTTTCATAGCCCGTATCACTTTGAATAAGCCTGTTATAAAACAAGGCTCCTATGTTCCATCAAGGAGTATCAGATGTGAAACAGCATGAAGATATTTAAGAAGCCAACTCAAAGAGTTCCTCCTACACAAGCATTCAGGTCTTGAGCAGTCCAGGCACACAGCGCACGTTACAACAAAGCTTAAACTTGTTCCTCATAAGAATTTAAAAACAATACTAGCTGCCTATTTAATTTTAAAAACAGCAAAATATCGACCTCCATTTTCTATAAGGAGAATTGAAGTGTAAATCTCCTCAGTGTGATAGATCTGCTTAGCTCTTGGAAGTCCAGGGGCTGCGGGCTGCTGGCCCCGTGCTGCCCGGGTCCCTAGGGACAGCGCTGTCTGCCATTAGGGATTTTTTCCCTAGAATCCCCTGTAACATTTCACGAACCCCCAGGGTTCACAAGCCCCAGTTTGGGAACCCCTGCTCTAGGGCTTCCAGCTATTAATGAAGACAAGGCTTTAGGTGAGTGGGGAAAGCGAGATCAGGGCAAGACTGTAGCTGTGATCTCCTCCCATTCCCCTTTGTTACTGGCTCTGATCCTGCAAACACTGACACACGCGTGTGAAGTTACTCACACTGGGATCGCTGTTGATTTCAGTGGAAATACTCACATGAGTAAAATTACACCAGTCCTGCAGGCTGGGATTCCCAATGGGGCCTAAGGGAGTTAGGCGCTCAGGCCCAGATCCTCAAAGATATTTAGGCACTTAACTCTTGTGGAAATGGATCTCTTAGATCTATGTTCGTACAGTGCCCAGTGCGACGGGCTCCTGGGCCCTACAATAATAATAAGGATCAAGCGTGTTCTGAGGCCCGTCTCCACGTGGCTGCAGTATCAGTAGAACTATTTCTGTGACAGCTGAGACATTTACCAAAGTAGCTTTACGGTACATGCCCCAGCGCGGACACACACACCCCGATACAAGGCCCTTTGTACTGACATAACTTCAGGTCCACTGGGGGTTGTATGGCTTGAACCATGCTGCTGCCATCGTTAAAGGGGAACAACCTTTGTGAGTACACGAGGCTTAAGTGACGTATCCTGATATAAGGAAAAAAGAGAAAGATTTTAATTCCAGCTTCAGAATCTTTCTCCTATAAATGCTAGTGATGATGCATGAGTCAGAGAGAGCCTGGCTTTGTGCTCAGAGGGTGATTAAACACTGGAACAACCTACCAAGGGAAGCTGTGGTTTCTCCAGCTCTTGATGTCTGCAGATCAAGCCTGAGCACCGTGTTTGGTGCTGTGCCTTAGCTAAACGCAAGCTGTGTGACTCAGGACAGGGAAAGCTGGATGAAATCTCATGGCCTGTGCTGGGCAGAAGGTCAGGTTTCTGGCCTGAACTCTGACTACGAATCCCAAGGGGAGCGTGCATGGTGGGCACTTTTCAGAGCATGACTGTGCACTCGGCCGGGGTTCTCTCTAGCATCGAATCCAGCTAATAAAAATCAAAGGACTAACAAAAGAATTGCAACTTGCCAAGTTATAACATCCATAACTTTGACAACTGAGCCAATGTTCTTTAGTCGTGACTCACTTTGTCATTCTCAATCAGCGCTACAAAACAAGCCAAGTTTGGAGAAAACTGGCTCAGGTTGTGAATATTTACACTGGGGAATATTTACACTTTGTGGGCTTCAGGGGTCCGGGGCCTTGGGGTGCTCTCGGTTAAGGATGAGCTTCTCCCTGTGCTCAGGAGATGCACAGGAGGTGGGAGTGCCTGGGGGGTGCTGTGGTTGCCTCTGGTGGATTAGGGGTGAGGAGAATTCCACAGAACTCAGCAGTAATGTTGATGGATGATTGAAGAGAGTGGGGATGGGTCACAGCATGGGGACGCGTCCTGTTCCTAGGGAAAAGGCTGGGGTGGGTGGTAGAGCCTCAGGGCTTTGGAAAGGACACAGGTGATCCCTTTGGTGGGGAGGGGTCCCTGAGTCTTTGTGTCACATCCAGCAGGGCTCCGGCACCTGGCTTGACCATTTGTTGGGCCTGCTGAATCCAGGGCTCACACAGCAGGGCACGACACACCCAGAGGTATGGAAGAGGGCTTTATTCCAGCCTCCATGGAAGCACAAACTCATGACAAGGACCGGCTCCTCTGGCAGAACTCCCTGCAGAGGCCAAGGTGGTTGTGAGGCCTGGAACATCATTGAGACCCAGCTGCTGGTGCATCTCCCCGAGCACTGGCCATTTACAATTTTCTCCCTTCGGGAGGGGCAGGTATTTTTCCTCGCCTACAAGGAAACTCAGTGACCCCATGTTCTTCTCAGTGTGGGCAGAGCAGAAGCCCCTGACTAAAGTCAAGAAAAGCCCTGAGCTGCATCTCACTGTGGGAGACTGGGCTGGTCCAGGGGTTGTCTGATCCCCATAGCCTGAGACCTAGGCCAGGCCAGAGGACACGTGTGAATGAGGAACAGAAAACCCACCCATACCCAGCCCTGAATCTCCTGCTCTCAGATTCTACACCATGGGCTAGGCACCCTCCTTCTAGCCAATTGAAACCATGCCTGGGCCATGCTCAGGCTTCACACGGCCATGCTGCTGTCTTGGAAATTTTCTGCAACAGCCCAGAGCACAGTGGGTGGAGGAGAATGAGTAGGCCCTACCAAATTCACGGCCATGAAAAACACGTCACGGACTGTGAAATCTGGTCTCCTCCCGTGAAATCTGGTCTTTTGGGTGCTTTTACCCTATATTGTACAGATTTCACAGGGGAGACCAGCGTTTCTCAAACCGTGGGGCCTGACCCAAAAGGGAGTTGCAGGGAGGTCAGAAGGTTATTTTTTGGGTGGGGGGGGTCATAGTATTGCCACCCTTACTTATGCGCTGCCTTCAGAGCTGGGTGGCCAGAGAGCGGTGGCTGATGGCCAGCTGCCCAGCTCTGAAGGCAGTAAAGTAAAGGTGGGAATACCATCCCATGCCATCCTTACTTCTGTGCTGCTGCTGGCAGCAGCTCTGCCTTCAGAGCTGGGCTCCTGGCCAGCAGCCGCTGCTCTCCAGCTCCGAAGTTAGCGCTGCTGCCAGCTGCAGTGCAGAAATAAGGGTGGCAGTACCACAACCCCCCATCCCCCAACAATAATCTTGCAACCCGCCCCCCACCCATAACTCCTTTTTGGATCAGGACCAGTGTTCCCTCTAATTTTTCCCACACAGGTCCGGGCCAGGGCTGAGTTCGGGCTGGGGGAGGGGAGGGGCACCCTGGCCACAGCAGGTCTGGGGCTGAGTTGGGGGCAGAGGAAAGGTGCCCCCATAAGCGCCAACTCCATGGGTGGTCCAGGGCTGGAGCAGCCACAGAGAAAAATTAGCAGGTGCTGCTGAGCAGCATCCACCGGCAGCCAAGCTCCCCCTGCCCCCAGCACCTCTCACGTGCCGGCGGCTCTGCTAACCAACTCCTCCTCCCCCTCCCTCCCTACGCCTCCCACTTCCACAAACAGCTGTTTCACAGCATGTAGGAAGCTCCGGGAGGGAAGGGGAGGAGCAAGGATGGGGCGCACTCGGGGGAGGAGGCAGGGACGAGGTGGGATGGGGCGAAGCAGGGGCAGGAAGAGGCGGAGCTGGTGTTTGGGGTAAGGGGTGCAGTGGGAGCAGGGCCTGGGGCAGCGGGGGAGTTGAACACCCCCCAGCTAGAGGTGAAGTCGGTGCCTATGGCGTGCCCCTCCCCCAGCTGCGGCAGGTCGGCTGGGTGGGTTCCCTGAGTGCCTGCGCAGAGCTAAACAGGCCACGCAGCTTACAGGGAACTTAGATGAGGACCCCTAAAATTACAACACCGCGAAATTTCAGATTTAAATAGACGAAATCATGACATTTACGATTTTTAAAATCCCATGGCCGTGAACTTGACCAAAATGGACGCTGAATTTGATAGGGCCTATGAGACAGAGAGGTTGCAGGCACTGCTCTGGAACCCAGCAAGTGCTGCGCTCACAGAAATCCGTGTCTCTCTGATCCCTGCAACTCCCAGGACGTGAATAAGTTTCCATTGACTAGACAGAAATGGTGGAATTATCAATAATAATTCAGAAAAGGCAGAAGTGTTCAATACATATTTCTGTTCTGTATTTGGAACAAAACAGGTGATGTAGACCTAGCACATGATAACTCTCTTTCCATTCCATTAGTACCTCAGGAGGATGTTAAGCAGCAGCTACTAAGGTTAAACAATTTTAAATTAGCAGGTCCAGGTCACTTGCACCCAAGAGTTTTAAGAGAGCTGGCTGAAGAGCTTGCCGAACCATTAGTGTTGATTTTGAATACGTCTTGAACCACTGGGGAACTTCCAAACGCTTGGAAGAAAGTTAATGTTGTGCCAATATTTAAAGAGGGTAAACAGGATGACCCAGGTAATTATAGGCCTGTCAGTCAGACATTGATCTCAGGAGAGATAATGGAGCAGCTGACACAGGACTCGATTAATAAAGAACTAAAGGAGAGTAATGTAATTAATGCCAATCAACATGGGTTTATGGAAAACAGAGCCTGTCAAACTAACTTGCTATCTTTTTTTGAGATTACAAGTTTGATTGATAAAGTAATAGTGTCGATGTAACAGGCTTGGTCTCTGTCACACATTTGACTTGGTACCACATGACATTTTTATTCAAAAACGAGAACGATACAAAATGAACACGGCACACATTAAATGGATGAAAAGCTGCCTAACTGACAGGTCTCAGAATGTAACTGTACATGGGGAATCATCATCCAAAGGGTGTGTTTCTAGTGGGGTTCCGCAAGGATCGGTTCTTGGCCCTACGCTATTTAACACTTTTATTAATGACCTGGAAGAAAACATAAAATCATCACTGGTAAAATTTGCAATGACACAAAGACTGGGGGATGGTAAATAACGAAGAAGACAGCTCACTGATTCGGAGCAGTCTGGATTGCTTGGGAAGCTGGGCACAAGCCAATAATATGTGTTTTAATATGGCTACATGTAAATGCCTACATCTGGGAACAAAGAGTGCAGGCCATGCTTACTGCTATCCTGGGAAGTAGCGACTCTGAAAAAGATTTTGGGGGACTGAGGGGGGGTGAATAATCAGTGGAACATGAGTTCCCAGTGCAGTGCTGTGGCCTAAAGAGCTAATGCAGTGGTCCCCAACCTTTTTATGGCCAGTAGCACATTCATGTTTTCAGAAGAGTGTGGCGGGCGCCAACAGTTTTTCAAGGCTTATTTTGTATTTGTACATTAAATAATATGAAAAACATCATATTTAATATAACATAATATATGAATCCAGAGAGAAGAGAGAAGCCGCGAGCACAGAGAACACCGGCGCCTGCAGCCCCGGAGTTCTCTGTCCCCGGCAGGCGCGGGGCCGTGGCGTGTCTCCCCTGCTGGGCACTAGGCGGGCGCACATAAATGCCCCGGCGGGCACCACGTTGGGGACCACTGAGCTAATGTGATCCTCGAATACATAAGCAGTGGAATCTCAAGTAGAGAGGTTATTTTATGTTGGTATTTGGCACTGGTGCGACTGCTGCTGGAATCCCGTGTCCACCAAGTTCACAGAAGAGCCACGAGAACAATTAAAGGATTAGAAAACCTGCCTATAGCGATAGACTCCAGGAGCTCAATCTCTTTATTTTAACAAAATGAAAATTAAGAGGTGACTTGACCACAGTGTATTGGTACCTAGCTGGGGCTCACATATTTAATAACTGGCTCTTCAATCTAGCAGAGAAAGGTAAAATGTGATCCAGTGCCTGGAAGCTGAAGCTAGACAAATTCAGACTGGAAATAAATGTAAATATGTAACAGGGAGGGTAATTAACCATTAGAACAATCCACCAAGCATCATGGAGGATTCCCCATCACTGGCAAGTCTAAAATCAAGATTGGGTGTTTGTCTAAAGCAGGGGTAGGCGGCACGTGAGCTGATTTTCAGTGGCACTCACACTGCCCGGGTCCTGGCCACCGGTCCAGGGGGCTCTGCATTTTAATTTAATTTTAAATGAAGCTTCTTAAACATTTTATAAACCTTATTTACTTTACATACAACAATAGTTCAGTTATATGTTATAGACTTATAGAAAGAGACCATCTGAAAACGTTAATGTATTACTGGCACGTGAAACCTTAAATTAGAGTGAATAAATGAAGACTCGGCACAGCACTTCTGAAAGGTTGCCAACCCCTGGTCTAAAAGCTCTGCTCTAGGAGTTTTTTGGGACATTCTCTGTCCTGTGCTATACTGGAGGCCAGACCAGATGATCACAATGGTCCCTTCTGGCCTTGGAATCTACGGAATCTATGATTGCATGAGTGATTAATCTGCCCCTGTTTAGGTGTGAAGTGAATGGCATAGAATAAATCAAATAGCCCACGAGTGAACAGTGGGATATTAAACTGAACATCTCTGTGTGATCAGCACATGCTGTTAGGGATTGAAGGTTTGATCTCTGGATAAATGTCTCCCTTTATCCTCCATGAGACATTTCCAAGCACACTGACACCTCCCCGCCCCCAATTATGCAAAGGCGAAAAGGCCTCACAGCACAAGACACAGAGAAATTCAAGCTCTGAAATGAAGATCTTTCTTTCTTTCTTTCTTTCTTTCTTTCTTTCCCTTGCTCTTTCTCTGTCCACGTTTCTCTCTCCCCCAATGCTATAATCTGCACAAATTCTAAGAAGTCAGGAATACAATGCAAATTTGGGAAGGGTTGGCAAGGAACTGTGTGCGCTAGTCACCTGTCAGCGTGTACAATACTTTTAATCTTGTCACATAAATAATATGATTATGTAAAATATCAAATGTTTGGAATAAAGTTAAAAGCCACAAATGTTCTAGTCAGAGGTTTTGTTTAAAAAAACATCAGTACCAAAGATAAATAAAATCCAACCCTTTTCTTTTCCTCCCAGCACTGGGAGGAAGTGACTCTTGACTGAACAGAGTGCAGGCGTGGGGTGCACTGCTTGCGAGCAAAGCTGGTTCCTTCTCCAGATCATCAGTGCTTGAAAACTGGAGCCCCTAGCTTTTGGTCTCAGCGCCCCTGCAACCACACAGGAACTGGAGCTGGGAAGCAGCAGACAGCTCACACATGCTGGATGCTGAGGTCTTCAGAAAATCTGCCCTAAGGGTGAGTGTTGGACACTTGAGAATCCAGCCTCGTCTCAACAAGCTGGACAATGAAGGGAGGGGAAACTGAGGCACAAGGCAGGACAGTGATTCAGGGTATGACTATACGGCAATTCAACCCCCGCAGCTGGCTCGTGTTTGCTGAGGTGGGCTTGGGGCTGTTTAATGGCGATGTGGATGTTCAGACCGGCAGAGCCGGAAGGTCTACAGGGCAGTTACACAGCCCCATAGCCCGAGCCCCTGTCAGCTGACAGGCCAGCCACGGGGGTTGAATTGCAGTGGTAGAGCCAGGAACAGACTCCCTGGCTCCTGCGCCACAGGGCAGTGCTCTGTCCACTGGGCCTCACTTGCTACTCTCACAATTCTTCTTAGAACTCGTATGTATTTTATTTTCTAGCTGAATGATTCATACAACCCCCAAACCATAGCACAGACCAGTTCAGCCTCAGCTCCCAATCCCCCCACCATCCCCTCTGGCCTGGCCTCGTGGCTGCAGCTGGGCGGCAGCTGGCAGCGCCCGCGCTGGATCTCCCCAGGAGGGAAGTCAGGGCACAATTCCCCTCTCGGCCGCGCACAGTGAATCTCTAATTCTGCCCTCTATTTGTACTGCCTGCAGGATTTCCGGCACCGCTATAGGATGAGAGAGGAGGGAGCGGCACCAGGGGACGTGCTGAGCGAACGTTGCTACTGGCCCCGAGATCAAGAGCAGCATGAAAAGCGATGATCCCTTTGTTAGTTATTGTTAGCGACACCAGACTGACAGCACTGGAAAGCAAAGTCCTCTCTGCCCTAACCGTCTGGATACCGGTGCAGCCCCCAGCACCACCGTATCGGAGCCAGACCCACGTACTGGTGCATTTTACCCTGCCTGCTATCCCCATGCACAGACAGGGAGTGGAGGCCAAGGGCAGCTTAAATGACTTGCCCAAGGTCACCCAGGGAGTGTGTGGCTGAGGCAGGAGCTAAGCCTGAATCCCAGTCCAGTATTCGATCCACTAGCCCGTCCTCAGGGTAGGCTCAGCATGGGCTGCCCTTCGAGGGGAGCGAGCGGAGAGCTGCGTTTCCTGGTCACTCCTTGGCTTCTCTACTGTGACTGTGCAAAGGGAGCCACAGGTGGGGGAACTCTGTGGCGTGGACCCACCCGCTTGCTCCACAGGAGCCAGTGAACAGCCATCCGAGGGCACAACAGCTTGTGCCATGGGGCTGGGAGACCCCCTGGGCGGCAGAGGTGCAGGGCTCAATAGCCAGCCAGCTCGCAAACTCGGCTCCATACACAGGCCAGAGGGACACACCCAGGAGTGTCCAGCCAGGGCTCCCTCTTGTGTCCAGCAAAATCTGTGCTAACAACACACCGCTGGGTGTCCCACCGGGCTGGAGTGAATGGGAACTGCAGCTCCTCTGGAGGGGGGACCCTGGCATGGCCCCCCTTCTCTCCGGATGCTGCAGAGACTGGGCTGGGAAGCTGAGTACTGAGTCGCTCTCTGCCTGGGAGCTAGCTTGCTCGGTGCTGTGTCTCCCAAGGGGGCATCACACCAGGCCATGTTCCAGAGGTCAGTTTTGCTGGTCCCTGGAACTGGAAGCATGAATCTGTAAGGAGCTCCTAGGTCTCCCAGAACGGCCCAGCGAACTCTGAAACTCTTGCTTGGCTTGTGCCATGGCTTTAATCTGCTGTCATGTGCTGTGCAGCGCTTTGCTTTCCTGGGGCCAGCGGGTGGGGAGGGGTGAGGCACAGCCGTGACATGAAGAGACGCTCGTGGAGCTGTGACACGTTTGCGGATGTGTGCCCTGCCCAGGGGCAGCGTGTAACTGCACAGCGAGCTGCCCCTTCCGCTCAGAACAGCCGCTGTGATGGCTCCAGCTGCGGGCAGGGTTTCTGTCTGCGCAGTCAGTTCCCCAGCAGCAAACGCAGCCACTTTTCCAACCTTCCTGCTGCCTTCTGCTCGTGTGTCTTTGTCCCTCCGGTTTGCCTGGCTAGGCAGATAGTCAAGGCCATTGCAGGGAGTTGCTTGTGTAGCGAAAGCGAAGGTCACCACCAACCCATTTGTTTTGAAAGACAGAAAGGCAGGAGGCTCCACTTTTGGTGCCCGTAGCGAAGCGCCTGGTTTCATGCCATGTGGTCTGTTCTGCTTGAACAAAGGCTGATGCTGAGGTCTCTGTGGAGGGAGGAGACGCACCCAGTGTTCTGCGCTGTGGCTACCAGCCTTCGCTAGCGGGGACAGGCATAGCACACATGTCCCCTACCCTACATAAGGCTCCACTATGAGGTGGGGAGAGCCCCTCTAGGGGTGATCCTGGGGGTCAGGGCCCAAGAGCCAATCAAGCCTTCGCCTCTTTGCCAAGTCAGCCGCGAGCACCAATTGCCTTGATTTTTGGTGCTGTTAACACCCGTCCACTTGGGAATGGGCTGAGACCTACCAACTCCCTGCGCACAGGCCAATGGCCAGCTGGTAACGGCTCTGGTCACCAGTCCCAGCTGACCAAGGCTGAACTCAGACTGCTGACCTAGCCGTGAGAGACTGTCTCACATTTGCAATCCCTGGTGCCAACCAGGCCTCCTAGAACAATTCTTGGACAGTCTGACACTTGCCCCGAATTGAATTCCCTTATCCCGTAGCCAGACAACTGCACCCTCCAACACATTGACCTCTTGCCCTTGTTTCTAAGTATGTTACTGGTGCAGAGGCACAGTGCATCCCGGTGACTCCCCTTTGCGAGAAGAGCAGCCCACTTTCCTCCCCCAGGAGTGTCCATCCCCTCCCCCCATGGCTCTCTCCTGGTGGATGCTCCAGAAAGCCTGGAGCCAGGAGCAGTGTTCTCCTGAACCCACATCACCTTCAGCCAAACCAGCCGTCACACAGAGGGATGAAGGGCAGAGCATAGGCCCTGCCTGCTGTGGGGACCAAGGAACTGACAGCTCATCAGATCAGAGAACCATAGGGTTAGCAGAGACCTCCAGGGTCATCTGGTCTAACCCCCAGGCATTCTGGGAGCTCGTTGGTGACAAGTGGGGAGCAGATCCCCAGCCTGCCTGAGCCGCCCCTACAACTCACTTGGGGTGATCCAAAACAGTTTTCACCACTAAATTGACAAGCTCCAGCTGCCCCCTGGCCCTTCCTCCCTCCATCCCACCCTCACCCCCCACTTGGGCCCCAGTAACTCAGGGTGCTTGGGCTGTGCCAGGGCCCCGCAGGGTGGGATAGCCACGCAGCCTCCAGGCTCCTGGGCTTGACTTGTTTTAAATCAGCCCCTGGATGTCATGGGGAAGTTGGTTTTATTTTAATTCACATGTAATTGTAATTACCTCCCTAATCACTCTGCAGAGTATATTACATATGTGCATGTATAATACAGCCTACAGAGCTCTCCGAATGGTTCTTCAGCTAGTCAAAGCTCCGAGGATCTTCTCCCGGCTTTGCCACAGTCTAGCAACCCTGCTGCTGGCCTTTTGCTAATTCGCCTCCATTTCCTCAGCTCGCAAGCCCAGGCTGCCAGCCCCCACACGGCCCTGGAGACACGCGAAAGAGGCATTGGAGAGCCTCTCGGTGCCCACAGTAGAGCTCTGGCTCTGATGGCACCACAGCGATCTCCGGCCTTGCTGGCTTTTTGTGGCTTGGATGGGTTCTGGCATGACTGTGTGGGATCCCCAAGCTCCTCCTTTCGTAGTTTGGTGCTGCTGCCTCCCTCTCTCCTCCAAGAACAGCATCTTTCCCAGGCAGAGTGCGCGAGGGCTGTTCACGGCTCAGAACGGAGCTCTGATCTCGGGAGCTTTCAGCCACCGTTGCCCAGCGAGACCTGGACTCTGCACGTTCTTTCGTGGCAGGGCTGTGAGGTGGCCGCCCGCCCGCCAACACACGTGTAAGTGGAGGCCACAGTTGGGTGCAGCCCTGGGTGGAGGTCTCTGCGCTGAGCTGCTCCTGTCCCTGCAATGCACCGGGAGGGGGAATGGGACACAGACCGTGCTTTACCATGCACTCCCCTCTCTGGCCTCGCTCCTACCCTAGAGTCGACAAGGGATAGCTCTGAGGAATCACGAAGCCTGATGGCATCAGAGGGCCCCCCTGCAGTACTGCCTCGTCTTTCTGGAGGTGCTGCAGTGTTGGTACGGGGCAAAGCCCTGGCCCTTCTCAGCGCGCCCCCTATGCATGGCCTGCAGCCTCCTTGGCTCTCCGGTGTGGATGGCTCTGAACTTGCAAGGAGAAATGGCAGAGCCAGCTCCTGGCTCCAGCGCTTCCTGAGAAGGGCAGAATTGTTGCCATTACTCAGGTGCCAGGCATCTCCCTGCCCCTATACGTTGGACTTGGCACAAGCTAACACACGGCTCAGTCTTCCCCGTGCCCACCCAGCCCAGCGCTGCCTCCCTGACACGTTCCCAGATGTACAGCTCCATGCATCCCAGGACATTACCCCACGCCACTCAGCTCCACATCAACACAGCCTCCCACGAATCCCGCTGCCATCAGAGCCACCTGGGGTCTGGGGACCAGGGTTTAATCGGGATCAGTTTGCAGATGTCTCCGATTTAATCACCCCCTCGTAATGACTGTGCTTTGCAGCCTGTCTGAAAACCTGGGCTGGCATCAGCGAGGGGACACTGACAAGTCAGACAATGGAAGGGAATTTATCCCTGGGGCAGAGACTGCAGCCAACTGGGGGCAGCTAATTACCTGTCCGATACGCTTCCAAGATGCCGAAACTGTATGAAGGGGCGGGGAGGAGGAAAAAATATTATTTTCAAGAATTCTCTGGTACTTAAAAGCATGAGACCCACAGGGGAAGCTAATAAATTTTAAAGAGTTTGGAGCGTTGAGACCAGCATTTCACTTTGTGCTGCTGCTGAGTTGTTTTCCAAGTGTATTTAATGAAACCCTTCATTATGTTCAGATAATTATGATCTCCTCATTTCTGTTGCTGCTCAAATTTGCCATCTGTGCTTGCAGGTACGCGCTCCGTCTTGACACAGTGGGCGCTGCAAGGGAATCTTGCGCTCAGCTCAGCCACTTGCCCATGGGGCCAGCCTATAATTTAGGAAGGTTGCCCAGGTTCAGGTACATCATCTGGTCTTTCCCCACCCACCCCCACCTGCAGGAACAACTCGCATGGGGCTGATCCCAGTGGTAGCTGAGCACTGGTTAATAACACTTCAGTGGCAGCCCCATGTTTCTCCCATGGCCCTTCCTCACTATTGTTAACTCTGGGGATTTTATGACAAGTCTTGTGGTATTTGGTGTTTTTCTTAAAGCCCCAGCACCTGGAATCAGGAGATTGCAGGAGAATCTCAGCTTCCATTTTTAAAAAAGTAAGTTTTTAGCTCTTGTGGGTGCAGAGAACAGCTGGGAAATGTGGCCTGAGAGCACCTAAAGGCACGGAAAGCAGAAGGCAAATAAACAGAACGCAGCATCTATTGTCTTTTTAGAATCTCGTGGTATTAGCCAATCTCCTGCGTTTGGGACGGTTCCTCACTGCAGACCAGCGATCGCTTTGGAGGGTAGAGTCCACGGTTTCGTTAACTGGGAAAAGGCTCAGGGCGGGGAGAGGTGGCTGCCAGCGTACATTGATGGCACACTTGGAAAATACTGTCATCCTCTGGGCTTCCACTTAACCATTTGCACCTCTCTTGCCAAGACCCCCTGTTCTGTTCTGGTCTCGTTTCTGCTGCTCCATCACACTCTTCTCCTGCTGCTTTGTTTCCTTGCACACTGCAATCATCCCATGGTTAGAGCTGGGACAGTAGCGCCACTGGTGTGTGCCAGGAGTAAACAGGAACAGCTGATCTCAGGGGTGGGAAATGCCCTGGAGTCCCTAAAATCAAACTGTCTCACCATTATGGAGAGCCAATGTGGGACTGCCTGAGAGCTTGGCTACATGGGGAGTTATTCCAGGACAGCTATTCCTAATTAACTCCCTTTACAGGCACTGGTATTTTGGAGCTAGAATGGCTTATTCCAAATTAGTTTAATCCACGCATTTGGAAAAAGGCATGTTTATTCCAGAATGAGAGCATCCACACAGGAACTTAATCAGGAAGAGCTCTATCCACTTCAAATTCAGACCCTACCTTAATCTGAATTCACCCCCCACTGTAGACAAGCCCTGTGAAACGGCTGCATTCGGGAGGCCCACAGGGCCTGATTCCTAGCGGTGTGGAGCTCTCCCTACTCTGGCTGAAGTTGAAGGGAGCTACGGATGTTCAGTCTCCCTGGAAATCAGGGCCAAGGCTGGGCCCCCAAACAATGAGGCCCCCAAAATGGAACTGGCCTTGATGAAACTTTGACTGGGCAGATACAGGGCTGGGCAGCAGGGTCCCAGGAACCCCCATATTTCAGTCCATGCAGCTATGAGGAACGGCTCCCAACAGGCTCTGAGGCTCTGTAGCGGACCGTTGCCTTTACTCTCCTGTCCCTCTTTGACCAGTCCCAGCCATCTGCAGAGTTCCAGAAGGACTCAGCAGCCAGCGTGCACCCAACGTGCCGAGCACGTCTGAGGAGTCTGGCCCGAGGCTTTGTGTTTGTACAGTACAGGGGCTCCTCGGTGCTACGGTGATACAAATCCAGCTGCTTTGTGCTGCGAGCTGGCAGGACCAGAGGGAGTCAGACCTCCCCTCCCCTCCCCTCCCCTCCCCAAGGCAGCAGCACAAGTTTCCAGCCCTGTGTATGCTGCCGCCACGAGCCATGTTCTGTTCCCTGCTCTCTGCCTTCGCTGTAAAGACCTGCCGGTGACGTTGCAGTCTATATGATTTTATAAAAATTTGATAGAGTGAATCTAATGTAACTGGAATATGCTTCATGCAAAAGGTCTCTTGTAAGGGATCGTTACAAAGCTTATTGTCTGCTGAGTGTGGTCATCCTGTTTGTATAAAGGTTTCACTCTTGTACCTGAAACTGGAAATATGAATATAACTCTGAGGGCCTATTGTAATTATGCCAAGTGGGGGCCATTAATGGTGGTTTGGAATCTGGATGACTCCCATTAACCAGGGCAATTGACTGGCTGGCTCTGTTTGCAAGCAGCCTCCCTGTGAGCCAGGCTGGGAGGAATGAAGGCTTGAAGCCCTGCAGTGACATGTGATCTTGTCACCTGAACTGGAATCCATCTTTAACCTGGTGTCTTTCCATTGAGAAGGAGGGGGTGGGCACCCAGAGAGGGACAAAGGATTCCCGCCTTATGCAAAAGAGCTATAAAGGGGTGGAACAGAACAAAGGGAGAGAGGAGCCATCATGAAGAACCCCCTAGCTACCACCTGAGCTGGCACAAGATCTGTCCCAGGGGAAAGAATTGTGCCCAGGCCTGGAAGGTTTCCAGTCTGAGGAAAAAACTCACTGAAGCATCTCTGAGGGTGAGATTATCTGTATTCAGTTTGATTAGACATAGATTTGCGCATTTCATTTTATTTTGCTTGGCGACTTACTTTGTTCTGTCTGTTACTACTTGGAACCACTTAAATCCGACTTTCTGTATTTAATAAAATCACTTTTTACTTATTAATTAACTCAGAGTGTGTAATAATACCTGGGGGAGCAAACAGCTGTGCATATCTCTCGATCAGTGTTATAGAGGGTGAACAATTTATGAGTTTACCCTGTATAAGCTCTATACAGGGTAAAACGGATTTATTTGGGTTTAGACCCCATTGGGAGTTGGGCATCTGGGTGTTAAAGACAGGAACACTTCTGTGAGCTGCTTTCAGGTAAACCTGCAGTTTTGGGGCAAGTAATTCAGACCCTGGGTCTTTGTTGGAGCAGACGGGAGTGTCTGGCTCAGCAATAGGGTGACCAGACAGCAAATGTGAAAAATCAGGACAGGGGGTGGGGGCGTAATAGGAGCCTATGTAAGAAAAAGACCCCAAAATTGGGACTGTCCCTATAAAATCGGGACATCTGGTCACCCTACTCAGCAAGTCGGGGTGCTGGAGTCCCGAGCTGGCAGGGAAAGCAGGGGCAGAAGTAGTCTTGGCACATCAGTTGGCAGCCCCAAGGGGGTTTCTGTGATCCAACCCATCACACTGCCGTTAATCCAGGTGCTCCCAGCTGATGCCCGGGATACCTGTCAACATTCCAGTCCCAACCACAGGCTTCTCACAGTGACTCTGCCTAGCACAGGAAACATGTGATTCCTGTAGCTGGGGGACCCGCTGGATGGCCAGACTGGCGGGTCATAGAATCATAGAATCTCAGGGTTGGAAGGGACCTCAGGAGGTCATCTAGTCCCACCCCCTGCTCAAAGCAGGACCAAACCCAACTAAATCATCCCAGCCAGGGCTTTGTCAAGCCTGACCTTAAAAACCTCTAAGGAAGGAGATTCCACCACCTCCCTAGGTAACCCATTCCAGTGCTTCACCACCCTCCTAGTGAAAAAGTTTTTCCTAATATCCAACCTAAACCTCCCCCTCTGCAACTTGAGACCATTACTCCTTGTTCTGTCATCTTCTACCACTGAGAACAGTCTAGATCCATCCTCTTTGGAACCCCCTTTCAGGTAGTTGAAAGCAGCTATCAAATCCCCCCTCATTCTTCTCTTCTGCAGTCCTGCTGCTCTGGGTTCAAGTGTGATTTTGCAAAGGCGGTTGAGTCAGGCTGAGTCCCTGGTAGAGAGAGTCGTGACTCAGAGAGTCCTGCTCTGGCTCACAGCTTTCAGAGTAGGGATTTCTCCTCAGTTTGCACAGAGCGCGACTGTCTTGCAGGGGCCGGGATGAATCCAAAACGGGGGGGATTCTCAGCCTTTGCTCTCTAGGTCGAACCCCACTTGGTTGTGGCCAAAAATTACTCCAGCGTGACTGTCATTGATTTTTACATCACGCTAACAGTGTGTGCAGGGACTGCCGCCCAGAGCCTAGGACCCCCCTCCCCAGTGCTAAAAGCACCCCCACTACAGCTCGACCCCAAGGAGTAACTCCAGTAGCAGGCAGCTGTAGTAGACACCTTTCCTATGTGTAACACCTGCTGAGCAAAGCGTTACTTGTGCTTGGGGCTGCACAGTTAGCAGATGAGGCCTGGCCTCCAAAGCTGAGGTGCAGAGGAAGGCTGGCGCAGAGGTGCCAAGGGGCTGAGAGCAGCTCTTGTGGTGGCTCCATTATCTTTGTTTGGATTTAAGAAAAACAAACATTGTATCGATTATTTATTATCTCCTGGGTTCCTTGTGCTCCCTTGTCTGTCTGTCTTCATCTGCTGTCTTATCCAGAGCTTGTAAACTCATCAGGGCTGGGCCTGGATTTGTGTTCGGTGTTTGTACAGCTCCTAGCACAATGGGGGGCCTGTCCCATGGCGGAGGCTCCTTGGTGCTATGTTAATACAAATAATTAATCATATTAATTAATCATCTGTTTTGTCCGGCAGCCTAGCCTGGCATCTGAGGTTGCGTGAAAGCCAGACGAGTGCTGGATTGGAGCACTGGGGAGGATGGACGTGGTGCTGGCAGGTTGGGGAAGTCTCTCTCCTTTCCAGAGAGGGCGTGTTCCCACCACTGGGGCCTCATGTTGCCATCTAGGGCTTTGCTGGATCCCCTGCTGCTGTTGGATCATCATCCAGCTTGACCTGGGTCCCCGTCAGTTTCAAAGGGCATGTGACAGTGAGGCACCTTGGCTTGCGACAAGCCTTTCCTCCCTCTCCCTGATCCAAATTAGCCCTGCTCCATTGACCACCCACCGGGACTTTGCACTGGCTGCCATGGTCAGGGCTGCCTATTTTGGCTGGATGTATTCCTGGAGGTTCCATCACACAACATAATCTTTAATGAACGATTATCTTTAATTCCTGGAGACTCCAGGGCAATCCTGGAGGGTTGGCAACCCCAGCCATGGTGCTGGGGTGGTGAGGGGACCCAGATTTGAGGGAGGGGGGACATTTGTGTCCTGAGGGCCTGCCTAGGGATGCCCAGGACCTGCCTCCATTGCTGATGCACTTGAGGTAAATAACCAAACTCTTCTTAGGGCCGGGGAGAAGAGGGGTTGGGGGCCTGGTGGAAAGGGTGCGCTCTATGGGGGGAGCAGAGGCAGAGCCCGGGGGGTGAGCAGTGGAGGGTTCATGGAGCAGGAGGCAGAGGCCAAGGCAGAGGTTGGTCAGGTGAAGGGGATGAGGGTGGATGGCAGAGAGGAGCAGAGGTGGTGGGGAGCCGGGATTTGCAGAGGACTGGACAAGGCCTGTGTTAAGGGGATCAGGGTGGGGTTTAGCCATTGGATTTCTGGCAGGTTGAGGGGGAAGACGAGAACATGGAGGCCAGAGACTCAGGCTGCAGTGCCCGTGGGGAGAGGTAAGCAGGGTCTGCCACGGGCTGAGAGAACCAACCATGGCATCTGAACTACCCTCTCGGCTCTGTAGGGGGCACTCTAAGGCAGAGCTGAAGCATGGTATGGGGGGAGTCGTGTGGGTGGGGGGGGACCTCGCTCTGACACTGCCTTTCTGCACCTGCTCTGGGGATGGTCACTGACATGGCCTGCAGCCTGCTCAGATCAGGTGCGGGGGTCGGTCCCATTCAAGCGACAGCCCTAGGGCAGCGGCTGGAGATCCCTCTTGTGCACCCAGGGGGCAGCTCGGCAGCGGAGGGGTGTTCTGAGGAGGTGTGTGGTGTCACGTGGTGCCCGGGAGAGGGGTCGCGTGGATGGCGAGATACGGTGAACGGGCGAGCAGCAGGCGATGAGGGGAGCAGCGCACGGGGAAGGACGTTACGAGGGCTGGGGCGAGGGAGGAGTCAGGACAAGAAGACTGAGTGTGATACAGGAGGTGGAGATGGGGAGAGGCTTGGAAAGGCAAATAAAGCCTGTGGCACAGTGGCTAAAGAGAGGGCTCTAGTCCCCAGGGCTCACACCTCTCCCCAGCTTTACAATGTCACTGGCAAGGTTTCCTTCCAAGCCAGCCTGTCCCTTGGGACTGGCCAGCAGGGTCCGTTCATACCCACTCCTGCACAGCCCGGGGCCTGGCTGCAGCCTGGCTCATGGACCAGCCGAGCCCCCATTCACTCAGCACAGTCCCTGCTCCCAGCACGCCCGCTGCCCTGGCCACGCTGCCTCCACACTGCTGGGGTTTCAGAAAGAAGCTTTTGAAAACAGTAGGTTTGACCACCCCCACCCCCCATCTCCTCCTCATTGCACCCAGTGAGGGGCAGTGTGGTCTAGTGGGCAGGGCACCAGTCAGGCACTGTGAGCCAGGGAGTCTCTTCTCGCCTCTGTCACCAGCCTGCTGCGTGACCCTGGGAAAGTCACACCTGTCCTGCGCTCTCTAGGGCAGGGAGTGCCTGTGCAGCACCCAGTGCAAGGGGTCCCTGATCTCTGCTGGGGCCTCTGCGTGCTACTGGGATACACATAATGATCATTATTACCAGCTACAAGCTGATTTATCTTGGAAGCATCTGTGCTGCTGCAGGCACCTTGCCGGGATTCCAGCGCAAAGCCAGATTTTGTGGGTCTGGGATGAGTCTTTCCCCTCCTTTTAGCAGAGCTGGGAGCTGAGAGGATCTATTGGTCTGGCCACATATGGGTGGGCTTATTAGGGTGAGCCAGAGGCACAGGGGAGGAGACGAGTTCCAGGTTCTATGCTCCAGGGCTCCCCCCGCTCTGGGTCCCACTTCTCGGGCACATGGACAGAGCTGTGTGGACACCTAAGGGGAAGCCTGATTTAATGGGGGTCTGTGGGTCAGAAGGGCTCTAGGGCTGGAATAGCTGGGGACCTTTCACATCAGGTTTAAGGCCGATCATGGGGCAGCCCAAGCTGAGGACAGGAGAGGGTGGTGGTGGTAGGGCTGAGTGCAGATGGACTGATAGCAGGGAGTGCTGCAAGTCAGGACAGAGGGGCATGAGATGAGCCTTGTGGGGGACCCAGGAGAGGAGCAGCAGCGGGTGTTTCAAGTGGGGATTCAGGTGCCTTAGTAGAGCTGTGTTCTTAACAGAGCCCAGGCGGATAGGGCTGCAGGCGGGAGGCTCATGGACTCACTAACGCAGGCTGCACAGGGAGGTCACTGTTAGAAGTGCGAGTGGTTTGGAGACCAGAAGGACCAGGGGGTTGTCCCAGCTGACTGGCTGTGTAAGGGTGTCTGTCGGCTGGCGTAGGTCCATTAGGGCTGGCATGGCAGGGAGTGTCAGAGGGAGCGCCGCGTGGGACATCATGTCCTGAGTTCAGGCCAGGCCAGGTGTCAAACACCTGGAGCCCAGCATGTTACGCTGAATGACCCTCACATTTCAGCTGCTGCCTGTCCTGTTCCCTGAGCCCCGTCTATAAAATTCTCATGTCATGTAAAACCTGAGCTTGCTGTCACTCTGGTTGTCTTCATCTCCTCGTGTAAAACCCTCCCCAGCTCCACAGAGTCAGTCTTGTCGCTTTTCCCTATTGGCCCAAATGAGGGAGGAGAAGAAAAACCCAACATATGGAGGCCTTTAGTAGAGCCATCCTCCAACCGCCCCAGAGTCAGCCACCCTGCTGACAGCCCCACACCCACCCAGGTGCCTCGGCCCTGCTGGTGCATGGACCTGCTCCCCAGCGGTGCCAGCAGGGCGGGCAGGGCTGCCCCGGGAAGCAGGGCCTCAGCACCGTGCCGAATGGAGTCACCTCAGGTCTCGGCTCCTCACACCCTGCTCTGTAACCCGAGGTAGGTGGATCCCAGCTGCGAGCGAGTCCCTACACAGACCCTGGCTTCCTGCTGGGATTGGAACGTACGCCCCAGGGTGCGAATTCCCCGCACGGGCTCCGCCTCGCCTGTCAGCTGCTGTGGGAAGGCTGCAAAGTGGGGAATTCAGGGCACTGGTGGGCGTGGGGACTGCTGAGAAACTGCCATGTGGTTCCCCCGGTGGGCAGGGGATCCCCCCACCAGAATGTTCATGGCGGCCAAAGGGAGGAGGGGGCGGACAGGCTGGCAGGAAGGAGATGGGGGAGGAAGCACACACATTGTAATGCTTCCCCTCCTCCTCCCACCCCCCAGGCACCTGGGAGCTGGACCAGCCATTCAACCAACACCAATGAAATCAGCCCCGAACATGCCTCGTAAGGCAGGAGCAAGCCCCGAAGGCGAAGCAGTGTTAGCGCTGGGCAGTGCATGAAGTGTGCTGCCCAGCCCCCTCCACACCATGAGGGGCTGGGCCGGCAGGGGCCATAGTGGGCGAGGCCTCCGGAGAAGTGTAGCGGGGGGGAGGGGAGGTGCAGCAGGCAGTGAGCCCAAGCCCAGGTGTCCATTAGCACCAGGGGCAATGGTGAGCCCCCCAGATAAGCACAGGCAGGTGTGGTTAGATGTTTGGCTGGGTGGGTGTGTTCTCCCTGTGTGCTGTCCCAGCTACTGCAGCAGGGACCTGTCAGGCCAAATGGCTCACGGGGTGGGGGGGCTCTTTCACAGAGCCCCATCTTGCTCCGTTGTGGCCTTTAAACCCAACAGGCCCATCTGAAACCCCCAAGTTTCATGAGGTGCCAGCCAAGAGCCCCTCTGCAGTCTCTGGGCTGGTCCCAGTGGGGGTGGAACCGGGCTAAGCGTTGGGTTCTCTGGGTTCATTGCGGGGCTGCTGTGCCAGGAGACCCTCTCCCCCCCGAGCAGCTGTGTAGCTGGGTTACCTGTATACTTGGGAGGGTTGCCAAGCCTCTAGGATTGGACTGGAGTCTCCCGGAATTGGCATTGACCTCCCTGTGACTATTGAAAGCAACCAGAGAGATTTGAATAGGATAGTTTAAGAAAATGACATTACATCACGTGGGGGAGGAATCTCCCGGAATAGCTTCAGTCAGAGTTGGCAACTCTAACACTAGGCCCTGGTGCATTAATCCAGGTTCCCAGCAACCGGAGACTCCATGTTCTAGCAAAGGAGGTTTCCTTTTTCCCCGTCTTCTTCCTCCTCCATCTCCCTGTCCTGTGTCGTTTCTGCCCTTCCCTTCCTTTCTTGCCTCCCCCCTTTTCTCTATAAAGGGGCACCTCTCTCAGCTATTCCCAGCCACGTGCCAGTAGGGCCTGTGTGCTGCTCTCCGCAGGCCATGTGCCACTGCCCTGTACTGAGCCCACACGTCTGTAAAGTGGCTGCCAGGGGGCCCAGCTCATGATGCTCCTGGTTCAGCACAGTGGACTGGATGGAACAGACGCCTCCGCCAGGGCAAAGCCCTAAGAATAAAGTGTCATCGCATCATGGAGCAGGAGGGAATCCCAGCTCCGTGTCCTGTGTATGGGCCTCACCAGAGTGAAGGCTGCAACTAATTCACATCTGCAGATGGCTGACACTACTAGAGCCCAGATTAAAGAGCGGTACCAGGACTAGAACCCTGGTCCGTCAGCTCCAAAAACACAGGCCTCTTCCACTGGGGCCAAAGAAGAGAGGCTAGAGGGGCATTCGGAGCCAGCTGCCACGTACACAAGGTTAGGCTCTAAAGGCCCAGGGCACCCAATGTGCTGAACTTGTTGGAAAATCTGGCCATTAATTTTGGTACCTAAATGGGAGCCAAGTTCTTCTGAAAATCTGCCTCCAAACTGTGCTGCAAACAACAGACACAACTACCTTATAGACTCACCTGCCCGAGGCGCTGGGAACAGCCCTGGGTCCGTGGCTCCCAGCAGCTAGGCTGCTTCCATTGGTAAGTTAAAGGAGAGCGCTTCCATGTCCTTGCTGTAAGCCCAGCCCACAAAGGGTTAACACCATTCAGCCACAGAACCGGGACACTGCAGTACCTGAAAATGGCCTGGACTCTCGGTCCAGGCAAAGCTACAGGCCATTTACCAGGCAAACCAGGCTGCTTTGAGCCCAGGGGTCTGCATCCCAAGAACTTGAGTGAGGAGCTTTCCTGGCAGTTGCTGCCTCAAGCACCCGTACCATTGTGGATAGGTGTTATTAGTGATTTTGCTTATGGAAAATGAGAATAAAAACAAAACTTGTTTACTAAATGCAAACGGATCCCAACCAAAGAGAGAGACGGGGAGACTCAGCCAGAGCGTTAGCCACCCATCTTCTACCAGAGCAAATAACCAGCACAGAGAAGAGTCAGCTAGGGACGCACACCGCTGGCAACTCACACACAAGCAGTGGTCCAGACTAGGGTCTCAGTGCTGGATACACCCCACCCTTAGTGCTGCTGAGTCTGTCCCTGGGGCACTGGGAAGGTTGATAGATGCAAAGATCTGTCGCCTTCCATAGTTTTGCCGGAAGATGAGACCTTTGGGATTGACGATGTGGTTTCCTTTCCAGCCTCAGTGCAGGTCCTCGCACAGCTAGAAATGAGGAGTGCATGTGGCTTTTTGTGTGTCCAACAGTGCATCTTCACTGTGGTTACATCCACCCTACCAGCAGGGGTGGGGTTCCCAGCTCACATAGACACGCTGGCACTGGCTCTCATCTGAGCTACCCGCCTGAACCCTGTGGCAGCTAGCCTGTGCCACTCTGCCATTGCCCATGCACTGCGGTGCCACTCCTATTTTTTGCAAGCTACCTCAGATGAGAGCCAGTGCGAGTGTGTCTGCGTGAGCTGGGAATCACTCCCCTAGCTTGTCGTGTAGACATCGCCTGTGCTGGGTTCCTGCTGGCTAGCTCACTTCCACAGGGGAACGAGTGGTATCATAAGGGAGGGTTTCTCACCACAGGAAAGTGACTACAGCTAGGGATGGTGAGGGAGAGTTTACGATTTCTTCTCATACCAGAGTTAATATTATGGAATGAGCGTAAGGAGTGGGATGAACTAGTGCTATGCACCCTGCAGCCATGGCACATTAGGAGACGTGAAGGAGGAGCAATAGACTTGCAAGAGCCCACAAATTCAACTGAAATAAAATTTCCGAATGGAGGGGAGCAGATGGTGGAATCCGTGTGGATATCGCTCCTCCGTCAGGAGGACATGGATACAATACTGGGGCTATGTTACCAGCCTGCAGATCAGAGTGTGTGGGCCAGCCACTCCATTACACATGTTTTTCGTTGGAGTCACTTCGCTGGAATCAATGGAGTTACAGCAGTGTAAAACTGGAGAAGTGAAACGGAGAATCTGACCCTGGGAGGGCACAATGCTGAGAGAGACCGAAGAGGCCGTGACGTCGTCTAAGAGAGTAACTTTGAGCGACTTCAGCTACCCAGACATGAACTGATCCAAAGTTACATCAGGACCCAGCTTGGAGGAGCAATTTCTTGACTCCAGAAATGATTGGAAAAGCTAGTGAAGTGGCAACTCTTGACTTAATCCTAAGGACTGCAGTCCAATTTCTAAGGGATAATGACCCCAATTAATTTTCACCTCCCTTTGGAGGCCGAAAATAGTTCTAAAGCTTTCGGCCGGGTGAGTTTAAATAACTGAGCAAGCTCCCTGGGAAAGCCTAAAGATGAAGTTACCAAATTAAAATCCTCCCAATCAGTATGGAGGCTACTTATGCCACCAGAATCCCCGGAAGGATTTACAATCCCAGGGGGTCAGACTTTAGCCACGTAAAGAAAAGAACTGAGTTTGCTCAAATGGCAGAGCGCAAGGGGTCATTCGAACCAAACACGTATCCTTCAGAAAGAAACAGTCTAGCCCAGCAATGCCATTAAAGAGGAACATAAATTATGGCCATTAGTATAAAATGGAGATTAGGAGGCTAACTGGAGATCAGGATGTCCTTCCTCGCAGTATTCTCCTTTCCAGCTGAGATCCCAAGAGTGAGCGAGAGGGCAGGTGTCATTCTCAGCCCTAGTTCTTCAGAGTGATCATTCCCTTTGCTTCCCCAGTGCTCAGTAACATCTCTGGTGCCAAACCCACAACACCTGGAATGCTGCAAGTCTGGAACTCAACCAGCTGAGTTTCTGGGAAATGCTTTCAGTTTGAGGGCAGCACCGTGGACTTTTGCTCTAAACTCCAACCTGAACCTTCCGCTGTCACTGGAACAATGGGGATGTTCAGGGATGGGGTTTACAGTTTCATGTTAGACTTGAAGTAAATTTGCAGCGGTGGCTCATGTGGCAGGTCTTCTGTGTGCTGTGACCTCTTGGAAACTCTCCCCCCAGCCCCCATGGAGAGAGCAGAGCAAAGCCCATGTCTCACACAGAGTTTTGCCTTCACCATGCTGTGCTTGAACTGAAACTGAAAATCATGGGGCGTGAATCCCCTTGAACCAAACCCACAGAGATTCACACAGCTCCACCAGAGGCTCAGTAGATCAGGGGCCAGTGGCTGGGAACAGAGGGACATCTCTGACCATGCTAGCCCAGATGCCCAAGGCAGTGCAGGCTCCAGTGTCTTGTAGCTCAGGGCTGGTTTTTGCCTAGGATAGCACAGAAGTTCACTTGAAGTTTGCACTCGCCTCACCTATTGGCCAAAAAGTCCCATCTTTTTGCTGGGTCGCCACGAAGAAGGTGGCTGTTCCCACAGCTGTTCAGCTCACAGTGCACAGCCTCTACAGGAAGTGACTACCCCTTTCCTCCAGCAGAGGGCACTGGGACCCTGAATTAAGCTTCTTACTGCTTTTCAAAGGCACAGTCTCACCAAGGCTGGGGAAACTCATCACAGGAGAAAGCGAAACAGGCAGAGAGCTGCCATGTTACTGTGCATTGGTTTATAGTGCTGCATGACAGGCACTCAAGCAACAGTCAGCTAAAGGAAACATATGTTGGAAAAAAATCAATGTGCCAGGTTTCCGGGGGCATCACTTGACACAGTGACATCCAGGCTGTACCTGACGTGATGGCAAATGTCCTGGGGGTGCCAGGTGGGATGCACCTGCCGTGATGGTGAATGTGCTGGGGGTGCCGGGCGGGATGCACCTGCTGTGATGGTGAATGTGCTGGGGGTACCTGGATGGGATGCACCTGCCGTGATGGCGAATATGCTGGGGGTGCCGGGCAAGATGCACCTGCCGTGATGGTGAATGTGCTGGGGGTGCCTGGGTGGGATGCACCTGCCGTGATGGTGAATGTGCTGGGGGTGCCAGGTGGGATGCACCTGCCGTGATGGTGAATGTGCGGGGGTGCCGGCTGGGATGCACCTGCCGTGATGGTGAATGTGCTGGGGGTGCCAGGTGGGATGCACCTGCCGTGATGGCGAATGTGCTGGGGGTGCCGGGTGGGATGCACCTGCCGTGATGGTGAATGTGCTGGGGGTGCCTGGGTGGGATGCACCTGCCGTGATGGCGAATGTGCTGGGGGTGCCAGGTGGGATGCACCTGCCATGATGGTGAATGTGCTGAGGGTGCCGGGCAGGATGCACCTGCCGTGATGGTGAATGTGCTGAGGGTGCTGGGCGGGATGCACCTGCCGTGATGGTGAATGTGCTGGGGGTGCCGGGCAAGATGCACCTGCCGTGATGGCGAATGTGCTGGGGGTGCCAGGTGGGATGCACCTGCCATGATGGTGAATGTGCTGAGGGTGCCGGGCAGGATGCACCTGCCATGATGGTGAATGTGCTGAGGGTGCCGGGCGGGATGCACCTGCCGTGATGGTGAATGTGCTGGGGGTGCCGGGCAAGATGCACCTGCCATGATGGCGAATGTGCTGGGGGTGCCGGGTGGGATGCACCTGCCGTGATGGTGAATGTGCTGGGGGTGCCGGGCAAGATGCACCTGCCGTAATGGTGAATGTGCTGGGGGTGCCAGGTGGGATGCACCTGCCGTGATGGTGAATGTGCGGGGGTGCCGGGTGGGATGCACCTGCCGTGATGATGAATGTGCTGGGGGTGCCGGGCGGGATGCACCTGCCGTGATGGTGAATGTGCTGGGTGTGCCGGGTGGGATGTCTTTCCATGCTGCTGCACATGCTATGTCCTAACCTACCTTTGATTTCGGTGGAAATCAACCGAATGCTATGTCCTAACCTACCTTTGACTAGGCGATGAGCCTGCAGCAGGGTGTGTGATTTGGTTGGGGGGAATCGGCAGTAACAGGTTAAATAAAGAAGGAAACTGTTCTGGCTGATGTGGGGGAAGGGACACCTGAATACTAATTTGCCCTTTGCCCTTTCTGAGGCACAGTGGAACGGGGTAGGGGTGGGACCAGCTTTCCCCAGGGAGCCGTAGACCCCAGGCTGCCACCTCTGGGGAAAGGGCTGCTCAAAGGGCAGGTTAGAGCCGACATTGGTGGGGCTGGTACGGGGAGGCCAGCTGGAGCCTGGGTTGATGCCCTTCTGCACATGCTTGGTCGAGAGCTGGCCTGGGAGCGCTCTGTGCAGAACAGTGGCTGGGTCGTTTTGGGTGGTGGGTGGGGAAGCCTCTGCTCTATTGATTGTGAGGATTGACTCCGTGGGGTGCCTAGCATGCAGGCCGAGGGCCTGGTTACACTAGGCATTACCCCCTCTCTGCGCCAGCCATCCAGCAGGGCACTTTGCCGAGCAAGCAACTTCCTCTGACCCCATTTCAATGACACTTGCGGCTCCTGTCTGTCTGCAGAGGAAAGGCAGTGCTGGGTGTGCACGTGCATGTGAGCTGGGAGTGGATCTAAGGCGGTCAGGCTCATTAGTCCATTTGCAGCTAATTGACAGCGGGCGCATGCCTCCCACACTGACAGACGTGAAATGGCTGTGCCAAGCAGCCCCTCTGTGCCATGCAGGCATCACAAGTAGGGGGCGCAGGGCTGCTTTGTTTGGGGTCACCTAGGCCCAACACAGGGGCCTCCATCTCCTCCTGACTCGATTGATCCAGCACGGAATCAGGCAATTAGGAGAATGAAGGTAAAAGTGAAAAATAAACCCCAAACCCTCCACTCCTCTTTGATTCCTCTGCTTTTTCCATGCCAAGATTAGTAATTGTCTAAGCATCTCAATTTGCTGGTTTCACTTAATCATAGACACTTTGGAGATTATCAGCCTTCCCCACATGTTCCTTACCTTGTTCCAAACTACAAGACCCAAAGGGAGCAGCTAGCAAGTGCCTGCAGGAGCGACAGCAGCAAAGCACCGTCTCTTGCATGCTGCTTCTCCGGATTGTCCCTCAGGCTGGCCTGTCAGAGTTTGATTGCTTCTGAAACCGTGGTGTCTTCCCGCCAAGTTCCAGAGGACGGGGGCTGGAAGGAACAGGGAAGTGGGGGGTGGGGACAGTCTTGTCAGCTCCTGGCAGCTCAGAGCCTTTGATTTGCACAAAAGAAAGAAGGAAGGAGGAGAGGGGGAACGGAAATGATTTATTCAGTGAGTTCCTAACCATTTTTTTCCAGAGGCTGTGAAATAACAGAAGCCGACTGAAAGGTGAAGAACTAAGAGAGATGAAGGAGGCGCGTTTGAAGGCATTTTCTCCCTTTTTGTCACATCGAGCTGCAAAGCTTTTAATTCGTGGAGCATGGCTGCTTCCTGGAAGGTCTGAGCCACCATGTGGAGCACAGAGTAACCTCTCTCCAGGTCTCCTCCGCCAGTGCTGGGTGCACGCGTTCTGCTCAGATACCCCAGCGAAGGGATCTCCTCACTTGGAACCAAGAACCTCCACAGAACAGAACAGAGCTGAGTGATTGGGAGTCCCAGCGTGCCAGGCTTTCCTGTGTCCTGGTTGGCAACATCCATTGTCGCAAGGTGTCTGGCCATCTCCTTGCTCTGCTGGCTGCCCCAACAGTGCCCCCAGTGCCCCACCCCTGAGGCAGTCACTTCCTGCCCATCCCTACTCTAAAGGCCATTGGGGGCCAGCCCTCTCCACCAAGCTGCGGATCCACTGCCCTGTGCACACGACACCGAGGGCTGCTAAACACTCCGGAACACACCTGATGGCACAAACCTAACGGAGCTGATTAGAGCCGCTCTCCCCTTCATCTCTGGCTCTTTCTGGCTCTGCAGTGGTGGGTGAGAACTCTCTGTGTGCACAGCTTCCCTGCATCCCAGATCCCCATCATTCGGGAGTCTGAAGAACCACTCGTAGCTCCGGAACCTTCCCCCAGGACCAGCATAGTGTGCGCCCTCACCTGAAATGGTGGGCCAATGGCTTCGCATTAGGAGCAGCTTTAACACAGCAGTGGATTCATCCCTTGTGTGTGTGAACACATCCTACCCAGCTCCTCTGTGGGCCATCATCAGTGCTCTGGAACCCGCCCTTCGGAGCTCTCCACACCCTCTGCCAAGGGGATGCAGAGGAAGGTGATGGCCAGTCTCAGCAATACATTCAGCTGCTTTGAAGCATTTTAGGGTTAGAATCAAGCATCGGACAAAATCCGCAATTTGAAAAATTGGCTGAAGTCGGCTGCAGAGTTTCTGGGAACACCCCTCTTAGGCTTTTCTTCCCAAATTCTCATTTGGGGGCTTGCACAACTGCTGCAAACTTTACATTATTTTTGCAAGTGTGCTTGCCAGCTCTGCCTCGGCTTTCCCGCTGGTGCTGGGGCAGGGAGAAGGAGACACAGAGGGGCAGGTAACACCTGCCAAAAATAATAAAGTGGCAAATGAATTTGCAAAGATTTTTGCTTTATGCAACATTTTTGGCGATACAACTTTTCCTTCTGCTGATTTTGCTAGCTGGAATAGTTCACACACACACAATTCTGCTTCAATTTATGACGTTTAGATAATGGAAACCAACCTGGAATTCCAAGGGAGGGGAGAAATGGAGGGAAAATGTATTAAAATCACAAGAACTGAAAGTTTTATCCATTCTGATAAAAGTTTCACTTTTGTAGATTTGCGAATAAGGTCTACAGATCTCTGAGCACTGAATGTCCACCTGGCACCAGAGAACTCGACTGCTTTGGTCACATCTGCTCCTGGGAAGGGTGTCTCTGGTAGACAGTGACATGGGCCTGTGTTTTCAAACGAGCACCGGGCCAGATGTTTGAGTGCTCAGTCCCCACAATTAGAGCCAGTTCCCACTTAGAAATGTAAATAAGGGCCAGATTCTCCACAGAGTTCAGCAGATCTCATTGTGACACTGATGGCCAGATTGTCTAAAGAACTCAGCACCCAACTTAATGCCTACACAGTAGCTAAGATCTCTTGAAAATCCCAGCCAGAGTAAAGAGCCACTGCACTCCCTCACTCACCTGCTGACAACTGTAGTGACTCCTCTTTAAACAAGATCATTGCAAATGATCCAGCCTTTTCTAGTGGACCTGAACAGTTTTACTCACACACTAGCTCTGAACACATCTGCACGCCCTGGGAAAAAGGCTGTGCTCCTGGAGGAAGCATCTCTCATATGTCTGATTCACTCAGCCATTGTTTTTCCATTTGCAAGTGCTCACAAACTGATCCTGATTTCTGCAAATGAATTTGTTATCTGCAAGTGTTAGCTGAATAGTTTATGCAAACAACCTTCAGCTTATGGGGTGTTTGAAAACTGTTCATTGCCTGGTAGGTGATTAGTAGAACTGTTTGGAAAATGGACGGGGGAGGGGACAGACAACGACTTTTGTGAGATGTTGTCAAATTTCCCCCATCTGCATTTCTTGTTGTTGAAATTTCAATAAAAAATGTTGATGAAACTAAAAAATATTAGTCCCTTGTGTCCCATGCTGCTGTTTCTGCTTCCTGATGAGATAACTGGAAAATAGCCAATAGCAAACCCTCTTGCTCAGGCCTCATGGAGGTTCATGTGAAGAACAGTCCCTCCCCAAATGTACATGTGAAAGTTCACAAATAGCCAATAATGAGAGGCACGGATAGAGGTAAATTGAACAGCCCTTTGGAAACTAGGGCTGCAGAATTCATAGAATCATAGAATCTCAGGGTTGGAAGGGACCTCAGGAGGTCATCTAGTCCAACCCCCTGCTCAAAGCAACCTACCCCTGTCAAGAGTAACCTGAAAGCTCAGCGGAGGGGAGCAGGGAATAAAAGAAAAATGAAGGAAAAAACTCAAAGAAATCTCAGTGACAAACCATAATCAGAGGGTCTGATCTCTTCCCTGTGTCTCTGGGTAGAGCTCCAGAAGTGTTCGTTTCAAACAGAATATGGTGCTGTGATCCACACTGGCTCCTGAAGGGAGCTGTAGTAAATATTGATCAGTTATGAAGCTATGCGCTCCTCCTGCCGTGGGTCTGGTGGGATGCAGAGAGCGAGGAATATCGCTGAACTGTTGCTTTGGGGACTGCCATGAAAGGATCCGAACTAAAGTCAGAGTCCTTGCTTTCCCTTCTGCCTTGTAGCTGACTGTCTCCAGTGGAAGAACAACTGACAAACCCTTGATCCAGCCTTTAAATGAAGGAGAATAGTCAGATTTCCATGGCTGTGTTGCAATCCTCTCTCTGGCACATACAAACACACACACACACACACCCTGAATTCCAGTGCAGGCCAGTGGGAAATGTTGCATAGCTACCTATTTTTTCTTCTCTCCCTTGTAGGTAGTTTAGTGCTGATGGAAGGCGATGGCTTGACAGTCCTGGAGACTGGAGTCCTCTCCCCACAGATCATGAGTGTCCCCAGTCATGCCAAGCCAATGTGAATCAGCTTTGTGGGTGCTAAGTCTTTGGCCTCTCTGCACAGGCTGCCAAGTTGGGGCCAGTTGCTGATGGTGCTTTTCATGCTGCAGACATCTGACCACTAGTAACTGGATGGTGACACCCACCAACTTATTTCACATAGGCCATTAAACTGCTCTTAAATGGTAACAACCTTTGGTCACCACCGACACTGCCTGGATTCTGCCTGGCAGCCCAGAGGAGAAGGGTTCACAGTCTCCTGTTTCTTAAGTGACATAAAATCACAAGATCCCAAAGAACGTGGTTCTGTTAACTGTAACCCCTAAGAGCTGGGATGTTCCCATGCCTTGTGCCAAGTGGTGCAGGCTCCCTGTGATGGGGCATGAAATAACCAGTCACAAAGAGGTAGGCAAAGGACTGGCCATCTGAGGTGAGTGAGGAGCATCGCTCTGGGGTTGCTGAGCTCAGCTCCGGTTCCAATTTGGTGGGGTGTGTGGGACTCCGAGTGGCACAGCGCAGATCAGAGCAGAAATCCTTCCCCAGGGTTTAGCAACCCTGCAGAAAATGGTGCCCAGAAGATGTATTCATTTGCCGTGTCTGGTAATTACACTGCAGCAGGTGGCATGCGGGGCCTGGATCCATTCCACACATGCCAGGCCCGGGGTGGGGAGGCGGAGCGCCCACATTTTGTAAATCTCTAAAGAAAGAAAGAAAACCAAGAAGCCTGGCTGTGCAGGTGAGGAGGACCAGCGCCTGTCTCCATGCAGCGTGCACCCCCCACAGGGGCTTCAATTCACGTTCACACTCCTAGGGCTAATCGCACAAAGAGACCAGGAGAGAGCGGGACATGCAGTAGGGCGCCTCAGGCACAGCCGCTGGGTCTGGCTCTCCGGTCCCCATGTGGGCCGGGTGCTGGCACAGGGGGAGCCTGGGGAGCGAGGGGGCTGCTGGCACAGGGGAAGGGGGTGAGAAGGCAGGGGAAAGGAGCAGGAACTGGAGCGAGTGGGAAAGGTGGGAGGATGAGAGAGCCGAGGGGAAGGGCGGGCATGGCTCCGGCGGGAAGGGAGGAGTGTGAGAGAGCTGGAAAAGGGGAGTGAGAGCCTGGGCAGGATAATGGACCTCCCTTGGCAGCACACACCACCCAGGCCTGTCCAGGCCCCCCGGGGTTCGGTGCCGCAGATCCCTGCCGGGTGAAGGCCGTAGCTGTGGGGTTGCTCAGACACAGCCCGTGCCTGGGGCTCAGTCACTCATGAGCTGGGCCAGGTTTGGGGAATTCAAACCCAGCCCTGCCGCCAGAGTGAGGACACGTCGCTAGGGTCCCATGCCGGGCCCTTGTGGGAGACGCAGGGAGGGCAGGAGGGTGCAGTCCTAGAGCCCTTCTGAACAGAGCCTCTCCGGGGTGACCGTGCGGAGTCCTGGCCCATCCCACACAGCTCACTGCAGGCAGACAGGACAGTGCCATATGGGGCTCCCGGCAGCCTGGGGACACCACACCTGCAGCAGGAACGGACTCTTAGGGGTCAGGGATGAGCGGGGCCAGAGCGAAGGCAGCATGGGGGGTGGTGTGTGTTCAGGCTCGGGGAGCCTGGCGGCAGAGCTCAGACGAGGTGGGGCCAAAGCTGACCCCTCCTGTCTGGGAAGCGCGTGGATGTCCCTGGGGAAGCCCAGCAGGGGTGGCTGCTGTGCCACTCGTGTGGACGTTCCCCCCGGGGGGCTCTCCTTGCAGCGACGTGTAGGCGCAGCTGCACACGCAGGCTCATGCCAGGCCCTGAGCTCAGTGTCTAATCCGATGCACAGAAGAGATTTCGTTCCACTGTCAGCAATGGCCGAAGGGGGACACGATACAGCTGCTCACTATCTATCCCAGGAGGCAGTCCTGGGCGGGGTGGGGCGGGCTGCTGGCTGCAGAGAACTGCCTCTCTGTCTCTCAGAACGAAGGGCCAGAGGGAGAGGTGGAGGGGTGCAGGATGTGGGGGAGCTCAGCTGAGGGTGCTCTCTAGGGCCTGGTGGAAGAGGGCTGGCTGTGGGGATCCAAGTCCCAGCAGGGGGTACTGGGCTAAGGGTGCAGGGCGGCTGGCTGTAGCTAGATTTTCTGTTGATATTTCACACCCCCCCACACACACACACACCCCGCTTTGTCGAAATGACATAACTACAGAGATTTAATATTCCGGTGCTAAATTTCTTCATTTTTCAGGATAATTTCCACTATTTCATCAAGGAATAATTAATTGCATTGTCTTTAATCAGTTGTTTTACAAATCCAGCAGCGCAAGAAATTTTCATCGACAGACAATGTAGGCAGCTGCTCTTTCCTTCTGGGTGCATTAATGAAGTGAAATAGCTCGAGCTGGAAAAAAATCTACTGGGAAAAAAAATTTATTGAGGAGGGAAAAATTGAAAAGATCACAGAGAGTGCGTGTGTGTGTGTGTGTGTGTGAGAGAGAGAGAGAGAGAGAGGGAGAGAGAGAGAGAGACGTCTGGTCCATTCCTTGCCCCTTGTGGAATGGGGCTACGGAGGAAGGCTGGTCTCGTGGCCAATGACTGGACTCATTTCCCAGCTCTGGATAGACCTTGGGCAAGTCCTATGAGCCCACTGTGCCTCAGTTTCCCAGTTGTAGAATGTGGATAGGCTGATGCTTCTTTTCTCCCCCCCCCCTTTGTTTGTTTGGCCCAATTGAGCTGTGAGCGGTTCAGGGCAGGAAATGTCTCTCCCCGTGCAGCGCCTAGCACAATGGGAAGCCGATCTTGGCCAGGGCCTCTAGGTGCTAATACAAATAATGAGAAAGGCCTGGGCCCAAAGGTCGCACCAGAAAAGTGACACAGAGAAGAAGAGAACACGGAAAAACGGTAGAGGGAAATGCAGAGCTCCAGGGAGAGGGGAGAATGAAAGGAAACAGCCAGAGGGAGGGGAGCCCAGCTGAAGACAATGGGAGAGCAAGAGGAACCAATAGATAAAAGCACCGAGGGCTCCACCGTCTCCTCCGGCCCGTGAACAGGTGTGAGCTAAGGGGAGCATGAGGAGCCCCTGCTCTGGTGTCTGTGAAGATCTTTGGATGGAAAGTGCTATTTAAGTGTCAGCTATTGCGCTCATGTCCCTTCCTAGATGCACCGAAGACCCTTTAGCTCCCATCTCACCTGCCCTTGTGCCACGCCCGGGAAATGCTACAGCCCTTTTAACCCTTTGCTTTCGGCAGGGATTGGGCTTCCTGCAACAGCGGCAGCATCTCCAGTGTGAGGTTAGGCTACATCTGCCCTGTGGTGTCAGCATGGCTGGTGTGATTTTATCTTCTGCAGCTGGAGTCAGGGTGGTCCAGGGAGATGGTACCGGGCTGAAAATCAGGAGGCCAGGTGCTAATCCTGCTCAGTGCCTCCGTTTCTCCTCCTGTCCTTTGTCTGGCAGCTCTTCAGGGCAGAGACCATGTGTTTGTACAGCTCCTAGCGCAACAGGGCCCTGATCTTCGCTGGAGCCTTTTGGTGCCACTGTGATATAAACTATTATGATAAGAGGCTTTTAAGAGATGTGGGGCCAAAATATCCAGCTTTTAACATTTCCGCTAGGTGTGACACTGCTACCTCTCAGAGTCCAGTAACTCTAGTAGGTAGAGAGAAGGAGATGGTGGAAGTAGAAAACCGATAGGTTCTTCATGGTTCCTTAGTGGAGTTAGCTTGGCATCATGGCCGGCCTTATGGGTGGACGATGTGGCCAATGGCACAGTGCACCATGGTCAGGGAGGTACCGTCCAGCTGCTGCAAGCTGGTGAGCCTGGGCTGCCAGAGCGGGGGTGAGTACGGGCGAACTGGAGGTTGGAGCCCCTGGCCAGCTGGATGGTGGTCAGGGCTGGAAGTGGAAGCAGAGAGGCCACAGGCCGCTCCTGGAGAGAGATGTTGTGCTGGGCCCATCCTGGGAGCCCGGCGCATCCCTTGGTTCCTCTCCCTGGGTCTGGCATATGCCCCTTGGGGTCAGTCTGTCACTAAATTAGGGTTGCCAACTTTGGTTGGACATATTCCTGGAAGTTTCATCAGATGACATAATCTTTAATTGAATATTAATCTTTAAGTCCTGGAGACTCCAAGATAATCCTGGAGGGTTGGCAACCTTATATTAAATGTTTGTTGCCATGCAGGCTGCCCTATAGGGCCAGACTTAGGGAAAATGGTGCCAAAATACAGGATGGCCCAGGGTGCATTTTCCCTAAGGCCCGCCCTGCTTGGCATGCCCAGGCTTTTCAAAGTTCTTCTTGTTGTGTTGGTTTTTTTCATTCTCCCCTTTCCTTTCACCTCCCTCCTTGGCCGTGCGGGCAGCGTGAGAGCAGCGCTGTTCTGGTGAGCGCTGCAGAGTTTAGGTGTATCACCAAACGTCTCCACAGCTCAGGGACGCTGGGATCCAGCACTGTGCTGTGGATGGGTTGGAATATAGACATTGTCATGTATTATTATTTGTATAACTGTAGCACTGAGGAGCCCCAGCCATGGAGCAGCACCCCGTTGTGCTAGGCGCGGTACAAACACTGAACTAAAAGACACCCCAGTCCCAAAGGGTCCAATCTAAGTAACGAATCGAAACATCCCCAGAGACTGGGCACGTTAGTTGGCTCCAGGGGTTTGGCTCAGGCCCATTTCTAATTAACGACAGTATAGTACCGTGTTGAACTGGCTAGCAGCACCACTGCCCCCTGCTGGATGGAATCCTGCTCATGGACGATTTACAGGTGAAATAATGGAAATTCCCAAATGGTAGAGGTCTGGGTTTGGAGCAGGACAGGAGGCTTTGAATGTTATTCTCTCTGTTGCTGTGAGCTAAACTGACATGAAGCTGTCACAAAGCCAAAAAAGAAAAAAGTCCAAAAATCAGTCAATAATAAAGAGCTACTAATACTAATGCAGGTACCTACCTAGCTTGATATGTAGATCCCAAAGTCTTTAGCTAATAAAGCTCAGACATAGTAGAACGGGACCCTGCACAGCATGCCAGCTCCATTTGGCATTGCTACAAGCATGATCAATGAATGAAGGCGCTCTATAATTGGCCAATAGCCCTGCTGGTGACAAACAACCTTGCTTCAGCTCAATTCAGCTTGAGTAAAGGGACAGCTCGGGTGCCCTTCGTCACCCCTGCTTGGAGTCTTAGCAGGAGAACAATTAGCCAGATGTATCCAGCAAGACAATGTGCCAAAGGACTTCCTGTGTGGGGACACAGAAGAAGAGATGGTGAGTTTATATGCAAATGACATACACTTAGCTGTATGCAACCAGACAAACTCCACTGCAGGGGTGTGAGATGTGATCTTGAAGTTTGGTCAATGGTCTGGACTGTCGGCATTGAAGTTGCTGTGATGAAACACGCCATTTAAGTGCTACACGCTTTTAACTCAGCCTCTAGCCGTCAGGCAAAGACTCTCTGAAAACCCAGTTCGGACTCTGGGATTAGACTCAAGGCCCCTCGTTGATTGGGCTAAATGGGAGACAGCTAGGGGGACGATACAGAACAGAGCTGGCCAGAGACTGCAACAGCCTTCTACAGTGTATCAAACTGACTGCTTCGGGATTTTGCTTTGGATGGGCTTTGGCTCCTTCTGTGCCATGAACTTTTGTGCCGTGTAGTTTTACTGGTGCAAAAGTGAATACCAAAGCTGCATGCACAAGTCCTCCTGGGAACAGAATTGTTAATTCCCACACATGAATATTCACATTAAATACCCAAGCATTTCTCCAGTCAGGGACCAGGAGCAATACCATGTGATTTAACACAGCCAATCACTATGAACCGCCACAGCCATACTGTAGGATCCACAGCTAAATTATTTGCAAGAATAAAAATGCCACATACTTTTCAGTTACAATCAGAGACATTGCAATCAGCTTGGAAATATTCTGTAAGTGGAAAGGGGGCAGAATTCCTCTGAGGAACTGTTCTTCCTGCTCCAAGAATGAGCTTCCTAAAGAGGAAGCCAGAGCAACTCTGCTTCAGCAGCACCGTGAGCGGATCTCCATATTAAAAGTGTGCTCTGACTTATTAAATTCCTTTACAGAGCTATAACCCCCAAACTCCTCTGTAGACTAAACATAGCATTCCTCGGAGAAGCTGTCAGTGGCAGTGCCAAACAACAGCACACAATTAAAGCCCCAAACAACACAGCACAATAAATCACCGGAACCATGACTGGTCAGTGTAGCAGAGCATGGAGTAAAGATCTTAATTACATTTAGACCAACCAGTATTAGGTTATTTATTGGCTACTGTAAGTACTTGAGAATGGGCAGAAAGTCATTTCAGCCACATCCCTGGGCATTTCAGAGTGTGGAGGAGAGGGAGACCGAGCAAGGTGCACAGCCAATATCCATCACAGAACATTTTCAGAAGGAAGCAGCCTGGTTTCTTGAAATAAGGCCCGCTTGCATCATTGATTTTAAAGTGATAGCAGCAGCATTTGAAGAAAGCAGCAGCTGCCACAGGTGGTAAAACAGCTGGAAAGCTGCCAGAGCCCATGGGAGCCAGCAGGACATCTTTGCTGGTTTGTCACACTACAGAATGCTTTTAACCCTATTTCTGGAAACATTCGCCAGGTTGAAAACTGCTTGTTGCGACAGCGTGCTGGCTACAGGAATTCTGGGTGCCTATGGGGTGGGGGCTGGGGGAAGAGTGGGGAGTGTTGGAGTTGCTAATTTGTATGTCATTACCCAGCATGCTCTTCCAGCTCACAGCTACATCATAAGGCGTTTCTGGCATCTGAGAATAAGCTGAAAGGCATTTGTGCTGGCTGGAATGTCACTGTCTTCTTTACAATGTGTTCTGAGTGCTAGAACGGTGGAGGGTCTTCCTCAGCATCTAGCCTGTAGCTCTGGGTGGTATTTGGGGCATGGCTTAGTGAATTCCTTATACTTAAAGGCTGTCTAGGCTCAGAGCTTCTACCTCTGGCACAATCAATGCAGCAAGCCATTTGCAGAGCAGCTTACAGGGTATTCGAGGCTGGTTAGTAAGTGGGGGTGGGGAGGGTTTTTTTCACAACAACCCTTTAAAAGAGTTCTCTGCACTGCGTGGAAAGATTCCAGGGCACTTTTTGCAAGAGGTGGGGCTTGTCCCCATGTCTTTGGCCAGTTTTCCTTCCCTGACACTGTTGTGCGAAATGCTGTACTCCTCCAGGACCGAAGGGGTGTCTGCATTTCCATGGTGCTATGGGAGTGTTGCCTAAATAAGGACTTTTAGGATTAAACCCAGAGCATGTACAGGTTTAATGGCAATCACAAGAGACATGCAAGAGATTGTTGCTATTTGGACTGCGCACACTAAACAATAGTGTCACAACCTGTGCACAAGCAGCTGGCTGGATTGGAAGTTATGTTTGAGTCAGCCTGTCCACACCCCTTTATTGTTATCTGCTTGTGAACATTCCCATAACTGCAGTTTTGTTCATGTGAAAAGTCACAACAGGTGAAGTTTTGGGCCTCTAGTCCAGATATGGAATCATAGAATCTCAGGGTTGGAAGGGACCTCAGGAAGTATCTAGTCCCACCCCCTGCTCAAAGCAGGACCAATCCCCAACTGAATCATCCCAGCCAGGGCTTTGTCAAGCTGGGCCTTAAAAATCTCTAAGGAAGGAGATTCCACCACCTCCCTAGGTAACCCATTCCAGTGCTTCACCACCCTCCTCGTGAAAAAGTTTTTCCTAATATCCAACCTAAACCTCCCCCACTGCAACCTGAGACCATTACTCCTTGTTCTGTCATCTGGTACCACTGAGAACAGTCTAGATCCATCCTCTTGGGAACCCCCTTTCAGGTAGTTGAAAGCAGCTATCAAATCCCCCCTCATTCTTCTCTTCTGCAGACTAAACAATCCCAGTTCCCTCAGCCTCTCCTCATAAGTCATGTGCTCCAGCCCCCTAATCATTTTTGTTGCTCTCTGCTGGACTCTTTCCAATTTTTCCACATCCTTCTTGTAGAGTGGGGCCCAAAACTGGACACAGTACTCCGTGGATTGATGAATGGTGGGTGGAAACACACGTAGGCCACCAACTGAGTGATGCAAACCAAGCCATGTGACTCAGGGGACCCACTACAAAGCTCACACAGCAAACTCCAAATTGCGAGTAATCAGCTGCCTACTCACTGCAAACAGTCTGCAGAGAATCCAGAGCCTCCGCTCCGGTCATAAAACCCATTCACCAAACAGTCTGGATTCATAAACAAATGTGTAAGCCATGCTCCGTGAGCAGACAATGAGCGAACAATGGCCCTACAGCTTTCAAATCCGCTGTTTGCAATGAATGGTCAGACCAGCTAGTTCAGGTTCTCGTGGACTGGACGGTGCTGTGTGCATGGCACACGGGGGCCACAGCTTGAAGGGTTTTCCTTCAGCCTTAGCAGCTGGTGAGGAAAGACGCTCATCCCTAAGAGATTGGGGTTCAATGCCTGGTTCTGCAACAGCAACCTTACCCAAGTCACTGGGTCAGTGTAGGCCTTTGCCCCCAGGCTGGCTCCACCTTTTTTGCCGCCCCAAGTGACAAAGAGAAAAAAAAAATCGGCGGCACTTCGGCGGCTTCATTCATTCTTCAGCAGCAATTTGGCAGCCAGTCCTTCCCTCCGAGAGGGACTGAGGGACCCGCCGCCAAATTGCTGCAGAAGACCCGGACATGCCGCCCCTTTCCATTGGCCGCCCAAGCACCTGCTTCCTGTGCTGGTGCCTCGAGCTGGCCCTGTTTGCCCCTCCCCCATTAGGGTAGTGTTATTTTATTTGTGTCTTTCCTAACTAGTTTGCAAGGACTTTGGAGCAAACCCTGTCGCTTACTAATAGACTCATAGACTTTAAGGTCAGAAGGGACCATTATGACCATCTAGTCTGACCCTCTGCACAATGCAGGCCACAGAATCTCACCCACCCACTCCTGTAACAAACCCCTAACCTATGTCTGAGTTATTGAAGTCCTCAAACTGTGGTTTGAAGACCTCAGGCTGCAGAGAATCCTCCAGCAAGTGACCCGTGCCCCATGCTGCAGAGGAAGGCGAAAAACCTCCAGGGCCTCTGCCAATCTGCCCTGGAGGAAAATTCCTTCCTGACCCCAAATATGGCGATCAGTTAAACCCTGAGCATGTGGGCAAGACTCACCAGCCAGCACCCAGGAAAGAATTCTCTGTAGTAACTCAGATCCCACCCCATCTAACATCCCATCACAGACCACTGGGCATACTTACCTGCTGATAATCAAAGATCAATTGCCAAAATTAGGCTATCCCATCATACCATCCCCTCCATAAACTTATCAAGCTTAGTTTTGAAGCCAGATATGTCTTTTGCCCCCACTACTCCCCTTGGAAGGCTGTTCCAGACCTTCACTCCTCTAATGGTTAGAAACCTTTGTCTAATTTCAAGTCTAAACTTCCTAGTGTCCAGTTTATATCCATTTGTTCTTGTGTCCACATTGGTACTCCCTCCCTAATATTAATCCCTCTGATATATTTATAAAGAGCAATCATATCCCCCATCAACCTTCTTTTGGTTAGGCCAAACAAGCCAAGCTCCTTGAGTCTCCTTTCATAAGACAGGTTTTCCGTTCCTTGGATCATCCTAGTAGCTCCTCTTTGTACCTGTTCCAGTTTGAATTCATCCTTCTTAAACATGGGAGACCAGAACTGCACACAGTATTCCAGATGAGGTCTCACCAGTGCCTTGTATAACGGTACTAACACCTCCTTATCTTTGCTGGAAATACCTCGCCTGATGCATCCTAAAACTTTTTTAACGGCCATATCACATTGGCGGCTCACAGTCATCCTGTGATCAACCAATACTCCGAGGTCCTTCTCCTCCTCTATTTACTTCCAACTGATGTGTCCCCAATTTATAACTAAAATTCTTGTTATCAATCCCTAAATGATCCCTACTATGTGTGGAATGCCAAGCACAACAGAGCCCTGATCTTAGCTGGGGGTAGGTGCAAATACAAATAACAACCGGAGCTGTTTTGCTCACTTTTTTAGAGCTGAGATTCTTCAGCACAATTCTGCAGCCTGGGACGATTCTGTGCCCAGTTCTGTGGTTGCAGAATTGTGGAGCACGCAGGGCCCTGCCTGCTACCCTCAGTGGCCTTGGAAATTTTCAGCAAAACTTCCTTGGAACAATTTCCATTTCCACTGACGTGGGGTGGGGGGGGGGGGAAGTTGTTGAAAAACTGAAAACCCTGATTTTTTTCAGTGAACCCCCCAAAATCCAAACGATTTCAAAGAAAATGTTAGACGAAGATAAACTGGCCATGAATAAATTTAGGCTGGAAATGAGAAGAAGGTTTCTAGGCATCAAAAGAGGGCGGTTCTGGAACAGCTTCCCAGTAGGAGAAGTTGGGGGGAAACACCCCAAGTGGTTGAAGATGGAGCTTGATAAATTTATGAGCAGGCTTATCTGCCGGGGCAGACTCAGTGATCCCGGGGGCCCCTTCCAGTCCTCTCTTATGTAATGCAAAAAATAAATACAAAATGTTTTCATCCAATTGTTTCTGAGGGCGAAAAAAATCATCGTTTCCCAACCAGCCCTAGAGCTTTTGCCAGATCCACTCGGGAGTATCATGCCGGGAGATCCCAGGTATTCCACTAGCCTTGCACTAAAATACTGGCAGCAGCAATAGAGAGATAAAAATAAGCCTGGGGAAAGGATGCAGGTTGGGTTAGGGCAGCTGCTAGCCAGAGAGGTGATCATCTGGGCAGCTGAGCCAGTGCTGTTGCTAGGGACTGGGAACAGCTGTTTCCATGACAGATTTGCTGGGGAGCGGGGAGGCAAAGCCCCAGTCACAGGAATGGCCAATACCCTGTGAACTGATCTCAGGTGTCGGCTGAGGGGCCTTAGGCCGTGCCATGCCATGAGATGTGCAGCGCTTCCTGTGGATGGAGAGGCCAGGGAAAGGCACCTGGGAGGGAGGGGGAGAGGGGAGACTGGGAGGAGTCCAATCCCCTTCCATACACGGGATTATTCATGGGAGTTTCCCCAGAGTGAGCAGAAGCCAGTAACCCTTTCATGCCCAGGCCATCCCTAGACGTCAGGAGTGGCTGCAGGTCTTCGGCTCTGGCTAATGGGCGGATGCAGCAGGGTGGCGGGAGGCCCCTCTCCTGTAGCGTGCCTGGCTTTGAAGAACTGAGAGTTAATGCTCTTTTTTTCCCTTTCCCCCTTTCTGTCTCAGCAGCTGACAGGCAGCAAAAGACCCTTTTCAGTTGTCACGGCAACAGCGTGTCACAAAGACGGCTCGCTGTGAAGTGCCAGCAGCCAAGGGCTCTGCTCTCAATCTCTGCCACCTTCCCGCAGGAGGCAGCGACTGCCGCTGCCAGCCAGGCTGCTCAGCACTGGCGAGTGCCACCGGGCACAGGAGTGTGCTTGTGTCTGTGCACGCGTGTGTGAGTGCACCTATGAATGTGTGTGCATGAGTGGGGGGAGGGGAGGTATCCACTACCACTGCATTCATAGTGTTGGCAACCGCACCCAAATCCCATAGGACCCTACGTGCATCTTGGAGCACGAAGCGGCATATCCTTGGGTCGGGTAGGTCTTGTGTCTCTCTGGCCAGCCAGCCTATGCTTGCTGAGCCAGGGTCCAGCTGCACTGTTCCTGGCCAGGACCTGCTCCTGACACACAGGCTGGGCAAACACTCATGCCCCTGCTGCCCGAACCTTGCCTACAGGAAAAGACTAGAACAGATTGATAGCCTGGCCTAGCCAGCCCCGTCCCAGTCCCCAGCAATGGCCTAAGAACGTAAGAGTGGTCATACTGGGTCAGACCAAAGGTCCATCTAGCCCAGTATCCTGTCTTCAAACAGCACCAATGCCAGGTGGGAATGAACAGAGCAGGCAATCAGCAAGTGATCCATTCCCTGCCGTCCATTCCCAGCCTCTGGCAAACAGAGGCTAGAGACACCATCCCTGCCCATCCTGGCTAATAGCCATACATGGACCTATTCTATGAACGTATCTAGTTCTTTTTTTAACCCTGTTATAGTCTTGACCTTCACAACATCCTCTGGCAAAGAGTTCCACAGGTTGACTGTGCGTTGTGTGAAGAAATACTTCCTTTTGTTTGTTTTAAACCTGCTGCCTATTCATTTCATTTGGTGACCCCTAGTTCTTGTGTTATGAGAAGGAGTAAACAACACTTCCTTCTTTACTTTCTCCACACCACTCATGATTTTATAGACCTCTATCATATCCCCCCTTAGTCATCTCTTTTCCAAGCTGAAAAGTCCCAGTCTTATTAATCTCTCTTTATTAATCTGCAGAAAAGGATCTAGGGGTTACAGTGGACGAGAAGCTGGATATGAGTCAACAGTGTGCCCTTGTTGCCAAGAAGGCTAACGGCATTTTGGGCTGTATAAGTAGGGGCATTGCCAGCAGATCGAGGGATGTGATCATTCCCCTCTATTCGGCATTGGTGAGGCCTCATCTGGAGTACTGTGTCTAGTTTTGTGCCCCACACTACAAGAAAGATGTGGAAAAATTGGAAAGAGTCCAGCGGAGGGCAACAAAAATGATTAGGGGGCTGGAGCACATGACTTCTGAGGAGAGGCTGAGGCAACTGGGATTGTTTAGTCTGCAGAAGAGAAGAATGAGGGGGGATTTGATAGCTGCTTTCAGCTACCTGAAAGGGGGTTCCAAAGAGGATGGATCTAGACTGTTCTCAGTACCAGATGACAGACAAAGAGTAATGATCTCAAGTTTCAGTGGGGGAGGTTTAGTTGGATATTAGGAAAAACTTTTTCACTAGGAGGGTGGTGAAGCACTGGAATGGGTTCCCTGGGGAGGTGGTGGAATCTCCTTCCTTAGAGGTTTTTAAGGCCCGGCTTGAAGAAGCCCTGGCTGGGATGATTTAGTTGGGAATTGGTCCTGCTTTGAGCATGGGGTTGGACCAGATACCTCCTGAGGTATCTTCCAACCCTGATATTCTATGATTCTAATCTCGCCTCTGCCTCTCTGAGGGTTACAGACCTCCCTGCTCACTCCGCTCCCATGACTGCCCGGCCTGGAGAGCCCCATCGGACTCTCTATGACCCATGTTTAGTGCCCGTCACATGAATTCACGAGATGTGGGATTTTC